>NC_139239.1:9796422-10408113 GCF_977018435.1 Lepisma saccharinum
GATGCTGACCGTTTACGTTCGGGTTTATTTCCATCTTGCCTCGTCAGCGATAGGCCCCTTCGAAAGAAGAAACAGAGTACTTAGGAGACGAGATTCGATCGTATCTCCGTGTCGTCTCGAAATTCCAGACGAGAACTAGGGCAGAGACTTCGTTCGAGACTTCTGCAAATTGCTATTTGAAGTGTATGAATATTTTGGCGAAATCAAAAAAGATTGATTGAGTTGGTGTTCCAAGTCCACTTCATGCTCAGTAAGTGTAATCGGGACTGGACCTACAGTTTGAAGTGGGATCCATAATTTCTTCAGTATGGAACTCGTTTAAGGAAGCTGTCGGACCGAACCAACGAGACGAGGAGCGAATCAGGCTTCCTCCTACACGAGCCAAAACTGGGTTGTGCTGTCCTTTGTTTGTTCTTGTGTGTGCTCAGCTTTTAATCTAGGTAAGGAAATTTTAGTCCTCAGAGACAGTATAGTTTTACGAGGGTTGTTCGAAAAGTTCCAAGAATCTGTCAGAGATGACGTTGCAATCGGAACAAAAGCATGTGCATTAGAAGGCCACATCTGTTCTCGCAGTTCTTTTAAAGTAATAAATGAAAAAAATAGTTTTTAAAATAGAGTATGACCAGCTTCTTATTGCACGTCCTTTGGAATTATTTACTTAAGAAATATTTTCCTGTAAAGTGGGACACAAGGTTTATAGTCCAGGCAATTTACACTTTGACCTGGGCAAAATTGCTTCAGAAGGTTTTTTAAGAGTTTCTAGCTCAGAAATTATTGCTGAATAACGTATCCGAAATCAGACCACGGGAAACCCCCCCAAAACGGATTTCAAAATGGCGGACTGGCTGTTTTCTAGTAAAGGCAAAAATGAAGTAATTTACGCTTTATAGAGAGAGATAATGCTTTTATTTACATTTAACAATATTTAAACTAAAACTATCTTTCAACAATGTGCCACTTCTTATGTAATTTTGATATTAAAAATTATTTATAGAAGTAAAGCAAATAAAATTCTTTTTCAAGTTCTCTGAATTATAAAGTCAACTTCTAAGGATGGACAAGTTTAATTAATAATTTTTAACCACTGTAAGCACTTGCGTACAAATGTGTGTGTGGGAGGGGGTGAGATGGGGGCTAGAGTCCCTCCCGAATGTTTTAGAAAAATCATTTTTTTTAATGAAAGAAGTAAAGAAGTTGGAAAAAACCAAAGCGCTAAATGCAAATCCCTCTTAAATTAATCCTCGGATTACAATTTTGAGTGAAAAATCCAAATATATGAAACATTTTATTGTGTAACACCCCCTCAGTAGAACCTAGGTGATTCCCATTTTTTCAATTCCAACCCTCCCTCCACCATAAGAAAGAGTCCTATGTACTCTAGTGACTGACATCATATTATTATTGCAACCACTCGCCACGAGCTGTTGAAGAGGACATTCGATTACGCTTGCATCCACGTCGTGAAGTATCATTTTCGTCGTTCAGGAACAGCAAATCATCTTAAGTAGGAAATCTGGATGTCGTGGGTGCACAGCCCCCATAGCAGGAATTATTCTTTATATACCAACACCATCCCTCTGCCTTGATCCTCTCTTCTGTATACTTCCAGATTCTACTTTTAAAGTGTGTGCGAAAGCTCTGGTACTTTGTGGACAAATGTGTAGGTGGCAAACGCTCTGGTGCAACCACCTAAGCAGCTGCAGATATCTTTTCAATTAACATTCGACGACATAGTTCGTTTGTGGATTCCAACGACTCCCAGTCGTACAACAGAAGCATTGCTTTTCTTCCAACGGCTTCAATATCTGAATGCTGACAGGAATGTAAATTAAATGAATTTGCAGCTGAACGGAGTTCAGTTATCTTCATCAAGTTGTCTAATGCAAAGGATTTCCCAATCGAACACATTATGGATGTGGTTTTGAGTCTTTGTTTTATGTCCACTTTATTCAGAGATAAGCTAATCAGGACAGGCCATTCAGTTTAAAATGGGATCCTAATCACTACGTGCCTCCTCCAGGTATCGAACCCTAAGCCCATTGAATACAAGGCGATGGTCTTTATCACTACGCCATCGGGGAAGTCAGAACAATTCTGGGTATGGTATAACATACCGAGAAAACATAAAGAAACAGGAGCAGCTTGCGGATGTCTCGACCTAACAATGAATGCATTCCGAGGATGTCGAACACAGTATTGGGAGATGTCCCCCCCCCCTTATAGCACTGCGATAGTACGACTTGCAACCATTGTCCTTGGCATGATACGGAAGCAAGTCGGCCTCTTCCCTCTAGTACTGTTGTGCAAATACTGCTGTACTAGTGCTGCAGTGAGTGTAAATGGAATGGGGATATGGATTCCAGTCGTTCGGTTGCTCTGTTAATATCATTTGTGTCCTCCGTTTGTCTAGTTTCTCTCATTTCTTTGTGGTGTTCACCACTCCAACAAAACTCTGGTATATTATTGCATTGCTAAGTTGTAAGTGGAAGTGCTTTCTGGATTTCTGTGAACCCGCTTCCCCGTGTCAGTCCTTCCTTCTTTTCAAGGAATGCATTAGTGTTTGTTCTATTACGAGGTTTGATCCAAGTCCCACCCAGGAACCCGGATTCGATACCCGGCGAAGGAATATAGTGGTTCGGATCCCACTTTAAACTGTAGGCCCAGTTCCAATTAGCCTATTTGGGCATAAAGTGAAGTTAAACAAAAACGAGTCCAGCCCGTAATCTGTCACTTCTTTTGGTCACAAATTTACCTCCCAGGAACATTTTCTGCAGGGTTGGATTTTCAGACGACAAACAACATTTATCTGGAAGTACAGGTGAAGAGGCATGAGGAAATTGTGATATGCTGTTTCTGAAATAATGGAGAGAATATACAGCATGGTATGCAACTGCAAATCGTCCACGAGTCGACTCTATCAGCTGTTATGAAGTTACATGCAATGCAGGTCATTCCTGATTATCATTCACTACCTCTTGTCCATGGTCCAATTTTTTCTCATAAATCGTGCACAATTGAGATATTTACATTCTTAAAGAGCAAAATATAATTTTACGCAACAACAAACGGAAATTAGAAGTCATAATACACAAAATAGTAAAAATTATTCACAAATAAACATAAACTATGAGGAAATTCACAGTAGCCAGTCCGCCATTTTGAAGTAAGTTTTTGGGGGTTTCCCCTGGTCCGATTTTGTCTGATTTTGGATATGTTATTCAGCAATGATTTCTAGCTAGAAATTGTTTAAAAAGCTTCTGAAGCAATTTTGCCCATGTTTGAGGCAAATTTGCTTTAGTTTGCCTGGACTATTACAACTGATTGGTCCATAAACCTAGCAGAAATATAACTTAAATATGGCAGTGGAAGGTTTTGAGGAAGAATACGTAATGACTTGATTGTAAAAGGTTTATTTAACATCATGCCTGAAGGGCTTGAGACAACATAAATGGTAATAAAAAGAATACCAAACCCCAATTGACATTCAATAATTGAAATAACCAAGTAACAAATTTACAGAAAGCAAATTATGATGTATTTCTTACTAAGTTCTGACGACTTTCTGATACTTTTTTTTAACCAAAAAGGGATCATAGTAATTTCAATTTAACACCCAATTTTAATATTAATTTTCCTCAAATGACCTATCTCGAAATAGGACAAAGTGGGTGTGCTATGCTTTAACTAAAATAACCCAACTAAATACTCTACATAAAACAACTAAAAAAAGGTAAAGTGCTCCCTTGTGCATAGCACTACGCCATGAAGGCGTATAGGGGGTGTGGGGGTAACGCCCCACACTTTCTTCATCCGATCGTGAGTGGGGGTGACCACCTTTACCCCCAGGTTTCCCCAGGTACCCATCTTATTCGACACTGGGTGGGCGCCGGGCCCGCTTCCATCGTTAGAAAAGTTTCCGGATTTGAACCGGCCGGGGATCGAACCCGGGACCTTTAGCATGGTAGTCAGACGCGTTACCGACTGAGCCACCGCGGCCACTACATAAAACAACTTAATACAAAACTCTACAAAAGCCGCTACTCCCTGGCCTTTGCTCCATTCCGAGTATGTCCCTTTTTACACTCAAAATAACTCAACTTAGCGTGATTTAACCTCAGCTTATCAGTGGGAAGTGAAGTTCCCACCAGAGGCTCGTTACCCTCCGAACTCCGGTACTTTCTAGCCACGCCCCTTTTCCTAATCAATGCCATCTGGTGGCAAACCAACTAAACATTTCAATTTTTACACTCAAAAGATCTTGCATATGGTTATAGTAAGGAATCTTTTAACAGTGATATTTTCTTTTATTTTTCTCCGGGTCTTTTTCCTCAATTTCATTTTAGCTAAGGGACTTATCCCCGTATTGCGCAATGGGCAATACCCATAGTACAAAAATCAATCAATCAATTATCTTCTTTGCCCCTGTTTTCCCGTTCTCTCGCGTTAATTACACCAAGGTTTGGGATTAGACACCAGAGTATGATATGGATGTGAAATCAGTGATACAGTTTGCTTCTTTTTTGTTCCATTATACTCCTCATCGAGACTAACATAGAAATGTAGATTAGCGACTAACAATAATCAAAGTCTCTAACATCCAAACTGTGACGGAATCACCAACGGAAATTGCGTGAAGTATCTTATGAAGGAACCTTTATGCAGCCACCAGCACATTTTCTCTCCTTGTGAAATGGAGTTTTCCGTCATTGTCTTGAAATATTCAAGTTTTCCACTTCTGAGTCTGATTATTCCGGATCAGCGGTTCCTCTCGTCTAAATTACAGCCTCCATCGATGACCCAGATTCTTCTTAATTAACGGTTTTCCAAGCCGGTGACCTTCGCTTGGCGTAATCAATAAACCCCTCCGCTGAACCTACCTTCGGGGCAAAAAACTAATTTTCTCGTTAGGGTCAATCTACCTATTCAGTGCTAATTAAGTGGCGCACTGACCATATCCCTTGTGTGTGTGTGTGGGTGTGTGCGTGTGTGTGCAAGAACAGGCCCTGGGCTGTTCAAACACCGGACGGCGAGCAGATTGTGAACTTTAATCCAGTAGTCTACAACCACTCGAGAGGAGGACTCTCACAGAGACTGCTACTTCTGGTCTCTTAAGGGTTGGCGGTCTGCGCTGCGGGACGGAAGTGGTGTTGAGTTCGATTCCAGATCGCATAATTTCGTATATATATTGGAGATATGACATTACTACAGAAGATCATAAATGGGAAGTTATGATGTAGCATCCCAATCTACGAACTTTCAGAGTGCCTGGGCATAAAACACGGAACAAGGGAAACGCGTCATACAGTTGAAATCCTCGTGATTGCAGGCAAGATCGTTACAGAAGGAAAGATGAATGACTGTCAGATTGGCTCTGTTTTACTGCTCCTCGCTGACTATATTGTAATTATATCATCAGTTATTCTTCACATCTATTTTATCGATTTACCACTCGTTCCATTGTCGTCCTGATTAACCTCTCTCTCTCTCTCTCTCTCTCTCTCTCTCTCTCTCTCTCTCTCTCTTTCACACCCACACCCCCACACCCCCCCACACACACACACGCACAGAGAGAGTGAGAGAGAGAGAGACCACGTGACTGAATGTATATGTTTATTTGCGTTTATTTTTTTGCATTTATCAACGGTATTCTTACACAAGAAATGCCATGAGATTTTTCCTCCCTTTTACTACACTATCTACTTCTGCAGAACATGTTCTCATTTTGTAGAAAACCAGTCTCTATAAACCAACGAAAAATGGGCAATTTAATCCTGAACACAACCTTTGCAACTGCTGTTCAACAACGTAATTAGATTTGATTTTTATTACTCTTAGCGTCGCTTTTCTGACACTTTTGACTAATCCAAACATTGGATGAGTGATGACATGAAATTGATAAAGAATACTCATGTTCTGACAGAGATTCGAACTCGGAACCTCTGTCGTCATAGCGCGTAGCCTACTGCCTACCACTCCGCCACCGTGTTCAAGAAAGTGCGACACATTCCTGTCATTTTTATCGCTGCAAGAATGACGTGTCTAGTTTTGTTATGGAGCACGTGCATTTTTAGTGAATATTTAAGCAGATATTTTGCGATGTGTACTATACTCTATCCTGGGAATTTCTAGAGCAAGGTCGCACATAACGGTAGAGAAGGAAAGCGAGTGTGCGGAGCGAAGCAGTACATGCTGCTGAAAAGAGGCTGGTAACTGCAGTGGCTTTTCCCTCTCGACGCAATGCCATTCCCTTGTAAGTGTTCTCGAGAGAATGCTTGCGCAGAGACTTGCTTTCGTTCGCTCGCCCCAGATATACCCGAGACAGGGTATCGTGATAAATGCCGTAAACGCAGCTCCATATTGTTTTGTTTTACAGCAATTTTCTGGGAATTTTCCTTTAAGCAACATCTTTCCGCACAACCTGTTTTTTACCATCGCATTTCCCTTAACGTTTTCCTCCTATATTTTCCTCGTACACCGATCACGCCTCCAAATTTCTTCTTTACAGAAAATTTTAATATTGCCACATCTCAACTTTAAAAAAATAGAGACAGTACTTTTCTCCTTTGATCTTAACTTTTCCGAAGAACAAATTAATTGCTGTCAGGAGGGAAAGAGCTTCCGAGCAAAGAAGAAATATCTGCAACAAACAAGTTTTCCTTGTTGTACTGTTAGGTTGCAAGAATTTTACTTTTAATTTAGGTTTTTCTTGAAAATAAGTTGAGATTACAGCCCTTGGGAAAACTCTCCATAGGTGTGCATACACAGATGGATGAAGTGATGAAGGTTCCAATTCAAATAAGGAAATAGTGAGCAGGTTTCCAATTTAGAACATTGCAGATAAATACAGAAGAGCTTGAACATATAATGAGGAGGAAAAGAGTAGAGTAGAGGGTCATGTGTTTGTGTCTGTGTGGGTGGGTGGGTGTGCTCGTGCCGTACAAATCAAACACTGTGGAAATGAAAATATCGTAGCGTTCCATCATGAACGCGGGGATCTTAAATAGGGGTACAACTTGTCCCTCCATGTTGATGGTAGAGACAGCCCTGAACGGGCCAGGTACAAATATGTAACTTAACATTAATATAGACTCATGATTAGGTTTTATACTGAACTGAGCAATGCGAATGGCAGATAAGGGTGTAGAATAGCTTACCCTGATCGGTTTAGAAAACAGACCAATAGCTCCTGCTTCTCCTATGATTTCAAGTAAAAAGACCTCGTGTCGCTCTAGTGCGCACCTATTTAAGCCTTTGCTTGGCCTCCCGTCACCTCTAGCCAAAGGCCAGTGTTCTTACCATTTCCGGTAAAAGGCTTATCCTACACATTTCTGGGCAGGAGCTGACAAGGTCTGCCAGGGTCAATATTTCTTAACCGAGCCGATATGCTACGATATACTTATTCTTTGGTTATAGGAATGTTAATATTAATGATCTAAATGAAAATTAACCAACGATAGTTCTGTTGCTTTTGAATGTGGAGAATATGATTAGCATGAAATGTTAATTGGATATTATCCATTGTGTAATGCTTTTTAATGTAATTATTCTAACACTACGTTTCAAGAGAGAGTCTCGTCTTCAGGTAAACCAATTTCTTTCTTTGGGGGCGCCGGCCTCCGTTTCTGTGTCAGTGTCTTAATCGTTCTCCTTGAATCAATCACCTTGCAATGTTTTTCCCCATTTTGTAATGCTGTCGCGAGTCTGGTTCCGTAAAAGCAGGTCGAATCTTTTCCATCTTTAGCACTCCGCTCAGCACGTCACTGTTCACCCTTCATATCTTCTCGAAAGCAATAGGACCACGCAATGAAAGCTTTTTGGAGCCATACCTAGACCGTGATTTATAATGTGCTCCAAAAGCCGTATTCACTCGGGCAATCGAAAACTTATCGCACGAGGAAACAAATCGCGTCGCAATTTACCAACCGGGATGCAGTCGAAAGCTAAGTAACGACTCTCGCGTGATCTTGCGTTGTCTCCGATGATCTGCAGAGATTTAGAAGCGAAATGGAAGGCGAGGCGGGGGGCGGGCGGCCCCGGACAGATGTTTTCAGTGAGCGTTCACTTCCGTCGATAAAATATTGTTTTATTGCCTCCCATTTTCTCCTGTCGCTCGCGTTAAAGGATCGTGCATGGAAGTTGATCGACGTGTAATTTCATTGTTGTCGATGTGGCGCTGTGGCACGAACGCTGGTTGCGAGTCTGTGGCTGCCTTTGTCGTTGGGAGGGAAAGAGCGTTGTAATTTTCCTAAATGGAGGTAACTTCGGTTCCTGGCGCTACTGTTCTTGCACGGCCCTGACCTGGTTGCCACCGTCCCTTTGCTATCCCCTTTACACCTTCTTCTATGCAATCTTCGTAATGGTTAGTTCCATCTTCTGCATTGCTTGTGTTGTTCATGACTCTTCTTTTCCTCCACTTCTAACACTGATCTTTCTTTACCATCTTCTTTTTCCAGATTGTTGTTGTTCTTCCTCACTCTTTAATCCTCTTCTGTTTTTCCGCAGACACCCACAAGTCAGCCTGAATTGCATTTTCCAGACTAGCGAGGCTCTGGCGTCTGGACTAACAGTGTTGTGTCGCCCCTATAGGTTTGTGATTGTCCCTTCATCCATTTCGTATTCTTCATCTTCGCGATTCACCAAAAGTGGCAAAAAGGCGAAGTAAAATCAACCTATCAATTGTCTTCAATTTTGTCAACAATTTTTCCCCAAGTCTTCCAACTCTTCTTTCTCATTTCGGTTTCTATCTCTGCATCTTCTTCTGCATCCTCTCAACATCATCTCACTCTTATCTTGTTTATACTATATTCTCTTCGTTGTTCGTATCGGTACAGCCTGAAGCTCCGGAAATGGACTTTGACCTCTCTCACAATTAGCTTCCACCTCTTCTGTCTTTTCCCACCATCTTCCTATTTTTGTTGTTTCCAAATGCAGCATCTTCTCTTTATGTCTTCCTGATAATTTTATCTCCTGGAGGAGTTCCCTCGGTCGTTGTGTAAACGGGTGACCCTCACTTCCACATAGTACACCCTGGAGTACATTTTGCAGACTAACATGGTTCTGGCGTCTGGATTCGCAGCCAGTAAAAATCGTGGAGCTTTGTTCTGTTTTGATCCTGTGAGTTGGAGATTGTCCCTTTTTCAATTTCATATCATCATAATTCTCGTGCTGATGTCCTTCAGTACCCACTTCTCCTACTGCGATTCCAGTAAGACACCCTCCCCTACCCCTTATTCGTCTCGTATTTACTAGTCTCCACACTTCTTACTAGACCTATATTAATTCATGGTGATGAAGCACTTTTAACAAAGTAATAGAGGCCTTTAAACTTCCTACCACTCCCAATTAGTAACTCTGTCAACTTTAAATCCCTAAGGTAATAACTCTTTTTATCCCTTGTTATTCACTTTACACTAGTATTAAACTTCCGATTACTAACCTTTTCTCACTAACTTTAAGATCTTTGTAGATCTAACACAGTAATATTTTAACCCTACTAACACTGGTTTCTGGTCTCCGAATAATCATTGGATCTTTTTTCTGGTATGAAATTAAATCATACCATCATGTAAGAAATGGAAATAACAAATAAAGGATAAAGAAGAAAGATAAACGGGGGAATCCAGTAAATACTTTGCGTAACTGACGTTCCGGTATAATTTAAGGCACTGGGACAATAGCGCATACCTCCGAATGTACGCAGGTGGAGGAGGGCATTTTTCGGGGGTTCCACCATTCTTTTTCTTTTATCATCACCGTTCATTCCTATTGTCGCGATTATTGATAAGATCAGAATCAAATAAATGTAATATGCAATGTCAACTCATTGGGATTTTTGTTACTGTTACGTTCCTTCTCTACTCTTCTACGTTAATCGCGACGATGAAGCGGTTAGGTTTTACCATGGTTTCGAACTCGGAACCCTTGGTTCCGTAGCGCAATACAATACTCACTCCTGGTAGTCTACAACATGCATTACAATCTCCAATGAATTTTATTATATAATCCAGAACCTTAAGTAGCGAGACGGCAATAATGCACTTCTAGGAAAACGTACCTTCAATAATTTTTCCATATTCCGGGGTGGGGTGGTCAAGGGACCCCTCATAAACGTATGAACGTAATAAATACTTCTATGATAGTTGCCCAGAGACTAGTGTTTCCTATCTAGGTCACTGATTTCTATATTCCGTACCACCACAGTGTGGTTGTTGCTGCATCCCAACTGGTTTCGAAAACATTTGCCCATCCCAAACTCTTTTTAGCTACTTTACCATTTACACATTCAGAGGGACTGGCGTGGAATTGACGCAAAACATATTCTCCACAAAAACGGGGGAAAAATTACAATTGAAATTTGTTGCGTGTCAGGTGATCCAATTACTGTTCCTGGCGAGAAAAAAGAGATTCAATTATGGTAATCTGATGTTCCGCGTGGAATAAACCGTCGGCAATTTATTTACTGAATTGCAAGTTCAGTGAAGCGTGCGGTGACAATTTTATTTGTGCTGAACAATGTACTTCCGCAAGGCTTGATATGTGATATTTCTGTCGTGATGTATTGGACACAAGTCCTGACTTCAGTTGTTCTTGTTGTGGTAGATGCTTCACATTGCAAATCTTCAGTCTTAACTACAAGCGGTCATCGTAATGACGAATAGCAAGCTCAAAAAATGTGATTTTCTCATTTAGATTCGCTTTTCTTTTTAATTGTGAGATAATCGCAACGATGATGATTAGTAATGATTCCCTGAAATTTGCATATTATACTTACCTCACCAGGCTCCTTTTCAGAAGAAAGTAATGGAAAGTGAATTTTTGTTAAGGTTATTTGGAAGATTTTTGAATCAGAAAAATAATATTCGTTTCTAAAAATTAACTTTTTCACATTGGAATGATTAAACTTTGGGATATTTTCCGTTGTTTAATCTCGATGACGATGACGTAGATGATGGCAATCATGAAGAGACACGTGGAGGTTTCAGTTGAAAAATTCACCTTTCGAATGTAGACTACACTCTAACCCCGCAATAAGGCCACGCATAGCGGCAGAGAAGAAGAGAAATCGAGTGGGCAGAGAGCGAAGCAGTACACGCTCCTGCGAAGGTTGGTAACTGCAGTCGCTGTCACACCCTCCACGCAATCTCGTTCCTTCTCACGTGTTCATTGGTGGAGCCATCTCGCGTCACTACTTGCCCGGAGACTTGTTTTAGTTCGCTTGCTCCAGATATAACCGGGACAGAGTATAGTGAAGCGGGTCATGATGCTACGTTATCAAACGTTGCTGTTGATTAATTCGTTCCCAAATGATCTCGTCGCTCATTCGAAACCAGGATCCTGTAAAATAAACATTGTAAGCTTCATTACATTCTTCAGCTTTTCTCAAGTTGTGTAACTTGGTTCGTTTATAGGCTCACTTTACGTCACAAATGAAGACGAACTGTTGATAAAACGTGTTGTACGCAAAACAGCCATACTACACACAATTAATAGATTATGAGTATAACCCGTGGCGTGTCCTAGAGTTTCCTAAAAGAGGAGGAGAAATTAATCGTTATCATGTTTCCAATCAAGCAGGGTCAAAGGAAGTGTATATACACTCATAAAAGTGTCTTTGCACACCGCACTGGAAGCAGTTAAGAATGCGAACACATGTCCTCTATCCTTATGTACATTTTGATGCCACACAAGATTGACTAAAGTGCTACTCTAATAAATATTAAGGATACACATTTTTACTGTGAGGATAACGCCGATCAACTCCTTTCATTTAATTTTTTAAATTGAAATGTTGGCGTCCGCTCTAAGGCTATTTTCCGATTTTCTTAGTACGGGGAATTAAATCAATTAATATCAACAATTCTCCTCTCTAATGGCGTAGTGATACCACTGTACCTTCTAATCAAGGACTCCTGGCTTCCATTCCCGGTGAAGGTACTTGTGCAGTGGTTTAGATCAAACTTCAAACTGCACGTCCAATCTGGTCTTACCAGCTATCATAAGCTGGACTTACCAACAATTGAGTTAGGAAATTAAAACAACAATGGACCCGACTATAGCAGTCAGCAAATTTAAACAACAAAGAAATCGACTATAAAATAGTCAGCAAATTTAAACAACAAAGGAATCGACTACAAAATAGACAGCAAATTTAAACAACAAAGGAATCGACTATAAAATATTCAGCAAATTTAAGCAACAAAGGAATCGACTACAAAATTGTCAGAAAATTTAAACAACAAAGGAATCGACTACAAAATTGTCAGCAAATTTAAACAACAAAGGAATCGACTACAAAATAGCAATTTAAGCAACAAAGGAATCGACTATAAAATAGTCAGCAAATTTAAACAACAAAGGAATCGACTGCAAAATAGTCAACAAATTGCAACAACGAATGTGTGATCGATTTGGTTTATTTTACTTCACATTTCTGTCACTTTTGGCTAATCGCGGCGATGAGGAAGTGATAATATGATGAAATTCATGAAGAGACACTCACAAAGAACACATATGCCCAGGCCGGGATTCGAACACAGGATCGCTGGCGTCGTAGCGAGCTGTGCTAACCACTCCATCACGGAGGCCTGCGCAACAGCAAAGGATTCGGCTATAAGGGAAATTAAAATAACAAAGGACTGGACTAAGACAAATGCTATGACGATCAACTTCTTATTAAGAACAATACTTTGATGAAAGATGAAGCTTTACAGTAACACTCAGGATCAGGGACGTAGCTAGGTTCATCAGTTCGGGGGGGCCCAAAACTTAAGATTTTTTTCTATCAAACCATTAAAAACTAACAAACTATTAATATACCATATAGGCCTACATATATGTACAGTATGTGTGTGTGCTTTATTTATTTATATATATATATATATATATATATATTGTTGAAAGAGAACATTATATTCTCCTGTAGCCCCCTAAAATTTACGAATATAGACTCGCGAAATCCAAGGCCATTATTCGGGATTCTAAATGCACAATGAACGCATTAACTTAATGGCATCTAGACAGTCTTTAAAAATCCATGTATTTTCTCTTATATCAGATTTGAGATACCAAGAACAATGGCATTAGTCGTTACTCCTTAGATTTGTAAATTTGCTCGAAGAAAATTGAGAAGTAGAGAAAACTCTCTTCCGTGGGTTTAGATATAAAAGGGTGCTGGAATCAGGTGTACAATTATGACAACGGTACGAAAATGAAATGTTTGTGTAATGAGTTCAAGATAGGCAACCCATGTATATTGTTTATACCAGAATCGAATCCGGCGGCCTTTATTGCAAGGCGACACCCTTAACCACTATTCTATGGGACATGCACGAGTCTTTTGTGGCGTCGTACTGTTCACATTGGAGAATGATGACGATATATACGAAATTTTATGCTCACATCTAGTTTCTTAAAAGTAATCTTCTTTGCGCGTGCTAAACTGAATATATGATGGCAATAGAAACAACAAAATTCTCGTGCGCTCAAATTATTGCGCTCTAGTCTTTCAAGGTTCGATCCCTGGTAGAAACTCCAAAATTTCTGTGATGGCCTAACATCGTGAGGACAATTGAGAAGCTACTTGAAATCAATATGTAGGCTAAGCGAATTCCACTCTCAAAGCTAGATGGTACTCGATGTGATGACCACGCGTCACCGAATGGAAAAACACTTCGGAGGCTTTGTCCTTCAAAATTAATTTTACTGAATAACTAGTTTTCTTTAGAGCACCTAAACATGGCTTTTTTGCACAGTACAATGTTGTTTTCTTTCACCCTATTTTATAGTTTTTAATTCAAAGGATTCCGCTCCCGAAGCATGAGCATGACACACTACGAAACCAGAGGTCCAAGGTTCGGACCTTGGACAGGTGTGGATGCATCATGTCTCGCATCGCTATTCCTTCGGATCATCATTCAGTCTCATCGTCGCATTTAACACAAGAGGTAGAAAAGCGGCGTAAAATAACGAAATATAAATTATTGATTGACTTGGTTCATTTTACTTCACTTTTCTGACACTTTTTGGCTAATCGTGAAGATGAGAATGAGTTAAGATTAACTTGATGAAAGGACCATCACAAAGAAGACACATTCTCAGGCCGGGATTCGAACACGGGACATTCTGCTTCGTAGCGTAACCTGCTAACCACTCCAACACGGAGTTGTCGGCCCAAATAGAAATGTAAATTAGAAAACGCCGTATTGAATTTGCAGGAACCGAGTTCACCAGCAAGGGCAAATGATTTTCGCTCCCACTAGGATAGGCAAATAACAGAAAATGCTTGATAAGTAATTTGGCTCTCCGTATTTCATGATATTATTATGTAAGCAACTATTATTCGCTATATACCTTTGGATTAATTTTATTTGTATGTGTAGTCAACTTTCCCGCCTAAGCAGCAGCCACAGCGTCTGCATTTGCGGGTGGAGGCCAGGGTTGTTAAAGGTCCAGGAATATTAAATAAATTCAATTACGGTCCAGGAGAGAAAATCAGCAAGCGTAAATGGGTTCTGGACCGTAATGAACCTTTTCATTTGTAAAGTTTTCAATTCGGTCCAGGAATATTCTTCCCAGATGAATTTCAATTCGGTCCAGGAACGTTATTTCTTGATGAATTTAAATACGGTCAAGGAACATTTTTTCCGGATCAGTTTAAATAGGGTCAAATTTCCATATTGAAATGAAACAATTCGCAACTTGGTACGAATTTAGATTGTGCGAGAGAATAGGTTCCGGTCCTATAATGGGATTAGAATGTATGCGTTCCCTAATCTTTAACAATCCCAGGGTTGTTAATGGTCCAGGTATTGTAAATATATTCATTTCACATCCGGGAGAGAAAATCAGCAAGTGTAAATGGGTTCAATTCGGTCCGGGAACCTTTTTTCCGAATGAATTTAAATACGGTGCACGAACCCTTTTTTTTTCGGTAAAATTTAAATACGGTCCAGGAACCTTGTTTTGCAGCTGAATTTAAACACTGTCCAAGAACCTTTTTTCCAGGATCAATTAAAATTCGGTGCAGGATTTTTTTTTCCGGATCAATTTAAATACGATCCAGTAACTTTTTTTAAGGGAACAATATACTACTAGGACCGAATTTAAATTGTGCGAGAAGAAAGGTTCCGGTCCTGCAACGGAACCCAATAAAACCCATAGAAGTTATGGGTGGATGGACCTTTGACAACCCTGGTGGAGGCTAAATGAAGAAAAATCACAAAATATGCAGAATTTTGAAACGTATTATTTCTAGAGCATGCACACTACTATAAAATGTTGACTACATACCTCGTTTCCTTCCTTAATTGAAATGTGACTTATTCTTCATCACATGTGAGATCACCGCCCTGGGAGTCAAACGCGGTCTCCTGTGTGGTAGTCGGACACCAATTTAGAAAGTTAATGTGTTGGACATTTGGTTGATCAGTCGATCCTACTTCACCTTTTTCGAGAGGAAAGCAAGCTGGCAGCTTCACACTCGAAATTTCACATCGCCTACCCCCGTGGCTGAGTGGTTAGCACATCGTGCTACGATGCCAGGTGTGCCGGGTTCGAATTCCGGACTGAGCATGGGTGTTTGTTGTGTCCATTGATGGATTTAATCATATCATCACTCATCCCCATCTTCGCAATTAGCCAAATGTGGCAGAAGAGCGAAGTAAAAGGAACCAGATCAATCGAAAGTTCACTCGCAAAGCATGAAAATGAGATCTCAAGCACTCCGTGATCCTACCGGAATCTCACGTTTACAGAAGCTAACTACGAAAGAACTGCTTGGATCAAACTGTTCCTCGAACTAGCTGACAGTCATCAATTGTCGACCAATCAACACAGTAGGGCAAAAAGAAGCAGATGTTTCTTGAAAATGAGTGGAAAGTTACCAAGGAAGGATATAAAATTGGTACATTACAAAGGCTTATTATGGCCTTTCCCTTCATTGCAGGTTATGAGCACAAGAGTTGAGTGTGGGAACCTGAAGGAACCGCGACATCTTTGTCATTCATCTCCCGCCAGAAAAGGGACAAACAGTAGAATTTTGTCTCTTGCAATTTGAAAAGCATATGTCCATGGTGAACCATAAAGTAATTAACCCAGAAAGTCCTAGCTACCTGCAGTGCGTTTCGGCGCGGCCGATAACCAGAGCCAGATGAAGAGAAGATTTTGTGGGAAGGGGTGACCTGGCTTAGGCCCCCTGGTGTGCATGAAGCGAAAGCGTGTTTTTAAAAGGTCCCCGACTTGCCAGAAAGGGACGACCCATAAAATCACTGCGTTTCCTACCAATGCATCCGTTTGTGTTCAACCAAAGTGTATGTCACCGTAGGATCCGAGCGCTTCGAGTTCTGTCGGTTGCGGGACTTTTTGAGTCTTTTGTCAACATGGTGCCAATCAGAGTTTCTTTCTGCCAAGGTCGTTGCACCTATGAATCGGCTCTTCAGCTTGAGTGGCAAAAGAAATGTTGTACGGAGGAAAGTTGCACCGGAAAAATTACCTTCTTAAATACGATGAAACCTGTAAAACATCCACAGATATTTATTCGGGGGTGGTCCCTTTGACAAAACATCAATATTCTCAAAATTCTTCGAACAGACTGTGTAAAATATTGCAATACTCCAAAAATTGAATCTGCTCTGCAACACAAGGAAAATGCCTCATTTAGCAATCAATGTGCCCTTCTTAAGTTGGTAAGTTCAGAATGGCACTACATTTTAAATAATGCTGATGGAAAAAATTAATAAAGTTTGTTAAATGACAACGACTCCTTACCACAAGGATATAATTATTCTTTATGGATATCCCCTATAACGCTTGGGGGTTCGACGTGCTGACCCCACGTCAACCCATTACTGGTTAAAGATCTCCACACCTCTAAAATTTTAGGTAGGATTGTGGGAAGGACTGGCAGTCGGGAGATAGACCAAGGCCCTTCCAGGGCTGTCGAACCACGGGTTATTATATATTTATAGATACTTAAATACGTATATGTGCAACCTCACATGTGTTTCCAGTGACTTATTTCAAGGGTTTGTTATTGTACTTGACTCAACAAAATAAGCTTACTGTGTGAGGCAGATTCATACGAACCAAAAATACCCAAAATAATAACAATAATAATAATAATTTACTTCAAAATTACAAAAATGTATTTACTTGTCCTTGTTTAAATTTTCGATTCTTCGAAAAGTTTGTTAAGGTGTTGAGTTGAGTTTGTGTTTTTAGTCCAATTTATGCACAGTAAGGCTAATCGGGACTGGACGTACAGTTTAAAGTAAGATCCGGACCACTGCGTACCTCCACCCATGTATCGAACCCGGGACCCCTCGATTACAAGGCAACAACGCTATCACTGCGCAATCGGGGAGGCATCGTTTGTTAAGGAGGATTCTCAAAATCGGTCTTCACGATATCGAGAAAAATATGCGACCCGAGAAATCGTACAGTTTGTGAAGATAATTACTTTTAACACGTTGCGTGTTTTAGACTGTTTCAATAGTAGAATAGATATTTGGTGCGAATAATACTACTTACCCGGAGATATGAGGCATCCTGCCACCATTATACCAGGTGGTTATAATTAAAGTGACGGTGTTCAGAGTGGTACAGCACGGGCTGTAATGAGAGTAGCAGTCTGAAACTTCGTAGATATGCTAATGAAGCAATGCGCTCGCGAATTATGCAAAAAAAAAATTAGTTCCAATTCTCGCCACCAGGGTAAAAAATGGCGCTGTAAGCAGTCGAAACGTGGAATTTTCCGTAACTCTGACGTCAAAGTCGGTGACATTGCCTAACCATTGTGTGAGCTCCCTGGTTGTCATTGGTGACGCTTGTTGCTTTTTCCTTTAGTAATGTTCATGTAATTCGAATAGTGAAATTGTAGCGATATTTTATTACAAAGAGTATTGTTTTCTGCGATTTATAGTGTTTTTCCTGTAACTATACCACGTTTCGACTGCTTACAGCGCCATTTTTTACCCTGGTGGCGAGAATTGGAACTTTTTTTTTTTTTTTTTTTTTTTTTTTTGCATAATTCGCAAGCGCATTGCTTCATTAGCATATCTACGAAGTTTCAGACTGCTACTCTCATTACAGCCCGTGCTGTACCACTCTGAACACCGTCACTTTAATTATAACCACCTTGTACTTATTTAGCGTGTATTGCGCTCTGATTCGGGACCAGTTGTAACTGTTTGCATATATGTGGTTTACCGCTGCACAAGCGGTCGTTCTTCAATCTACCAAGCTCAATGTTTGGACGCAACGGCAACACTCAACGCCCAACCCTGCCTGTTGTTGACCTGCGACTGCTAGGGGTGGAAAGACCGCTCCCTCAAAATTTCGAGAAACAACGAAGTTCTAGGTTCCTACACTGACATCCATTATAGCTAGAACCAGGAAAACGAGAAACAAATGTGGTTTTGGGTTCGTGCCACTCAAATTAAGAACAGTGTTTCTAACTGAAAGAAAAAAATACTGAAAAACTATTTTGCAATATTTGTCATGAAAGTAAAATTTTCAGCAAATGTAGAACAGTTCGCCGGGGCCACGTGAACGTTTCGGGGGGCCAGTGCCCCCCCGTGCCCCCCCCCTAACGACGTCCCTGCTCAGGATACAGATGGAAAAGACGAGCGAAACAAGACCACTGGCGATTGCATGTCACCAAAGCAGCGTTAGCCTGTAGAAAAGGCCACCCATACACCCCGCAGCATCTTTTAGAAAATTTTGCAAAACCGCTGGTTCCTCCAAGGAAAGAATTGACCATAATGCATTGCTTCATCGCATTGATTCAAATTAGGAACATGTCTTCGGAGACGACTTAATTTACGAATCAGAATTGTGGAGTGGGTTCTGCCTTAACCGAGACAGGCTCTACGCAAAGCTGAATCTGTCAGGCAGGAAACACCACCCCCCTTTCCCCAAACCATCATCACCTTTCCCTTCCAACCGAACATGGAATTCCATTGTGGGGAGGTATTGATCCACGACTCTGTGAAATTCGCTCGTTAATTTCCTTCGATGAATTGAAACTTTCTGGCGGAAGAATATTGAATCCTCATTTGAAATGTTAACGCCTTTCGCTATGCAAATTGGGAGAATCTCTTGGCGGTGAAGGCTTGCGGGAGAAAAGGAATTATTTCGTTTTTCGCTTTTTCCTCAATCTTCTTCCACTCTTCCTTCTATTTTGGTACTTTAAGCCCATTTCTCTAACTCTTCTCTTCATCGCGACGATGAGAATGAATGGTGATATGGATGATTGGAGAAACACCATGGTACATCCACGAGCAATAAAAATGGGACAGCTGCATCCTGAAATACAGTAAAACCTCGTTAATCCGGACTAATGGGGGAGATAAGTTGATCGATTTAACGAAAGTCCGGATTAACTTAAATATTCTAAAATAACAGTAGAATGTGCATTAAAACTCCGTTTATAGCAACGAAACAAGTTTATTATGGTGTATTTAAGGAACATGGGTCTAAATACACTATACAGTACAGTACAAAGTCTGCGGGAAAGAGAATTTCATGAGTAGTTGACTGCCTTTTCTTTGGGAAGTTCTCTTCTTGACTTCTACCCACATTTAAAACCTTGCATTCTGCTTTCTCCTCTTTTGCCTGTCCGAATTAAGCGAAGTCCTGCTTATCGAGGTTCGGATTAACAAGGTGTTACTGTACTAGCTTCTCAGCAAGTCATTATGTGTGTTGCATAACTCTACGGCGTTAAGTGGATTTTAATAGGAAATGTTTAATTGCAACCTCTACCACCGCCGTGGAGTTAGGCAACACACATAACGTTTTGCCGATTCCCGGTTGAGACACATTGTGGTCCGGACCCCACTTTGAAACTGTAGGTCCAGTCCCGATTAGCCTTACTGTGCATAAAGTGTACTTAAAACACCAATAACTCCTTGCAGGAAAGCGAGTCACATTTTTATCACCGCTGACTGTACATGCTTTCCACCTCCCATCGACCAACCCTCCCCTCTTTTAACCCCGCATTTTTGTATGATATGTAGTATTAAATATAACCTCCCCGGCAGAAAATATTGTACCCCTATCCCCACGCATTTTTTTCGGTGCCGTCATTGATAGGTTAGGATTGTTTTACTTCGCTTTTCTTCCACTTTTGGCTAATCGCCAAGATGAGGATGAGTGATCATGTGATGAAATGATGAAAGGACACTCACAAGGACCGCCCATGCCGAGGCAGGGATTCGAACCCATAAGGCCTGGCTGTGCTAACCACAATGCCACGGGGGCCGGCACTTCTATCTTAGGTTTCCGAAATTACTCCGTATGATGATTTCAATATAGGGTAGGGTGGTACATCTTCGATATAGGTATTATTTCGATCACCGTTCTAAAAGGTCGAATATTTTGCTTCCTGTTACTTGCAACGCACATTTGAGGAGTGAGAGTTGTAGCTTGGGGTGTCAGGTGTGTTGTGCAGAAACATCGAGAAATTCTATGAAAAACCCGGAGAACTAGACGAGATTTTGTATGGCAAGGTGAGTACGTTGGAGATAGGATAGGTGCTTTGTATATAAACGTCTGCCTGTCATTTTGCGTGCCCCGTGTTTATGCTTGAACGTAGGACAGCGAAATTCAGGTCAAACGTGGACAAGCATGTGGTGGCTGTAGCATGTGGCATCTGTAGCTATCTGGTGAGAGATAAGGGAGTACAGAAATATTTAAGTGGTACATATTCGATCGGCGGAAATGGTACAATTTCGATGCCTCGCAAACGAACACCGAAGAAGGTATATCAACAGAATTTTTCCCGAGTTATCGAAAATGCCGTGAAGAGTATTCTAGAGGTACACTTATCTATACGCGGAGCATCGTAACTTTATCATGTTCCATTGCCCACCCTCCAAAACAAAGTAACGGTGGCACGTCAAGAAGCAGCGGGTGTTCCATCCCCTTCCACGATTGATGTTGGCCATCGCACAGTTTTCTCCAAGCAGATGGAAGACGCAATTGTGGAGAGGCTGATGTATTTGTAAGGGCGAGGATTCGGATTGACACCGAAGAAAGAGCGGGTAGCTGCGTAACGATGTGTGTAATGAAACAGAGTTATTAAACTAACAGAACATGCAGTTTGTTTTATTTTGCTCCTGTAGGCCTACGCCATAGAAGTTGCACTTGTAGTATGTATTAAGGATACGGTTTCTTCACTCAATGTTGATCCAAATTGTACCGCACGGCGGTCAGATTTGTACCTATCTAGGTAACTACAATTCTAATCAAATTTTATCCGACCGAAATTTTGTTCTTCTGTCTACAATAGCAGAATTAGAAATGTCATGTTATGCCAGCGTCTTTAGTAAAAGGTAAGTATTTCATTGGCACAAAAACTGTAATTTTGCTGCCTATTTTTTCAAGTTATATTGAATTTAATTATTTTGGATCGAAAATGTACCACATTACCCTAGCTGAGGTACGGAAAGCAGTTTTCAATTATAAAATAATTACATTGACCACACGTTTAGGATTTTTACAATTTGAGAGTCCTTGAAAGTTACTGAGATCGTTGCTTTCGTGAGTACAAGTGTGTCACGTTTATTTTCGGGGTTTCCCCTTTTCCTTTGGTATGAGGGATGGCTGAGGGGCGTTGGTTCTCAACCTTAGTGAGACCGCAACCACATAAATTCTTCTTCCGATGCGTCAAAGTTGGTGCCACGATCCCAGCAATTTTGCTGGTAGATATCTCTCTATTTTTTTTAAAAAAAAACTTTGTACATTAATTACACTTGAATTTAAATCAATTATGGCGTAATTCAAGAGAGTAATAATTCGATTATTGATTGATTGTGTGAATGGAGAATGTTGGGTGCGTCAGCACATACAATGACAAACACAGGACAATACAGCCTTACAGAACATTACACTGGTCGTAGGTCCAGACGCCAGAGCCTCGTTGACATGCAACATTGCAGTTGCCGGGGTGTACTAATGAGAATCACTTTTGGGTGCTTTCTCAAAAGTCCACCCCTTTCACCCGTATTTTGTTCGAATATGTCTAGGCTTGTTGACAAAATCTTACAGTTTCCTCAGGGCAACAAAATTAATTGGGTAAATGCTTCCAATTACTTACTCACTCTCTAGCATTCTTAAACCCAAAGGTTTATGGCTGCTGCAACACAAGCCTTCCATCTGTCCCTATCCTGGGCAAGATCGATCCAATCCTTTCCATCCTTTAGGTCCATCTCCACATTATTCCTCTATCTTCGTCTTGGCCTTCTTACAGGTCTCTTACCATCAGGTTTCCCGACAAGAATCCAGTAAACTCTTCTTTCCTCTCCCATTCGTGCCACACGGCCAATTAATGAGAATATTTCTACTACGAAATATTTGATACTGAAAATTGCTGCGCAAACTTATATTACAATTTTCAGGAGGTATAATTGATGCGAGGACACTGTAACGATTCGCTGCCAGGCAGCGCTGTAGGGCATCGTCGTGAAATCCCAGCGCCAGAGCCGATGGGAAAATACATCATTGTGCTAACGAGGGAAAACATGGACCACACTGGAACGCAAACGGTTTTGACTTTGTCCCCGCGTTTGTAGCCGTGAATGAAGAGCCTGATAGCAAATCCGTGTCCCTTTCACACGGTGACGTCACAGCCATCCATCATTTCCTCTCGGCACTCGCGATGATCCAACGTGCAGAAACTTTTGCGCTTTTGCAGCGATCGCACGCGAACCCCCTTCCAAAAGCGCAACATCTGTTCACAGAATAGGCCGAGCGACAAGCCCAGTACATGCTCCTATCGTTCAGATATAAACCCTGAAAATCACATATCCCCCTCCCACTTCCCCATTCGTAGATTAACACGTATCTATCCGAGATCGAACACGCACGACTGACGCACCTTTTGGTCATATCGAAGCAGCAACAACAAACATTTTTTTTGCGTGCGTGTTGTCGCGGTCGGAGCAACAAAACAACCAGAAGCTAACAAAGCGATTAATAGAATCGAAATCATCCCATGCTGTTGTTCGCGTGACGACCGAAGCTTGATTACGAGTCTCGGAACATCTGTGGGAGTGTATGGGGATGGTCGATGGGAATTAGCGGTATTGAGGTTCGCTCTGTTTTACGGCGGGTGTCGATATAACAGAAAGAAGAAAACCCATGTCGTATCTGGGCTATCTTTATGTCTTTGTCACATGCGACTAATAGGTGAAACCGTGAGTATTCCAAAGGCAACACCGTGTTCCATGGATTGAATGGGTTAAAAGGCTGTTGGGATATCAATTGCACGTGAAGCATAGACTGTAATAAGTAGGGGAAAGATTTTCGTAGCATATATCTGTACGGAAAGGTGATATATTCCTGAAATATATAGAAATCTATTAATTACATTAAGGTTCCACATTAGGGCTACATTCTTTACTTGATCCGATCTTCCCGGTAAAAAATATTCTCCCCCCCTTTTTCCACACATTTCTCTAGGAGGCGCTGTCAGTGATGGACTGATTGATTGCGTTTGTTTTACTTCGATTTAACTCCACTTTTGGCTAATCTCTAAGATGAGGATGAGTGACGATATGCCGTAATTGATGAAGGGACACTCACCAACACCAATGTCTAGTGTTTGTGAGTGTTCCTTCCTCAAATTTTATCGCATCACTACCCATCCTCATCTTCGCCATTAGCCAAAAGCGGTAGAAAAGCGAAGTAAAATAAAACAAATCAATCAATCTCTAGTTGATCAAGCATATTTTAACAATTTTTCGGTCATATTTCAGCGTACCTTTACTTTTATTGTTTTCTATTCCCAAAGTGGACTACGTTTGGTTCTCGTGTGCCAGTTGAAGTAGAAATACTTGGCATGTTGACTATAACTTGACAAGTTAAGTCCCAATATGCGCAGATCGCTGGAGAGCGCTTTCTATTACGTCATCCTCACCACCTCTCTTCCACGTACTGGTCTGGCCTTGAGAGTACCAGTGGTGCCAACTCTGCAAAATTAAGCTAAAACAAATATGACAAACTATTTTTACTGTGTAGATTGTGGGTGCCTGTTCATATGAGTTATCAGTGGTTCATTTTATTTGGCATCTCTGTACACAGATGTCGGTATACATAGACTAGAGTACAAATATTGAGTTTGTAGTTGAAAACGGATCTCTTCGTTCCTAATAGCTAAAAGTGATGCCAAAAGTAGTAATGGTTTACATATTAAATCAATAGTAAGCACTACTTGAAGTCATGGACATCTGTTGGCAACCTCAGACCATTATTGTGTCAAATATGTATGAAGAGTGGGAGAAGTGTGTTGATATATAAACCTGATACATATGACTTATATACAGGGGTGCCGGGGATATCCCCCACAAAGATTTTATCCCCGGAAGAGGAAACATTTTTAAATCCCTGTCAGGGATATTTTTATCCCCGCCAAACAAAATGAAATTGAAATCATATATTAACCATTTCTTAACTATGGAATATACAGCACTGAAAAATAATTCTGGAAAACAGACTTTAAAACAATTGAATCCTACTTCGCGTAGTTATTTTCAAATAGCTCATAATTTATTTGTTTATTGTCGTCGTGTGCAGAGATTTCACTAACGCAAACTGTCCATTGTCAAATAACTAGGAAAGCCTATCGCCGTGACAAGTAGAGATGATTTCGTCAGCTTTATTCGTTTGGAAGTACAACGTAGATCACATTTCTCGCCGCTCGCCGTCATTGAGTTGAACCCGCAATTGATATTTGGTCAAGTTTTCTCATTGTTATTTGTTTTATAGTTGGATTTTGGGGTTGGAGTTTTCTTAGAATGTGAATATATTGTTTCCAAATTACATATATATAAGTGTTATCATAAGATTTGGCGTTCTGTGTTCTAGGTAATAGAACTGGAAGGCAATAGTAGCGTTTACTAACTGTTAACATACTGTATACAAATTAACATACCTAAGAACAACCCCCCCCCCGGAAAGGCAGTCACAAATATGTCACTGACTGAGCACCCCCCAGCAAAAAGCTTAATTCGCACACTACTTACATACTCAAAGTGTATCATTTTAAAATACATGCTTAAATGCAATATAATGTATTGCACACGGGTTTATTTTAATTTTTTGAATACGTACTATTTTAATGTACTAATTACACGGGGTTATTAACTTCGGGTTAAATGTTAATTTTTATCTTGTTTAGGTACCCACAGTATCCGAAAGTCTTAGTAAACATTAAAAAATATAAACAAACATGATCAGTTTCTTGTAATTCAATGTCTCGGCTATGTTCATAGACATGATCACACTTCTTGTTTGTCAATTCTTCATACTTACCTATGTTCATGAAACTTTAAAAGAATACTACGGCCATATTAGGATCACCATGCCTCTGAGTGATGGTAAAAGGGTATCTATAGCTATCCATTTCCGGTCTGGAACTAGATGTCTGTGTCCGGCTGTAATTTTGCAACCGGACAAGTGATGTCTGGAAATGAGATTTTGAGGCACCGAAATGGCCATGCATTGCGTATGAAATGACAGCCCGAACGAAGCAGATGTGATAAGAGAGAGAGGGAGAGAGAGAGAGAGAGAGAAGTGCTAAGGTGGCATGTACGATAGAATATATATTGTCTGTATTTCCCTTTATGTTACCGCCAACTGCCGCACCTGCTTATGACGGTTTGATAGAAATTGGAAACGGGACTTGGGCTGCCCTCTATGCCCGAAATTGCCGGCGCTGGGGTGAGATGTCTTGAGGCGACCACGGAAAGCCTGCTACTGACAGGTAATGTCCGCAATCTCCATTCCTTCTTGCTCCGCTGGTTTCCTGTGTTCGCTTCCCGAACTCCTTTTGTTCTCTTTCTCTTCGTCTTTTTCCCTTTTATTCCCACTCCACCACTTTGATGTTCTTTCTTTTCATTTTCCATCTATGGCTTCTTTCAATGAAACTCCTTTCGTCGTTTTTTTTCCTCTTGTCCCGAAAAAAGTTGTCTACACTGGTCGTCTATTGGATGTCTTTGGGTGTTGCTGTGAAGAAAATGGCAAACGAAGGATGCTGCTGCTGCAGTATTTCCATCTTCGAGCGTATCATTTTGAGCATGTGCGGATAAAAAATGTTAGCAGTTTTTAATGAGAGTGATTTCCTTGATGGTAAACAATGCTCACATGCAGTGTACGTACAAATTACTGTTTTGTTTTTTAAAAATATATACAATTTGGTCGGATTTGTATGTGGACCTCCCTGATAGAGTAGTGAGTAAAGCTCTCTCTCTTTAGATCAGTGGCGTATACTGAATACAAGATTTGGACTATCTCACTGTCACGTGGTCCTAGGCTATGAATAGTTTACCAACTCATAGGAATCCAGGTTGCTAACTCATAGGAAATCAGGTTGCCAACTCATAGGAAATCATGTTGCCAACTCATAAGAAATCATGTTGCCAACTCATAAGAAATCAGGTTGCCAACTCATAAGAAATCAGGTTGCCAACTCATAAGAAATCAGGTTGCCAACTCATAAGAAATCAGGTTGCCAACTCATAAGAAATCAGGTTGCCAACTCATAGGAAATCAGGTTGCCAACTCCAGAATCATCATCTATCTCACTGATATGAAAAATTATGTTTCCATTTCTCATCAATTGTTCTCCTGTATTTTATTCTCTAGACTCCAGGCTTCGCAGATAGCCTAGCTAGCCTAGAATATACGCCCCTGCTTTAGATTTATCTTTCTTTCTCCTTCTCCATCATTCTCTACTTCTCTCTCATCCTCCCTTCTTCTGGCTCTCTCTCTCTCTCTGTTTTCCATTGTTTTGTATTTCATTCCTACTCCATATGTATTTCTTTCACTATTTTCCCACCTCCTGAATCTCGCCCTCCTTGTCCCTCTCTTTTGTCCTCTCTATCTCTCTCTTTTTGTCCTTGCGTGTATGTGTGTGAAAAAGAGAGGGTCGAGGGGTTTGTATTGCTTTCTCTTTCTCTCCCGTTCAATTATCTATTTCTCTCCTGACCTCATTATTTTTTCTATCTCTCTCTCTCGCCCCTTCTCCTACTCGTTCCTTCTTTTTTCAATCACTGTAAACATGTGAAGTCACTCGCGTACGCGGGATTATTTTTCGGTTGGGGCTGTAATTGTAATGGAATATATTACGTACCTGCGTTTGAAACGCCCCCCGGTTCCTACACACACATGCCTCCTCGGCACGACGTTGCAGTTGCGGTATGTCAGAATAGTACTTGACTGCAACGTACCGGGTTCGATGTTGTGACGGTGAACGTTATTCAGTTTTGCCCATGATGTGGGGTGAAATTATATATCCGCACAAAACAAAGTCACAATATCTCCTGATACGATTTCACTGCACTTTGTCGTTCCTGAAGTTCCAGGTTCAAATCTCCTCTGCAGATATCTTGGAGAAGGAGGACAGAGACCATTCAATTATTCCTCTTGTGGGGAATAAAGGACCTTATTTTTCTTTTAGGGCATTGGGTCGCCTCCGTACTGACATGAGGACAACAGGGCATTAATTTAACGACTCAAGGAACATTTAAATCTGCTTTCCTAGTAAAGAGTAATATCAGCAAGCAAAATAAATTTACTATAAGTTTATAATAGATAAAGCTTAGTTAACGTTATTTACTTTAATTAATTACTTTAATAAAGCTAAGCTAAAGAAAGTAATTAAACACTGCTTATTTTTCCCTTAATTAAAAATTAACTATCGATGAACATCACCCTTCGTATAATCTACCTGGTAGGCCAAGAAATATTGCTATCGCTCGTATAATCTACCAGAGTAGGCCAAAATATGACGTCATTTCTGCATCCACTGTTGTGAAATGTATAATCTACTAGTAGGCCAAAGAATACGAATACCCTTCGTATAATCTACTAGTAGGCCGTCTCCCAACAGTAAATATGTCCACGAGCTATACCGTAACCCAATACAATGCGTATAATCTACCTGTAGGCCGTACAAGGAGTACGTTCCCGTTCTACAGGCAGGCTACACTGTAGGAGGTTGAGCATAAAACAATGCGTATATTCTACCTGGTAGGCCGAGAAATATTGCTATCACTCGTATAATTTACCAGAGTAGGCCAAATTGTAAGAAGCCCTTTTGTTTCCCTAAGCACCCGTGTGCTTGCAATGCTGGGCTATTTGCGAGAGCATAGCTTGACCATGAGTCGCCGAAGAGTCAACACAGTTTACTGGCCGGAGCTTCGTCGCTGCTTATATACAATTCTGAGCGCAGCACCAGCGCCTCTAGTGGATACTCGTGAACTACGAGAGCGCTGCTTAACATTGATTGCCATCTATACAGGTTAATAATGAACTATTAGAACAATAACGCTCCCTAGTGAGATATGGTAGAACTTCGTTCTCCACCAAGCATAGCAGTGAAATCCTATGCAGAAGATTTAACAAAACCTATAAGATTATACAATGCTATTCAACAATGACAATAAAAAGAACAAATTTATCAACTTGTGGCGATCTCGTAGGATCGTTACACGTTCTGGGGAGCAGGATTACACAACAAAATATTTCGTAATTATTATTCTTTACCTTCATTTTAAAAGTTGTTCAAACTTAAAAATGATTCTCGGATATCATTTTAATAGGAGTTCGTATTTACCACTTTAGTTTTTCTCAAGTTCTTCACTGGTTTCGCTTGAAAATTTGTATTTTTCTCAAAGTTCTGGAGGGAGCTGTAGCCCCAATAACTCCTCGTGCATATTCCAGCGTGCAAAGTGGATAGAACGGAATGCCAAGAACAAACTATGAAATATTTTTGTCGTAATTATTTGCCCAACTATGGAATTCGCAATGATGTGTCCAGATTTTATGAAAGGGGAGTAGGAAAATAGACTTTTCCACCGAGGAGAACTTTAGAAGAAAGGACTCATGGGGAAATATTACACTCTGTGCATACTACTGCCCAGACACTATATTCACCCGAATTTGCAAACAATTTCAAATCGATTTCATATTGTTTCGCAGGTCCTAGCGAAACATGCTCGTGCGTTTCGCCCGAGGCAGTCAACAAGACAAGGCTTCCCATTCAAAATGGAGCAAAACTTGCTAACTGTTCCGGACGATAGATACAGCGCGTGTTTCGGCAACAATCCATCCACGACGTCCCTTCAAACTTCGGAGACTGACGCTCGCAGGAAATATCGTAGGATCCCCCTTATTTCCTGTTGTTCCCCATCGTGTTCGATACAGTGCAGGAGTTTCAAGTTACTGGTTGTGTCCGGGAGTGGTGGGGGAATATGACGTCAAACCCGGATTGAGGTTTCGTAGCGTCGCTCTCGCTATCGCCATGGGACCGCATTTCGGTCCGCTCCCAAAGTTCTCCGATGCTAACGGGAACAGTGTCTCCGCCTGGTGTTATTTTAATTCAACTTTCACTGGAGTGCGGGATGAATGTGATTATGCATTATACATCATAAGCCCGGTTGAAGACTGGGAATCTCTTTCTTTCTATGAATAATTAACATGCATTCATCCCTCCGCGAAGGGTGAAATAACAAATATTTCATGAGATGAGAGTAAAAGTTTCAAAGTTTGTGTTTTTCTCCGTCTATGAAATTATAGAAACTTGCTCTTCCCTTGCTCCCTCTACACATTCGCTTGTTATCTTTAATATTTGCACTATTTGTTACTACTTGCCCTGCTTATATTATTACTATCTATAATAATACTATTAGGAATGTAAGGGGCGGCCTTTACGAAGACACTTAAGTGCACACCTCACTCCCACGTAGTACACTCTGGACTGCATTATTGCAGACTAACGAGGCTCTGGCGCCTGGGCCTTCAGCCAGAGGTCCTCTGTAGGAATTATGTCGTCTATATGAGTTTGTGAATGCCAACTCATGCACTTGATCTCATTACCATTCATTCTCATCTTCGCAATTAGCCAAAAGTGACAAAAAGACGAAGTAAAATGAACCAAATAAATCATTCACTCAATATTACTATTAGTTCTGCTGTTACTATAGTTTCATGCACTAGAGCTGTAGTTACCATCATTACTACTATTATTATTGTCTGTATTTTCAAAGGTTGAATTAAGGCCATATACAGCCTCTTTTTCCACCCAACCATATACAGTGCGTCCAATTCCTTGCGAGGCAGAGAGATCGGGAGAAGTGTGGCGGACGGCGCTAGCGTAGATGCCGACATTTTCGACCAGTAACGTCCCGCTTAAGTTTACCCTCGAAAGCGCTTGGTTCGCTTGGAATCGTTTGGAGGTTTCGAATGTGTAACACTGTATCAAGCTTACGTTGCAGACTAAACCGTTAAAAGTCAATGGTTTTCGTGAGCATTGCGACAACAGGTACCCTGGACAGGGCTGCGAATGGAGTGAGGAACAGACCTTGTTCTTTCTTACTGTGTGAAAGAGTGTGGTTTTTGGTTACTTGCCGTGCTACGTCTTTGTGTAATTGCAGTGTGTGTGTGTTGTGTGTAAGTGAGGCGATTGAAATGTCAGCCGCAAAGTTCACGTTAGAACAAATAATTATAATGTATGACACTTACGTGAAAACAGACTCGTGTCGAGACGAGTGTAGTCATATTTTCACAGCAATTCCCTGCGTTTCACCTCCAGGTAGAGAGACGGTTAGACGTCTTGTCCTTATATTACGAGAAACTGGATCGTTAAATTTTAGAACCCCTAAGCAAAATCTACGGAAGAAAACGTTTTGCGTGTGTATAAATATCTGCATGCTAAAGATGATTTCAATAAAAATAAGTGGGACGTTACTGATCGAAAATGGAATTTCCGCCAGCGACGCCGCCACACTTCTCCCGATCTCTCGGCCTCGCAAGGAATTGGACGCACAGTACATCTCCTTCAAACACATACAAAGAGAAGTGTTGTTGAGTTTTGCCCCCTTTCTTCCACTTTTAGCTAACCGTGACGTTGATGATGAATGGTAATAAGATGAACTGGATTAAGGGACACACACACAAACATATGCGGACGACACAAGACAATCTTCCACAGAGGATTAGATTGGCGTTGAACCCACGTGGAAGAGCAGTTGACATTTGAGTGCCTTAAAAAAAGCTCACCCCCCTACACCCCATAAACGCACGTGTGCAGTCACGGACACTGTAAGTGTGCTCCCCATTGAAGTTGTTTTTAGATGTGCATTGCAATGATAATTAACACTGATACACATTAAAACGTAAATGATAAGTAAGGGTTTGTTGGGTTGTAAAATTTAAACTCCATTTCCTCTGAGCTCAACTGGATTTTCTACAAGTTCCGTTGCAAGTATTAAAACACAAAATACTCTTCTTCCTTTAACGTTTCTTTGAAATAAACCGTTACAATATGTAGTTTACATTGAAATAAATATATTACATTAACCCTTAAATGCGCAATTTTTTGTATTAAGCTGATAATTTCTAATGTGATTTTTTGTGATGGAATCACTGAAAAAATAGTTTAAAAAATTATATGTTGTAAATTTAATGTTTTATTGGCATTTTATTGAACTTTGCATATGTGCAAAGCTGCGCGTTTAGGTTATATTTGCATATACATTGTAGTTCAACATGTAGTGTATAATAACATAATTATTACATTTTTTTATAAGATTAATTACATATAATATTCTGTCCAGACATATTAAACCCTGCTCACTACTCAAGGAAAGCCTTGAAGCAGTTTTTTCTTTGTTGAAGCATAATTAACCTTACACTTTTCACAGGCTACATATGTATATCCTCTGCAGTTAGTGTATTTACAAGTTGTCCTTTACTTTTTCCATTGAGGCCAGTGACCATGCAAGTTCTTTCTAATCTCTGGACTTTGTAGAGTTACTTTGTATTTCACACGCCGTTCATCACCAATGTCAGTACTTCTTGGTCTACCTCTTTTTTGAATCTTTGGTCCAATTCTGCACAGAGTGTTTACTAATTCGACTCTGAATTGCTTCTGTGTTAGAGTATTGCCATTTGCTTTAGAATGGACTTTCCGCTGCAAAGTCCAAGCATTTATAATTGTAATGTCCACAAGGTGATAAAATAATCGAAAATACCACTTTCGAGATTTCATTTTGATACGAGTTCTTCCGATGTTAGTGTCCAGGAGATCAACATTTTCCATGTGCTTGTTGTAAACAAACACTACTGTTGGACAATACACCTGAATATGCTCCTTCTTCTTCTTGTCATATCTCTGAACTAATTGCTTCTGTTCTTCACCAATGAATGTTGAAAGGAATGCAACATTGCTATTATCCTTGAATATAACTGTGGAGATCTCTACAGAATCAACATTTGCACGTACTACTGAGAGAATCCACGAGGATGCTTCTACATATCTTCGTCCTTTGGAAATTTACAGTTTGGTATTCTGTTTCTCTGAATAGTGCCTACACACTGAATTCCTCTTTTATATAGGTATATTGCAAGGTCCAATGAAGTGTAAAAACGATCAACGTACAATTTGTAATTTTTATAATTTGGTATTTCTCTTTGCCAATATTACAACAACATTGCCACTTGCACCAATGTCAGGTTCAGACTGAAGCCTAAACTTTGGATCATTCTCCTGTCCACTGCATATTTCTATTTTGTAAGCAATCCCATATCTCCACACAATACGAAAAGTTTATATCCCCACTTGTGAGGTTTGTCCTTCATATACTGCTTCATATGATGTCTTGCTTTCGTAGCACACATTTGTTTATCTATTGATAAGAGTTCACTCATGGGAATAGAAAGAAATCTTTGATTCAGGTGGTCCAAAATAGGCCTGATCTTATACAGTTTATCAAAGTCTGGATCATTAATTTGGGGCTGCTTGGAATTGTCATTCAGATGAAAACAGTAACGAAGCTTTTCAAAGCAGTTCTGTGACATTGTCTCTTTCACTAAATCATTGCCCAGAATGTTATTCCAGAGGTCACGAATGTTGGTTGTTGGTAAAAGAGAACTCATTATGCAAATTCCTAGGAACTTTTCTATGTCATGTGATTTATAATCTGTAGGTTTGCTAGGGTCTTTTTTTACTACAGTATAGATTGGTTTCTTCTGCAATTTTCGTTCAAACCTGATCTGTTAAGAAATATTTAAAACACTGGTATGGAGTTTCAAGTTCTTTTACATCTTGAGGTAAATCGGTGTTTCCTTTAAAAATCATTGTGTCTTCACTGAAAACACCTTTCCTACATCGCCACAAAATATTGTTCCTTTTTGTCCGTTTTGTCGCATTTTTCTCCTCATCTTGTGTGCTTGTAGCCTGCGAAGGTGTGCTTGCTGAGGGGAGTTGCAAAGGCGTATCAGCACTGAGACGATTACGAGAGTCACTTCCACAATTTCGATCCACACTGGAACAATTAGGGGAATCAATTTGGCAATTTGGAGAAACACTGGGACATTTAGAAAAATCACATCTAGCATTTCCAGGATCAATACTGGAATCACATGTAGAAGTGGCAGGAAAAATTGGAACTCCCTTACCTTGATGATTCGTGGAAGTAGAAAGTTTTACATCATCGCAGCTGTCAGATGAACACTCAGACAAGTCCTCCACCACTACTGTTGGAACGTCGTCAGAATCGTCAGATTCTAGACCGCCTTCACTGTCCAAAGGCAAAATCAAAAACCTTATTTCATCAGCCGTGAGTCAGTCTCTTATTTTTCAGTTCCTCCCCATGTGTGTGATGCTAGTTCACAAAATCAAAAAAAGAACGAGAGAATAATAGCTTAATCGAAGAGCGCTGTATGCTCCAACACTGACATGCCTCGTTCTGAAAAGGAAGCTGAACGCGCAGATTTGTAGATATGCAAAGTGCATAAAAAGTAGTGAAAATCACAAACAATGAACAATAATGCCCTGCTCTATAAATAATTGGCGTGGTAAACAACAATGCTAACCATAGAAAAATTTCCAGGATTGCATGTTGAATACTATGCCGACAAAAGCGGCACCGTGAACATCAAAGAACACAACAATCAAAACTTTGAACCTGATGAAAAACATGGTTTAATTATTGACTCAGTATATGCTTTTTGATAAGTCGGTAACAACTATTGAATGTCGGCATTTTCAAATGTCTAACAGTTTGACGAGAAGACAACTGGACGAAAAGCTGAAGTTTTATGGGTATTTAAAGACAGCTTTGCATATGTGCAAAGCTGCGCATTTAAGGATTAAACCCTTTTTTACTCAACTTTAAGATTATTCACATTTATGGAACGTTCTTTGATTGATTGATTTGGTGTTTTAAGTCCACTTTATGCACTGTAGGGCTAATCGGGACTGGACAGTAGTTTAAAGTGGGATTCGAACCACTATGTGCCTCCACCTGATATCGAACCCGGGACCCCTTGATTACAAGGCGACGACGCTACCACTGCGCCATCAGGGAGGCACAATGGAACGTTCTTGTACTAAACGGTTCCGTGTTAATTTTTCATAACGGGGAATATGAACATTCGTTCAACGGAAACTATTTCATACATTGTGAGTGTTAAAATATATTATTATGAACTGATGTACCTGGTGCAGTGAGAACAGGCAAGTGAATTTCCGCGGTTGAAAAGCGACTGTGTAAACAAAATAACGCAAACCACCCAGAGGGTTCTTTTAACGAAACTTTTCCGCGATTCGTGTCAGTTATCACCACAATTCCGCCAACAATATCAATTTTAAAAATTCATATTTCCGAAGTACTTAACGTGCTTTCATTTCCAGAGAGAGTGTACCTATCAAAGAACGTTAAAAATTGCTCATATGACTTCCATTAACCCTATTAACTGATGATTTATTCACCTTTGTGAGGATACTTTTATTGCGATTATATAATGTACATATTAAATGTAACGAACGTACATTACATTTTTAATGAATGTTAATAATTTTCAATGAAAGTAAAAAGGATTTGCTTTTAGGATGTAAATAAGCTTTAATTCACTCCAATATTATCGTGGCTTTTCATGTATCACATATTTATGTAGTGTACTGAATTTGAAGTAAGTGTAGGCTTATATATAGAATAGGATAAACCGTGTGTGTATGTGTGTGTGTATAGATACCCATACCCAATGAGCCATCGCAGCTCTCATTTGTTTATTGTACATTATACAGCTGCCGTGGTTCATTCGGTAGGGTGTCAGACTACCACGTCGAGGACCAAAGTTAGATTTTCGGTTTGGTTGAACACGGGTGGCAATTTTTTCGGCAATGTTTTGCATAAAGTGGCTCTGGGTGGTCACCCAGCCTCTGACGAGCGGGTAGCTAGGGTCAGTGCTTACTGGTTAAAGGTGGCTGCTGCGTAGTGCTGATTACATCACCTTCAGTATGCCGAGATCGAGAATGCGCGGGACACTATCTCCATATTCCCCATGTGCATTCATGGTACGGTGTGAAGTACTACAACTACAGCTTTATATTTATATATACATTTTTTTATTTTTCGTCATGTTTCATCCACTTTTGGCTAATCGTGACGATGAGAATGAAGGATGATAGATGAATTAGATCTAGGAACACTCACAGAGGAACAGCCATCAGTGGCGAGACCTTGAGTCCAGTACTCGGCGCCCTCGGTTACCAATGCAACAACTTTGCTTTTACTCGCGGATTTTGATGACCTAAAAGTATTTATAAAATTACCTTTAAAATGACAAAGAAATCCTGTAAAATGACAGTTACAATCACAATTGTTTATTTTGCTACCAAAATCTACTATCTTTCATGATAGTAACATAAAAGTGAAGGGTCAGACAGGATTTACGGAACCTTGGTGGGGGTTTTAGCCCCAAACTTCCACTGGGAAGGAGAAATGGGTTGTAAAAAGCCTTTACAAAATCGAGGTACTGGCATGTAACAAAAATATGATAAATATATAGGCCTACTAACTTTGAAAATGACCCAAAAATTCGTACGAAACTCAATCTGCTTATTGAAAATAGTATACATATTCCAAGACAAACAATTTAACAATTGCTTCTTCACCTTGGTGTGTTGTACGGACTGTGAATAAGAAACTCGACAATGTTGCATTTCGCGATTTTCAGACAGGCTTTATTGCGCTGGTAGTTAAACACAAAGTAAGTACCGCAAGATAACATTCAGACAAAACAGAAATTGTTGAACTACTTATGTTTCAGCATGCAATGACACAATTGTTTTTAAAAAATGACCTAAAAATGACGTAACATTTTAAAAAAAATGACCGAAAAATGGTAACAAATGACCCAAAATAATTACATTTTTCAACCTGAGGAGGGTATTCAGGATTTCTGTACTAGTTAGCAATGTCTACTTTGCACCAGTTAAAAGATGAAATTCATCAAAATCCGTGCTTTGCGACTGTTTTAATAATTTCAGTTAGTATATAGTTATCATATTTTTGTTGCATGCCAGTACCACGATTTTTTAAATGCTTTTTACAACCCATTTCTCCTTCCCAGTGGAAGTTTGGGGCTAAAACCCCACCAACGTCCCGTAAATCCTGGCTGACTGTTTACTCTTATATTACTATCATGAAAGATAGTACATTTCGGTAGGAAATTAAACAATTGTGATTGTAACTGTGCTTCGAGTACTTTGCATCTTCCAAATAGTGAATTATCCTAAGAGCTAAGAACTCCCACAACATTAAACAGGCTAGACGATTTGAGAAACGTTCATTTTGAGCTTCCATTGTCCGTCTTCTAATATTTTTAGGCAGCCCAGTTACGACAGAATTCGGCCAAGTATGCGCAATGATACTTTGATCTTAAGTCTTATCTCTGGGTTTGTTTACTTGTTCTGGCAAACGTCCTCCCGTATTATGTAAGCAAGGGCTACTTGTTTACGTTGGCGTCTGCAAACAGTTATCAAAACAAGTATGCTGTGTATGTGCTAGTCCTACGATGTGCACAATTTAATTTGCATGTCAGAAATGTAACGAATTTTCATTTGGATTTTCTAATGCGAGAATTAGCTAGCTAGGGACCGTGCAGCGTTATCATCTTGTTCTCTTTTTTCACGGTAGATGGCCAAACATGTTTACATCATTTTCTTCAAAGGGACTCATTTATTAATAGCCTATTTTCTGTAAGCCAATTTTCAAGACACAGATATAATTATTTTTTTCTAAAATAGTTTCATAACTGTAAGTGTTTGATTTATTGTGTAAAACAACATAACAATTTTGAATTATTTCCCACTGTAAGTTATATTCGTTTGATGTATATATTATGAAGGTGTAATGCTTCAAATTGAAGAGCGTTTAAATCGACAAAGTGTGTTCTCAAGCCTTCCGCATTTTGTTAAAAGTAATAGTATACATAAACAACCCGTGGTGCAACAGCCCTTGAGGGCCAGGGCTGACCCTCCGAGATGGAAGATTACCCAACCAGTTATGGGGTGACGCGTGGTCAGCACGACGAACCCCCCGTCATCGTAGGTTTCCATGACCGGGTTACGCTACTCATCCGTAGCTCCGCAATTTCCTCACGATGGTGGGTGACCACCGGTCCCATACACAGGCCGAAATCTCAAGAGAAAACTTGTTAACTTCCCCCGGGAGACTTGAACCATAGCCGGAGTACGTTGTTAAAAGTGATGTTAATAAATAAGTAACAAGTTTTTGTTTCCTTAATGACTTTAGGCGAATGCTGCCATAGTATATTTTGCTATGGCAACCGACACCCATTTGCCATTACTTAGTGCCTTTCTTCTTAACCGTCAACCTTCTCATCTTCCCTGTCGCAGCTAATCTAACTTTACAAATTAGTAAGGCGTTGTTATCTGGAAATGTATGGAGTATGATGTTGGTGTATCATACAAAACGTTCCTTAAGCTTATAAAAAAAGCCATATTGGCACTGTAATGGTCTACTCTCTTACTTCTAATCGAGGGGTCCTATGTTCGATTCATGGTGCGGGCACATTGAGATACACTAAAAAATGGCAACTTTGTGTAAAAAATGTACAGTGAGTGTAAAAAGTGTTTGGACACTGCTGTAGTTACGTTAATAATTGATCCTCTTGCCGTTGTGGATGATGGTAAGTGAGCGGGATAAAAGTGCAATGGTTCTACCTCAAATTCTTTCTTTCTTGGCACAACAACGAAATAAAAATATCAAAACATAAACAATCCATGAACAATTATAACAAAAATGCCACAAATTATGGGCACAGAAAGTCTTTGGACACTTAGTAAAAAACATTAAAAAGGACCTCAATCAATAAACCTGGACTGTCATACACGTACCACCGACCCATTCAACCTCTGGGCTCACAGCTGTCAGTTCGGAAGTCTCAGTACTAGCAGTAGATCCGCCTCATTGAACAAGATAGTGCAACATGGGTCCCGGAAGAAGAGAGTTCACCGTTTGTGAACGTCGGTAAGTTATCCGGCTGCACAACCAGTGCGAATCGTTAAGGGAATATCACGCTTGTCCGGAATTCCAAAATCAACAATGCATGTGATCATAGATCGCTTTGGCGAATGAAAAACAGTAGAAAATAAGCCGAGGTTTGGACGACCAAGAGTGCTTTCTGTGCAAGACGAACGGTTTATTTTGCGAACTATCAAAAAGGATCCCAAAACTAATGCTCCGACGTTGGCTGCAAGCCTTCAAGACCGAGGTAAGCAAGTTTCCTCCAGTAGAGTGAGTTCGTAACGTATGCCGTCGAAATGCCTACCATGGACGCGTGGCAAGGAAGAACTTTTGTGCAATAAACAAAAAGAAGCGCCTCGAATTTGCCCTATACCACCGCAATTACGATGCAGACTTCTGGAACAAGGTCATTTTTTCGGACGAAAGCAAATTCAACTTATTTGGGTCGGATGGTAGTCATATGGTATGGCGGCAAAGAAATACAGAGTTGGAGCCGCGAAACATAATCCCAACTGTCTAACACGGTGGCGGTTCACTCTTAGTATGGGATTGTATGAGTGCTGCTGGGGTCGGCAAGTTGCATTTCATAGAGGGGACGATGGATCAGTACATGTACATTGATATATTGAAGAATAATTTGAGCGCTAGTGCGGCTCAAATGAACTTGGGTAATGGTTACTTGTTTCAACAGGACAACAATCATAAGCATACCGCCATTTACACAAAATTGTGGCTGTTATATAACACCCCAAAACAACTTCACCCCCTCTCAATCCCCAGATCTGAACCCCATAGAAAATTTATGGAGTGTATTAGAGAAACAGGTAAGAAAAAGAAACATATCCAACAAATCCGACCTAAAATTAGTATTGCAAGAAGAATGGAACACCACTTCACCTCAGAATACTGCAGATCTGGTAAAATCTGTACCAGACAGACTGCAGTCAGTGATTCGTGCCAAAGGTAATCCAACAAAATATTAAATGCTTGTGTTTTTTGCAGAAAATATGAACAAGAATGGCAAGTGTCCAAAGACTTTTTGTGTTCCAAATATGTCATATTTTCGTTATTATTGTTTATAGATGGTTTATTTTTTATATTTTGTATTTTTCTGTTGTATCAGATAAACAAGTATATGAGGTAGAATAATGTGGTTTTCATTCCATTCGCCTACCTGCACCCACAACCCTCAGCGGATACACTGTTTACGTACCATCAATGGTGTCCAAACACTTTTTACACTAACTGTAATTAAAAAAAGAGCTTCAGAAGACTAGTTCATAAGGTTGTCGTAACGGCAATTAGAGAAAATAAGCTAAACTGAAGACCCAAACACTTCTGTTAGAAATTTTATAACGATGATCCGAGCATACTTAAGAAACCTATTTGCTATCTTTAATATCGCATGCTATATAATGGAATTTGGAATATAATTTAAATGAAGAACTGGTTCTGATGTTTTTCATATTAATCCTGTCTTACCATGTCGTTTAAGAAGATGCCAGTTGCGTGTTTCCCATGCCAGGACGTAACGATGGGATGGCAATTGTTGATGCAACCTAAACACTTGAAATGTTGCTCCCGTTTGAATTGCAGGAGGGGAGAGGATTTAATCCTGAGTACTAATCCCGGGGGACAACAATGAGCACGTGAACAGCAGACAGTAAATTCCGACTACAACAATGCTGACTGAGGCAAACAAACCATTCCTGTCTTTGGCTACAGACATGAATTTTAATCTAGCAGTAAGCTCCACATTAATGTAAAATGTGGAAATTCTGTTAAGTCTTGGAACTTTCGCTAAGTAGGAAAGATATTCCCACCAACAACCGAGTATGTATTTACAAGTATAGTAGAGAAGCTTTGTTTTACAATGTTATCCTGCACAGAAACGTTACACTGATGGGTGGGGCGATCCCAATTAAGAGTATAGTATGGGCTTATGGCAACAGTCAGGGGTGGTGGTTTATAAAATTTCGGATCCTAGGATATTCTTTGTTTTGACTCTGTTATTATTATTATTATAATAATTATGAACCGTTTTGTTACCATGGTACTTCACTTGCACTAATTTCATACTCTGAATTAATAGCTCTTGTAAACTTTCAAATATAGACACATGTGTAAAAATTGTACATTAAACTTAGTTTTAGTTCATAACCACCACTTGCACTCTACATTTTGCCACACTACCCAAATACCGTACACGCACCAAAGGAATAGAAACTGACACTACATTACTAACCACACTGGCCGGGAACTGAGAAACAAGGATGTTGATTGCATCACTTCACTTTCTATTGTTGACATTCCAAATGTCTTGAACATAAACAATTGTCTTCACGAAAAGAATGTAAACATTTCGCCGCAACCGAATTGCGCACACTTTAGATCCAGGATTGCGCACAAATCTCACTGACCTGTTTTGCGCACAGACTTTGATCCAACGTTGCCACTTTAATAGCTTTAAAGTCTGTCCGCAAAACTGTATTTTTCTTTAGACAAGAAGACCGAGAGAAATTAGAAATAAAATAGTAAATCTCTTAAGGATTAAATATAAAAAAATTGAACAGTAAATTTAGCAAGTCAAGATAGGTTAGGTTACAAAAACACGTGTAAGTCTACAAACACACACACACACACAAACAAACACAACAGAAGTGAGAACGGCTTGAGAATATTTTACATTTGACAACATCGTCTCATTTTTTTGTGCGCAATCCTGTACATTGTGAACGGCTTATCAGATACCACTGATAAAACCGGAAAAGCGTGCGCAATCCGGCTGTAGCCGTTCAAGAACTATTACGTGACCTCTGAACATAGGGTTATGATGTAAGAAGTTATTTAACGCTAGAAACTAGGATACTTCCTTCTACGTTCTTTCATGAAATAAGCAAGCGAACGAAAGGGATTGACATGTTGCTTTATTTTGTTATTATCACAATATTAAGGAATCTCAATAGTCGATGGTCCTTGTCACTTCTGCCCCTTCAGCGTCTCGCCCCTCCCCATGAAGTTACAGCCCCTAGGCTATAGCCTACAATAGCCTAGTGACATATTCCCCCGGCGACAGTGTTGCTGTATGATGCGCATTGAACGTTTGCTGTAGTGTTCGCAGAAACAAAAGTTAGTGACACATCGCGACCTTAAAGTAAGAAGGTTCTATCTGCCAATACGTAATATTCTCAGGAGAGCTAGTTAAAGATTTGACTATGTGCACAGGGAAAACTAATTATTCCAACAAGTTGTGCCTCTGGCATTGGTATAGTGATCCCTCCCTCTCTAATATATACAGGAAAAGCAATTAAAAAATGTTACTAATATTCAGGTATTGCAACGACGAATTTGCAATTAGAACGTTTCAGATGAGAGTAAAAAGGTTATCCCTTAACTATTCATACTTTTTGCAAAAAAAGAAAGGTGAGAAATTAGTTATATTCTAGTTCATCTATATTCTGCATGAACTATGTACATCTTAAAGTAAATAAGATGTAAAAGGTGTTCCAGAGTACAAAATAATACAAATTGTTTCATCCAATACTATAAACCAATTACGTAAGAGTGTGAAGATTGGATTTTGAAATAATGTTTAATAGATAGTATTGACATGTGAGTCAGTTGGATATGATTGATTGATTTGGTGTTTTTTAAGTCCACTTTATGCACAGTAAGGCTAATCGGGACTGAACCTACAGTTTAAAGTGGGATCCGAACCACTATGTGCCTCCACCGGGTATCGAACCCGGGACCTCTTGATTACAAGGCGAAGACACACTACCACTCCGCCATCGAGGAGGCCGAGAGTCAGTTGGAAAAAGTAACCATGTTGTAAATAGTGTTGCAGAATATAATCCCAGAAACACAAAACGTTCATTTTAACATAACATGCTGATATGCTGATAAGAAAATGAAAAGTATTTGTACTCATTGAAAGTAGATATCGCTTATTGACAACAAGACTGTAAACAAATGAAAAAAAGTATCTTATTTGTTTCTCTTCAGCACCGTAGCAAAGTAACGTTGCACCACAGCCGGCATCCACTTCATCATATAAGTGAGATCTGACACTTTTTCTTTACTTAATTGCTTCCTCTCTACGTTGGAGGTTCCAATAGATGGATACATAGGAGATGAACGTTGTGCCATTTGTCTGGTAGTCACAAAGACCGGAAACAAAGCAGATAGAACTTTTTTACCCCAACTTAAAATCTCATTTTCAGATAGTACTTTTTTACCCCGTTGATTTCTTCGAAACTAATATACTTCGAAGCATGATCTTTACGGGGTACAAAGAATGTAAACCAATGGTGTGCTTAAGATCACAAACTCATTTTCGCACAAAAGTGCAGATAGAATCTTTTTACTTTAAGGTCGCGACAGCGTTACAGTTTTATACGAGAGCGAAAATTTTAATACGAATCAATGACGCTAAAAGACACTAATTTCAGAAGCAATTAAGAAGAACCAGTAAAATAGTGATATAGATTTGTTTACTTACAACACTAGTATATTCCCATTCCAAGGAAGCAAAGAGGTCCATTGTATCCTTCCAGCTTCAAAGGACCGCTCAAAACAAGAAAGCGAACATACGCACAATATAGTTGACACCCACGGAGCTCTATTGATAAACTTTTGCCTAGACATTAACGTTCCATTCCCTCTTCCCCAAACTCAAATCGTGGAAAGCACAAGAAATGAATACATCTTTGTAACATGATCTGGATTCTAAGAGAAAGGTCAGACAATGTTACATTCAATATACTTACTGTATATTTTTCCTTCTCTTCAAATGTAAACGACGTTCATTTCTGACAGAAACACACTTATTCTGGGGGTGGAAATATAAAAAGAATAAGTCCATAAGGCTCATTTTCCCCATAGTATTAGTTTCTTCAACTGACATTCTAATTTACGTCCATTTCGCAGTTTGAAACTTATTAGTCTAGAAATCTTGGTATAGAAGTAGTATTTGTTTATGAAACTAATCTAAATTTCTCGAATATTTTCTCCAGTTCTCTACACGAGAGCGAGAAAGAAAGGAAGACAAAGGCAGAGAGAAAAATATGGAGATAAAGAAAGGGAGAGAGATATAGAGAAAGAGAGAGAGAGAAAAATAGAGAAATAGATAGGGAAAGAAGAGCGAGAAATATAGGTGAGAGAGAACAACAAAGAAATGAAGAGAAAGTAATAAAGAAAACAAGCTAGAAGGAAAAACGGAGAGAAGGAAGGAAAAGAAAGACTGGGATAAAGAAAGAGAAAGATGCAAGAGAAAGAGAAGGAGAAAATATAGGAAAAGGATAGAGAAAGAGAGAGAGAAAGAGTGACCAGCTGTTATTCTTCCTCTTCCTCTCACTTTATTCTCTCTGTAGAAAGAAAAAGAAAGATAGAAAACCGAGATAAAATTCTGAAAACAGTTCATTGTCTTCTTATTCAAGATAAGCCTTTATGTATTCTTACTACTTTTTAAAGCCATACTAACCAACACATTAAATATTGTTCATATTGATTGATATAAACTGAATGTCTACTGCCATTTTCACAATAATTCGAGATCCAACTTCATGTAGAAGTTTACGCCTGGGTATATCTCTGGCATGGATGCATATATATCCCTGTGTTGCCAATTCTTGGGTCCCCTCCCCCTCTCTCATTTGCACCTGCATTATATACATTTGGACAACGCTCATCATGTTCGATTTGACACAAGAGTCCAAATCAACGTTCAATTCCATTAGACGCTTTCACCAGGACGGAGTGAGTATTTAACTTTCGGAAATTCAATACCTTCTTCCTCACGCCTCATTGAGGATTGGACGTTCTACCATGTATATTTTGATTTGCGCTCTTCTTTTTTCTTCTTCGTTTACTCCCTCTGCCTCCCATTTTTGCCTCCTTCTAAGCAAACTTCCCGGCACGCTGTAGAAACTCTGAAAATTAAATAACGCTTCTGTGTCGCCACTAGGCATCCCCCCGCCATCCCCCCCCAGTATTTGTGCAAGCAGCCTTGCTTCCCCATTCCTTCAATTACTTTGTTTTTTCCCTGAAAACATTTCGGGAGAAGAACTTTCTCTCTTTTGTTTTCATGAATGTGTCAGTGCTATTTAATTTGGTTCAGTTTTTTTCATGACGAAAGTAGGAAAAAAATAGAAGAGTTGGCATACAAGAAGAGAAACGGGGGAAGAGAGGGGGGAGGATCAATTTGTGACATTCCTGTTAATCAGCTAGATAGGGGGACAGCGCCCAGAACCATTTAAAGAAGAAAAAAAAGGCAGGAAAATAACAAAGACTGGATAGAGGGAATTTCCGAAGCCACGTACACATATAGAAATGATTGGCTGTGACTTCAGAATATTTCCTCCAAAAAGAGCCTTTATCTCTAGTTTTTAAAGATTTAATTAACTTGAGCTTTTCTAACGTGCGATTGATGCATAAAAATATTACGAAGATAGGGCAGACAATATTTAATCTGAGATAATTGGATTTAACGTGCTGAACGGCAAAAGAAATAACGAGCGAAGCTGACACCTGCAGAATAATGTCGCTTTATTAATTTATTAACTGCTTGGCGTTAGATACTTGGAATGATAATTGACATTAGGGCACAATGGTGCTTATGAATTTGAAAGTACGAATTATATTTGTTTTAAATTCCTTCCTTGATGATAGATGTCACCACGTATTGGAATTTTTGCTAACTATGATGAATGAACGAGAAAACAGTTTCTTGTTTAGTATTTTTTATATTTTTCTTGCTAACACTTTACTATAGTGATGACGGATTTCTTACTTTATACAGGAGCGTTGTGGAAGTTCGTGAATGTAGTTTTGGTCCATTTTAATGCGAATGCATGTTGTTTTTTGTGAAAATCTCTGTCCGACATGCTGTTTCTGCTGCCGCCATTTGCTTTCTGCACGAGAGCATAATGTTCCGTGTGTTAGATGACGTAAACGCCGCAGTCAGTGTTTCAAACTCGCCGTGTTTTCACTATAACATGACGTGTCGAGTATTTTTTTTTTTTTTAACTATGCTTGCATAACCTAACCTAACCTAACCTAACTTTACGGAAAATGGTTTGTGGGGCTAACGTCAATGGTTTGTGGGGCTAACGTCAATGGTTTGTGAGGCTAACGTCGATGGTTTGTTAGGTATTAGCATAATTTCAAATCCGGGCACGAAAGTAGGTATTTTCCGGTGAACAAGGTTCCAACACTGCATAAATCGACAAAACATTCTCTCAACACGCGATGAAACAGTACGCTATCGCCATAATATGTGTTACAGGATAGAAATAACGAGTAACAGTAAGTAGTCGTAAATGTAAGAAATATACATTATTTTCGTTAGAAATTCATTATTTCACCTAAAGAAATGTTCTGCAATGCAGAATAGTACGTTTGCAATGTAAAAAAGTGCGAAATAAATTATTTATAGGTGTCACCCCTGTAGTAAAGTAGTACCTTTTTCTTCACTAAATTGAAGTGAATTTTGCATATAATACGATTATCGTATTATCATGTAATTACATGTGCAAACAGCCTTGCCTCCACATTTCTTCACTTACACTTTGCTTTTTCCCTCGAAACATTTATAGAAAATAACTCTTCTTTCTCGTGAATGTGTCGCTATTCAATTAAAGTGCTTTCACAATTTTTATGGCGAAAGTAGGAAGAAATAGAAAAGTTGACACATTTTTCTAATACGAAACGACTCAACCTGAGATAGGTTTACTTAAAAAACCAGTACAATTTTCATAACTTTTAAGGAATTTTACACTCTCGGTATATTTTGATGATTCTGGATATGTACTTGGGATAACCATTGAATGTATTTACTGGCGACAGAGCTGCACGGATGTAATTTCATATTTCTTCGGCAAACGCTGGGCAGAGTTGTTGTTTTAAGTCCACTTTGTGCACATACAGACTGGACCTACAGTATAAAGTGGGATCCGAAAAAACACGTGCCTGCACCGGGTATCGTACCGGGGACCACAAGGCGACGATAGCACTGCGCCACCGGGGAGGCTCTTGTTCAATCTTACGGCGAACGCTGTACATGTTGACATGGGAAGTGGGAGCGGGGAAGCGACCAATCCATGGCGATAGGAAATGCAGCAACCTGTAGAACGAGGTGCGCGTAGTACTTCCTCCCGCCACGTCATAACTCTCGGCGCCACCGCTGTTGTCTAGTTGGTCTGCGGCTTGTTCGCCGCCAGCCACTTCCCTTTCCAGCATGTTGAACACCCGCCGTAAGAGTAGACAAGATCTATAGGAGGAAAGAAAGTTATTCGGGACTCATCAAAATCAGGAATCATCGTCCCAGGCAAGGGTGTTAACGTTTCTTCTTAATGTGCAAAGAGATAATAATTACACGAGCTTTGGAAGCTCAAAGAAAAAGCAGTGTACGATTTTGAACTGAGCAGGCTTAAAAAAGAGGTACTGTTATGTAAAAAGATACTTTGGATTTTGATGGCTCCGGTACGAGTCGTCCAACAATTATAAACTTAATAATGTAAGCAAGGGACGCTTAGAAATGCAGTCCAGCTGAAAATTCCTGTACTGCAACGCCTTTAGAGCATTAGTTCGTGTGTCTGCAAGTAACGTCCCCCCGCTGGATGCCTCGACCAGCGTTTTCGAAGACAATTGAACTTAATGTTTCTTGGCAGGCGACCAAGTTAGCGAGGGAGCCTCCTCGATCCCTGGCGAATAACTCGGGACAGCGACCGAGACACGAGAAGGGGCAAAGAAACAAAAACGAATCGCAGGAACAATGGGGGACGAAAGAGCATGTGACGAAGATTGGAAGAAAGGTAGTGGACACCTGAGTATTTTCCTTCCCTCTCTGTCTCTGTGTGTTTGCGTTCCTCTTCTTTTTATTAACTTTCCACTCTTTTTTTTTCCTCTGGTGGAATTGCTCCAAGATCCTGGTTTGAAACTCTTAAAGTTTCTTGTTATTTACAGACAAACATGGAATTGAGATATGGCGGTAAGTGGTTGATGAGCGTGATATACGAAAAAGGAAATGAGCACAGGAAGATGGTAACTTTATTATTGAAGATAAAGGGGACGAACTGCAAGTTTAGAAGGATGGAAAAAATGTAGAGAGAAATAAATTCGTTATGTATGGCAATCGTTTCAAACTCGCTGAAGTTGAGGCAAAATGTATTGTCCTCCAGGATACTTTTGATTGAGTTATCCCGCAGAAGGAGCTATTTCCTCCGAGCGTGTTTGTTGGCTCCACGAATGGAGTTTGTTGACGTGTAAACTTTTCCTTTACTGGCGATTTGAAGGGCGTTGAACTGAGCAGTGCTGGAATTGCCGACTCATAAGATGATACATTCAGTAACCTTCTACATCATCTCAAGACCTTTTCTTACAGAAATATGTATCTAAAGGAATGATACATAAAATTACTGCATTGACACTCGAAACATTTCACTTTGAAGGTGCTCTAAAGATGTATGTTTGAATCTGGAAAAAAAATTGCCGGGCTGTTCGTTTTACTTCCTGTTCCATGAGTCCCAAAGGCAAATAAAATATAATTACATGACCACCGACAGCTGTGGAATGACAAAAATAAAATTATTCATTAATAACATTATTGTTATTCATAATATCCATTCCACCGTTAACCTGTCAAAGTTTTATTTTCATTCAATGAATTATTAATGTACGTACATAAAAATTATATTCAATATCTTGATTTCATCTGATGAAATAATGCAATTTTTTTTTAGTTTGCGCATTTAATTTTAATTAGTTCATATTTGCAACTGTATCGAATACATGATTTTTATAATTCAATTGTATGCAATACAATTATATGCTTAGATTTTCATATTTTATCTGCTTCTGTGGGTTTCACAGGTCACTAGTTCTAGTTTACAGATTACAAGTCCACACATTTCTACTGGCAATTTATTCTAATTGTCGTGTACTGTAGGATGCGCAAGTATTACCAAGCAAATTGTCAATCACCATGTTTATTCTCTTTGTTTTATGCAATGAGCTCTTCAACAATTAAAACGCCAAACAAGCTGCTGAAAACTCTGCACCAGCATCCGTAATAATACAATCCTTCAAAACAAGTAGTAGGCATGAGAGTATTAACAAAAGTGGTCATGGACAATTTTGTCGGGCAACACTTGTACATCCCACTGTACATGGTTACCTCCTGCACCTAATGCAGCAGTACGACATAGTTCCCCACTAATACACAGGTATTACAATTCATAATCAAATTTTTAACTTTTTATATAATTTTCAGAGCTTTTGCACTAAATGAGCATTAAAAAATAGTTATTAAGCACAGAACATAATAGTATTACAATATTAATTAAACATTATATAGATAGTAAGATAACATAGGAATTGTAGCTTTCCTGGCGAGATGATTCGAACAGAAACGTTGGAAGCTAACTCCAATTTAACCTGGCTGGTAACCAGAGAACTGTCTCCAAGGTGACACTTTCAGTTTGTTCAGCGCAATGACGTACTCAGGACAAGATTAATGATCACTAGAATGTGAAACAATAAAGCGACAATGTCGTAATATGCAGATATTAAACACATGATCAAGAAAAATCCATAGCCTATGGAAAAGCAAATTCACTAACGCTATCAAACTGTTGGACGATAACTTGAAGTTACAAAACCATAGACTTGTCGATTAATCCGCGACCGATGTGAAACTCATGATGTAATTTTACTAAATTTCATCAAATTAAATTGCGAAGTGCATTATTTGCATTACATTTTGTGTTTATATTTTAAAACGTTAAAAAATCTTATAGCTCATTTTAAACATGTGGTAATAATTATTATTCTGTGTAATGTCTAACAAGTTCCCGTCAATATATTTAATTTACCTGAAGTCAGAAAACAAGATCCTTACGAAAACATTTGAGCCTAAAAGGGATGAGGAGACAGGTGAGTGGAGAAGGTTACATAATTTAGACGCACATAATTTGTATCCATGTCCAGATATTATGAGAATGATTAAATCAAGAAGACTTAGATGGGCAGGCCATGTGGCACGAATGGGAGAGGAAAGAGGAGTTCACAGGATTCTTGTTGGGAAACGTCATGGTAACAGACCAGTAGGAAGACCAAGACGAAGATGGAGGGATAATGTTGAGATGGGCCTAAACGAAATCGGTAGGGATGGAAAAGAGTATATAGATCTTGCTCAAGATAGGGACAGATGGAAGGCCTGTCTTGCTGCAGCCATGAACCTTCGGGTTCTAGAAGGCTAGAGAGAGAAGCCAGAATCTGTAAATGGGTTTATCGCTTATGAGGCAAAACAAGTGACATAATGAAATACGAATTTGTGTACTTGAATCCATGAGTTCAGTTGTCTGATATTTGTTCTATCTGCACAGTGCAACACTAGGAAGTAGGTTTTGTTTTCATTTCATGGATAATTTCACATTCTACCGTCATTGCGTCATCAGGAAGAACACAATCAATCTTCCCCATCTACCCAACCTCTATATGTTTAATAATGTTGCTAAAAACAGAAAAATATCAAGCAATGCAATTCCTAAGATTGCAATATTCAGGTCAGTAGTTAACCAGCTGATGATAGAAATGCGTCATAGTAGAGTCTTTATGCTCAGTTTTACTGCAAAGGAATAAGATAGACACTAATAATGCCCACCACGTTGTGATGGTCTCTCCCCAACCCTCCTTTGCTTCTATAACTTCTACATCAATATGTTTTGTATATATATTTCCATGATCTGGCTCTTTCACCGAATGGTGGGGGGGGGGGAGTTACAGAAGAAATATGGATCCTGGTGAAAGGAACGATCAAGGAATGGAGAATCGACACGCAATAAATGGATCGTGAACATCGTCTAGACCCATCCCGGTGCTGACCGTAGCCACCCGACCGTGAGGACGCTTAATGCAGAAGACAAAGCATCCTTCAAAACACCAGCGCCATTTGCTGCCTCCGAATAAGCACCACGACGTCCGCGAGATGCAGTGGGGGAAGGGGGTAGGTGTAATTACAGGAAGAGCAGGCCATCTACTTTAGGGGCGCGCCGAGTTTTGGGAGCGTGGGGGGGAAATAAAACCACGCCCGCGTTTCGCCAACCCCCTTCCATACTCCAGCGGAGGCAGTTTACGTATCTCAGGAACTTTTCTCCAGAGTAAAAGATTAGCCCGGTGCCTGTGGCAGCTTCAATTTCCTTTGTCTTTCCCGTGGCGGATGGCCTTCTTGGGTAATGTTTCATGGTTTATGGCTCGCTGACCGAAATTTCAGCTTCCTCAATGAATCCCGAAAGCACCGCAAGGGGTGGAGCGAGGGAAGCAATCCATACGTGTGAATGGAAAGCCGTGACAACATCGATAAGTTAAAGGGCTGTGTCGTCGAGGGAGTCCAGCGCGGCGATTCCAGCTTAGCGCTTCTATTGTGTCTGGAAGTTTTGGGCTTGTTGATAAGCGTGCTAAGCGCTGCTGCTTCTTTTCAAGCGCCTAATTAAGCGGCATTTTCTTCATTGCGGAGCCCGTCCTCATTAGCTATAGTTCGTCTGGACTTTAGGGTACACTATGGAACGTAATGGGCTTCTACTTTTTCACCCCCCCCCCTTCCCCCCAAAGAGTACTACTGTTTTTGTCGACAAGTAATGGCGTTGGCTTCAAAAGAGATATAAATGCATATGTCATACTCATAAGGGACGTATTGTTGTGATATTAAAGCACATTCACTTACAATACAAAGACACCGTTTGATATAATTTTCTGCTATTTAGGGCTTAACCCGTTGTCTTACAAACGCTACTACACTGCTCAGGGTCTCCCCGGTGGCATAGTGGTAACGTCGTCACCTTGTAATCAAGGGATCTCGGTGGAGGCACATAGTGGTTCGATTCCCACTTTAAACTGTAGGTCCAGTCTCAATTAGCCTATCTGTGAATAAAGTAGACAACACAAGAACAAAAAAACTCAAATTATGCATTGCTCAGAAGATATAATTAATCACCATAGTAAAGAACCGACAGTGAAAATTATATTATTAATAAACGCGTGCCTTTCCAAATATCACGGAGATATCATTATGCTATACTGATCTTCTGCCTAGAGTCAAGAAGAAAATTTTTAATGACTGGTTTTATTTGTGTCGACATGAGTTGGTGAATCATGCAGATCAATTGCTCAATTCCAGCTACATGAACCATCGTTTCATATCTGTGGTACTAGAAATGTATTTGTATCAATTAACAGACTGAGATAGGGACATTTATGAACTAAACAACATTGCCAAAAATATAACAGGTATACAAAACAATTTCCTCGATACCCCTTTATCTGTATCACAATGGCCCAAATTATGGTCATTTTAGATCTAAATTCACCCTTACACCTCCTCCCCCGATGATATATATTCTGGATATACCTCTGATAGGACAGACGGTCACAAAGGAAGACTCAGGACAGGATTTCAACACTGGACCTTCATAGGCTAGACGTGAGTCGATGGCCCACGCTTCTCCACAACCAAGGTGACTACATGAAAGCAAATGTTCGTTATCTTAGACATCTAGGAACGTGACAAAAGCGGCTTGAGAAAAAGAAAACACCGCCACGGAACTTCTTCCCTTTGGGAAACGAAGGTTGACACCGACTGTAACTCGAATGTTCCATGTAAGACGGAAAACTTTGTTTGCACGAATTATCCAGCATCACGCAAAACCCGAATGCAATAAGCAGCTTCATCAAACTGTGTCAAATCGTAATCCGTAAGCAATCTTATTGGAAACTCAGTCGCCGTGACAATTGAGCGTGGTTAGCAACCTGAGGCGCCAAGTACAGGGGGCCTAAGGGGAGCACGTGCCCCTCCCACGAGGTATAGTCCATTGGTGCAATGTCCGACGAGGTTTTTTTCGTGATAATAGGATTTCCTGAAAAGAACATCCGTCTTTTTAGAAAATCATAACAAATTTAAACAGTGAGATGGAAGCATACTGTTTTTCAAGCTTGTTTAGGAACTCAGAAACTTCTGTTTATGTACACATGTGCAATTTGTTGACACTTCTGGAGCTCTTGCTCATGCAGCGTTAGACTTGCGATTTCCTAACAGGTGGATTGTCGAGGAGAGTCGATCCCATGGCCAACACGACCTCCTGAAATAACACCCCTTGATTTTTTTATGTGGGGAGCTGTTAAGAACTTTGTGTAAGCTAAGAAGATTCTCGACCTCCACAGCCCAGTCGAGGGGTAGGCTAGGGGCGCTAAAGGCTAAGGCGCCCTGTGTACAACAAAGTTAGAATTTTCGACGAAAAATTTACAATTAGCAGATGATGTTTCAAGTAGTGAAGTTTCCCCTAGATACTTACTTTGGGTCATCACCACCACGTGAAAATAGATGTGCATATCCATTTAACTCCAAGGGTCTCCCCGATGGCGCAGTGGTATCATCGCCACCTTGTAATCAAGGGGTCCCGGGTTCGATACTCGGTGGAGGCACATAGAGGTTCGGATCCCACTTTAAACTGTAGGTCCAGTCCCGATTAACCTTTCTGTGCATAAAGTGGACTTAAAACAACAGTTTAATCAATCCATTCAACTCTATACGTGACGTTCCTTTTTGAATCAAGTCACGAAATGATCTCTACCATAAATCATTTTTTATTATGAGGTTGATTTCACATTATCCCTACTTACTGACATTATCAACTTTCCCCGAAATCTTTTTCCTCTGTGATTCCTTTCCTAGAAATACAATCTGGCTACGCCGTGCCGCTGTTATTGTTGTTAACTTTATGAAATTGTTGTTGAAGATGTTTGTTAGTACTATACAGCAACGCCCTGTATATAATGCACAATATAAAAAATATAATAATTGGTATCGTTGACATATCTCTGCTTCCCAAGTTACCGTAATTATGATATTGTTCAATCTTTGAATAATATTTTTGCATCTTAGGAAAAGTCGACCACTAGATGTCATCATTAAAAGTAAAGTATAATACGTAGAAACGAGTAGCAATTTTCTACTCAAGAGGAATTGTGAAACTTTAATATTAGCTTAAAGGCAAAATTGAGCCCAGACAACATTGTACCGACCAGTCACCTTTGCTGGGTTGTTTATTTATTCATTCATCATTCTTCCTATTCACGCCATGGCGTATTCGTGACAACAAAGAACCACAGTGCTCTTGATTGTAAAGAAAGATACATTTTGAATAGAACCTGCCTGAGGGATATTGTGTGTTCATTTTTGTACCGTGAGCTGGTAATGGGAAGTCAAGTATACAATATGGCATTGTAGTAACCCAATTCCGTAGTGTATAGCGGGCTTAAAAGAGTCGTCGTGTTCCAACAATGGATATAGTGCTGTAAATTACATTCCACACCACCTGTTTTATATGTTTTGTGAAACCTTTACACCCGTGCATGCTATGCAATCGTGCACATTTGTAGTGTATGTTGGGTTGTATATCTGCAAGGATCCAGGTTGAAGTGTCGTTAATTTGTTATGGTGGTTATACAGTCAGAACCAAAAATGGGTTGAACGTATACAATTAAAATAATACCGTCGTAGTTGTTTTTGATTAAGGAATCTTACTGTTAATGTACAGGGTATCTAATAACAGTGGTGGGTTTGTCTACTTATCAAGAGTTTCTGTGCACAAGATTCACAGGAAAACACTTTTGTTCGGCACTTAATGGCAGTTTTTATTTAGCCTCTGTGGTCGAGATCGAAGAGTACCTGTTCGAGTCCTGGTCTAATCATGGCTGTTCCTTTGAAGTGCCCCTTACTTTTACAGTTACTTTCTGCTGGACATTTTCTTGCAAACAAATTATACGCAATCGAAGATCATTAACTGTGATGAAATAAATACCTGAGGACTTATACATGATTTAATTATGTTTTGCCATGTAATATAGGTATTCATATATTACTGTTGTTATAACAAATAGAAAATGATGGGGCAACAGTCAGTTTTTCTGACCATTTTAATCGCAAAAGATCGTTCGTGTGCCGATCACTATACTTTACATGTGCTGGCATCAATTCTACTTGCACCTGTTTCTTTATTACATTCCAGGCTCAGCAAGATACGTTCCCTCGGCCATAACTTCTTACCAGCTTGACTAGCACGTTTCAAATGAATGCATAAATACACCCAAAACACTGAAGTTTCGTGGGCAATTAGAAATGACGAATAGCATAAAGCGTGGATAATGGATTCTGTAATTTAGCATGCAACGAAGACCAACGTCTGTGCCTTATTCGATTCCACGAAAATCCTTTCGCTTTATACCATCCACAGAGGACATATAATCCTCGTCTAGTTCGATGCACTTTTTGACACCAGGTGCAGTGCAAGGAAATTGTGTTGAACCAAGTAGACGCTGTGCGCAAGAATAGCGGTGTGGAATCAACAAATGCCTGTTTGCACGCACCACCTAACCACACACTACATCGTAGACAGGTCCAGAACGTAGAGCAAAAGGTTCAGAAACCAAATGAACGAAGTAGACGGCTCGGTGTTGCAATTTCTAACCAACCAAATGCAAGAGTGCAGCGAACTAGAGAGGGCTATAGTTGGAAACAGAGTTGTCAGATGAAGCTCTTCATGCACGTTTCAATTTTCATGTTAGCAATTGATGTGTCGTAAAGTAATTGTTGATAACGTTACTTCCACTGCAAGAAAGTAACGGAGTGATAGTCACTACCTTGTAACTGTGTTAAAAGTAACGAGTTACTTCTGAACGCTGCTGATCACTGGAGTTACTGCCTTACGTTCACTTCACGCATTACAGAACGAAGCGACATGCGCATTAATACAAAGCTCGCTAACTACTTTCGAAAGCTCGCTTCAGTTTACATGCAGACTGAGAGTAGCTTGTCCAAATCCTCTTCACCCGAGAAAAACTTTTTGGGGGGGGAGAAGAATGATTTTGCTGACTGCTGAACAGTTCAAGTTCAGGGAGTTCAGGAACCACACCCTGATCATATCTGATGGTTGCGGCTCGCGATCGGGAACCCGATAACAAGATATCTGCAAACTACACAGCACGGATCGGGAATTAGATCATTGAATGTCGTGTCAAATTCAAACCAAACTCGCATAAAGGAAAACGGCGGTTTCGCCCTCCGAGAGACATAAGGGGGGATAACAGAGACGACTTATTCCAGCAGATAGGGAGAGGGTGTTGGAGGAGTTAATCCAGCGACTGTTATTGGAAAATCATTAAGCTGAAAGTTACGACTGTCTGATGAGGGAGCATAAGAGAGAAGGAGTTCTCTTTGCTTTCAACCGGGGTAACTGTTGCTGAGAGTTCTGGTGTGGCGATGCGTCCTCTAAAAGTCAAGCTTCTCGGAGTTATAGAAAGAAAAGGCCCTGTTAATGTGTTTTCAAGTATAACTCAATAACAGCCGTGATTGCGTTAGCAGCGACGACAGGGTGTGCTTGTTGTGGTTGAAATTACAAAGGGTAGGAGGCGTGCTACCCTTCTCGACGCAAACATTCGCTCTCGGCGAAAAGCCTCTTGAAATATATCACTGCATCTCTGCCTGTGAAATGTACAGACTGCCGAACAGGGATGTTCCCAAGGGATGATTCGGTAGCTGGGGAGGAGGTTGAAAAGGGTTTTCACTGTCCACAACATTTCTGTGATTTATGCCGCTTTTCTACCTCTTGGGTTAATCGCAACGATAAAGGCCCCAGGCTCTAGGTGGGTGCCTAGGACCTATTTCATAATAATATATTATGTTGCAGAAGTCGCGGTAATCTAGTAGGTATGGCTTGTGACTGAAGTAGTTATCAGGAGGTAACCCTAAGGGTTGAACGCGACCGGAGACTGGTGTCGATCACATCACCTCCAGAATTGCAGAGATGGATAATGTGTTCGGCCTTACCTCCACAAGTTTGTGTGCCTTCATGCCACAGTGCAATGTGCACGGGGCACGACAATATGTGCAAAACCAAGGACGCCATCTTACTGACACCATATTAAAAAAAAATGAACATTTTTCAGGTACGCTAGCAATTTCAACTCGTGTACAGTACATTCATGTTCAAAAATTAACTAATATTTGCTTTCTCTATTTTTTGTGAATTTTTTTAAATCTTTCCGTTTGACTGCCTCACCCTATTTCAAATTCAGAAACATTTTATATATGAAACGTACTAAACAAGCAAATATTTGGTTAAAGTGTCATTTCAGTGAAAATATTGGAACAATTCGGGGCGCCCCAAGCCGCCGCGGCGCACACTTTGGAAACCACTGGCTCATGGACACATCCAGATAATTATGACCTACGTCCGTTGCCAGCTTGGGAAAGAAACATGCGTGAATGAGAAAGAGAGAGCATTCGTGCGTACAGGTACGCATTATGGCCACGTACAAGCTTAGGTTTACGCATGTTCCTTTAATCACAGGACACTGATTAATATAAAAAAAATATCAAACATGAAAATTGAATTTCCTATGCCTGCCTCATAAAGCGGTATTTTTTGGTTTAAAATTCAATTTCCTTTCGTACCGAAAAAGACCTAAAAGTACATTGAAAATATCAAGAAAACAGTTTTTCTCATATACCTCCAGTTTCTAGTATGTGGTTTTTACTCACATCTCCCTACTCCCATTTCCTATTCCCTCCAGCATTCTCATACCGCATTATCACATCATCTCTCTCCCCCTCTCATCCCTCCCGTGCTGGTTATCTGCTTTCAGATTACAGCCTTATAATATGTCTTCTTTCTTCCTCTGACGAGTTTCCGCTCTCGTGTGTCTAAAAAAGGTCTATCTTGAAATTGAATTTATACACGCTAAACGATGAAAGGGGTAGAATATAGCGAAACCCCTTTTTTCATCTTTTCACCAGCTGAGCAATTTTAGCCTTTCCTGCTCGTTTCCTTCACGTTTCCTCTTTTTCCCTCATATCTTTAATTACTCTTCTTTTTTAATTTTATGTTGTTATTAATTTAAATTTAATAGCTTCCACTGATGCAGAATTTTAAATCCTTTTTTAGTTTTGGTGCTACTGGACTGGATGTTTTTGGGACGTAATTTTACCTGTTCATTTTTTTCGCCACGATTAACTTAGCAACGTAAAATATTTAACAAAGTGTGTTCTACATCTACTTTATGCGTGGGAAGTAACGCTTTTTACTAGAACGAACAATTTTATTAAAGAGATGCCAGATGGTAGACCGGAAAACTGTAATTGAAGGAAGAGTGAGTCTTAAGTTTGCTTTATGCATAGATAGGCTAATCGGGACTGAGCCTAGAAGAAGAAGAATGATATGGAACTTTATAGTGTATTTAGGGATCCGAACCAATGGAATGCTCACACAGCTAAAATCGAACCAATGTGCTTCTTACAAGGCGACAACATATGTCACTTACATGGGAGGTTATCTAAGTGTCCCCCTCCGATTTCCATGAAACTTGGCAGGTGTATAGAGGGGCCCAAAGGAAGAAATACGTGTTTTGTTTTTTGTATCGGCTAAAACACTGTTTTAGGGGGGCAAAACCCGCCTCAAATATCAAGATGAGGACAAATTGAAGTGGGAATCTGACTCCTGTGTCCCTCCGATTTCCATGAAACTTGGCAGGTGTTTAGAGGGGTCCAAAGGAAGAAATACGTGTTTTGTTTTTTTGTTTCAGCTAAAAAACTGTTTTAGGGGGACAAAACCCGCCTCAAATATCAAGATGAGGACAAATTGACGTAGGGATCTGACCCCTGTGTTCCCCTCCGATTTCCATACACCTGCCAAGTTTCATAAAAATCGGAGGGGGACACTTAGATAACCTCCCTTGGTAGTTGAGGCATCGTCTAGGTCAGTGGTTCTTTCTCAACCTTTGTGACACCCCGCCGAGTAAATTTTTTTCTTGAGGCTCGGCTAGACCTTTGGATGACGTCAGGGCAGCTATTTTCAAATGTTCCTCTCCTTTCGGAAAACCGTTATCATATTCCAAAATCTTTAAAATTACATATTTTAAGAATTATTTCTGGAGCATTCATACGACTCTTCATGTGGCATCCTTTCGCTTTCTCTAGATATTATCAATAGTTTAATAGACATACATAGCCACAAAACTATTGAGAAAATACGGCCAACAGGAAAAGAAAACCACACGAATTTTCACGTGAATGCTCTAGAAGGAATTCTAAGCGTATGTAATTTTTCAGATTTTGGGATATCATTGGGGATGAAAATTCTAAATTAGCTGCCCTAAAGACGGCCAATGGTCCAGCAAAGTGAAACCTACACATTTTTATCAACATAAAACTAGATTCCAATATTAATATTTCTTGTATTCTTAACTTAGACATGGCACATAACTTTTTACAAACTGTTTACTATATTCGATAGTCATTTTTTTTCATTTTGAACACGTACGTTCAAAAATTCACATTACAAACTCATCATAACTCAACATAACACAACACGTACGTTCATAAATTCACATTACTCAACATAACACAACATTGTAACTATTGTGCTCGTCACACACGCCTTATCTTAACAATTTTACTCGTAACTACCTTTCTAATTTGTTAAACTTTACACAACTATATGTCTGCCATTGAAATTATTAATAAAATAATTGTGGTGTGATCATAACCATTAATGGTTCGCTTTTGTCTGGGCATGTTGACAAATAAAATATTTGGTTTAAATTAGTTGTCTACCAGCGTAGTTTCCTCAGGCCAACATCATTAAGTTGGTAAGTGTTGATTTTCAGAAACAGCTCAAGATAAATTTTTAACTCAGGCAAAATAGATGGATTAGCCCCCTCCCCCCACCGTCAACCCTTTCTTGTCTCCCTATTTTTCACCGTCCTCTAACAATAACATGACAGTTACATTTTACAGTTTTAAGGACAAAATAATAGACTTTTTCTAATATACTTATTTAATGTTCCTTTTGTAGAACACCTTTATTGTTAATTCCTACATAACGACAACAAAATAACAGTAAATTTCTACATGATTTTGCAATAAATATATGAATTCTTGTCTACACAAATCCAACTCATTTTAAAACAAATAACCACGGTTGTGTGATTTGAAAGAGAGTTTTGGTGCCCGCCTGAGAACTGCGCTCCGGGTAGTTTCCCGGGTCATACAGCCCTTAAGCCGCCCACTATTGATTTTCATCGGCATGACGCATTGTGAACACCGAAAAATGTGAATTAATCGAAATTTGCACTACAAAATATTTGTGATGAAAATTGTTGCTCGAACTATGACAAATTTCACGAAAAACTTCTCGCGGCTCAGGGGTTGACAAACACTGCTCTAGGTGACGGAAAAAGCTACAAAAGAAAGGCCTATATATTTTTAACTGCATGACAGTAGGAGAAAATGGCCATTATTAGGCCCACTTTCGACGGAATCATTATATTAATGTTTTTACTAGCATAAATGCTATGTAAATGCTTCCCAAAAACTCAATATGCTGACCAAGTCAGAATTTATTTTATTTAAAACATAAACTAAACATACGTTTCAATCTTCTAGCAAGGTTTTCTTCAGACTCTGTAGCCTATCAAATACAAATGAAATAAGTGTACTAAACAGGAAGATATCTATATATAGATATACACACACACAAAAGTCTCTCCCCTCCAGAGACAAGATTATTAGAAAGTTTTTTATCTGGAACATTCCTTTCCAGGTGTTCCAGCAGGTGACCTTCTCCTGTCAACTATTGTTTTACCTGACGAGCGATTTAGATAAACATTGCCTTTCATCTGGAATGTGGTTGGACTCATTATCTCATGCTATTTTTCCTTTTCCTTTCTTTCTTCATTCCGCTTCCTTTTTCTCTCCTCCCTCGCTCTTGTCCTCTCCACTCTTTCTAACACCTTCTTTCATTCTTTGTTTATCTTCCGTACCCCATTCCAGTTCATTGTGTTCTTCTCCTTTCTTCTTTATTTCCTTGGCCTCCTTCCATTTTCTCACTAGCATTCTCTACTCCCTTTCTATCTTGTTAGCCTCATCCCACCCTATGTCATGTTCTGTTTCTCTCGTGTGCTTAAATATCGCATTTCTCTGTCTCTTTAAGTCGTACATCATCCCTATGTTGTTTCAACCTGTCTTTCAGCCTCTTTTTGGTTTCTCCTATGTACACACTCTGACATTCATTACACTTCACTTCGTAGATAATCCCTTTCTCTTCTCTGTTTTCCTTTCTCTTGTTTGCATTCTTCGCTATTCTTAAGATGCTTTCTCCTCCCTTCCTGTAAGTTTTAATGCCTGCTTTCCTAAGCACTTTGCATATCTTTTCTGTGGTCTTGCCCATACTCCTTATGCCAAACCACCTTTTTTCCCTTTCTCTTCCTCATCTTCCCTGCCACTTTTCTTCCTTAGTCTGTTTATGTCCAGTCTATCCTGCTTCTCGTAGCCATTTTTTCCAGCTGTTTCCATATAATAAATTCTGCCTTGGTCAGCATATTGAGTTTTTGGTTATCATGGAAACAAGACTTAATGGTGTTAACGAAAGTTACGTCGAATTACACCATCTATGATGAGTTTACGGGGTTCACAATTGAAACAAATATAAGGTTCTTCCATATGTGTACTGTGTACGTTATAATGTGTGTGTTTAAGCAGCGCCATTGCTTTGTACCTAATGTCGTTTCACAGGAAACGTTATTCCTGTCGGTTGAAGAGTTATCGGCTTTTAAAAATGTGAAGTGATACATTATTTACATCTCACGCGGCCGCCATTACAACTGCACTCGTGACCCAGAGGTCGCTTCTGATTGGTTATGCTACGAAAGATGCTGCGCAAATAGGATAGATCCTATCCTTGAGAAATACCATTTTCACTTTACACTGTAGCATTTTGGTCATGGCGTAAATGTTAAGAAAAGTGCTAAGCAAAATGCTTTCGTCTAAACGGCCTTAAGGCATTATTTAGGGAAAGGTAACCTCTTAACTCTTACATTGCAGCCTGGATTCCAGTAAGCTCTGGGAAATCTCTCGCCACGTATTTCGGAAATTCTTTTCAACTTCACGGTTTGTTTCGGATCGTGGCAGTGAGGGACTCCCGCCCCCCTGAGCGTCTTCTGGCTCGAAGGGGATTCCCATGGTTAACCCCCAAGAGTCGAGGGGTGTGGAGGGGGAGGGGATCCTTGCCTGCTTAACGGAGTGTGACTGGCCTCCACGGCGGCGTCACAAAAGACAAGGGAAAACCGCACGAGGCAAGGAAGAATAAAGTTTGTTCCTCCGAGGCGGGACACCAATTTGATGCAAACGTGGTTATCCATGTAACTATTGCGCTTCCCCGAGAGCGAAAAACTACTTTATTACAGTGTGGAGCTACGTGGGAGTTGATTTTGATACTTCGTACCAGAGGAACGTAACTCCAAATGTGGTTTTCATTTTAGGTTCAATAAACTCCTCTGAAGAGCTCTATTAGGAGTGAGATCAACATATCTCCAATTCTGATCCTTAGCAGTAAGATGGAGTCACGCACCTGTAATTTACTGACTCTTTTAAGAGTCAGACATATGCCTAAGAATCAGGAGTGTATATTATAGACTACCTAGGATATCTGCGAAGCCTGAAGCGTAGAGAATTAAATACAGGAGAAACATCAATCAGAAATTGTAAATAAAATTATTCATATCCGTGAGATGATGATGGTGATCCTGGAGTTGGTAACCTGCTTTCTTATGAGTTGGCAACGTGATTTCTTACGAGTTGGCAACCTGATTTACTTCGAGTTGGCAACCTGATTTCTTATGAATTGGTAACCAGATTTTCTATGAGTTGGCAACCTGATTTCTTAGGAGTTGGTCTTGGTAAACTTATTTCTATTCATAGCCTAGGAACACGTGACATAGTGAGAAAGCCCAGATGTTGGACTCAGCATACACCACTGCTAAGAATACATTACTTCATCTCTTCTGTAAATGTGATAAGGAGCTGCGTCCCATTTGTGCTCACACGACGATATATCCCATTATCATTGGCATATTTAAGACGAGGCTATCGGGCTTGAGCCCCTGGAAATGCCCTCGACTCTACAGGATTGATTCTTGTACGACGATACGAAGTCAAAGGTCCAAGCTCCGAATTTTCTGTATCGTTGGATTTGTCCCGCCCTATTCATAATCCTGGTTAACCCAAAACGTAGAAATACAGGAAGGAAGAAGAGTATCGGTTAAACATCAGAAAAAATAGGCATTTACAGTACCAAAGTACGCATTGCAATTCCAAAATTTTGCCTAAATGCCTACCATTTTAACATATATTCGGATAAATGTGTACTATGAAAAGAATGCATAGATATAATCATTACTTTTAGACAACGTGTTACTTAAGAGATAGCACAGTGGTTACAACCTCCATATTTAACGTTTTAGCATGATTTATATAAGTACCGGTATGTGTTAACAGGATAAACATAATTTACTACTTCTCTATACATGTTTTGATTTTGGTAAGTCAAAGAAAATTCGCAAATTCAGGGATTTTAAGGTTTATTGTAAAGATAGTGTCGTGTGGGACGCTGCTGCTGCGATCGTCCAAAGAGTGGAAATGATCCGTACAATTTATAACACCTTTGGAAATGGAAATATGTTTATACTAACAGATTGTGTTTTGTCTTTTATATATGGAGTTCGTTGTAAAATATTGAGTGGCAGTTTGATATTAAATAAATAACGTTAGATTATGCGGTGCATATTTTTTGAAAATCAACTCTACACCTTAGAGAAATCTGCGTGTGTTTGAATAAACAACAGATAGACAGAGGAATTGGACTATGTATGATAACATATGTATGCTTATAACACTTCTACGCATGTGTGCGCATTTAATCGTGGATATAACCAAGAATAATTAAATTCAACACACGTCTTGTCATGTGTAGAGTATCGATGATATTCGGGCAATCAAAATTCACTGTTTAAATATTGTTTAAAGATTTTAACAAATTCTTTGAGGTTAGCAGCAACCGATCGTACTTGTAACCCGTGCCTGGCCTTTGTGTCGAACCAGAAATCTCTTAGCTGTCGCACAAGATCAAAGAAAACTGCAGCTCGTGCCCGCCAGTGTTCCCCTTCCTTTCTGAAGTTATTTTTTATTTACTTTGATGCGGATTCAAGGCCTGGGCCCTGTGGCTGATCGATCCAAACGCTTCAAGGTTCGATTCCCCGGAGGTGTAAATAAAAAATAACATCACGGCAAAGAAAAAGTCTCTCCAAGACAAAGGGAAGGTATCTTTGAAAGCTGTGTAACATGTGATGAGTGAAAGGAAGGCATTGGGTATCTCCTGCCAGTCAGGCAGATTGAACCGACTATGAGGTACCAGAGGGCAATAAGGCGCTGCGGTGTAATATGGATCACTTAGTTACAAAGTATGATGCGAGATGGAAGCACAATGCACATAAAGCTATTATTGCACACAAAATGTGTGAGCACCGGACTGTCCTTCAAATAAGGGAATTCTTTAACGTAATATTTCTTTTATGACTGCACATAAATGTCTAATGATAAGGAAAGTTCAAAACTAAAAAGCACGATGCTTTATCCAATAAATCATACACCCTTGTCGTCATGATTAATAGGCTATCTTGCAGGGTGGCGACAGACCTGGAAAACCTGGAAAACCGGGAAAAGTCAGGGAATTTGAGGTGTCAAAAAAAGTCAGGGAAATGTCAGGGAATTTCGTCTTCATTGACTTTTTAATTTTTTTTATTTAAAGATATCGTTATGGAACTCTGCACGGGAACAGAAAATTGTTATAACTCTGGCACTATGGGAGCAATCTACTTCGGATAAGTTTTGTTTTGCAGCTAAAACATAAGCGCATGCAACCGTGTACAATTCAGAACGCCGGACCAAGGAAGGGGGTTTGGGGGGCTCGACCCCCGAATTTCAATAGGAAAAACAAAAATCTGAAGTTTGCCCCCTCTTCTCCCACTATTTTGGGGAGAAGGCGCAAACTTTAGTATTAGTTTAAAAGATTGGACATTTCTCAAGAGAGTGAAACATGTTTCATGTTCTTGGGTGCCATACAAGTAGAATAATAAGTCAAAATGTGATTTATTATTCTTTTTACGAAACATATGTAATTTGCATTTTTTGAGGTAAATTGTTATAACTCTGGCACTATAGGAGCAATCTACTTCGGATAAGTTTTGTTTTTCAGCTAAAACATCACAGCATACAACCATGTACAATTGAGATCGCCTAACGGAGGAAAAGGGGGGGGGGGGTTTGAGGGCGCGACCACCGAATTTCAATGAAAAAAACATAAAAATCTGAAGTTTGCCCCCTCTTCTCCCGCTATTTTGGGGATAAGGCGCAAACCTTAGTATTATCTTCAAAGAATGGACGTTTCCAGGGAGAATGAAACATGTTTCATGTTCTTGGGTGCCATAAGCCAAAATGTGAAACACTGTTTTTTTTTACTAAAAATAGGTAATTTGCATATTGCTCAGAAAATTGTTATAACTCGGGCACTATGGAAGCAATCTACTTCGGATAAGTTTTGTTTTGCAGCTAAACCATCAGAGCATGCAACCGTGTACAATTCAGAATTCCGAACCGAGGAAGGGGGGCTGGGGGGCACGACCCCCGAATTTCAATGGGAAAAAATGGAGTTTGCCCCTACTTCCCCCGCTATTTAGGGTAGAGGGCACGAACTTTATTACTTTTTTCAAAGAATGGACATTTCTCAAGAGAACGTAACATGTTTCATGTTATTGGGTGCCATAGAAGTTGAATAATAAGCCAAAATGTGATTTTTTTACGAAAAATATGTACTTTGCATTTTTGGAGGTAAATTGTTATAACTCGGGCACTATGGGAGCAATCTACTTTAGATAAGTTTTTTTTTCAGATAGAACATTACAGCATAAAACCATGTACAATTGAGATCGCCTAACGGAGGAAGGGGGGGTGGGTTGAGGGCGCGACCACCGAATTTCAATGAAAAAAACATAAAAATCTGAAGTTTGCCCCCTCTTCTCCCGCTATTTTGGGGATAAGGCGCAAACCTTAGTATTATCTTCAAAGAATGGACATTTCTCAAGAGAATGAAACATGTTTCATGTTCTTGGGTGCTATACAAGTTGAATAATAAGCCAAAATGTGATTATCATTTTTTTTTTACGAAAAATAGGTAATTTGCATTTTTGGAGGAAAATTATTATAACTCGGGCACTATGGGAGCAATCTACTTCGGATAAGTTTTGTTGTACAGATAAAACATCAGAGCATGCAACCATGTACAATTGAGATCGCCTAACGGAGGAAGGGGGGGTTTGAGGGCGCGACCACCGAATTTCAATGGAAAAAACATAAATATCTGAAGTTTGCCCCCTCTTCTCCCGCTATTTTAGTTAGGAGGCGCAAATCTTAGTATTCTCTTCAAAGAATGGACGTTTCCAAAGAGATTGAAACACATTTCATGTTCCTGGGTGCCATACAAATTGAATAATGAGCCAAAATGTGAAACTCTGTTCGGAAATGTGGCATGGATATGTTGCGGAGGGGGGAGAAGGGGGAGGTTGGTCATCAATATGAATTTCCCAAGCTTGCTCCAGACCTGTGTCAAGAGTTTCCACCCAAACATAAGAGTATGAACGTCCAAAAAGCACATTCATTTCGTAATCAGCACAATTATACCATATGGTATCATCAGGCCAGTACGACCTTACTCTGATGATACCATATGGTATTATTGGGGTAGTAAAGGTTAAGCCTCTAAATATTACGTGGAAAATGCATTGAATTATAATTTTTTCTTGTCCATATGGGAGTAGTAAGGGGACTTGTCACGTAGTAAGGCATTTTGTTGGGCAAACTGAAGGAACATGGAAACAAATAGGTTCCATTGATACATACGATTTTTGTTGAATATCGCCACCTGACAAGGTATCTCACTACAACATGCGACAGAAATTGCATGGACTGCAACATCCAACAAAAATCGCATGCATAAACGAGAAGAGCTTTAGACTGGAAATATGCTGCTGGAATTTTATTACTCTTCTGGCTCACTTCACCTTATTTAATGTAGCAGTGCTTATGAAGGTCTTCTTTCATTATCCTGACGTATTACTGGTTTCGCACAAGTTAACATACGTTTACCATGACATTGCACTATTCTTAGATATCAAGAAGAATTCAACTAAACAGGATATATATTGAATACTATCACGAGAAAGTTAAACATAAATCTGCAATGGTGAACATTATAAAAATTGGCAAGAGCATGCTCCCAACCTCAAATTTACTGTAACACTAATATTGCATTGAAATTAACGCCACACTCTGTCCTGTCTGTTTAAACTCGTGAGAGATGGTCATTAATCTCTCACAGGGAGTAGTTGTATTTACGGTACGGACAGGACGAGAAAGTACGAACCCCTCTCCAGCAGCTTTGCTATACTTAAAACTTGCTCAACATGCCTACATGAGCTTTTTGCTCAAGTGTGGAGCTTTTATAATTCAAGATTTTTGTAAAAAATGCCCTCGGGAATTTTTCAGAAAGTACGAGCCCCCCAGATTGATTTGTGCATACTTACAAAAGTTGCATCAGCCAGATTTTTGTCCATAAGCTTGTCAATTTTTGGTTATACTGGAAATTAAGCAAAAACCCATACATACACATACATATTTACTTCCAGTTTAAGTTTAATTGGACCCCAACCGCAATTTGCATATCTAATATTAAAACAATGTAATATGCAGAGCCTACCTCTAGAATTGCTTCGTGTTTGCATGTTTCTCCTCCGCGTCAATGTGCGCAATTCCCGAGACGGTAGTATTGATTTTTTTCCTCAGTATTTACAGAAATTCCCGAATATTGCATCAGCCAGTCTCACAATACTGACTGAGGGGAACAGACGTGTTGATACAGTGCTTCTCATACTTACTGGTTTAAATTCATATTAAACAATATTTGTTGTAATCTATTCATATTTAGAGTCAAGCTTATATTTGTCCTAGCCTGTTATACATAACAGGGTTATTGCTATTCAAGATATGCATGTCCGTGCAGGCATTTGCGCCGAGTCAGTGTGAGTGATTTTCCACTTGTGGGCTATTGGCTTTACAACCTGTCATATTATTAATATTAATCTATAGAGATTAGATTTGAATCCCAGGAAATTTTATATAAATACCAAAGCCAAAAATATTAAGTGTATACACACATATATACATATATACATACAAATCACAGTGCTGAACCCAACTGATATTTTTTATTCAGTATAAAGTTTTGAATTGAAGCCCAGGAAATTGTATATAATAAACAACAGCAAAAATGCCGAATCAAAAATATTGTAATCAGTGCAATAAGAATATATCCAGCTCTAATTGGGCCAAGCATCAAAAAATTTGTAACCCGGACAAATACAAAACTCCCACAAAAATTTGCCCCAATTGCAATAGAAAATACAGCATGGAATATTTCACATATAAACATAAAGATACTTGCTCTGCACAACCATCCACATCTGGTCTGAAAAGAAGGCACGAAGCACCTCTTAATGCCAGAGCAGCAAAACAGGCACGCTATGCACCCATCCGTAGCAGTTTTAACGGACAATTAAGGGATTACCGTTTTGTATCAGAGCCAAGATGCGGGATTGAGAATTTCTTGAACAGTATAAATTCTGATCTGCAGGCAATTCTCAATGCACAAAATGGCTCTTATAAGCTCTCCCTCAAATTGTTTGTACAATATAAGAAACCAAATGGCGCAAAATTTACACATCCCCACTTAACAGAAACTGTACCGGTATATTCAAATGCAAATTCAGACACAATAATAAGCAGCTTGATAAATCAACTAAATATCAAACACTCAGAATTTGCAGCAAAAGAGTCAGGATGGAGCCTATGCGGTTCATCACACAAGTTATATGTTAATATTTCTGAATTCAGCCCATTGCAAGGTTCCACTTATGTGCCATTACCTGCCAATATCAAAAACAAAAGAGCCGTGGTCAATATAAAAAATGCCGACCAGAAATGCTTTTTGTGGTGTATATTAGCTGCTTTGTATCCAGTTTCAGGCCATCCTGAGAGAATAACTTATTACAAACAGCATGAACATGATTTTGACGATGTAATGGAGGGTTTGGAATATCCAATGTCAGTTCAGAATATTGATAAATTTGAAAAAAAAGGCCAAGCATATCAATGGCAAACAATTATCTATTAATGTATTTATTTGTTCCACTGGCAATTGCCCGATAGCACCTCTCAGAATCAGTACAATTGATGATGAAACTGCAATTCCGATTGATCTGCTCTTAATTGAAGGAAATGATACATACCATTACACTCTGATACATAATCTTGAAGCTTTAGTGAGAACGCAACTAGATAAAACTCACACAATATTCAAGTTGTGCAGAAGATGTTTAACTGTATTTGATGGTCAAAAAATGGTGAAGGGGGTTCGGGAAGAGAATGCAGAAATTGCTAAAAACAAGTTAATTGAGCATCTGAAATACTGTGGCAACCATAAACCTGTTCATATGGTGATGCCCAATCCAAGTGAAAATTGCAAATTCAAAAAGTTTGAGGCCTTGTTGGAACACCCAGCATATATTGTCTGTGATTTCGAATCGAACCTCAAACCTATTGCATTCTGTAGCCCAGATCCCGAAGAATCCTCAACTACACCATATCAGTTACATGAACCTTCCAGCTTTTGTTATGTGGTTATACGGGATGGTGTTGTTATTAAAGAATATTCATACAAGGGACCAAATGCCATCAAAGAATTTGCACATAGAATAGAAAATGTGTGCCGTGACATAGCATCTAACATCTTATTAATATCAAAGCCTATGTTGCCTTTAACAGAGGAACAGATTGAAGATTTCAACAATGCAGAAAAATGCCCGGTATGTGATTGTGAATTTTCAGATACAAATATCAAGGTACATCACCATTCTCATACAGATGGTAAATTCTTAATGGCCCTGTGTAATAGCTGTAATATTAAGATCAAGAGACCAAGATTTATCCCCATATTTTGTCATGGAGCATCCAATTATGATTTTCATCATCTGATTAGGTACGAGGGGTTTGAGAAGCAGAATTTAAATATTTTAGCTGAAAATGATGAAAAATATATATCTATTAGCAAGATAATTAAAGTTGATGGTGTTCCTATTCACATAAGATTTCTTGATTCTTACAGATTTTTACCTGCTAGCCTGGCTACACTGGCCTCTCAATTATCTGATGATGACTTGAAAATCACACGTGCCTCGTTTCCAAATCTGGACCTGAAATTAATTAGGCGGAAGGGTGTATATCCATATGACTATGTCACAGATTTTTCTAAATTTGATGAGTGTTCCCTGCCACCACAAGAAGCATTTTACAGCAAAATCAGAGGATCTGGAATCAGTGACGAAGATTATCACCATGCCAAATTGATGTGGAACAATTTAAATTGCCAGACATTTGGTGATTATCATAATGCATATTTAAAACTTGATGTCACCCTCTCAGCTGATGTAATACAGACATTCAGAAAATCTTCCATGCAAAATTATGGACTGGACCCAGTGTATTTTTACAGTGCCCCGGGCCTAGCATGGTCTGCAATGTTTTTGAACACTAAAATGCAATTGGATCTGATCCACGATCAAGATAAGTATCTGTTTATGGAGGAATGTATAAGAGGGGGGATGGTGCAATGTTCCCAGAGATATGCCAGAGCAAATAATAAGTATATGCCTGATTATGATCCAACACGGCCATCAAATTATATAGAGTATGTAGATGCAAACAGCCTCTATGGTTATGCCATGATGGATAAACTGCCATATGCAGAGCTTGAGTGGGTTGAAGATTTCAATATTGAAGATCTTAAGGATTTTGATGACAGTGAATATGGACTCTTATTAGAGGTTGATCTGACAATTCCAGATCATTTGCACAATAAATTTTCTGATCTGCCCCCAATTCCCGAGGTTCAGTGCTCACCTGGTTCTAAACAGAAGAAGCTCATGATGACCCTGGAGCCGAAACAGGGATATATCACATATTACAAAAACCTCCAGTTCCTGATGAAACATGGTGTTCAAGTAACCAAAGTTGGCAAAGTTTTGAGGTTCAGGCACTCAAGATGGTTGAAACCATACATTGACACAAACACGGAGCTTCGAACATCTGCAAAGAGCCAATTTGATAAGGCCTTGTTTAAATTGATAGTGAATTCAGTGTATGGCAAAACTATTGAAAATGTCAGAAAACATAACAATGTTAAAATAAATACTGACCCCAGCCGGAGCAAAAAATTGGTTGCAAAGCCCAACTTCAATTACAGAAGAATTTATGATGAGCACATGGCACTTTTCAACATGAAGAAAACAAAGATTAAGTTTGATAAACCTATTTATGTAGGGGCTGTGATATTGGAATTGTCCAAATTACATATGTTAACATTGTATTATGAGGTGCTGAAACCTTTTTATGGCGATCGTGTAAAATTATTGTACATGGACACGGATAGTTTTATTCTTGATATTCAAACAGAAGATGTTTATCAAGATATGTCACAGCCTGAATTGTTTCAATACTTTGATACCAGTGAACATACAAAGATTCAACACCACCACAACAAAAAGGTGCCTGGCAAGTTAAAAGATGAGACACTTGGTGATGTTATTGTGGCATTTGCTGGGTTAAGGGCCAAGATGTACAGTTTTGAAACATGTAGTGGCGCTGTTGCCAAAAAAGCCAAGGGTATTGGCAGAGTAACTGTTGAAAAAGATCTTGAATTTGAAGATTATAAAAATTGCATCAAATCCCAGAATTCAATCAGAACATCAGAAAATAGAATTCAGAGTGAGAATCACTTGCTGACTAGCAATATTGTAACAAAAGTGGCCCTGGACCCACATGATGACAAGAGATGCATTTTGTCATGTAACATACATACTTTACCTTGGGGGCATTGTGATTTGAAAAATGGGAAACAATGCCCAATTACAGAGCATGATTTGAAATAAATAAACATGCCTATGAACTTATTTGGGTTCAAGAAACAAGCTATTATGGACCTGCCGACACCACAACCCTCTCCTGATATGCTCTCTAAACTGAGTGGCTTGTTAATTATTCATCTGAACAGCATATTTACAGATAATGATGAAGAAACAGGCAAAACATTGTACATATTTAACAATAATTTAAATCATTACCAATTGCCTGTAGGTGGGCAATTGCAATTTATTACAACCCCTGAGGGTGATGTCAAGATTTCAGTAGGGAGAAATATTTATAGATTTAAGCACTCAAACATGATTTCTGGCACTGTATATACTGTTTCTGCTGGTGACTGCTTATATATTGAGGTCCCTGGATCTTATGACAAGCTTATACCCTTTTTTATAGAATTTAGAATCAGATACTCTATAATAAATAACCATTAAAAGAAAATGCCTAATGATATATTTGGCCATACAAGGCATGAAGATCACAGTGATGAGATTCTGATGCTTGATGTCAGAGTCAAGAAATTAAGAAGTGATTTACAAGCTTTGCAAACTACACTCAATGCCAGTCTTCAATTAGAAATTACAAATTTGCAGTCACAATGCATGGACCCTCTTCTTAAAATTGATTCTGAACTCAAATTGTTGCTTCAAAAATATACTGATCTGGCAACATTGGATAATTTTCAAAGTTTAGAAGAAGCTGTAGCAGCTCTTCAAGCCAAATTTAAGACCCAGGCTAACAACTCTGAGCAATTGAAACAGCAATTGGAAGAGCAAATAAATAATGTCCAGGCACAGCTCCAAACAATTGTCAAAAGCATAAAATCACAAGAAGATTTTGATCTAGTGATTTCCACTCTAAAAGAACAGATTCAGTCACTCCAGATACCTAATCTGGATCCTCTGCACAATGCCATAGCCGAGGTTAAAGAAAAAATTGAGACACTTGAAAATTTTATGAACAACTTGCCATCTTCTGATGCTTTGAATGCAATAACTCGGAGTGTAGCAAATATTAAGCTGCAACTTGAAACATATGAAGATTTTGGAAAAATTCAAAGTACCATAACCCATCTTGAGGGTACAATAGCAGCAGTGCAAAGTGATTTGGCAAATGTACAAGAAACTCGCCTGCCTGGGATTGTAGATACTCTTCACAGTGTCCAGCAACAAATCACAAAGCTTGAAAACCTCAACACTGAATCTGAGCTATCTCATTTTCATCACTTGATCGATGATATCCAAACAAAACTTGAAATTTTACAACAATCCACACCCTCTCAGGCAGATATAGCCCAGCTCCAAAATGCTATGCAAAATGTGGCTGATGCTTCTGAATTAAATAATGTGAAGTTGGCACTTGAATTTTTGCAAAATACAGTATCAAATCTTCCCACATCACAGGAACTTAAAAATATTAAGAGGGCAGTGAATAGGATATTGAAATCAGAAGATATCAAGAATATCCAGACAGAGATCAAACAACTTACTCAGACAGTGGCCACTCTACCAACCAATCAACATATTAATGAACTGCATGCCCTGTTTGAGGATATCAGAAGACAGGTCCATGATCTTACTGCTCAAAATTCAAAATTGGCAGTTGTTGAAAATTTGCAACACATTGTAGCTAATATCAAGCAACAGCTAGGAACTATGGAATCCAATCAAGCAAATGCTCTGTCTGTTTTTGCCACCCAGCTTCAAGAAATTGTGCAACAATACAAGAAACTTATTGTGGACATAAAAATCAAGCCAGGCCATGATGATGTTGTTAGGACCATCAATGAGCACCTTGAATCTGTAACAAGCAGATTGCTTACAGCAGAAAAAGAAATAACAGGCATAATCGAGAATCCAAAACATACAGTAATTCTTGAATTGTACAGCATCCCCAACAAAGAATATGATTCACCATTTACACCAGGTGGCAAAATATATATGCTGTCCCCTGCACAATTTTATTACCAGTTTTTTGTTGGGGGCACACTGAGACCAATCAAGATCAAATATTGGCATCAACCACAGGCACACCACTACCCCACCTTATCAATAACAAATGCTGAGAACAAAGTGAAAATCACCAGTGTAGAGTTAGAGGATTTTACAGACCCCAATACATTAGAAACAGCCTATGCTGAAGATGATGGCACTTTGGAATTTAAAATACAAATAGGGGACAAATTATATTTAGAAAATCCTGCAGTCTCAGCTGCTGAACACCCCATAGTTGCAATATTCTTGTTTACATATTATGTCTAGACAAATTATTGTTGATGAATTACACAGACAGGCCAGACATAATTTTAAGAGACTCCCAGTAGTCACAAAGGGCATAGATGATTTATGGCAGAGCGACTTGATTGAGTTGTCAAGTGGACAGTTGAAAAACTTAGACAAAATCAACAAGGGCTACAAGTATCTACTCACTGTAATAGATACATTTTCAAAATTTGCCTGGGCTCTGCCACTCAAATCCAAGACAGGAAAATGTGTTACAGAAGCCTTCAGGACAATCATCAATCAGAGTGGAAGATCACCGCGCTATTTGCAAACAGATAATGGCAAAGAATTTTATAATTCAGTATTTCAACAATTTATTAAAAGCCAGGCAATAAAACATTACTCGAGTTACAGTGACCTCAAGGCCTCAATTGTAGAGAGATTCAACAGAACCTTAAAAAATCTTATGTATAAACAATTTACACTTCAAGGTAATTATAAATGGCTTAATATTCTTCCAGAACTTCTACATAAATATAACAACTCGGTTCATTCCACAATCAACATGAAACCCTCTGAAGTAACTTCATCTGATGAGCAAAAATTAATCAGCACTGTTTATTATCCTAGATACCAGCCAACAACAAGAAAGGCCAAATACAAGGTGGGGGATCAAGTAAGAATCAGCAAATATAAGCACTTATTCAAAAAAGGCTTTACCAGAAACTGGAGCACCGAATTATTTACAGTGGTTCAAGTTAAACCCGGGACCCTTAACACATATATAATAAAAGATCACCGAGGAGAAATTCTCAAAGGCCGATTCTATGAACAAGAACTCAGCAAAACTAAACAGCCTGACACATATCTCATAGAAAAAATTATCCGCAGAAAAGGCAACAAGTTACTTGTCAAATGGCTGGGTCATCCGGAAAACAGCTGGATCGATGCAGACAAAGTGATAATATGAGCACCTGGGATGTTATAAAAAGGCTGCCAGAACCTGAACAGCAGAATAAGAGAAATGGCAACTTGCTGCCTGATAATATTAGGTGTCTTATTGTTGGGCCATCAGCTTGTGGTAAAACTACACTAGTAGTTGATAATTTTTTATTGGCCCCCAACTGGTTAGACTGGAAAAACAGGCACTTGTATGTCTTCTCTAAGAGCTTGGAACAATTAAAATATCAGCAGCTGATGAAGCTATATGATGGATTGGATATTGCCACTTTTGAACCAGATGTTAAGCCACTTCATGAATGTCTCGATAATTCTGTTGTTGTGTTTGATGACATTATACTAGATAATCAAAACAAGGTTAGAAATTTCTTTACACAGGGGCGGCACAAAAACATTGATTGTTTCTACCTGGCACAGACTTTTTCAAAAATACCGAAGCAGCTGATCCGAGACAACAGCAATTTTATATGTGTGTTTCATCAAGATCATACCAACCTCAAACACATACATGATGAATATGTAGGTGGGGACTTGAGCTACAATGATTTTTCCAAGTTTTGCAGCAGGTACTGGAACCAGGACAGTTATGGGTTTGTCACAATTGATATGACAAGAAAACCCAATAGTGGCAAATATAGAAATAAAATCAACGATTTTCTAGACGTTGAAACATATATAAATAACCATGAAACGACCAGTCATTGACGATCTTAAGTTAAGAGATTATCTTGTAAAAAGATTTAAGGGATGGAAATCAGAGAACCGAGGAATTTATGAAAAACACAAGCAAACAGAACAGCCCGTAATTGATGCTATTAATAATTTAGGTAAGAATATTAAAACTGTTACAGAGCAGAATCAAGATTTGATCACAGAGCTTGTACCTGTAGCTGCAAGGAACATATTAGATTATCCATTCACCCCACTTTCCAGTATTCATACACCTAGTCCTGTTGCTCCTCGAAGAATTGAAGCTACTCAGGATCCTATTGAATTGGGTCTTCTTGCTCAAAAATATTTAACCACACCTAAAGACAACAAAGATGAGGTATTTGGCTTATATGCTGACACAGAGCTTGACGGGAGCATCATACATAGAATTGGCAATTTCAGAGTAACTTTTATGGGAGATGATATAATTGTTTATTCAGAATCTCGTCTCGGAGAAAAAGGTGCTTTTGTTAAGTACCCCGGCACACCTGGATTGTGGGAACTGATGACTAGGAAAAGGCCTGGCAGCTATACAGATCAAGATTATGAGCATTACAAAGAAATATTAATAAAATCAGATGCTCTATACCAGAACAATGATCCCACACAAAAAAGAGTCAAGTCTAGCAGTGGAGCAAAATACAATAATTTAATCAAGCCCATATGGTCACAAATTAAGACTGGCAGTGGGATCAAACAATACAACACCCTGCCCAAAGAATTTGTGTGGGTTGATGATGTCAGGAAACTTGTAGATAGGTTGCTGGTCATAGCTGGGGAGGAAAATGCTGGCAACCACAATTTTTACAATGAAAAGGTTGGAATTATGGACATGATAAGCACAAAATTGTCTAATTTTATAGTGAATGACCCTAAGGGGATTGGATATCTCATAAAAATTATTAATACTCTACCACCTAAATTTTGGAATATTTCTGAGGGTCGGGGCCTTGTTAATGACATTATAAACAAGCTGCCATTTGAACTACACATTCCAGGCTATCAGTATTGTGGTCCAGGCACAAAATTGGATCATAGATTAAACAGAGGGGATCCTGGTATAAATCCCCTAGATGCTGCTTGCAGAGACCATGACATAGCATACAACACACATACTGATCTTGACAAGAGACATGTTGCAGACAAGAAATTAGAAGAGGCTGCATTTGGTAGATTTGTAAGCAAAGATGCTTCTTTGAGTGAGAGAATATCAGCATTGGGAACCACCATAGCTATGAGCACCAAACAAAAACTGGGGTGGGGGTTGTGAATATATATATAATAAACCTACAATGAAGGCCAAGGGTGTTATGTATCAAATACCTTATGCAGGTCTCAAATCTCTTAAAACTATTGACAGTCTCTTGACCAAAAAGCAGCAGAAGAAAAAAAATTCTTGTCTTGCAAAGGGACATGGTATGAAATTGTTGCTTAGTACCCCCCAATTAAAAAAATTACAGCAATCAAGAAAAAAATCACATACAGGGGGTTTTATATTTACCATCCCTGCCATCTTAGCAGCACTTGGGGCAGTTGGGAGCTTGGCTGGGGGATCAGCTGCCATAGCAAAAACAGTAATAGATGCCAAGAAGAATAGGGCAGAATTAGATGAGCAGAGGCGCCATAACCTGGCCATGGAGAAAAAAGGCAAAGGTGTTAAGAGAGCCATGAATAAGTTTAAAAAAAACAAGAGCCGCTTACAAACCAAGATATTGAAGCTTTAATCAAGCCACTGGGCATCAAAAATTTTAGAGGTGTGTACATGTCTGATTCTTTACCAGAACAACCACTCAACAAAGAGTGTGGCATTGTTAATTTGGATGAGTACAAAAATCAGGGCACTCACTGGATTTGTTATCTTAAATATTTAAAAAATGAGGCATTTGTGTTTGACTCATTTGGAGGTGTTCCACCTGAAAATTTAATAAAATATCTAAATTCACCCAATCTTTATTACAATAATGCCCGTGTTCAAAACTTCAAAGATGTTAATTGCGGACATTTGTGTTTATCTGTTCTTAGATATATGTCTCAAATAAATAAACCATCAATTGAAAATTTTCAAAAAGCCTTGTGGTATTTAAAACATCATGGGGGTATTCCATCTCACCAGCCAAAATTCAATATTGAAACTCAAATTGCATGATGATATAGCGTATCCCAAAACAATAGCTCTCAGAGCATTTTACGGCATGTACCTAATCCCTAATATTACACACCACAACAATACAATTGCAGTAGGGGATCAAAAAATTGTCATCACTCCAGGGCAATATAATCTGTCCACTCTAAATGCTCAATTACCCAGAGGTGTAGTGTTAAGTCAAAATTCTGTCACTCACAGAGTAGAGATTGTATCTGCTACAGAAACAGTGGATCTGGGTACTATAGGAGAGCTGTTAGGCTTTGAGAACAACACAAAACTTGAAGCGGGCATCAAACACACTGCTATGAATATACCCAAATTCTTAGCCATAGAGACTCTGAATATTCACTGTAATGTAGCTGAGGGTATGATCACCAAATCAAATGGCATAGGCACTCACAAACAAACCGGTATCATTGCAACATTCAAACCTAATTCCGAATTCATGGAGCCAATCATCTACAATCCATCCCCAACATTATATTTTCCTGTGTGCCATAATAGAATAGATTACATTGAATTGATGGTCACTAATGAAAAAGAAGAATTAGTTGATTTTGCTGGAGCCACAACAACTGCTATCATAGAGATTAACATTTAAATAAAAATACATACAATGGAAAATATTGAGAGTTATGAGCTACAATCATTCCCCCCAAACAGGAGGACATTTGCAAATTTAAATCAACCCAACACAGAGATTGAGGTTGATCTTGATGTAGGGGACGGCTTTATACACCCCCACAGAGCAGATCTATACATCAAGTTTGATGTTGTAAAGCTCGATGGTACAGATTACCCGGCAAATGCAAATATAAGATTGGTGGACAATTTTGTGCCGCATCTGTTCTCTGAAATTGAGATCAGAAAGCATGGTGTTGTTATAAACAGAATAGATTATCCCGGCATTACCTCCACAGCTTTGGCCACTCTAAAATTATCCAAAACCGAAGCTTCTTACTACAAAATAGGCGGATTTGAGGCTAGTGATAAGATATTATCCAAGAACCACACAGTGCTGTTCCCCATGCGCCTGTTGCCAGGATTCTTCTCGGATTACAAAGAAATTATGTGGAAGGGGGGGTTAAGAATTACATTTAGAAGAGCTGCAAATGATAATAATGCTTTGATGAGGTACAGCACATTAAACCCTACAGGGGAAGCTATGCCTAATACCCTACCTGATGAAGGCAAATGCATTATTCAGACTATGGAGCTAAGAATTCCAGTTGTTGAATATGAAGCCAGTTACGCTCTTAAATACAAAGCAGATATAGTAAAAAATCCCCAGATTCCTCTGCAATTTTACACATATCAATGCGTACAGAAGGTTGCCTCTGGTACTTATTATGAATTTGATGCCACAAATTCATTCTCCAGTATTCAATTTGACATGCCCGATTTTGTGGTGGTACTGTTTCAGACTGGGAGACACAATAATCAGGAAAAAAATTCAAGTAGATTTGATAACTGCAACATCAAGAACATATATCTTAAAAATGGCAGAAATGAAGTTTTTCCTAGAGAAAATTACAATTTAGACATGTCCAAGGATGATTTTCTTAAATTATATGAAGCTTTTTCGGCTTTCAAGCGCGTCACTACTGGTAGTACTGACCTGTATTATGCACCAGATGAATTCAAAGCACGGAGACCCATGTTCGTAATTAACACTTCAAAAAGAAAACAAGTTGTGGTTAATGATAGAACAAACATTAAAATTATCTGTGAATTCCACGAGGCGTTACCTGAAGACACCATATGTAGTGTCATTCTCATAGGTGAGAAATCATATGTTTATGATGTAAGAAATGAAAGAGTCACAGAGCAGTTCTAGAAGCACGATTCAGGGCTTCCCCCATGGCACAGTGGTAGCATCATTGCTTTGTAATCAAGGGGTCCCGGGTTCGATACCCGGTGGAGGCATAAGTGCTTCGGATCCCACTTTAAAATTGTAGGGCCAGTCCCGATTAGCCTTACTGTGCATAAAGTGGACTTAAAACAGCAACTCGAACTAGAAACACGATTCAAACACAGAAACTTTTTGGATATAAAACAATACTTTACCGTCAGAAAATATATTTACCTACCCATTTTATACCACCTCTGCTCGTAGCAGATACCTACCTAAAATACTGCCAAAAGCTGAAATACAGAAATATTGCAATAATTATTCTGTAAGTTACAGACTTGTGTACAACAAGACCAAGCCTAAATGCAATTTAGTTTGCAATGACAATATCCAGGAATTTCCTCAATATGATGGATGGCCCCTGAAAAGGTACATAGTGCAGATAAGAATTTCTCTTTGAGTTCCATGACAAATGACCTGTAATTTCCCTCGGAAAAGGCACAATAATATCAAGAGATATAATCATTCAGGCATATAGAAAGAAGGCAATTATTCTTTGATGATGAATAACTCTGAAAAGACGCAGTGTAGATTATATCTGGTAGCATACAACCCCCGGCCATGCATAATTAATTGTTGGCCGAAACATGGGACTGATCAAAAGATTGGAAAACACATGCAATGTTTACTTGACCTCCATTCTATGTATTGATTATGCAGTTTTGCCCCGTATTGTTGTTACCCAGATAACAAAACTCTGGTGATTCTTAATAGAGAATAATTTTGCTCTGTTGTTACCAAATTTAAGATCTGGGAGCTATCAACAGAGCAAAATCTCACATATGGAGTGCCACATCTATCAGGACTCGAACCCGGAGCCCCTTGTTTACATTAACATTTTGCCATCAGATTTTATGAGGACTCAAACCCGAACCTTTTGATTACAAGGCAATGCACTACACTCCACTCGGTCTCAGAACCCAATTCAAAATTCCTGGAATTTTGACAGAAAAACATACTATAAGCTTAATTTCTGGTATAGTCAAAAATTGACAAGTTTATGAACAAAAATCTGGCTGATGCAACTTTTGTAAGTATGTGCAAATCAATCTGAAGAGCTCGTACTTTCTGAAAAATTCCCGAGGGCATTTTTTACAAAAATCTTGAATTATAAGAGCTCCACACTTGAGCAAAAAGCTCATGTAGGCATGTTGAGCAAGTTTTAAGTATAGCAAAGCTGCTGGAGAGGGGTTCGTACTTTCTCGTCCTGTCCGTACCGTAAATACAACTACTACAGGGTAAGGTTAATGTCCAATATTATGAAACAAAATGCTAATAATAAATACGTAAATATTTTAATATCATATTTACTAGATTCATTCAATCATAAAAGCAAATCACTTTCTTCAAGGATTGACTTTTCTCTGCCAGCCCTGCTAAATTTTCACTTTCCATCTACTATTTATATGAGGGGTGGCCAGAAAGTAATATCCAATTAGTAGGGACATTGATTTTTCGCAAACGCCAAAACCGTGAAAAATGGTAATTGCTGCGAAGTTATGTTTAGGAATGTGCAGTGATGTCTGGACACATTTTTCGCCCATTCGAAATATCGAAATAATGCGAATTTGGCATAAAATGCGAATTGTTGGTTTTTTTGGCAATTTTTTTTTAAAGAAATGTCCTAAAAAAAACGAAAAAATCCATGAAATCCAACATTCTTGTCTTTTCTAGGCCATGTTTGTGTACGTAGAACATGCAAGTTTTCCAACATTTTACTCAAGAGTAAATTGTAGAGTTATACGAACATGGAATAATTCCGACAGACACATTAAAACATGTATTTCCCACGATTTTTTCAACTTCTATCAAAACCATTTGCATCACAGAGCAAAGTGGCAGGGTTCTAACAGGAGATCGAGTGCATATCTACCGTCACACGGGAGCCACATCTTCGTATTTGTCACACAAGATATGTTTTGAATTACCAAGCTAAGTGCGCACCATTGGCATTTGTCGAGCGAGTAATAATGGAGCTCAGTCGTTAGGGCGTTTGACTACTATGCGAGAGACCCGGGGTCGATCCCCTGCGGGGGAGAACTGGGATGTTTTCCACCTATTCAAACTGCTCCGGCGACCGCCCAGCATCATATGAAGCTGGTACCTTGAGGACACTTTGAGGGATAAAGGTAGCCAGGAGCGTGGTGCTGATCACATCACCCCCACCTTCAGCCGTGATCAAGAAAGTGTGGGACCCTAACTCCACACCCCTATAAACCTTCATGGTTTATGCAGGGGAGCACTTTACTTTTACTTCCTCAAAAATCTGTTCCAACATATCAAACTGTCACAAAAATACGTAGACCATGTGACCTACAATTTAAAATAATAGTTTAAAAGCACAATGAAGTATTAAGTTTCAATATATTTGGCAGATAAATGTTCTAAAACAAAAACGCGAATTTAGGGAAACGTAACACTAACAAGTCAAAAAAGATAATGCCAATTTTTGGTGCTATAATATATCGGTATCTGTCACGTGAGATTGATTGATTTTAATTTTTTGGTGCGTCGCCACTTATGGTCATTATGCACCCTTCAGTATATACGAGGAAAATTCCATTATCTAAAATCCTTACCTTAAAATTAAAAAAGGGGTATGGAAAATAACTTTCCTAAAATAGCTTTCAAGATATCAAACTCTCACGAAGAGGCGTAAGCCATGTGACTTACAATTTGAAACAGTAGTTTAAAAACACCATGAAGGTATAATTTCAGATATTTGCCAGAAAATGCGCTAAAATGAAAATGTGAATTTTGGGAAAAATAACACCTTATAGTAAAAAATAAAAAATAAGAAAATACACCAATTTAAAAAAATATATATATATTAAGGTCCCTACCGATTAGGCATAAATAAAACAATAATATCAGAAGTAAATTATTGCATTAGTAAGTCCTAGTGAGTCCTAACTTAATTTTCGGCATAATCACCACCGTTGTTCTCGCATTTGTCGTAGCATGGCACTAAATTTTGTATGCCCATGGTATATGTGTCTGACAAACAAAGAGTGGAACTATCTCTACCACAGTGCAGCTGTCAAATCCTTGCTCTGCCAGAAACCTATTCAGTTAAACCAGGAGATGAAAGTCGGTACATTAAAGGGCAGAGCTGTACAGGGAGTGGTCCAAGATCTCTCACCTGAAGTGATGCAAAGGGCCTGTGTTGTCTGTATGGGGGTGTGCACATTCGATTGGCCTTCCGTGAATTGTCTGCACCATCGTCTGACCATACTATCATTCACGACATCCGGTCTGCACACCTCACACAATTGCTGGTGGCTCTGTGCCAAATTCTGAGCATGCAATGTAGGCTACATCGCAGTCTGTAGGAGACTGTATGATAGCTGCAATCTTTAACCTAGAACTGTCCTAAAAAAGCTGCATTGCAACTGTACCAGATTACAGCTACATGCCACTTCTTCCTGCCTGCATGTGTGTGTGTCGCTTTCCGAAAACTAGTGCTGCGTATAGGCACCATTGGAGCTTTTTTCAGGATGCCCCTCATATATGAACTTTGAGAAGCTTTTATTATTAGTGTGTTCCTGTTTTAATGTGTGGTTAGCTAAATCAGGTACCTATACAATGCAATTCTATAAATTCCTTGCGTTAAATTTCTAATACCTACATACCCTTTTCGTCAGCATTAAAGTTACAACTGCATGTTGTCAATTTCACAGTACTTCACTTGGATATACTGTACTGAAGCAGAAATCCCATTGATAATGTAAGGAAATATGAAACTTTATTTTGTTTGATTCAATTGTTTCACTTATATGAAAGAGTTAAGTTGTTTGCTTTACAGAGAAGAGAGAAGTATCTTTATGCATTGAAAAATGAGTCCGCACTCATGGTTCTTGCAAGCAGAGGATTCCAAACCTCAGTGGAAATATCAACATATAATACCGAGAATGGATAAGGAGACTAATAAATTACAAATTGTATTTCTTAATCATTCACTCTTCACTCTTATCTCATTTAGTCGTAACTTTAGAAATAATCAACTATTTTATTTTAAACTTACTGCGTATGACAAAATTCCTTAATCAATCCTTCCCTAGCTTGTGAATTGTAATAATTTTCCAAATTCACTATTTTGCAGTTTGAATTCAAATCATAGAGAATAGAGGAATTAAGTCAATTTCATAGAAGATAATATTGGTGCTTAACAAATCCATGCCTGGATCTGTATGAGTTTATTATTTCAATTTACAAAAACATCGATTTAGTTAAGTTTGTAATTGTCAGGGAAAAATGTAAATTTTGTCCTGGAAAAGTCAGGGAATTTCATTTTTGCTTGTTTGTAGCCACCCTGTCTTGAGTTAAGCAACATGAAAAGCAAGAAGCAAAAAATAACCTTTCCAAATTATTGATAAGTTTTGGTATTATAAATATCATTCATTGTCGTTAACTATGCTTGCTTGAATCCATCATTTCGTAGCCTAAACATCATGTGCTATTTATTTGATAAACTTTATTATTCAAATGACGCTCAGATACGTATGGATTTGTGTACTGCAGAATGTAATGTGCAATCACGATACACGTGATTTGGTGTTCTGGTTAAGTAGCATTTTTAAGTAAGTACCTGACCGTGACAAGGAGAAGCCAGAAACACATTCCATAAACACATGACATAGCGGAGATAGCAAAGGAATATTTGATTGCATGTTTTGCGCTAGTTGTTGTTTTCGTGGAATATAGATGCTAAAAGTAGGAAAGGAATGTGTAAAGAGGAGGAAATAGAACATCTTAAGATACCATGCTGGAAACTGAACTTAGCCCGGAAGTATGAAAAAAACCTTATCATTCACATCTGTGTTCTTTGAATTTCTATGTAATGACTAATTAATCAGTCATCTGTGTGATACAGGTTGCTTGATTATAGCAGGTGGCTCCGATTCAAAGTTCATACTTTCTGATCACTACATGCGTATATCAACCTTAGCACACTTCTACTTACTTGTGACTGTACAATTTTTTATACTGTATTGCGGTCTAATTACAATACAAAGGCAATACTCCTCACTCTACTTTTCCCATTGAGCCTGTATGATTCTTACAAATATAATACCATGTCTCCAAACATTTTTTAATATAATGCTTATAATTTTTTCCCAATTCCCGATATCGGTGATTATATTCACAGAATTTGTTTGGTATTGTCTCTCTTTCCTTGATGAATGCTAAGCCAATAGCAGTTGAAATAACTTCGGCAAATACAAAATAATGTCAGTTATGAATCCACAGCTTCAGAACACTTCATCCACTAATGTAATTTATATTTATTTATTATTAAGTGATGCAACGTTTGCCACATTTTCTGTGTAGATAATGGAAAAACACCGTGATAAATAACTTTATTAGTACGTATAATTAACAAAATTAGGTGAATTCGATTTTCAAACTGGTAAACAAAGTGATATTTTTATTGTTTGTATTTTTGTAAGATTTTAATGTGTGTGTATTGTACTTTATTAGTTTGTATTTGGCTGCTTTGATTTTACTCTGTGTTCAGCACTTAAAATATAATAATAAAAATAACGATAATATAAAAATTATTAACGAATTTCTCTCTATTTTCCTTCAGGTAAGAAATTTTGGAAACTTTTTGCAAGTTTTACACACGTCCTTAGTGCAAGATTCAACCATCGGATCATCCGTCAACCGGTGAGTGTTTTTTTTTTCATTTTGACTTTAATCCGAGACTCTTTATTCTTTCTTCTTTGGGAGTAAGATTAATACTTGTCCACATTGTTCTTAAGTTTCGTAAAAATTCAATCTTGCTTTCTTGAAGCTCATGGCAGTCCTTGTTAAAAGAGTAGAATATGAATGTAATTGCTTAATTGCTTGAGCATAGATTTTTGGCGTGCGACTCATCATTCACTACTTTTCAGTAAGTGTTCTGTGTTGTCTCCTGAAAAACTTGAAATAGAGATGAGGTGAGAGGTGGACCGTATTGTGTGTTTTTGGTGATCAAAGATTTCATGTAGAGTGAGTTGTGTGTATGTGTGTGAAACTCAAAAGTGCGTTCTCGTGACCATGTAACGTAACAAACAAGCCGATGTCAATGTGTTCACGAGCAGCGGTCAGAATAGCAGGTGTATACATATATCTGTTGTTTTATGTTTGACCTGCACACAATTATTTTTTTATTAATGTTTCTGATTCTTTGCATTTGAAGTTCTTGAGGAAAATGTCCGTAGCTGACACTGAAACACCAATTAATAACAGTTACCACAGAAGAAACAAAAATCTGAGTTTTGATACAACATGGCAACTTATTACTATCATCATGTTAGTGCAATTTTACCCTAATTGTTGTTTCAAATCTTGATGCTTCTAGAAACCATCAAGATTTATGTGATACAATTTAGTTCACTTTATTATATTTTTTGAAGTGAAATTCCCCTCGAACAAGGCACATCCTCTGAGGGACATTATAGAAATACGCAAACCCTCACAACATGTCCTATTCGTGCTGATATACGTGGATACTCGTTTACGATTCAATTAGTCAATGCGAGTCAACAAAAGCGGAAATATACATATGTATGGAGCATCTGTGGAACTATTGTCCACTGCAGATTCCGTAATGGCGAAGAATAAAGATGGAAATTGGCGTATAAACAAACAAATTAACACGCTCACTCACCGGTGCCGTAAAGCCCAAAATGCTCACCGTCTAATAAATGGAAACATTCCAGGCATAATTACCTAAGCAGTGCCTAAGTTTGGTAATTGAATGCGGTTTATTTCACGTACGCATCTCTACAGTTTCCTACTTTCTTGCTTGGCTATTCCTGGGTGCAAGATTTTCCTTTACACCTTCGATCTTTTCTTTCAAACTCTCTTTCTCTATCTCGTCTGATTTTAAATTTCTTTCATTTAACTTTTTTCATGTTTACTGATAATTTCGTTGATTGTTTTGTCATAAATAAGTAATCTAACAAGATTTCTTGTGGGTGGTTAGGCACTTCAGCTCTTGTTTCGTTGTTATTTGTAAACTGACAATGGAGAGGGAGCCTCGCTGGAGAATCAGAACACGGAAGAGGTCTTCACCAGAGGTGGTTACCTTCCGGAGGGCGACCCCCATGAGGGCAGACCTCACCCTCCGAAGACTTGAGAGGGTGAGGGCTGGTGAAGGTGAGCCGTGAGGGTGGGGATGACAGCGAGGGAGGTTGATTTAAAATGAATACATCTTGTCCCCGGTAACTACAGGAGGACTACACGTACCCGTTACATCTAGAAGCTCGTAACCGGAATACTTTGTTATAAGGTTTTGAATTATAACAAACAAAGAGTACTGAAAGCATATGCTATTGCAAAATGGAGATAAAATAATAGAAGGCTGCACAAATAGGATCGTCTCCTCATGGACTGCGCTGTCTGATACTAGTTCCACTCTTTGCATGCGACGAATCAAAAGAGAGATCATCTACGTGGGGTCGAAAGGAAGCTAGAATACTACAATCGGGAGAATATTGTCGTTGTTATAGTAGAAAAATAACCGCGATAAAATTCCAATAGCTTATACTCTTTCAGGAAACTAGGACCTTGCATCATTTACTGCTACCATATGTTTTACCATTAGCTGTCTTGTCTGCCGAAAAGAAATATAAATTATGGGAGCTTTAAGGTGTGTTGTGATGATTCTATATCAACACATGCTTTCTCGTGACCGTACATGAGCATTTAGAAAATCATTGCTTTTTTAAAGAAATTCCAGGAATATGGTACTTAATACTCACAAAGAATATGAACGGAAAGGGAAAAGGTTGACAGATAACTATTGTTTCAATTAAATGCCAAAAGATTACTCTAATTACTGAAAACTTGAGGAATGAAGGAGTTGAAACATATTTACTAATTATATTTCCAATAAGTCAATCTTAATAATCGACTTAAGGATCCTCTTATAACCTCAGCGTGAGGGAAAATCCAAACTCTAGAACTCACTGTGCATTTTCCCCCCTAAATCTCGCTCTCATCTTAACAGAATTGAAATAAGTATTAACATTGTGCAAAAACTACCTCATTCATTACCTACTACCGATATCAAAAACTTCCCAACCTACTCATTTGAGGCTTACGTGTGCGACATTTACACATAGAATGTAAGGTTTTAGACATGCGATTGGAGTAAAAATTTGCATAATGAACTGGTTTCATAGAATTATGAAGTACTGTGTGGTGTATACTAACAAATGAAATATAAACTTGAGTGTAATGACATGATCCATAAAAATGTATTGTTTGACGTTCTAACTTGTCTGTGAAGCTTTTGTTGGTGAAATATGCAAATTATATGCATTCAAAAACATTTAAACCTTAATGCAATTAAATCAATACCAATTTCCAGATTGATTCATTTTGCTATATACGTGGAATAGGACCACATTTCGTTGAATGTCCCACTAATATACAGGAAATGAATGGCCTCATGCTTATTCTTCCTTACGAAAAGGGGGGAAAGATACATGACGGCCATTGAAAGTGAGTGGTGGAGACAACATCCAGGGCCAAGATGCTGAAACGACCCTTCATTTCTTTCCTAGATCAGATGGAACCGAATAAAACATGGTGGCGATTTGGTTAAGTCGATGCCTCCGGAGAAGGTAATTTGTTTCTTCCCCCCGCCCCGAAACGGAAGGGGGTGAAGAGTTTTTGACCGGTGGAAGCTCGAGAGAGAGAGAGAGAGAGAGAGACGGAACCCTCCCGCTTCCCTTTTCCCCCTTCGCGTTAAACTTGATGGACGAAAGATAAACCCACCTCCGCTGATAAAGAAATTTCCCCCCGGGAGTAAATGTCCTTCATACAAATGTGCTACAAGGTTGCTTGAATTTTAAGAGACGGGCGGGTGGGATCAAAGGGATTTCCGGAGTGACGTGCTGCGACTCGAGTCCAGTAATGCATTTAAGGGCTCCGGCGTTAAGGAGCTCACAGACACGAAGAGAAATCGGTCTTCCTTTAAATATGTATATGGGATGCTCAAGTATTCTCTTATGGGCTTCGATTTATCACCCCACTCCCCCAGACTCCGTCCCCCTATAGGAGCCTGGGTTGATGTCCTCTAAGCCCTGTGCATTTTCACGCTTTGGAAGTTGACCCTTGCCATTATGAAGCTATGAATAGTATATTGTATGTTGTATATTGTAAGAAAAATGACACTGTGGCCAGCTCCTTAGAATTCCCTCTAGAACTACGATGTTTATACTACAGAAAAACCTGGTGATTTTTAACATGATATAACACAGCAAATAAAGAGAGTTCGTCTTTATTCATGTGCTTGCCATACAGCCGCATTATGTTTGAAAAAAAAATGAAAGATTTACACCAACATTAAGTGCGTAAAATAACATTTTGCAAGTGGCGTTTCAACAATGAAAGTTACTTTGCGTTCCACGTCTCCATAGTGGCTGAAATTGCCGTTTCTGAGGAGTGGAATCCTCACCTCCTCCCCTCCCACGACCCCACCACGCGACGCGACACAATGACAAGACAACAATCGGCAGGTTTTTCCTTAAAACAGGAGCATCATTTTACTGTGATAATTCTGCAGAATTCAATTTTTTTTCTTTGCCATCGTATCTGTCCATTTACACTGCAGAAGCTTTCGCAATACGACAGGCATTGCTTTATGTACAAGAGAAGAAGTTGAATTCAGTTATAATTGCAACCGATTCAGCCTCTGTGCTAAATTCTTTACAGTTTGCATCATGGTCATACGGAATGGTACATTGTTAACATAAGAATACTCACACTGAAATTAAGAAGATGGGATATGATATCAACTTTATTTGGACACCTGGACATTCTTTAATAGAAGGGAACAATATAGCAGATACTTTGGCAAAATATACAGCGAATCAAACAATCCAACGGCCGCTTTCAATAAAGTTTCCGTTTTGGAATCACACACTAAAAAAATACTATTTACTGACTGGCAAAGCTTGTGGACAAATACTGTCACTCAATGCGGTAAGGCCTACTATTCTATACAAGAAAGAATTCCAAAGGAATGTTGGTTTAAACAGATTCAACTCTCCCGGAGCTCCCTCACAACTATAATGCGCTGCAGGTTAAATCACACTATCGCCGCAGCTCACCTGTACAAGAAGAATTTAGTGACTTCACCAGTTTGTTTGTGCAATGAATATACTGTAACTCTGAACCACTTTACATTTCAATGCAAACTTTATGAAACTTACAGAGAACCATTTTTACAGGAATTGTACAGGAGTGGACATCAAGCGCCACTGACCAAAATGGAAGCCATTTGCAAGAGTTATTTTCCCCAATTGATGTTAGTGTGAATCATAATTTTCTTTTTTAAAATATAATGGCATACATATGGTTGTAAGATTAGTACATGAATAAAGAACTATTTTTATTTACTGTATTATATCATTTTGTAAATCATCTGGTTTTTCTTCTCCACCCTGTTCTTTCGCTTTGTTATTTCTATCCGGGTGGAAGCATATTGCCTCTTTGACTCATTTAAACTGTAGGTCCAGTCCCCATTAGCATATGTGAGCATAAAGTGGGCTCAAAATTTTTTACAAACCTGTTGGCTTGTTTATATAACAGAAATTAATTATCGCAAACTTCTGGTTTGGAGCTGTTTTGTTATTCTCCTAGATAATGCTGATTTATATATTTTTAGGAAGTCTAGTGTAATTTAGAGAAATATATAATTGACCTGTAAATTCGGTATATTAGAGAAAACTGTGAGTTCCAGGGAAAGTATCTCAAGATGTACTGGGGCCTCCCCGATGGCGAAATGGTAGCGTCGTGGCCTTGTAATCAATGGGTCCCGTGTTCGATAACCGGTGGAAGCTCATAGTGGTTCGGATCCCAATTTCAACTGTAAAGTGGACTTAAAACATTAACTCAATCAATCAATAAATCACTATTTTAAATGCCTTTCATTTTCTAATGTCGTGAGAACAATAAATGTGCCGGTTTTTGGTGCTTTCCAAACGGCCGCTCTCTTTAAATTTCTATAAATAAAAAAAACATGTGGTCCGATAATGATGAAATTTAAATATGGTGCAGTTGGAAACGTTTTTAATGCAATTCTTGATTTTCATTTTTTTTAATCTGCCAAAAGAAAGTTCTTATCAATTTTGTGAAACAACTTTTTTCATAGTCCTACAAATCGTCGATGTTTTCACGAACTGGCGAATATGTCAACTTCCCTGCATCACGAACCGGCGAATGTGCAAATTTTACATTTTGAGTTTTTGACGCTGTATATTTTGGAACAACTTGTACTTTGCTCTCACAAAGTTTCAAGTTTCTATTAAATATTGCTTAGGAGATAAAGATGGACAACGTTTTGATGAATATGGAAACTAGTATTGTGATAATTTCACGAACCGACGAATATGAAATTCGCCGCTTCGTGGAGAAAAACATGATATCATTTTACAATCCATTCAGGATGTGTCAGTTCGATAAATCCTTTTATATTTCATTTTTTCCATAAGAAATATAACCCATTTGTAAGATATCAGAAAATATGTAAGGCACAGTTGTTTGTGTTTCTATTGGAACAATGTACAGTCTATATTTTGAGACTTTCAATGAAATTGGCAATCATCTGGTTTACTTCTCGCAACTAAATTATTTCGAATGGTTTATAAAAGAAATTCCATATTTCTTTGGTATTATTTTGAAGAATACTCCGTTATAGTGCAAGGTAGAGATTGTTACAATGGTATGGCTCGTTGTGTAATCATTCAGAAGATATGAATAAGGAACTTGCTTGTGAAGTGGACTGATGGCAGTACTAACATCGTCAGAAGCCAAGAACTTACAGTCCTCCATGGAATGAAGAAGTTGCAATATGAGAGCGAAAGTAAAAATATGGTGGGATCCTGAGAAAATTTATTATGAAGGTGTTGTGATCGGGATGGAAGAAGATTCTGAAAGTGGTGATACAGGTGATAAACTTCCTCTGTCAGTGCCAAACAAGAGATCAGGTGGTGTGATCAATGACTCGAGTGCAGTAGTTAGTGACGTTGACAGTTCTTCAGAAACGTTAGCGGATGATGAGGACAAGGATCCTGATTTTCTTATCTTCCAGTGATAATGAATCGTCCGTACATTCCTCACCGACGAATGTTCACGCTGTATGTAGTTCCTTGCATTGTGAAGAAGAAATATTTTCTGCATGCGTAAGGTGTCAGGATTTGGTTTGTTACAATCACTTCATATTGGATTGCGCCGAGCACAACAGACGTGTTAGTGTACAAGAGAAAAACAACCCTCCGGGATCAGGCCACATAGATTTTAAAGTAGATGGTTCTCAAAAGGAGGATGTTACTCCAGTAAAGCGAAGGGTTTCCGAAAAGGAAAAATTAATAAAAAATGTAAAAGCCTGTCGTTCTTTGGGTTATGAGTATGTAAGTGAAATGAGTCATCAAGTTATTCCTTCTCGCAGATTGCTTCGTCCACGTTGTCAGTCACGGACATGCCAAACAAGAGGATTGAAGTGCAACGATTTTGATGACAACACAAGAATGAAAGTTAATAATGCGTATTATAATTTAGGAAATGTTTCCCGACAACGAGAATGGTTGATTAAGTTAATCGCTTCCAATGCTCCTGTAAGGTCAACGAAGTCAGAAGACAAAAAGAGGAAGGAAAGAACTCTTCATTATTTTTTACCAGATGGCCATAACGTAAGACAAAGAGTATGTCGTAAAATGTTTCTTAACACACTTGCAATTGCTGAGAGACAAGTAAGGACAATGCTAATGAAGTTAAAGAACCAGTGCATGGTAGAAGAAGAAAAGAGAGGAGGACGTCAGACAACGTTAAAAGAAAGAGACGAAAAATGCGTACAGATATTAAAAAGCACATAAATATGTTCCCTAGGATGGAATCTCATTTTTGCCGCAGAAGTTCTAGCCAACAGTACTTGTCGTCCAACTTGAGTATTGCAAAGATGTATGAACTATTCAAAAAATAATTTCCTAACAGCTCGGCATGTTACTCCTTATACAGATCAGTTTTTAAATGTATGATGTTAAAATTTCGTTCTCCAAAAAAATATCTTTTTGGTTTGTGTGAGACGTACAACTCATTGAAATCAGCTAATTGTTTATCTAATCACTCTGACTTGATTGAAAAATACATAGGCACATACAGGAAAAACAGAAGGTGAGGGAAATTAAAGGTGCGATGAAAGATACAGCTGTACAAAATCCACAGGAGTTCGTGGCTGTTGCTTTGACATGGAGCAAGTCATAAATCTACCACAGAGCAAACGAACTGAACTGCATTACAAAAGAAAATTATCAGCCAACAGTTTTACAATTTATGAATTAGCTAGTAAAAGCGGTCATTGCTACGTTTGGCACGAAGGATTAGCGAAAAGAGGTCCGAGTGAAGTTGCAACAAACGTAAGGAAGTTTCTGCTGATGAAAGATGAACAAGGTGTAAAACACACTAGTGTTCTTCGCCCATGGATGTGCATCTCGGAACAAAAACAGTATCCTGCCTTCCATGTTCGTTTATTTTTTAAACAATGAAGGACAAAACATCAACACCATACAAGTTTTCTTCTTCGAAACGAGTCACGGACAAAGTGAAGGTGATGCTATTCACAGTACAATTGAAAACGCACTTCGACGAGTGAAGATATCTTCATCACTGTCCAACTCATCCCGGTAATCAGGATGGCAAGAAAGAAACAACCATATGCTGATCATGAGTTACATACTAAAGACGTCTTAGATTGGAAACAATATTCGCAGTACCTGCGTATCCTAAAGTTAGAATAACAAATGAGGGTCAACCCGTTGACTGGACAAAAGTCATGCAAATTCAAGTGCGCAAGGGTTGTCCCAATATATTTATAAAAACATCGCATAACCTAAACACACACTCAAGTATATCACTTCCTAATCCACGCAGTGCTAAAGAGGACAATTTACCACCAAGGGCTTTTACTTCAAAGCCAAAACTGCCTATGAAAAAATACCAGGACTTGCTGTCATTATGTCAAGGAGTAATACCAGTAATTTCTCATCCTGATTATAAAGACTTCTATGTCAAATTACCTCACTAATTGTACAACCATTTTGCATCTATTAACTTTGTATTTGATAACAGACTAGTGTTGGTCAATGTATTACTATTTTGTTCCTTACATTTTATTTCCTGAATTTTATTATTTAATATTCTAGAAATTTATTTGCGGGTACGTCTAGTGGTGTGTGAATTTCTCTGTTTCTCACTGTTACGTATTAAACTGTTATGGTGTATGTTATGATTAGTGTATTAAGGATTGGCCTAATATTTAACTCTGTATAAATATCCAATAAATAAGTTGAAAGTTTTGGCCTTGAACTGTAGAATTCGTAGTTTTAGTGAAAATTTCAATGACGAATCAAGCTAAAAATATTCCAATATTTTTTTTGTTTTGTTTTCACGAACTGACGAATAGATTCAATGATATCCTTTGTTCATTTATTGTTAATTAAAATTCTTTCTACGGTGTTCTTTCTCATGTGAACTACCTTCGTACACAGCATTTATTGTTATCTCAAAATATAGTTTAGCTCAAATATTTTTTTCAATGATTCGCGAGTAACGCAAAATTGTCTACTTTCAACTTCTTTTTTCTCAAAATCATTATTTTGCACATTCGCCGGTTCGTGATGCAGTGGAGTTGACACATTCTTCAGTTCGTGAAAACATCGACGAAATATGATATTGGTCTCGTTTTGAAGCTCTTTGCATCTGTTTTTAAAAACCACTATCACAGTAAACTCACATTCCGAAACCGATTTTATGCAGATTAACATTCAACGGAGTAACAATGTGCGTTGAACGTGGCAACACCTCACACGCTGTCGCTGTCGCATTTCCAGCTGGCGACTTGGAAGCAACGAATCAGCGATCAGTTGAATTCTCTTCGACTGACATCGGGCATTTCCGTGTCACAAGGCACCGAAAGTTGCTGGCGGGCCGAAACAAATAAGCGTCGGAGACACAGCATGTTGCCAAACGTACTGTAAAACGGGCGGGGGGGGGGAGAGGGAGTTCATCAGCGCCGTTACTGGATAAAAGTTATGCAGTAGTACACAAGCACGGAAAATTAGTATACGAAACACCCACACCCTGAAAAAGCAAGCTAATAAAAACTCATATAACCAGACGTATGCTTGGCTACGCTGAAAGGGGAGAGCGATGTTACCGCTACAGCTTTTACTTCGCAACTGATGTTGTTGACACCCATCCAGCCACACCCCCCGAAGACGATTGGTGGACAGACAGAGCTATGTAGGTCACCTCTCAGTTGGGCCTGCAATCAGTATAGCATTGACAGCCCACAAATTCCACGGTTGACTGCATATGTCGCCTATCTACACATTAGGCTGCATTGGTCAGTTCTTGAATGTGATCTTAGGTAACTACATAAAGATCTACACGTAGTTATAGAATTGCAACACACCTAGTAATGACATTCTAACGCCACGGAATTAAGATCGATGTAATTTGGAGGTAGTAATTACTAACATATAGTCACCATCGATTCTAATAAATCTATAGTTATAATTTGACATCGAATCGTAAAATGCAGGCAAGATTAAAATTATGAGGAAAAGTAGCCCCTTTTCACTGATCCTTTCTCGGGCACTAATTAACTTCCATTAATCCAAATCTGCTTCCAATTATTGGAGTCGAATTTGCTTAAATATTTTAAACCTTTATTATATATTTAGACGCTAAGTACTCTCTGGCTCTTATTGGATTATTGATCGACTAATGATGACGCAGGAGAAAGTTTTTTTTGGGGAGGAAATGATTTCACAAGGTGATAATTGTGTCTCTAGGCCAGTAGACCCTATACCACCACATTTTGTTGACCTAGAAACTATTTCGTCAGCATCTAATTTAAGTCTTATAAATTATATATATATATATATATATATATATATATATATATATATATATATATATATATATATATATATATATATACACAGGGTGTTTCTAAAGGTCGTTTACAACGCTTGGGAGGGGATTCCTCACACGAAAACAAGCAAAAAGTGTGAGTTCCATTTTTACGACTGAGGCCTCGTTTCCGAGATAGGAGCCTCGCAAAAGGTGACAAAGTGAACGTCACACCTAACTGGGACGAATACTATCACAGATAGAGAGGCGGTTCCAAGGGAATCATAAAGGAATCGTATGTGCTCAGTCCGGAAGTCACTATGAAAAGTTCACTGCAAGCATGCGCAATGGAGTCCTCAAAGGAATTGTGGATTTCCAGCAAGAACAATGCATGGAAAGGGTATGTAACGCAGCAAGAAGGACCGTGACAATGAGAAATGCGTTAAAGACAACACATCCCGACCTCAAACATCAAAACATGAGCACGGAACACAAAATCCGAAAAGACACATATTACTCCACCAGGAGGAGGGAAAGAAAAACACAATATCAGATGATTGCAACAACGTGTATTTTTACACGCGACAACTACGTAATATCCCCCCCCCCCACACACACACAACAAACAACAAATGCCACAATGTCTTACGCACAGACAGTGCGTGTCACTGTACACCAACTGAAGATGTCACTTTCACCACACAAAGGGGGTGGGGAGCAATACCAAAAGTGTTCGCACGCGATCATTGTGACGTAAAAGAGACCAGTTTTGGAAGCGCTGCACAGGCAAGTCTGGCTCTCGTAGTCTACGTTTCACCTTCATGACTGCTGTACCCGCGAGAGGAGCTCGAAGGGTTGGTTCTCTCCAGCAGTCGTCCCAGTCGTGTTGCAGGTGCTGGGATATGATCAGCAGTTCGCTCTAGGTTGTCATACGCATTGAAGAGTACTAGTATGTTGTATTGAAAGAAGGTGACGTGGTGGAGTGGGCAAGTCAAGTATCGCAACAATTTGTCTGTGGTGTTCGTACGGTGATACGGCCAATTTGTGCAGTGTGCCAGTGTTAAACAAAAACGATACTTTGCAGTTCCAGATCCCTATTACACAGATGGCTGCGTATACGACCCAGGAGCTAGCAGACATGCATCTCATGTATGGGGAGGCACGTGGTAATAGCCGTGAGGCAAGGCGTCTTTATGGAGAACGCTTTCCACATAGACGTTTACCGTCTCACGCCTTCCTTCAGGTAGTGGACAGTCGACTGCGTGAAACAGGGACAGTGTTACCACCGCGGCAAGAAGTTGGAAGACCCCAAAGTGTACGCACACATCAGTTTGCAGAAGATGTGTTAACAGCGGTCGCAGAACGTCCTGGCACCAGTACGCGCGTGCTCGCTCGGGCACGAAACACGTCCCATGTGAATGTTTGGCGAGTGTTGTCAGAGGAAGGAATGCAACATTTTAAACTGCAGAAAATACAAGAACTGTTACCTCGTGACTGTCGCCCTCGTATGGAGTTTTGCCAATGGTTGTTGCATCAGCTGAACACAAACCCTCACTTCGGGGCAAAGGTATTGTGGACAGATGAAGCAATTTACACCAGGATGTCCTCAATAGTAGAAACAGTCATGTCTGGGACTTTGCCAACCCACTTGCACTTTTGTGGCCCATCACCAGCACAGGTTTTCAGTGAATGTGTGGTGCGGGATAGTACATGATCATTTAATTGGACCATACATTCTCCCTGCTCGCCTGAATGGTTGCACGTATCATGCATTTCTTAGTGAGGTTCTGCCTGAACTGTTGGAGACTGTACCTTTGGCACTGCGGCAAGAAATGTGGTACCAACACGATGGGGCACCAGCTCATTTCGATCGTAATGTACGACATTTCCTGCATGACGTGTTTCGCAATAGGTTCATTGGTAGGGATGAGCCTGTGCCTTGGCCACCGAGGTCGCCAGATCCCAACCCTCTCGATTTTTTTCTTCTGGGGAGAAATGAAAACACTCGTATACGACACACCTGTCACATCAGCTCGCATCAACGTCGCCGACGCGACGGTAGCAGATACACCTGGCTTGTTTGCTCGTACTCGACAATTCTTGATTCGTCGCTGTCATCTCTGCGTAGAAGTAAACGGCAGACATTTTGAAAACCGTCTGTGATTATTGCCCTCGGCAAATCCTAGTGAAAACACTCTTGGTATTGCTCCCCACCCCCTTTGTATGGTGAAAGTGACATCATCAGTTGGTGTACAGTGACACGCACTGTATGTGCGTAAGACATTGTAGCATGTGTTGTTTGTTGTGTGTGTGTGTGGGGGGGGATATTACGTAGTTGTCGCGTGTAAAAATACACGTTGTCGCAATCATCTGATATCTGATATTGTGTTTTTCTTTCCCTCCTCCTGGTGGAGTAATATGTGTCTCGTATGCCACATGACATGATTCGTTCATTCCTCGCGTGTAACTGGGGTATGCAACCGTGCTCAACTTTTCGGATTTTGTGTTCCGTGCTCATGTTTTGATGTTTGAGGTCAGGATGTATTGTCTTTAACGCATTTCTCATTGTCACGGTCCTTCTTGCTGCGTTACATACCCTTTCCATGCATTGTTCTTGCTGGAAATCCCCAATTCCTTTGAGGACTCCATTGCGCATGCGTGCAGTGAACTTTTCATAGTGACTTCCGGACTGAGCACATACGATTCCTTTATGATTCCCTTGGAACCGCCTCTCTATCTGTGATAGTATTCGTCCCAGTTAGGTGTGACGTTCACTTTGTCACCTTTTGCGAGGCTCCTATCTCGGAAACGAAGCCTCAGTCGTGAAAATGGAACTCACACTTTTTGCTTGTTTTCGTGTGAGGAACGTGTAAACGACCTTTAGAAACACCCTGTATATATATATATATATATATATATATATGGATTTGTTTTAGTTGGACTTAATTTTAGACTCTGAGAATTTACGTTTCAGTTTAATCCTATTCTCTCTTGTTAACAGTAAGTGACACGCTTGAAAAAGTTATCTGGTTTAAACCCACTGGCCAGTTTGTTTATTAAAGTCTACTTGATTCTCAGATAGGCTAATCGATTGATTGATTGAGTTTGTGTTCTAAGTCCACTTTATGCACAGTAAGGCTAACTGGGACTGGACCTACAGTTTTAAAGTGGGATCCGAACCACTATCGAACCAGGACCCCTTGATTTCAAGGCGACGACGCTACCACTGGGCCAGAGGCCTCAGATAGGCTAATGGGGACTGGATCTATAGTTAGTAAGATCTGAGCCAAGGACATATTTAGAAGGGGTCTTGGGGTCAGGACCCTATTCGAGAGACTTATGAAGCCGAACACTAAATAAACAAATCACTTGTTTACCATTGTACAACCATTCATAATGCGTAGCTCTTCGTGGATGTATCCGATTAAAATCCTGTGCAATGGCATGCGAACTTCTCTGCCTAGACGTCACTTTGATATCGATATGTTACCGACGTGCTAAACACATTTTTAATGCATTTTTCTGACAGCTCGAAAAGAAGCAAATTTGAACAACAATTCATTCATAACTTTTACTGGTTAAAGATACGTCGAAAAGACCTTCACCATTGCATTTCTCGTGAAATTATAGCCTGATTTGATATATAATATCACTCCCTTGCCATTTAAAATTCTGAAGTAGAATTCAAGATGGCGGGTTTCAAGATGGCGGCCGTCATCTTCATATGCCCTATAACATTTCCCCCACACCTATTACAAGCCTACGATGTTAGTTTTGCAGAATAGTATGCCATCCAACTTTTATTCCGGTGTCTCCACACGTCTAAACAACCTTGTATAATAGAAGTTGATTAATTTCCGAAGAACTTACGTGAAGGTAAGGATTGGATTACAATTATACAATTTTCCATTGACAGTGGTAATGAAAATTTATGCACACTACTACTAATAATATTAAGCGTAAAAATAATGATCTTTACTTTTCTTCAGCTGATCCTAACAACCATTTTGGTTTCCAAAAGGTAACCCATTTCTAACATTTTTGACGGATTTTTAGAGATCTTAATTAGATATCAACTAGATCATGTATAATACATGCTGTTATCTGTTCATGTAATAATAGCATTAACATGTAATAACAAAAATTATTATTATTATGAAAGGAGCTACGTTAATATAGGGTAACTTCGGTGAATAACGCCACCAATTGGTCATTTTGTTTTATAACTCATACATTTTTATTGTTAGGAACATGAAACTTACATGTTTAGGAGAATGAACTTTCCTCTATTGTGAAATAATAAAATATTGATTGCACTCTTATAATGAAAGCAATAAAATACGAAATTCTGTGTTAATGCAAAATGGCGTTATTTCCAGACCTGTCGGGTAATAACGTCATGTTCTTAATTACAAGTAAAACATTTACATTATCTTAATTACAAATAAAACATTCACATTTTCTTTACTAAACTGTACTAGGAAGAATAATTACTGTAGTAAGTTATTAGAAAAAGCATGTCTTTTTTTGTCTTTTCGCGATACCCAGTCCCTCAAAGTTCTGCGAGGAATTTGGAACAAACGTGCAGCACATGATATCTTCATTCCTTGTTTGACGGCTGCCATAGCTTGCCTAAAGTCATCTACTGACCATTTGGCCTGTATATTTCTACATTTTCTCGCCATCTGAAAGAGGAAATTAACTGAGAATAAATATCTGTACGCCTCGAAAGTAACTGAGCAAGGATAAACCTATTTTCGAAACCAACATTTCCTTGAATTTGAGTTTAAATTGAGTGGCGTTATTCCCCGAAACAACAGATTGCAGTTTAACCAACTGTTCTAAACTTACGACACCGACCATGAAAACCGTACACACATCATTCTCTTACGTAATAAACGTATTGTGTACGTACAACATTGTTAACATTTAAAATCTAATCCTACAATAGAAAAACACCCATCTTTGTCGGCGCGATGAAAATGTGGACCCTTTTTTCCTCGAAACGCAACTCAAACGTCTACACTGTTCAAAGTGTTTCTCTTAAATGAAGGCTCAACAATGGCAACCGTTCTTATCAGCAATGCTATCAGGCACCATTGTTTATCGCAAAACGGTGAGTCACCCCTTAACTTTACATGCGTCCATGCTTGCAGAGTTGAAACTTTGAAATGGCGTTGTTTCCCGCCTGGCGTTATTCACCGAAGTTACCCTACTAATTATAAACTTTGTTATTGTTGTTATATTATTATTATTACTATTATTATTAAATGTAAGATACTTGGTTTGGATCCCTCCCAAAATACAATTCTAGATACATGCCTGATCTGAACCACTGTACGTGGAAGCACAAATTGGTTAGGATTCTACTTTAAACTGCAGATCCACTCCTGATTAGCATATCTGTAAAAAAACGTGGACTTAAACGCAAAAAGAACCATTGTACGTACATTGTGCTTTCACCGGGAATCGAATGCGGAACGCTTGATTACAAGGCGACAGCGTTGCCACTACACTATCAGGATGGACCCAGAAAATACAAACACAAAAATATGTGCATTGCTATGAACTGAATATAACGTGCTCTATTTTTTTTCCTATTTTCTCTTTCGTAGCTTTAGGGGGCTGCGGTCCCATCGGTTCCTCTCTGGGTACGCACAAGAGTACACCTCAATTATTATGAATTGAGCTATCTTAGCACTATTATTGACACATAATAATCTCATTAATACTTTTATGATACAATTCGTTGTTGTTCTTATTATTATTAGTTTTAGTAGTAGTACATATGAGACATTTTGTTTGGGCCTCTCCCGAAATACGCTTTTATATACGTTCCCCTATTCAAATAATAAATATATGTGCATTGTTGTGCACTGTATGTAAGGGCCTATTGCTTTTATCTTCATTTTTTTGTTCGTGGATTTATGGAGCTGCGGCCCCCATCACCCCCCTTGGGTACGCACAGGAGTGCACCTTCAGCTTTGCCGATTAGCATACGGGACGGACCGCAAAACGAAAAGAATCGGCCCCCATAACCCATTCCGACGACGCCACGTGTCCGTTTTCACACCAGGATTTGTCAACAACACGCAGGAATAATGAATGAAAGCGGGAACGGTGGCGTCGGTGGACACACATTCGAGTCCCGTCGCATCCTGCCCTTCCCGCGGGTTCCAATTCTCGCTCTTCCATTATTTAACGCCGGGACTGAATAATTCCAGGAACCCAATCCGGGGCAGGTGAGCAGCCCACCTATCGCCCCCGCGAGTCGAACACAACGTCCGGCTGTTAACCGCATTCGCCCCAATAATTACTTGTTGACCTGCGATCGACCGTGGAGCATGTCATGGGTCGAAGGTGCGGATTAAAAAAGAATCAACCTTTCCGGGATGAATAATGCAAAGCCGACGGTGCTACGGAATTTAAAACACACTCGCTTGTCCACATGGCCTTCCCTCCCGCCCGTGTGAAACTGGTATTAGTACGGAGACAGCGGCCCGAACGTGGGAAATAATGTAGTTGAGAATCACCTGTAAAAATGGCACAGCAAGATTGTTGAGAAATTTACCTCACTCAGGACTAATTAACAGAAACAATTTAGCAGGAGTTTTATAACACCATTAAGCCTTGTTTCCATTATACGAAAAACTCAATATGCTGACCAAGGCAGACATTTATTTTTTTAAAAAACATAAACTAAACGTAATGTTTCAACCTTCTAGCAAGGTCTTCTTCAGAATCTGCACCAAGTACAAATGTAACAAGGTAATAGATGGGAGTAATTTTTGTGTATATATATCGTCCTGTTTTGTACCTTGGTACATTTGTACTTGGTGCAGAGTCTGAAGAAGACCTTGCTAGAAGGTTGAAACATTACGTTTATTTTATGTTTGATTTTATTTTATTTTAAAATTGTGGGAGCGTCAGCACTTAGGCTATTTTGCTCCCGTCACATTATACGGGGGCCAGCCTCTTATCATTACAAAGAACAACACTAACGTTGCATAATTAAAGAAATATTAAAATGTTCTGACGTCTGTTAAAAGCTGAGGCTGTAAACGGGCACTCAGCACACATAAGGACAACATGACATTACAAACGAAATTATACTGGCCATGGGGCCAGTCGCCAGAGCCTCGTTAGTCTTCAGTCCAGGGTGTACTAACGTGGAAGTGAGGTTGACATTTGGGTGTACTACGTGGAAGGTCACCCCCTACACCCCTATGTTTTTAATAAAATAAATTTCTGCCTTGGTCAGCATATTGAGTTTTTCATAGCAGGAGTATCAGTGCCGCATTGAACCAGTGTTTCAGTGAAAAATATAAATATGCTGACCAAGGCAGTAATTTATTTTATTAAAAACATAAACTAAACGTAACGTTTCAACCTTCTAGCAAGGTCTTCATCAGACTCTGTATCAAGTACAAAAGTAACAAGATACCAAAAACAGGGCATTATATACACAAAACATTACTCCCTCCAGACTAATAGAAAGTTGTTTTGGAACTTTCTAGCAGGTGGCTTTCACTATACTTTCACCTAAAAGGCGAAAAATATATACTTTCATATAGAATGTGGATTGGATTGGGTGAAAGCCACCTGCTAGAAAGTTCCAAAACAACTTTCTATTAGTCTGGAGGGAGTAATGTTTTGTGTATATAATGCCCTGTTTTTTGGTATCTTGTTACTTTTGTACTTGATACAGAGTCTGATGAAGACCTTGCTAGAAGGTTGAAACGTTACGTTTAGTTTATGTTTTTAATAAAATAAATTACTGCCTTGGTCAGCATATTTATATTTTTCATAATAATGGAAACAAGGCTTAATGGTGTTACAGTGTTTCAGCTCCCTGAAAACGTTCTCGAATCGATAAAAATATTAAAAATATTAATTTTGTAAACGAGTCTCCTACATAAAACTGTAATTGGGTGTCTTATAAGTTACAATGTGACAAATTGAGTAATTGAGTCAATTCAGCGATTATTGCTGTTTAAATATTTATACACTTACTTGATACCGTGAAGAGAAACCGTGAGCTGTCAACAACTTTAGTGATATGAGATTGTGAACACTGACCAATCTTGAGTTTTTGGTGCCCAATGAATAAACTGATATGGATTTTAAAGGAATCCTTCGAACGAGCAAAGTTGTTGTGATTATGTTTTAAGTGATTGCCAAAATACTAGTTTCTTTTTTGCCGGCAATGAGTATCACACGCAAAACAGACGAGTGGCTCTTTACTACAAATATGGTGCCCTAACCAGCTACTCCATCGTCTGCATCCACTACTTGCACCCTCCCGCACCCCTCTGGCGCCACGAGGGATATTTCTCCAGGCATGACACCCTCCAAGCATTATCTTCTCTTTTGCAGCATGATTTATAAGTATTTTTTTCGGAGGGGAATCCCTCATCTTTCACAGAGCGCATTCCCGACAGTCGCATAAATTAATTAGTTTTTGCGGGCTGTGCACACACGCTCTTCAAAGACTACACGGATTGAAGGCGCCTGGGCATGCTCTCCTCTGCTCTTCAGGTCCTTGCAGCTTTTCCCCTCACTCTCATTTATCATTTCTTTTTTTCGTCGGTGTTGCGGTCGAAATCCTGACGTTTGTTGTGAAGTTTCCACAACGCCCCTTCTAAGTGGCTGGTCAATAACCGCCTTGGTGTCCGACAACGTTATATGGGCAACTTTTGATCTCGTCACCGGGTTCGAATCTCTGTCTGGTGCATGTAGGTAAGTACGAATGTTAAAAATGACGAAATAAACAAGTGAGAGGTGTTGTGACGCTATCGAAGTTTACCAATATTTAAAAAAAAATCAGAAAAAAAAAATATATATATAAACATATTTATTCAAGTGCGTAATTGTTACATCTTCAAGTTACAACTTCGTGTTAAGTCACGTATGTAGTTTTTAATTCACCAATAAGATTCAGTCTGGTGTTAAATATCTGTTTTCAGTAGCGTACTTTGATATCTTACAGTATCACAGCGCCATCTTTCTTTACAAATATAATAACACACTGCAAAGTATTAAAGTGGGAAGAAACAGGAATTTCAAATTTATTTTAACTGCTAATTGAAATTTAACTTTAAGTAAATTTACTCGCCATGAGTTAGTGTATTTCAATACTTAGTTTAAACACAGTAAATAGTACAAAGGCTCGAATTGTTTGTTTTATGTTAATTTGTGATGCACATATTTACGCCATATGGCTCCTTTGTTGCATTCAATATACAAGGTGCGACAATAAAGTTCCCGGACTGGTGCCATAAAAACGCGGAGACAACTTAGAGAAGAAAATATTTGCTTTTATTTTTCAAAGTAATCCCCCATGGCACTAACGCACCTGATACGTCTTTGATACAAAGCATCAAAATTTCACTCCTCTGAATGTCCTTATCGGTGTCATAATAATTAATTACATTTTCAACTAGAGAAGCAACACGAAGCTGTAGGGGCTAGATCTGAGGAGTAAGGGAGATCAGCAATCTGGCATTGTCATACAAAGAGGTCCCATCTGCTGATCTTCCTGTAATGGGGTCTAACTCTGGGGATTCATTGCAGAAGGCGAGTAAGAACATGTATGTAACATACAATGTTACATTATAAACTACGAAGAATATATTCTTGGGCAAAACAACGCCAAGAACTAACATATAAGAAAAGAAATGAACTTTTCACAAATCACATGGTTCTGTGTACTTTAACTTTGTTCTTATGGTGCATGGAGAATATAAGTCCATGCCTTGTACAGGATTCGAACCGTACCGTACACAAACAGGATGTTGCTGCAATATTTCGTTTCCTGCACGTTCAATTAAAACTGTAAGTGCAGCCTGTCTAAGTCATGAGGCGTAAGCACAACGAAACGTAATGGGACATTAATACCTTCCAGAGAAAGAAGCCTCCATAGACGTTTGTTTAAGAACAGATGTTCCCTTTTTGAACACCCCTGAAGGCTTCGGGGGATCTACGTTTGTGTGCAAAGTCACGAACACTCTTCTCAGAATTATTCATGCCTTGTCTGACCCCCTCTCCCCGTTCCATCCCCACGTTTTCTGTCTCAGAAGAACATTCCTTCCCTCTTCTTGTTTTTCTCCTCTCAAATTTCCCCCTCTCACTGTTTCTCCACGTGGGGTTGCGAGATTTCCATAGATTCTTTCGGATTTGTTTACACATTTTCCCCCCTTACTTTTTCCTTCACTTCATCTTCCTTTTCTCCTGTTTTTTAACGCGAGTTCTGTGGATTTCCTCGCCGTCTTAGGATATTGTGACAAAACTACTCGAGTTAAGTTTTCCCGCAGCGTTTAAAATATTCCGTTTGGGACGTATGCAGAGAATAACTAAATTCATTTATGACTGCGGGATGGCACGTCAGGGAATAATTCTGAGCGGGATTCCTCTGGACCTTGAAGGTGTTGTTGCGTATGAAGTTCACTTACATGGCGAATGAGGCGCTGCTGTATTGCCCCTGTGGAATTTTCTAAGCTGAGGAGCCATACAAAGTGCAATTATTTGCTTTTCTTTTCCTACAGTGAGGCTACTCTTACGCAACGTTTCGGCCTGTTAAAGGTTCTGTTGGTTCACACGAAGGGTTTCAGGAATTTCTCTTCAAGCAGTGTTTCCAAAGTGTCTTAAAAGATCGTCTGCGCATAAACGCATTCTTTATGTAACGTCATCACTACTATTCGCGATTAAAATTATCCGATATGCCATCTGGTGAGACTTTCAGGAACAACTCCACGTAGGACACTTCGCCGTGTTGAAGCCGTTCAAAGCATGGGGAACATGCGAAAAAGTAGCGTCTACTGTTCTTTAACTTCACGCAAAAATGATCGCCGCCCGCAACGCAACGATGCTGTTTCGTTCAAGGAGTAGCTTCCTGATGCTTACGCTATGCTTTTTAAATCTGAACCCGAATTTTCTTATGATCATACACAACGACCAACGCGAAACCTTAGCACGACTGCTTCATCAAAAGAATCCAGATTTGTGACACGTTGCTGGGCGTTCGGTCGGTTTTTGCCCGCCGTTGACAAAGTTTCCCTATCGCACTCGCAACACTTTTGTCTTTCTCCTTCAAAATTCTCCACACATATCTTTCACTGACACCTGTCGCCACGGACGTTCTGTGAACAGCTGTGGTTTTGTTTTCATCGTAATAAAAGTACTTATACACATTGAAAAATATTTCTCTTGCATCGCTGTGCAAGGGCTTACCTTTCTTTATGCCACTGCTCATTGTACAACAATGACAAAACCAGAAAAAAACTCGCTAACAATGAAACAAAATAGCCTGCAATCCCTCGCTCGTAGCTGCGGTTTGTTAGACTAATGTAGCAGTGTGCGGGTTTGCACGCCTGCATCACCCCTCTCGGAATGATTTCGATTGGTTTGCACGTCACCTTGTCGCTAGCAAATGATCCTTCGCTTCTGGAAGTTGAGGTGAAGGTGGGAGATGACGTCACTGCCTAGTTATTCCTTCTGCGCTTGTAGGCCATAGATCGCAATACGATATCAGCAACACAGTTGCAAATATATGTAGAATAGGCGGAAAATGTATTTATTTTCATTGTATTGTATTTTTGGACTATGCGTATCAAGTTCAATAGTTTCAATATTGTGTGCAAATGGATGTTACACAACATGTTTTATGTGTTTTATTCCCTTGAGCTGAGAAGACAATACGTGCAACTTAAATCAACAGAAATACATGTTGAAATACAACCAAAATCCACATTTTCATACTTTGCCTTAAATAAATTGCCAACTCGCATTAAAATATTACGTAGATATAGCTATAGTCTAGAACAAAAGATGCATAACTTTTGTTCCTTGCACTCTTGTCGGTGATGACGTCAGATATTTTTGCACAGGCTTTCTTGTAGGAATTCATGGCAGCATGCAAGCCTTCACTTAACTGTACCTCTTTTCATACACTTGCCTCTGTAGTATATATATCAGCCCACATTTATGCAAAAAGTCGAGAGAAACGAATTGTGTACGAATAAGCTAGTGCTTAGTATGGCTACTATGCGATTAAAGGAAGAGATACGAGTAGTTCTAACAGGCCGCTCGCTTAATGAGCACAACTGTTTCGCGTATCACCCACTAGATAGTAGCACTAACTAACAAATTAATACGTCATGGGCGTTTAATAAAGAGAGAGTGAGTTATGCATTTCCCTTGTTCCTATTATTGTCCTCGATCTCGCTTTTGTATTCTTGCAGTTTTCTGATGTGTATAATAGTACGGAGCTACCACGGCTAGGATTTGAACCTATAACTCCTGACTCAGAGTTTTTATGTATCATCAAAGAATCGTTGCATGACATTTTTGTGTCACTTCGTACACAGGCACACATACCGAGTTTCAAATAGTAATGAGTCTAATGATCCATTAGTAGAGTCTAAATAAAGACAGGGATGCCCACACTAACACACATTTTATTAATAAAGAACTCAGTCGTTTCGTGATTTTATTGTGGGGGAAGTTATGGAAGATATCGCCATTATATGTGCAAAGAAAACTCTGTGTGTCGACCATCAGTGTGAAACGCGATTATGGACCGGGTCGGCCAAGCTCTCCAAAGAAGCTCACGGAAATAAAAAAATTGGGCAAGTCGAGGGCTTCAATTGCCACAAACAACTGTCTAGTGGAAGCCATAGCGCTTTCAATTGCTGAAAAAGCTTAACTACTCCCCAAATGCCGCCATGTTGCATTGCACGCTCCTAGCGGCTAAGTGTGAAACCAGCGGTGTGCAGAACTATTCGAATAAAAACTTCTGGGCAACACCATATAATGGCGATATGTTTCGTAAGTTCCCCCAAATAAAATCACGAAACCGGGGAATTCTTTTTGAATAACCCTGTATATTTTGTCCGTTAACTTTAAGACCAAAAGTACAAATACAATAATTCTGAAAGTACTAGATTGTATGTGCAATCCAGTTGTGTTTCTGACCTTACATTAATAATAAATCAATGTACTAAGATTGAAGAAACTTTAAATATTTTCATATATTAAAATTAGTGCCCATTTTCTTGTCAATTTTATAAATTATTAATCTTATTGGTAGAACGTGCAGAAAGGCAGCAACTTCATTGCGAGAAAAATAAGGAAACGGAACTTGAGGTTTTTTTCGTTTTTTTCTTTTACATAAAACCAATGAAAGGTGCTCGAGGTAACTAACGTAAAATCCACCCATCCTACGCCAATTCGTATTACGGGCTTTCGCCCACGTGGTTAAAAGTGGGGGATGGCGAAGAAAAAGCAAACAAGGCGCACTTTAGATGTCAGGAGGTCTTAACTCCACTCGTGTTATTGACTTCTGCTTCCAATTTTCGTACCGAAATCACGTAACTGCAGCCACTTTGCGGAGAGCGAGCGAAAGAGGGATCTCCACGTATTCCATGTGTTGATTTAACGTCTCCCCGTGGACAAGTTTCAATTACGTGTACGGATTTCCGATTGGCGCGAGTTTCGGGACGAAATTTTCCATCAAGATGAATGTTAAACTCCCCACTTTCTTCCCTTGCTTCGCCCTCTTCGTCGCCCCCCCTTTCCCCATCCATTTCCTAAATCCTCCTTCCGTCCGCACCCCTCTGCCTCCGCTCGATCCAAACCTCTTCCCGAAACCAGAGCAATACGTTTTGCTTCAGTTCGATGCGGCTTTAATATCCCTTAGTGCAGATCGCATTTACATTTCCAAGAAGACTGATTTGCATGTAGTTACGACTCTCGGCTCGTCTCTGCTCTTCCTTCTCCATGTATTAGCCGGGTCTCTAGGAGTAAGGCCACTCTGGTAATCCACGTGAGGAATTCCGAAATCGACTGCCGGGACAAAAGAACCAGGACGCATGCTTGTAATTGTTCGCCTGGTGCTGCCTATTGCGGACGTTTTTGCATTGTAACGCCAACCAATTTGAGGCCATTACCGACGCTGCAGCCATCCTCGCGACTTCCTACCCAGTTTCTTTGCGGATGGAACGCTCCAGCGCGAACAATTTAGCCCGAATCGTTAGGTTATGTGGGATGTATTCTAAAGCCATGTCGTTGCTTTTATCCTGTTCCGCTTTTCTCCATAATAAGACCGGCAGTAATTCCCTGTTACGCCTTTGCATTAGTTTCCCAAACTGTCGCGAAGGCAATTGAGGAGCCACTTGCATATGGATAAGTCGAAGGCTCGGCTCAAGTCTGGGAAACGATGGACGCCTACGTGGTCACAAAGACTCAGCCAGCAAAAAATCAACCAAAAACTTGGAGTTCTCTAGCCAGTGCAGTATCTTCACAACGTAAATGCAATGTACTGACTTGTTTGGATTATTTGGGAGTAATATGAAGCCTTTCGAGCGCTACATAAGGATAAGCGACTGCACTTTGGAAAGAAAAAGTTTTCTTCTGAAACACCAGCGCTCAGACAATTTTCAGAATCTCTTAGAGTAAAGCAAGATTCACAGCTTTTAAAATCGTTGAACATGCACCCTCTTATTTTTGGATGTACGTAGTTTTCTGGGCATATTTGTGTCCAAGTAAATACGTTGGAATTTCATAATGAGCTAGGCTTACACACTTCTGGAAGATCTTACAGGCTTTTGCATTTGTGCTGCCACCTGGAATAATTGATGGCAACTAGTTCACCCACTCTTTACACACTGTTTATGAAAATTTTACACTATTTGGAGAACTTTCCAGAGTAAACTCAAAATTATCCCAGAACATTATTTCAGACTTTTTTTTTTGCTGGATTTTGGACATTTTTCCCCCGAGACACAAAGACAAGTTCCCCAGACCGGATTTGGTCCCCGGTGTGTATTATAATGAAGTTCCCAGAAATGACAAGTCTTTTAACACACACAGAGACAGAAGAGAGACACGGTGGTACAAATGATACAGATCCGATAAAGAGAGTAAGAGACAGAAACAGAGAGATAGAAAACAACACGAAAACAGAAATAGAAAAACAAAAGACGAAGAAAGGAGGTAAAGAAATCGAGAAACGAAATGAGGAAAGTATGGGGGGAAAGAAATTGAGAAACAGAGAAAAAAAGAAAGATAGAGCTAGTTATACAGAAGAAGAAAAGCGTGAAAGAAAGATACAAGGCAGTCTCAGCAGTCAGTCTCCTGCTCAGAAATGGTTAGTATGTATGTATGTGCGTGCGTGTGTGTAAATGTGTGTTTTTATTGTTTTTCTTTTTGTGTGCCTTCTTCATTTTAATTTTTTCTTTGTTCTTTTCTTGGTAACAATTTTTCTTTTTTTATTTGGTTTACGTACACGAGATAAATGTATTAACTGGGTTAGGTGGGAGAACAGCCAGAGACTGAACTTCGCCTTTTAATAAAGAAAATTTGAATTATTTTCGGAACATCTCCAGGCGAGTGCGCAAGACTGGCTAGCGAGCCTATAACCAGTGTAGAGCGCGAGCAAGAGCGCTAGCGATAGGTTTCTATGTTGAAATGACGTCAGCGGCTCGTTTCTTCATTGGAGCCTACGGGAGATATGACTCGCGCCCAAGCTGCAAATGCATAACAGAGATGTTAAGGAAATAATGTCACTATTGATTCCTCTTGGACGAAATTTCTGCGTACGATATTGATTGTACTGTAAGTGTTTCACTTGATAGTATCACGTGCTAACAATAACTAAAGGGTGGACTTTAGTGGTCCATTGTGAGCACGTTTCCCCTATCCTTGAGGTTACACTAACAGTATTTGCACACGTACCGATAAAAGTGGTGGCGTCTCCTATCGTCAGAACCATAAACCAACGGGTGTTAATGGTACAGCTGCCACACGTGGTCTTACACGACAAATTTACCAGAAGGACCATCAAAGGCTCGGACAAATCGGCTGTCGGACACCCGCTCCCCTGCGCCTCAGGTAATGAAGAAGAGGAAACAGACCCTCCTCTGTCAAGGAGGATGTTGTTTTGAAGCAAGGGCAGCAGTCATCTACGCTTTCAGGCTTTGTCCGTCACTTCGTCCGCTCCCTCGAAGATATTGGCGAGAACCCCGATTTTATCGGGCAAAATTCAGTGTCGGTGTCATCACCTATAATGACATAAAATCGGCACGTGTGAAAGCGCTCTGTGTTGCAACCTGTTTATAACACTGCTGGTAAAAGGAAGATAACATTGACGCCTGGTTTAATGTTCGGAAATTACGGGGGCGGAGGATTTTCTAACCGAGAAAGAATAACTACAGCTATATTGACTTCCCTTGGAGCGCTACAGGAACCTTACGAAAAAGCGCCATTTTACTTCAGCACTGATTTCCTCCTTCAGACGTTCCAAAAGTACTTCACGCTTCCTGAGTTCGGTTTCCACATACTTCTTCCGCAACTTTTCATCTTTTGCTTTTTTCCCGGTTTGAAGTTTCTCACGCCCTCGTCTTCCGGAAAGTCATCGCTCCTTCCTACTGTACACTGTCTCTTCTTCAGCGAGGTTGCAGAACTGGCCATTTCGCTCGCCCCACAAAGACGATGGTATGTTTTCAGTTTTCCCTCCATACAAAAACACCTAATAGCACTTTTCTTTCGTCGTTAATTCCTTCTTCCATCCGCCGCGTTATCGTGGAAATATCTTGCTGTCAGAAGAAGAAGAAAACGAGGAGAGGGGAAAGAAATGTACGAGGGAGTGTAAGTTGGAAACAGCCATCACTCACTGACAGGGTAGGCTTCTTGGATCGTTAGCGTCAGTCAGAACACGGAGGTACAAGTTGGGGACAAATAGTTTGAGCTGCAGCGGTGCAAGTCTAGTAGACATGACGTTAATGACGAAAAGCTCTCTCTCTCTCTCCGCTACGTGCAAAAAGAGAGCGGTCGGGGATTCTTGTAATTTCCAGCGGGGGAAGGAGACGGTGCCTGCTTGAGATTTGACTGCGGAACGTATCCCAGCTCTTGATTTTTGCTACGACAGGCGCTCCGAATTGACATTGTCGGTTTGTTTTCTGCTTTGATCTCAGACGGAGTTATTATAGGAAGAAGTTCAGGGTACCCGAGTTGGTAAGATGGATAATTGTAGAGCTCTGTAGTTTCTAGTTCGGGGATGTCGTGGTTAAAATAATGCACTGAGAAAAACGACAGATCAAAAGTTCTATCCTTACTCTCGTCAATTTATTTTTCTTCATCGTCATGAATATTTACTAAAAAAGGTGAAATAACTTCAGAAATCAATACAATATACATTTCCAGCACAAGATGGCGCTATTTCATATGTAATGGTTTTTCAAGTTGGTATTTCTACCGTTCTCAGTTGGGTACGGTGGTTTTTTTGTACATAACTATATTTTAATTGGGTCGTCTCTACATATCAAACCTATGTAAGTGACTCTACTTTTACCATTATTTATCACATAATTGTAGCGAAACTTCAGAATTAATTGTTGACATTTCCTTCACTTATATGACCTCAGTTGCAGCAGAATAGCAAGTCGCAGAGACTAGCGTAGAATCTTCGTTAATAGGTAAAAAAATTATTTAACCTCTTATCGCACTAAGTAATAATTTCAATCAGGTAGCACTGATAGCATTAAGAGGATCATGTCACGGAAATCAGAACGATATGTACGCTTTATGAAAGATTAGACATCAACTACTGTAAACACTTTACAAATGACGTGCATGTACAACGCCCCCTTTCGGCAATGTTCAGTTTTAAGCAAAGAAACTTCGGAGAGCGCAAGGAGACAAGAGTACGATGTGTACAAGCAATCAAGTCAGTCGTGGATCGTAACCATACATTCGCAATTATCTTGCAAACGGTTTGTTTCAAACCCCATGTTTACTGAGACTTTTTGCGCATACTATAGTGTACTTTTCACCGTTTCCGTTTGCGCTATCGCTTTTAATACACCGTGTATACAGCAAAAGAAAGAGAGAGAAGATATGGTCCAGCCAATGTCACGCAGGAGATCCGGGTTCGATTCCAATCAATATCCTTGCTTTAAGTGCTCTGGGGTTCGCCTAGCCTCTAATGAATGGATACCGGTGGGAACTCCGTACAAAAGAAAGGCACGGGGCTTGGTGCTGATCACATACCCACAAATGATAATATGAATGTGTGAGGCCTTACCTCTCAACCCCTCCCCACCATTCCTTCACGGCATGTTGCAGTAGGCAGGGGTAGCTTTACTTATTGAAAATATAAAACAATCTTTATTAAAATAAATAAAATTACATTTTAGAAAATCATTCACCATCTTATGTAATTCTTCTTCGTCGTTACATAGTGCATTGACACTAGTGTGTAATAAAACTTTTAGGGAACATTGAACTCTTTTATATTATCAGGAACACTTCTTCAATTATTATTCCCTGCGTTTCTCTCATTGGGAAGTTTCTCACAAAGAACCAAACAAATCCTCTACAAGGCACCTTTTCACCTATCCCGAGCCGTAGCGCGTCGTAAATCCCAAACTCGACAATATAAGGCGGTTGTTATTCTGTAGCATGGCAGGTGGACATCCTTTGAACCACGCAACATTTGCTTCCGCGACCGCCCGATGCGTAATTTAACCCGTCAGCGATTAGATCGAACATTACGGGATGCTGCACTGTGAGGCTGGGTAAGATAATTTGGATCCTCTCATTAGTTATGTGCAAAGGATGCTGCGAGGCAATTAGGAAGTTAAAAGATCAACGCTTGGGTCAGTTCATCATCGCGTCTGCTTAATGGCTTTCTTTTCATTCCTCTCTATGCATTTCTATATTTTCTTTCTGTTCGTTAGCTCATTATGTTTCAGGTTGAGGATCGTTAATAATCCTGTTGTGACTTGTGTTCTGTTCTCCTGACACGGTGAGCGCGCTGGTGAGAGAGTGTCGAGTGGAATTCTTGTCTTCTAAAGTTGGTTGTCGTTCTGTTGCAGCATAAGCCTGATTATGCTTGGGTAGATACCGTGGTGCGATCTTCTTGCTGAAATAAAACAGAGGTAATCTAACTGAAGCAAATGGAGAATATCCGGTAAGAATTCAACAAATAACTCTGTTCTAAGTGTTGATATACGTATATCAGCACCAAGAATAAAACAAGCAAGATCTGCTGCTTGTCCTTACCACACCGCTAACCTCGCACCACTGCTACTTTCGCGAGAAAGACAGCTACCATCCACAAAACTGCACATGGATCGTCAGGAAATTATATTTATTTAACGGAGATTCTGTAACTTGCTGTCATCCTTGAGAAATAGAATGAACAAGAGCCGATAAATTTGTGCAAACTCCCATTTATTCCCATAATAATAATACGCTAATACATTCGCTCGCAGACTCTTCTTAGGTGCTAGGGTGATTATGATTTGCCTTGGTTTCTCCATCCGCTCACCTCCAAAACTTCGATCACTTACCTCTCTTTACGTCAACACCCTTTACCACACCACTGCATTCCAGCTCTTTACGTCAACACCTTATCACACCAGTGACCTAGCACCATTGCATTTCTGCTAGAGGTACCGGTAACGCTTACACTCCTTCGTTCATCGTTCTTTCTGCTTAATAAACCTTTTTTTTCTAAATAAATCTTCCAAGCAGGCCTCATCTCCAGGAGGGTATCAACTCGGAGCAAGCAACTGCCGACCTGTTGGATGAGAATGACTTAAGGCAAGAGCTGAATAAAACTTTTCCTGCTCCCCCAAAAATAGGCAATAGTTGGACTGGAGAGTTCAGTGAAGTAACCGATCTCGAACTACACACTGTTGGATGGTTAAACATTGTAGGAGAGCGGATGTGGAGAGAGAGTTGGGAGATTGGCTGGAGACAGAAACAATAAGTGGAGAAGGTCCTTCCGAAACCAAGGTAAATCCTAATCACCCTTACACCTAAGAAGTTTGTCAGCGAAAACATTATCGAAAGTATTTGAGGATATTATTATTGTCGGACACACACGATAATATATATATATATATATATATATATATATATATATATATATATTTCTTGCAGAAGTTACCACCAGTTTCTCACCTCACGAGAACTACATATCAATATGAGAATCATGAAAAATTCATTAGCATTGTATTTTGTAAGATATAATTTTTTTCCATTTCAGCCAAATGTATGACTCAATAGCGAGCACGTAATTCAAGCAGTCTTATTAGTTTCAATTACATATTGGCTGAGGCTCCATCTGGTTTGTTTTTCCATTGGCACACTTATTGATAATGGAGCCAGGCTTTGAAGCAAAATGGATCTAATTATCTCACCATCTATATTTTTGAATCACTTACCTTAATGGTTACCAGTCTTTGTTGCGAGAGGTGAAAGGTACGATATCAGCAAAATTAATTTGGGGATCTATTTGTATATGAAAAGTCAGGTTTGAAAACTAAGTACGTGCAATCACCAACTTTCGTGGGGTTCGTACCTTAACGTCATCTGCATAGCGTTCGTTCAATAGCATGGACAGACCCACCCGTATAATTCAACCTTGGATTAAGACAATACGTAAAGTTACATCTTAGTAAAACAAAGTGATTCCGTAGGATTTATCTACGTCTGCCCCCCCCCCCCCCCGCTTTCTGTGTGTGTTTCTCTCTTTCTCTCTCTCTCTGTCAGTGGATTTTTAAAGTATTTAGTTTTGTTATCCATCCAATGCTTATGTACAAATAATATTTTGGTGTATTTGAAATTCAATTATACGATGTAAGAATTAATGACTATTTGTTGTGATAATGGGGGAACTACGAAACCAAAAACAAAACATCAAATAAGATTCATTTCATTCAGGTATTTTTTTTTAAAAAAAACTACTTCCAATTGCAGTAATGCTACTGATTAAAAACGTGAAGAGATATTTTAAACTTTACCATTAACATTCAGTATCGTGAATTACAAATCTTCTGGCTGTATGTTTGAAAACTCTTAACCATCATGAAGGAGCTATTTAAAAATTTAAAGGTTGCCATGTGCTTTTAATATTTAATGTTCTAGAACGTTAACAGAATATTTTTCTTGTCCATTATAACGCAACGCAGTCTAACACATAATGTTTGCGAAATAGTATTTCCAGTTCGTTGCATAATGTGCAAAGTTTCATCTTTCGCAAGAGGAAATATAGCACATGTGTTAATTATCTTGGAGGTGCATGTGAAAACTACCTCTACTTCTCGTAGTGTCTAAGTAATCATGCATATTCATATAACAGAACCGTTCTAGGTTCGTAGCAGTTATGTGCTTACACAGGCCGTTGTGAAATATTACTGCACTATATGCAATGAGATGTTTTATTCTTGTGATAATATACGTATATCAACTTAAAACACCTAGTCATATGTTGAATTCTCACTGGATACTTTACTGTAGATTTTTAATGCAACACTATTCGTAATAAATTGCAGTTGCTATTAAGAAATACAAGGCAGGACAGGAAGCAAAATGCTGAATTTTCACATTAACGTTTTAATTTATATATCCTTATAAATGACGAGGGTTAATGGTTCGATTCCCTGTACTGTTACATTATATCGCAGTTTAAATCCTTTAGGACCTCCACCAGATGTGCTACGTGGGCAGTTCCACAGACTCTCTCTCTCCCCCCCCCTCTCTCTCTCTCTCTCTCTCTCTCTCTCTCTCTCTCTCTCTCTCTCTCTCTCTCTCTCTCTCAATGATCTAGTTTTTTAAAAATAATTTTACATCGCTTTCCTGCCAGCTTTGGAAAAATCGAGACAGTAGAGATGAATGGTGATAAGGTCAGGTGCATGAAGGAGAGACAATAATAGACATGGACAACACAACATAGACGTCCACAGAAAATTACCCTGACTATGGGTTGAGATGCCAGTCTCTCGCCAGCCTGAAAAAAAATGCAGTGCAGAGTCTACGTCTAAGAGAGGTTGATCTTTGGGTGCTTAAAGAGAAGGATCCTCAGATGGAGTTTATGGGTTTAGTGAATTGAATAAATACATAATTGTAAAAATAAATGTAGGAACTGTTACTATTGATTTCTTTATTCGTATCAATCCATAGGATTGTATGTTTATTTTATTAAGTCTCTCTGAACGCTTCAAGTTGACCAGGGCATTCACTTGTTTTTCTCAGCTGTCTCAAGCCTCTTAGGCATGTTTACAATGCATTGTGTTGTGCCATGCAAACCTCCTGAGCATTCAGGAAATAGGTAACACTTCTGGGTTTGGTGTCAGCGGTTTGCATGGTAGCAATTATAATAAACACGATTCGGCGATTCGGCATCGAGGAAGAGCTCGATGGCCAGGGAATATAGAGGTGAGACAAGCTGGGAAGTGACTGGACTTTGGGAATTGAGTTGGTAGAGAGAGGAGGTCAGCAAGACAGGAGGTCGATAGTGGAAGCACGCTTTGGTCAACACTTAGAGAGAAGCTTACAGAGGACTTCGCTATTTTCGATTCAGCTCAGAGACTTCAGTTAGACAGGTAATTATCCTACACCCAGCCATGATACAGGTTCAACGGTTCACAAAATCCAACGAGTTGCCATTGTCTTTTCAGTAGTTTAATTCCTTTGTGTTATTTGTACCTTTCGCATGCCAAGCAATAACTCGTCATGTCAATGACGAGTGATCTCATCAAGAGGATGAATGATGAGTAGTTTACATCACCCCATCAATTAACTGGTTCAGATCCCTTCATTCTAAAGAATGACACGTATTCAATATTTTTCATAGAAGAGATAGGTAAAAGGAAATACACATTCATTTGGACACCCTTTCTTTGAATACCCTGAACTAATATTGTTTTACTCCCTATTGGCAGATAAAACATTCTGTTAGAAGTAGCTGTAGAAGCAAAGTGGAAAATTTCACGAATTTTAACTAGTTTCATGCACGTTATTCAAACAATTTTGGACATTTCTTTAAACTCAAATTTATTATGTCTCTAAACCAAATGGTGATATGTTTCTCATGCTGTGATCACATTCCAGTATTTCTTTTTTATGGTTTTGATGGTATTTTCAAAGCCATTTCTTATTTCCGTTGGAAGCCTGGGGATGAACCCTGTTCTGTCGTTGATATTATAGCCACACTGATTGTAAAATGCTTGTCTCTGGGTGTGAATTTTGTTGTCAACGGATCTTCAATGAAATTGCTAAGAGACCATATCCAAGCCTACGTATATTTTTGTATTACTTCCGAAGTCAGTATACAGCGTTTATATAACTAATTGATTGATTGATTGAATTGTTGTTTTAGGTCCACTTTATGCACAGTAAGGCTAATCGGGACTGGACCTACAGTTTAAAGTGGGATCCGAACCACTGTGCCATGTGCCTCCACCGGGTATCGAACCCGGGAGCCCTTATTATATAACTAATTATCTGATTAATATGTTAATATATAATAATTATGGGGGCTTCGCTGTAGTTTTACTATACAAAATGTAATAACTGTCACAGACATAGTTCGCACCTGGACTAGCGTTTTCTAATGGCGCGCTGAGACAGCCTCCGTGTGGGCAAAGTTGACTTGAACATCTCCAGAAATTGTCTGGAAAGCTGTTAATGGTATTTAATAGGTACCGGGCGTACAGTTTTAAAGCTTAATTCGAACCACTATACTGTGTGTCTTCGCAGGGAATTGAATCCAAGATCGCTTGATTACAGGCCTATAGGTTTAATTAGCACGCTATCGGGAAGGCATTTGAATGCACTCATTGTTCAGCTCATTGTCAAAGCGTTCATGGTTCGAATCCCGGTCAGGGTATGGGATTTTCATTACGTTTGTTCTTTCGCATGTTTCTTCTAACCATGGTTCTTCTTCATTGTCACGATTAACCTAAAGAGAAAGTAAAGCGACTATATGCCAAAAACACACACCTATTGTACATGTAATAACCCTGAAGGTGAATTATTTGCACGAAAAGTTTCCCAGGGCGTTAAAGCTGAAAGGGAAATTCGAAATTTCGCCAGGCATTTCTCAGAATCACAGTCGGCAGAGCAAGACCGACATATCGCCAGCAATTATGACTTGTGGTCGCGTGTGCTCGTGTAACGTGGAGATAGTGGCCAATTATTTGCAGACGAGTTCGTATGATTTGTATACAAAGATTCCATTTGATTCCAAGAAGGTCATTACGCTTGGAATGGAGCCAAACCTGAATCACGCACACATGTAGCCACCACGGATGCCCCTTCCACTTTGGCGAAATGATAGCTCGCCCTGCATAAAAATATCATCTTCGGACCATCAACAACATTCGCTCCAGGACACTTGAACCATTCAAATTGTCTGCGATTCGGTATTCTGAAGAAAATTGCTCATCTTGGTTTCAACGCCGAATAGATTTGAATAAGCCATGCGAAAAACATGTTGTTTTACTCGTATGTAAGCTGGCACTGATAGTTTCGTGGTTTCACTTCCGCATGTTGATATTGCTAAATATAATTGGGATTTTGAAACGTTTTGTTAAAGCTTTTTCCCCTTCCACCACGAAATTAAAATCGTTATCCTTGCCTTTCTGCGCATTTTTTCTCTGGTTAAAAATGTTGCAATATTTATAGGAATGTTTTTGATTTGTCTTGTAATTAAGTAGTCCGAGGTTCAATCTGCTTTTGAGGCACAATGCAATTCACATCACACTTTAAATTGTAGATCTAATCTTGCTTAGCCTATATCAGCATAAAGTGAAATGAAAACAAATGTTTATGTTTTTGATCCATGAAACATTAGATCAATTAGTATCTTTCCATTTGAAACTTACCATTTGTGGAAATTTTGAAAACAATTGACACTTAATCCGAACCATTTAATATTATCACTGACTAACACAACGATTTCTCTTTGTTCCAGCTGTGCCTTTATACCCGACATGAAATTTCATTTACATTTCAATTAGTTATAGGGAGAATTCACACCGAAGAGACTCACGACATGCGACATGTGACACGCGACACAAGTTTCACACCGAAGAGACAAGGTGCACGCGACACGCGGCAAGAGTCTCTTGTCTATTTGCTCAGTTTGCATGATGGTACCGATATAATTACATTAATGAGTTTATTAGTCACCCTAAGAAAACGTAACAAGAGACATTGTTACATATAAATCGCGTTGTAAAATTTGAACAAGTTATTGAAACTCGGGAGAGGTATGTTGTGCATGAGAAAAGGAGCAATAATATGCACTGACCTCAAACTGTATACGCTAGACTTTCCAGCCTGAATAAAGGGAATACCTAAACGCTAGAGAAATGGTTCTCAACCTTCATGAAACCATGTCCCGGTATTTTTCGTAAGTCAATGCACTTAGCCCAAGAATTTTCCTCGTAAATACCTTTACAGTAATAAAGATTTTATGTATGAAATAATATGAACCTATGAAATTAAATATTGATAAATTCTAGCATAATCGTAAAGAGTAATAATAGTCTGATTACGTGCGTAGGATTGTTGACAAATATAATAATATGTATGATGAAGTGGTAACGTCGTCTCCTTGTAATTAAGTGATCCCGGGTTCGATAACCGGTGAAGGAACATAGTGCCGCGGGTCCCACTTTAGACTGTAGGTCCAGTACCGATTAGCCTTACTGTGCATAAAGTGGACTTAAGAAAGGAGAACTCACAACTCAAACATGATATCGGGATTATGATAGTTGACAACCATTTTCAGCATAACCTTTCGCAGCTCAGTATAGTTGATACAAGGGTACGGTATCGGGTTGCGGCCCGTCGGTTGAGAAACAATACACTAGAGTACTTTACCATGATGACTCATCTATTTTGGACTAAAGTGCCTCCATATGCTGGCTTTTTAAAATAAAAGTAGTGACGTCGTAAATGGCCAAAACCCGGCCTCTTTACACGATTTTGAAGGCAAATTACAGTCAATAACTGCATAAAAGAACTTGATAAAGCGAAAAGAACAACTTTGTGTTTAAATCGTAAAACATTGTTAAAACATTGTACATATCGATACTTTATTATATCAACAAATTAGAGGTTCAATCATAACGCCGGTTGGGCTCTCTTCTAGAGTCTAAATACAGCTCGTTGGAATGAAGAATTCGCTGCGCGTGCGCGAACAACAAACTGAAGCAACACGATACACGGTATTGAGAAAACGGCCCAGACTGAGAGACAAGTAAGCGACATGCAACACGTGTAACTTGCCGTGTCTCTTTGGTTCGAAAGGTTGCATTGATTACTAATGGTTCGCTTCCAAGCGACACGTGTCGCGTGTCGCGTCTCTCTTCGGTGTGAATTCTACCTACAGTTATTCGTCTGTGAATATATGTGGAAAACAATACATATAACAGGCGTTCAGTGGCTGCGTTTGGGTTGAATAATTCGGGGGCAAGGTGTCAGAACTGAGGGGGGGAGCAAGGACAGTTTTTACTTACCCTTGGTAGATAAGATTTAGCATAGGCCTATGTGCGGGGGCAACGGTGGCAAAAAGTGTGGGGGTAACTGCCCCCAAGCCCCCCTAATCGCCGCCACTGGTAGCTTTGTATATAGAAATATAACGCAGTAAAACTTCTCCTAACGAACACCTCTAAATAACGGGCATTCCTTAATTCTCCGGCAGAAATTAGAGAGGAATTAGGGAAATAAAGTAAAATAAATAAATTGCATTATGACATTAACTGTAATGCAAAATTCATCTTTATTTTTTGTTACCAACATAATGGATTACCAAAATTTCTTTAAAGTGCTGAAACATGAGTCTTTTTCCTGTTGTCCCGAAAAACACAGTGATATTGACTGAAACTGAATTAAATGTCACATGAAGTAATTCATTTTATTTCCCTTCAACAGAGACAAATGTCCAATTAAAAAAGTTAGTATCATAATATTACATTTACAACGTGTACACACATGCACACCCTCTCTCATCTCTCTCTCCCCCTGCCTCCTTTACACACACTCACATACATAAACATAGGCGTATAATACATAATAATGGGCGTATCTATAAAATATACAATGGATTTCACCGCGAAAGCTTGAGCTTGGATTCTCTATTGTTGACAAGAATGTAGAATAACAGATGCATTGTATTGTCAAGATTTAAAATAAACAGAGAGTACAAACAAACAGAATGCAGATGAACGGAAAACATAAATTTCACGACATAGTAGGTCGGGAACAAGTAAAACCACTACGATTACCCTATACAGATCTCTAACCTAGAGTTAAAAATAAACTACAAAAACAGTGGGAATATTGAACCTTCTTCGGGCAGTGAGAATGCGTACAAGTCGTGTTCTACTTAATCAACACTTAGCACGTTTATACGTTGTGCCTTCAACTTCCTGCCAGTGAGGAGAAGTTATACACTTGTTCTTCCAATGATGATTACGACAATAACATTGTGATACTCTGTATAATACCGTGTAGGGAATGCCATTTCTCATATCCATACCAACATTAATCTCTGAACCTCGTACTGCTGTCATGTAGATACTAAAGTTCAAATCACAAACCCTGAGACCTTCTGTAAACAAAACCACCTGCATGCAGAAAGCATTGCAAACTCATAGAAGTAAAATAATCCACAATAAAATCCAGCGTTGTTACAGGATTCATTATGTAAGGCAAAACAATGGCCAATTTGTAGTATGGGATACGCTACCGCAAATGGCGTCTCACTTTAAACCCAATGCTCTTTCTTTTTTTACTTATTGCTTCACCTTTATGGTTAACTCATTGCACCAGTAATAATTCCCCATAAATTTGGCTTCTTTCTTGCATGCGAATTGAATATATTTTACTTGCATTTTTTTTAGACAAAATGATATAACATGGTAATGTATATTTCTAAGGATGATATAGATAAGAGTGTATTTGAAATTTGTTTGTAATTTTATGTAAATTGTATCATATGTAAATAAAATATATAATGGGCATAAACAGCCATATGCATTGCTGTAAGTCCAATAAATATATTCATGATGATGATCAAAACAAGACAAAAAGTTTTGTAAATTTATTGCGGTTGGAAACTTTGACAAGCATCCTAATAACGATTTTTGTTCCGCCAAATATAGTGCACTTCGTAAAATAACTTGGTGACATGGCAAGACAAGATAAGTGTGAATATGCATTGTAACTTTCAATGAGCTTAGAGATTTGTGTACATAATGATATTTTATAACATTGGTTATTTTCTAAAAATAATCATGTGAACAGCAAGGAAGTAGTGCAACTTAGTAATATTACCTGACTTATCCTTAGAAAAATAACATTCAGAGTTCTATGCGTACGGGAAAGTCTCCGTGTTCTCCGAGCTTGTTTTCAAAACACCAGCAAGGACAACCTTTGAAAAGGGGTGAGAAACAGATTCTACTCAATATTTATGTAATGTTCTGTCAGTGGTATCCTGAAAAACCAGTAAATGAAGTGGTTAAGTTCGTATCCCAGTGCAGTGGTGTATCAGTGTCTGCAGTTTTAAGGGTTATGAAAGAGAGAATGACCGGGAAAGTAACAATGTATGCGGCTGCATATTCGTCTGATGTTTTGAGAGCGGGTTCTCACATTCAGAGGCTCTTATATAAAATGAATAGGTGCGGCGAACTATGAGTGTAACAGCAGATGATTGCGGTAATGAATCAGCTGACGCGGACTGGTACATCGAATCGGTGAAACCGTTTGTTTACAGAAGGTCTCAGGGTTGGTGATTTACACTTTATATAGCTAGGCTCGAGAATACAACATTGCATTGTAAACATACTCAACCCCGTAGAACAAGACCTCGTAATAACATTGAAGCAGAAAAGAGAACAGCATTCAAAAAGTGATAATTGATTGATTTTTCGATTGATTTATTGAATGGTGTTTGAAGTCAGCTTTATACACAGTAAGGCTAATCGGGACTGGACCTACAGTTTAAAGTGGGATCCGAACCACTGTACAAGTGGCTCCACCGGGTATCGAACTCGGGATCCCTTGATTACAAGGTGTCGACGTTACCACTACGCCATCGGAGATGCTCAAAAGCGATAATGAAGGATTTAAGTTCCTGAAGAAAGCTAATGATATCAATGTGTTGGAACATACGTATATTATAATAATACTAGATCTCGACAGCTTTGGCTAGAAATCGCTAAGAATAGGCGGTGTGAGCCAAGAAAATTACGACGAAGACTCATTTGGTATTTAACAAAAGAAGGGAAAATGTAGTAATAACATGAATATGAAATATGTCGGAAAATGCTTGCAATTATGAAATCATGTAAAATTACCTAAAACCTGCAAAATGCGCTAAATTCTAATAATAATTATATGTAAAAATACGGAAAATTAAAATAAATTTTTCCAACTTCCATACCACGATCACCATTTTATGAAGATACGTATTTACAAATTAATCCATGTCTCGCTCTAGGCTTTTCCAGTAAATTTCTGTTCGGAACGCACGAGATTCCCTTTGTACGCAGCTGAGATTCTCAAAGCCAAATGTCATTCAAACCCACCGGTTGAGGCCCTGTTATCACTAGCGCTACCAGGAAAGTATTACAGAATAACCCGCAAGCCCGATCCAACTCAAAACGCACAGCTTTCTGGGGTGAAACATCATCATCTCTGAACTTGCAAACACCCTCGAGGGTGAGATTACGATGTATCCGTAGCTACTTCATTTGTTTCGTCTCCGGGAAGAGGAACTTCATCGTTGGAGAAGCATTTATCCGAGGTAATCGCGGGGGCCTTAAAATTGCACGTCATATCAACCTCGGATGCTGTCACTACTTCTGTCAGAAGACCTAACTCCGTTCTCTCGAAAACTTCTTCGTTCTCCTTGAGTTTGCACTGCCTTGATTCCACTTAAGGAGATCCCCTTGATCATCTCTTGCTTTGCAATTGATTATATTTCTCGCAAGATGCATGTAATCTCTCTTCCTCCGCCCCCCTCCCTTCTCCGCCTTCACTACAAAGATGTCGGTCGCTTTGAGCAAACCCTCGTCCCAAGACTAAACCTATTTGTGAGTCTGTGAAATGCTGAGCGGAAGAGACTGCCAGAAAATTCAGTTTCTTCTATAGAGAGAGTAAACTGTGCTTCAAATTTAATTCCTCAAGCAGTGTGCTTCTATTTGGCATCCAATTTGTATACTCTAACGCACTTAAGATTTATCACCCCTTATCTTTCAGTCAAAAAAGGAAAAAAGTTTGACTTAGATGTGACAGAACGTATTTCAATCATCAATAACTTTTTAGCAGTCGTGAACTTGATCACAAAGCACGCAGTGTGCTTGAGCAATAAAATCTGATTCGTGTATACAGTGGTGGAACAACGTTTTTCCCCATAAGGCTTTAATGGCAGTAAATAATGCCGGAAAGGTAGGCAACACACATTGCACCTTTAGGTGATCGGGTGATTCTGTCTGTCTCAAGAGCAACTCGTCTTTCATGCAATAGCCAACAGACACAGGAAATGTAGGAAAGTCACGTGACTTGTCAGGTGGAATGTTGTTCGTCAGAAAATCGCCTGTTCTCAAGCCAAGTCGCAGAACCGACAAGAGCTACACGTTACATGTCCGAAAATGATCCACCTAAAAGCGTTGAACGAAACGCTAAAATAATTATTACTTTAGTGACAAAGGCTACTATACTATATGTGTGCCGCAGTAGCTCGGTTGTTAGGGCGTTTGATTACTATGCGATAGATCTGAGTTCGATCCCCGACTGGTGAGAATTGGAATTTTGTTCACCTGTTCAAGTGGCTCCGGCGCCCACCCAGCGTCGTATAAAGTGGGTACCTGTAGGAAACTAAAGGGGAGGTTAAAGGCGGCCAGGGGCGTGGTGCTGATCACATTATCCCCACCTTCGGCTGTAACAAGAAAGTGTGGGGCCCTAACTCCACTCCCCCTACACGCCTTCATGACTTGGTGCAAAGCACAAGGTTGCACTTTGCTTTTTCATTTACTATACGTCAGATTTTTTCGGAACAGAACTTTCTAATCTCTACGTGGACTTTCATCCAAGTTCCGTAGGGATGTTATTAGGCTCCAGTTTTTCCTGACACAATTCATCTGTGTTATATTTTGTTATAAAAACCACTGCCGATATCCTGTGTGTGTGGGGGGGAGGGTATAATTCAAACATGTGAGGTGATGCTTTTCCCACTACTCCATTGTCCGATTCTTCGTATCCAAAGTAACTCTTAATTCCACACACTGAAAATGTAACATTTCCTACATCTTAGCATGCAAATATCTAGTAGGAAAGTAATGTGTAGGCACATAGTGGTTCGGATCCCACTGTAGTTGCATTCCCGATTAGTCTTACTGTGCGTAAAGTCGTCTTAAGGCACAAAATCAACCAATACAATCCCGTTATTGTCCAGATTATCGAATCCAGAACCTTCGTCGCGAATAACATAAGCAGGAAGACAATGTGAAATTACCGAACAGAAACAGAGCCTAAAACCTACAACGGATAGACTAGATTAAGTCGACGATACAGCAAGCTTTCTGAAATGAACAAGAATACGAAAGTTGAAGGACCTCGATACACACACACTTTTCCTCCCCTCAATGGGAAGATATTCTTCTTGCAGAGATGACTTTACCTAGGCCTTCAAGGTCACGACGGAAAAGTGTTCTACATGCAAGGACGGGACCAGAACATACGTCTAGTTTGATATGAAATGTGTGTTCCTTCTTATTTCGTACGTCATTGATAACAGGAACACGTAGCTTCGTCTGCTAACCCTAGTTTCGGAGAGCAGACGCCTGTTTGCCACCCTTTGGTTCAGTGAACTTCGCTCGTAGTTAGCAAGAGTGAATGACTCACCAGATACCTGTTGCCTGTGAGCTTATACAAGAATAGATATTTCGTTAGCGTCTGTAAGTATTGTTTCATCTGCAGTTATATCAGTTAACGTTCGAATTGTTTCCTAATGGTTACGTTATTTATAAATTAGTTCTCGAGAGTTAGCTTTCTATCTATTTGCACGGGAAAGGGGGGGGGGTTTATACAGCCTGCATGTATTATTTTTTTCTTTTCTGAAACAAGAAGAAATTCGAAGACGCAAAGAGAGTCGTGTAAGAGTAGTTAACAAAAATAAAGAAGAAAACGGAAATGTAAATGTTGAAATAAATTATTATAGAGATCGAGTGAATTTTGTCACGGGGCCTCCTCGATGGTGTAATGATAACGTCGTCACCTTGCAATCAAGGGATCCCGGGTTCGATGCACGGTGGAGGCACGTAGTGGTTCGTATCCCATTTTAAACTGAAGGTCCAGTCCCGAGTAGCTTATTTTTGCACAAAACAAAAACTAAAATAATAAATTGTCACAGTGTAAGAAAATTTCATGTTCAACAACATACGAAACAAAAAATAATAATTTATTCCATTTTGGAGTTCACATCTGTAGCAGTAACCAACACAATTATTAATCGCAACATTTTTTCTCAGATCCATTTTAATTATACCTACATGTATGATAAAATAACAGAAGTAGAGGAAAGATTGATTGGTTGATTTAGTTTATTTTACTTCGCGTTATGTGCCTCTTGGCTAATTTGCGAAGATGGGGATGAGTGATGAAATGATGAAATTGATGAATGGACATTCACAAACAACCAAGCCCGAGCGTGATTCGAACCCGGGACCCTTGGCGTCGCAACGCGATGTGCTAACCACTCAGCCACAGGGTCCGGCTAGAGGAAAGAGAAAGCCAAGCGAAACACGGATGCCTTCTCCAGAATTTCAAATCTCGTTACGTTAGGTTCTGGGTTGAAGTCCAGGGCAGGCATGACTCTCTTGTTCTTGCCCTTATATCTGCTCTATTTCATCATAAATCGTCGTAATGGTTTACCTACAGGGGAAGAATAATGACAATGATTGCCAATACATAGCCAATAACAAACAGAACAAATCAATTAGGGAGATGTCAAGAAAGAAACAAGACTTGACAGTGTCTCCCGCTCTCGGTTTCTCGAATTGAAAATTGCTCTCCAGTTCTCGGTCTCGACTAGTTAAATATAGAAATGGAAAACGTATGTGAAGATACATATATTTACATATATCCCGGTTTTGTAGGAGATTTCGTGAGAGATGAAATAAGTATTCTTCGATCATGTTTATTTTTATTATTTTTGTTACGTAACATCACTTTTCTTCCCAGTTGTGGGCGAGTGACCATTACGTGAAATTAATGACGAAATACTCAAACTCCCGTGACAAGGACGGTACTCAAACCCGGAAACTTTGGTGACAAGATCAAATGTCGACCACTTAATGAGCTTGCCCGCCGAGTCTGCTTAATGTCGCTTGTGTCAGGTAATTCGTAATAACTGTTAATATCCCACATTCATTACCATTTGTTTCATAATTTGTCTTTTTGATGTGATTAACCTGAAGTCGAAGAATTAGTTGAATGGCAAAAATGTAAGATTGAATGTGTCTGATGTTACTTTGTGCCAAATAATATGACGTGATATTATGATATAGATATATTAATAATATAATATGCCTAGTCATTCCATTGATTGATCCCAATTGCGCACACAAAACAAAATATCGTATAATGTCCACTCCTAACCGATCTCCATAGCGGAATGGTTAGCACAGCGCGCTACGACAGCATGGGCCCCTGGTTCGAATCTCGGCTTGGCCATGGGTGTTCTTGGTGAGTGTCCCTTAATAAATGTCATAATATCATCACTCATTACTCATCTTCATCGTCGCTATTTGCCAAAAGTGAAAGGATAGCGACACTAAATAACAAGCATCCAATCAAATCGAACATCTTCACCGATTTAATTCTATACCGTACGAAATTCCCACTTTATTACTGAATCTTGCTTCATTTTACAGCATCTCAATTGTTTTCCGATTCGAAAACAATTGGAATGTTGTTTTGTGCAGTTGATTGTGCATTGTTTCGTTGTTTGGATTGATTAATTAACGTCGCATTAATTAGTTTTAGATCAATCGTAACAGAGAGAATCGAGAACACAACGGAAGGGGAAAAGACAAGTTAGAGACCACGGCTCTCTTTGAAGGTAGCATTCCGTGAATACGACTGAAGTGACTGCAGAATATTATTATGGATAAAATTTGTTTCGCTTTTTCCTTTTATTTCTATTTCAGTTATTTTACTTCGCTTTCTTATACCACTCGTGTTAATTGTGTCACTGAGGATGAATTGTAAACTCGTGAAATGGACGATGTCACAAAAAAATCTATGCCTCTCCCACGGTTCGAACCTGTGACCATAAAATATTGTCTTATTTTTAAAATTTACGCCAAATATGGTTTTACTCGTTTCTTTCTCAAAGCGTTCCATTACCTCTCCGATGGCGTAGTGGTAACGTCTTCGACATGTAATCAAAGGCTTCCGAATTCAATACCAGATACAGGAACATTTGGTTCGGATCCCACTTTAATCTGTAGGTCCAGTGCATAAACTGGACTTAAACAATTAACGTGTGGCATGTGGTCTGTGATGAGAACCATCATTTCAGTGAACTTTCTTGACAATGACTCTAGTATCACTCGAAAGAATATTTCCTTAGAAGTAACAAGTTAAGAAACCAGTTGCTGAAATGTTCTTTTTGAGGCCACGTAGCACCCAGCTGTTTGTTGTGGCTGGGGCATGAGTCATGTGACTCATGCTATCAATGCTCAACCTTCCCGACTCATATCCGCCAGGCAAACTTAAGAGAATATTTTGTTATTTGGGTTGCATAAACAACAGGCTTTAAGACATTACGAAATTCTAGGTCCCATGGCCCAGGTAATTTTTTCTCTGACTGTACGTGTAAGTGTTTAATTTATTCATTGATGTGAAATATTTTACTTCGCTTTTCTGCCACTTTTGGCTAATCGCGAAGAGCATAAGTGATGGTATGATTTGATGTATAATATGGCTATAAAGAAATAACTTATATCTTCCTATTTTAACGAAATCGTCACTCCAAAAGGTACGAAGTGCTGGAATAAACAATTATCAAACTATTGTTATGCTTGCTCCATCTACACCCATCTAGTGTAATTTTTCAGTCTTCACTTATACAACTTGTTTAATGTTTCCCATAGTTATGGCAGGTTATATTTAAACTTCATTCACCGTATTACAATTATTCCTCAATAGGTAGTAATGTAAGAGAAAACTTAGAAACAAGTATTATGGTAGTCTGCATTACATGGAAACGTAAGTATAATCAAGGATTATAGCAGATTCATGATTAGAACTCAGTAAAGCTATAAATGCAGACCCTTTAACCAACTATATATAAACGAATGATATGCACCAAACTTTGAGCAACTATATGTACACACTCTGCCTAGGGGATCTGTGGAGCAAGGCCGGGCATAACGGTAGAGAAGGGGAGAAAGCGAGTGGGCGGAGCAAAGCAGTGCAACTGCTGGTAGCTGCAGCCTTGTTATCCCCTCCACGCGTTCATGGTCAGCCCGCTTGAGTCCTACTTGCGCAGAAGACTTGTTTCCCTTCGCTTGCTCCAGACATTACTAGGGCAGATTGTATCTGCAGTCTCGTTTCCCCTCCATGCACGCACTTCCCCACTCATGCATTCATTGGTCAAGTTCTCTCGACCCTTACTTGCGCAGAGGACTTGTTTTCGTCCGTTCGATCCAGAGATTCTCTGGACAGATTGTATCTGCAGCCGCGTCTTCCCCTCCATTCAATCACTTGTCTCACGCGTTCATGGAATGACCGAGCCCTCAAGAGTCCTACTTCAGCAGTGGACTTATTTGCGTTCGCTTCCTCCAGAGATTACTGGTACGGTTGAAAGTTCGTTTCTTTGCACTTCAGAGCTGCAAGAGTTGTTCTACCGACAGTGCAAGGAATTGAAATGCACAGAATGCTTCATCGCTGCATTATCGTAATGACTTCAACATCCACCCCGATGCACAAGGTGACGTTCATTAGATTAGCAGGACTTTCCGTGCATATTCCCGCCTTGCCAATTATGGATATGGAGGGGAGAAGACATAGCAATGAGTGCTTACGAACCAAAGTGCAAACTCGGTTACGAATCAATACGACTTTCCCCTGCTGTATTAGGCGCTGTGACTAACACTCTCTTTAGCGGAAATCTTAACAATATCAGAGGGGGAGATTTGAATACGGGCAGAGAAGGCTTCAATATTCTAGGTTTCTTTTACGAAAGCGGTAGCAGAAGGGAGAGGTATGAATTTCTAAGACCTGTTCGTTCTTCTATACAACGTTAAAATTATTTTCCTTTGTCCTGCGTAAGATTGGATACTTCGGTGGGTAAGCCGCCATCTCTTGCCACCCTTTCCAGTGGGTCGGATTAATCACTAGTAACGGAATTACTTCCGCTTAAATTAGATCTTGAACAATTCGACTCGAATCTTGTGCGGGAGAATGAAGAGGGGAGGGGTAAATTGAAGCGAAGAGAAAGTGAAAATTGTTACGGAAACAGGGCTCTGGTTTCTTTGATTGGAATTCCAATAAATCCAAGGCCTCACGAGGGGTGGTTTCCTTGGTACTGGACAAAAGGGTGATTAGGAAAGTTAACTGTATACGTGAGCACGTTCATACTTGTGTTGCAGTGCGTTTGGGTAAAACTTATTTTTGATCTGTCCTTAAAAACACCAATGAAGGATAGGAGATGCTTGTGCAAATATAAGATTGATTGATTTAGTTTATTTTACTTTGCTTTTCTGCCACCTGGCTAATCGCGAAGGAGAGCGATTGTGATTAAATTGATGAGGGAACATTCACAAACAACACCCCTACCCAAGTCTGGATTCGAACTCGGGACCCCTGACCCTGATAACCACTCCGTCATGGATGTCGGCACATGTTAAGATGGCAGTACACGTTGAACCTAAAGTAACTAGACTCTTCGGTTCATAGGCTTTTGAGGTTTTGTTTACTTTATGCACAGGTAGGCTAATTGGGGCTGGACCTACAGTTTAAAGTGGGGTCCGAACCTGTATGTGCCTCCAGCGGATGCCGAACTCGGGCCCCCTTGATTACAAAGAGACGACGCTACCACCACGCCATCTGGGAGGTTACAATCAGCATTCATCTTTGTCGTTGGAAAGAACCAAGTAAGGTAGAAACCGAAGTAGAATAAGAAATGAATTGTACAGTCAACGGCAATAAAAATGGGACACCTAGATTCTTAAATACTCGCTCCTCAGCAAGGCGTTATGTGTGTTGCCTAAATCTATGGCGGTGGTAGAAGTTGCCATTGAAAATTTGCTATTAAAATCCACTTATCGCCGTAGAGTTAGGCAAAAAACATAACGCCTTGCAGTGTTGCCACATGAAGGGAAATTTCCCTTTTGCAGGGAAATTCGGACCAAAATTTTAGCCAAAAGGGAAGAGGGAATTTCGATTAAAAATACCACAATTTCAGGGAAATTTTAAGACATCTGACTACATTATTGCAGTTAAGTTCCAGTTTCATATTCACATTTTCATTTTTTTCTGTTCCTTTTTTTCTGCTCCCTTGAATATAGCCTGTATCTATTTATATTTCTGTTAACTACATCGCTTTTCTGCACCTTCGGATAATAGTAACGATGAGGATTAACGATTAAATAGATTCCTGACCAGGATGCAAACCTGCGACATCTGGTCAGGAAGCGATGAAACTGACATGTATGTGAAAAATTTAACATTTTTTTATTCACACGGACATGGACTAACGGATATACTACTACTACTGCTTCCACCACCACTAATACTAATAATAATTATTATTATTACAGCTACTGCTACTACTAATACTTATTATTATTATTGTATGATTTGCTTAGGTGAAGGGAAAAATTGGTCCAAAAAGGGAAATTTTGCCCCTTGGATAGGGAAATTGTGCCCTCGTTGGCTGCAGGGAGGAGAGTATTTCAGGATGTAGGTGTCCCATTTTTTTTTTTTTTGCAGGTGACTGTACCTATTCGACACATCTTCCATAGTGCATTGAGAGGATGAAATCAGAAGGGATCGTTGGAATGAACATTAATTAATATCAATTGCTATACCTGACGCAAAACGATTGAAGGTGTTGGTTTCGCTAGCTTCTCGATGAAAGCCGGGAATGGGGTCCTGTGGGGGACGCGTCCCTGCAGTTGGCCAGATGACGTAAATCAGCCTCAACTCGTGGACCCCGCCGCTTCGACTACCTATAATTCAAGCACTTCACGGAGGCATCACGCTCGGAAGGTGGGGCATCACAGGAGTGGCTCCTTCACACGTCGCTGCCCAAAGAGAAAGGAGAGAAGAGGTGCATTATTCCCAGATGACCTTCCAATGACCTCGCTCTTGGCTGAGAGGGTCACCGATTCTCCCCGAAGACGACTTCGGAATGGCCCTTTGAAGCCGACCCGGTCGCTTCGGAGACACACTTTGTAGCAGCTGTCCTGCTGCGGAGTCAGCGAGAAGGAGCGAGCGAATCTACGGCCGGGTGTTCGGTCCATTATTTAATACCGGAAGAGAAATGGCACCGGTGATATGGGTTCGTTCCCTGAATAAGGCATGCTCGGTCGCTTTCCGGGAAACTAATTTTGGGAATGGGTTTTCTAAGATCAATAGTGCGAGGATAATCTTTTCCTTTGGTTCCGCCGATGTTTCCTTTAGTATGCTCAAACGCTAATCGGGGATGGTTTGCATTTTAAGTGAGATCCGTGCCCCCGTCGGGAAACGATCTCACGATTGTTCCGTCACTAAAGTGTGGACTCTGTATTGATTGATATGCGTAGATGGTCCTTCGAAATAAGTCAAAGGCGCTTTGGGACTGCTTGCAGTGACATGGCCCGTGATGAGGTCCCGGGTTCGAATCCCGGGCTGGGCATTGGTGTTCTCTGCGTGTCCCTTCATCAATTCCATCATATCATCACGAATCTTCAGCTTCGCGATTAGCCAAAAGTGGCAGAAAAGCAAAGTAAAATAAACCAAATCAGTCAATCAAAATCAATGACCGGTTACGAGTAAGGCTGAACCAATACCGATACCGACATCGGGATGTATCGCTTGGATTTATTTACCGATACAGGTGGATACTTTTGCGGCGTTCTTATCGTTCGTGGGGTCCACAAAAATGTCACGGGACGCTTTTACAGTGTGATTATCCTGAAAGTTATGCAACGTTCGAAGTTGATATTAATTTTTTACCCTATACGCCTTCATGGCGTGGTGCTATGCACAGGGGAACACTTTACCTTTACCTTTTACCAATATTATGTGATCACATAAGAGGTATTTTGATATTCTGATGTAATTCTTGATATTGTAAAGCATAACTCTGGTAAATCGATGCTTATAATTGGAGTGGACTTGCACACGAACATTAATTAATATTTTGAACAACTTTAAATTGTTACAATTTCCAAGCATAGTCGGTAATTGGTAACAATATCGCTATCGGTTTAAATTGTTATTGTTTCAGCCCTAGTGAGTCACTGAACCACCTGCGATAAGGCAACCCATTACGAAACTATCCACATCACGGTAACGGTTAGATATCGACATCGAGTTTGTTTAATTTTTATTTTTAGGCTCCACTTTATGATCAAAATTTTCGTTTCATCTTTACTTCTTCTATATATATAAAAATGTATGTATGCATTATATGTATGTTTGTTCCGGCATAAGTCTCGAACGCCTGGAACGATTTCAACCAAACTCGGTAAACGTATCATTTGCAATCTGGTAAGTAATACTGTGGGGGTGAGACACAACTTGGCACCCCTATAGGGGGGTGGGAAGTGAGTGACATGTAAAAATAATCGAAAATGACCGACATTAGTGTGGAATCCATAGTTTTCGAGGTCGCTAAGATGAACAGTGACACTCCCAATGCAGTTCGACTCCAAATGCATCATCATCTATCGGTATGGTGGGGGAGGGTTGAGAGGGGGTGAAAAGTACATTGTAATAAATGACCTACATTAGTGTCGAGTCCATAGTTTTTGGAGTCGCTAAGCTAATTGGTGACATTTGCATGTGGTAAATTGGGATATTATAGAGAATTTGTAAAATATTTTACTTTATAATTTGTATACTGTACTTATACTTTTAAATACCTGTAAATAAAATTTGTTACATTTTACACTATAATTAGAATTCATTACTTTCCTATCTAATAGAAGATTGGGATAAATAAATACCCGGGCAATGCCGGATAATCAGCTAGTATTATAACGGTCAAATATTGAGTGACAAGTAATTAATCTAATTGCCCGTTAGTAGGAATTAATTGCAATTGGTAATATTAATATCCGTCGCGAATACAGGTGTCTAGCGAACTGTCTTAGCCAGCACTAGCTTGCTCAACCACCGTTTTTCGCCCGAATTCGGATTTACATGCATTCTTATGGGAATATCAAGAAAAATGCAACTTCTAAACCAATGGACCGAATTGGATGAGATTTCAACCAGCGGAAGAACACATCATCAAAGTACTGATTCCAAGATTTGAGCCTAATCAGAACAGAAATACGGGAGTTACGAATTATTAAAGATTCATAACTGAATTGAAAGGAAGAAGCTACCCTACCGAGTTGTTCTTGCTTTTCGTGACTGAATACAAAAGAGGAAGAGTTAGCCTAATCTCTGCGCGAGGGGCTGCTGCCAGGGGTTAAGGACCTGAGTGAGCATTGGCCAGGATAGGAGGACAACGGTCAAAGCACCAGAAACAATAAACAAGCACCTGATCATAGAGGGTACAGCGTCACTACGTTCAAATCTGGAATAAAAGGGATGATTTGGAACAGTTTTGCACAGTTTTGCCTAGAATCGCCACCGGAGTGTGAGCTAAGCGCGACCGAGCTGCGAGTTGCAAGCAGACTCGAGGTCTGGATTTGTTTTCCTCGAGTGAGTGTTTCAGAGCCATGGAGTAGAGCAAAGTAGAACCAGGGGGTCCTCCTCCCCTTGCCGTCCACGCATCCGTGCACATACGTGTGGTTATGTGAGAATAACGCCAGACACGTCCACCTGTGTCAATCGTCCGAAACAACGTCCAAAGTGGTGAAAGTTAATAACCTTTGATATCCATGTGAAACCGCGAATAGCTCATCGCGTATGTTCGTCTCATCGCCCAAGTCACGTATCTGTACTTACGAGTGACCGCGAAGAACTGACCTATTATTGCGCAAGTTGTCGTATGGAGTCGACAGTGAACGAGTGAAGCCAGGATCCGATGGTGCCAGATGGAGCTGCCGACTGATCCACTTTCGCCAAACAGGATAACCGTGAAGTGCAACACTGGAGTGCAGATGTCTTCCAGAACTGTAGGACCACTTCCGCCCAACCCAGGTCAGAGGGAATGCAGCTAAGGTAAGATCCAACCATGTGCGTGTGTGAGAAAGATGACGACTATCTACCGCGAATCTGCGTGAATCAAATCATTGCATAACTTAAATCAGTGCTATGGCAACCCTAGACATCTGTTTTCCGGCGGAGTAATCAAATGTTAAAGATGAGAGTTTATGTTAGCCGCAAACAATAGTTCATGAAATATATTTATACCTTCAGAAAAGATAGAAGGAGTTCGCACAAGGAACAATTATTCACTTTATGCTTAAAATCCTAAACGATAAATTGTAAAAGGCAATGTAGCCAAGACATAGCAAGAGTATGGTCAAAGTAGTAAATAATCTAACCTTTGTATTTGTCATATTGTCGCAATATGCCATGGAATGAGAGAATGAATGTGAGATAGAGTGAAAGAGGGCAAGATGTACTGTCTATTTATATGTGCTTTAATATATGTGTATATTCAGAAACACCGTAGTATTATGTAACGTCATTTCAGGTATTTCAAATCAAATCCTCCTAGGTTTATTCTTGGTAACTCCGACTGTTAGGCACTTATCCTGACCGTATTATATTTCATGTAATGTTTAATTCGCCCAGCAGGTGAGGCGAGAGATTCTTCGTTGTTGCGTTGCTAAGCTCAGTTCAGTTGAGTCAATTGAGTTAATTAGTTATTTATTAAATTAGCAGCCCGTGACAGTATATTATAATTTCGGAGTAAACGGTGCGGCACGTGACCTTCTGTCGAAGAAGGTTAATCGGCGAGTCAGAGAGAAGAAATGTGAGATAGCAGTTTATTTTAGTTACCCTCACAACCACAAGTGTTAGAATAAGACGAAGGAGCTTTTCTGTACAGAATGAAAACACGTGTAGTATAGTGTGATTATTCTCGTAGCATCTCTAGTTGATCTGCATTTGCGGCTTGAGATTGAGTTAAACATTCCGAAGCGTCCTATCAATGGCACTGGGTTGCTAACGTCATCTGAAGGCAGCACCTATCTCATGTTCTATATCTACACTGCCTAGACTAGAAACAGGCAGCCCGAGACGTAAAAATGACCTTAGTCTAACAGCATTCTTATGGTTTCGTGGTCCTTTTGGCGAATGTTCACTACGCCTCCATATTGCAAACACGGTTGCCAAGGGAACTACTTGTGAACCTCCAACCTCCAACCTTCCCCCTTCCCCCTCATTTTCTTGTAAAGGTATGCCACACTCTCTCACATACACAATAAATACCACCTGCGACAGACGTCAAAGTTGGAGAATTTGGTACAACGTACTCTGAATTGAAACCTTTCAAAATCAAGTTGCGACCACGTTACAATCAAAGATACGAGTAACTTGTAAGGCATCTCCTCGATGACAAGAATTGATTAATATTCAGCAGCAAAGCTCGTATTAAATTCATTGCGAAACGAGATCCTGGTGACTTTTATAGAACTTGAAACCTAGAGTTTGCGACCGAATAGCCAGAATTTGTTGCAACTTTCAAGGCACATCCTGTTTTGCAGACACACTTCTAACGTGTAAATAGCGGCTTACCAAAACTACCGCCTTGTGTAATGATTGTAATTAAGTCACCGAAGGAGTGGCGCTAGTTTCTATAAATACGTAGGATATGTCATTACAATTAGCGTTGAATGAATGACATTTCTTGTTTGTTGTTGTTGAAGTGCCGTTGCCTTGACTTCTATTTGTTCTTTCCCCTTTCTGTTGGCATTGTTGTTGTCTTGTTATTTCCTCTCGCAATAAGACAACAACAACGCCAACGGAAAGGGCAAAGAACAAATAGGAGTCAAGGCAACGGCACTTCAACAACAACAAACAAGAAATGTCATTCATTCAACGCTAATTGCAATGACCAGTGCTAGGATTTTTTACTTAAAAAATCACCAAAATATGCAAAATAAAATATGCTCTTATGACCTAAAATTTTACAAAATATGCACTATAATTTGAAAAATATGCCCTTATAACTAGACTGTTTCGAACATCAATATCTAACTTATGCTGAAATATTTTCATACACATACTATTTTTAGTTCACTTTATGGGCCCTGATGAGTTGAAATGCACAATGAATACTTTCTGTAAATTTTCAATTAAAAATTAAAAAGATTTTGCTGCAGTCCAAAAAAAACCGAATCAACATGGGAGTAAGAACGAATCCACTTGGAAAATTACTATATTTCTTGAAAAAGCGAAAATATGCTGAATATGACCGAAAATTCATCAAAATATGCTTTATCACGTAGAAATGGCCAAATATGCCCTTAAAAATTACCTTAATTTAATTCCTTTATGGATTTCTATATATTTAGGGAACACATCACCCTTTCCAAAAATAATATGCCAAGTCATAAAAATCCTAGTCGTAGTAAAGACATATCCTACGTATTTATCGAAACTAGCGCCACTAGCGTTAAAAAGCAATTTAGTTTATTAATGGATTCACTGAATTGATTGGATGCGCTTGTTAAAACTATGATACTATTATGTTCCACAAAATCTAGGTCCTCGACGCGACGTCGTTTAATTGTCACCTGTCTAGATAAACTATTTCATAAGGGGAAAAAGTCAGCGTTGGTAAAACGGCGAGCGTTGAGTACATACTTCTTAACATGTAGATGTTTGGTTTGAGCATTTTCTTGTAAATATTTAGCACTACAAAGACCAAACGTTTTACGTAAGTTTCATAATAACCTGTGTTCAAATATGGCACGAAAAGTGTCATGAAATCGTTATTTCATTGACGGAAATGTTGGCGGTTCTCGTACGTAAAGTTCTTATTCTGAACTCCACAAGAAGGAACTCGGAGCATAGGCGCCGACTCCATGGGGCTTTGGGGGGCTCGAGCCCCCCCAATATTAACGATGTGGGAGCAGAGCCCCCCAAATAATTTTGCTTAAGAGGATCTAATGTATTATTTTGCTTCTCTCGTAAAGTTTACTCTGAATTGTGCCACTTGAACTTAACTTTAAATACACATTTAAAATTTTCTAGACCATCAACTTTGGGGGCTGAGACCGCTAAAACATCAACTTTGGGGAGGTTATGACCAGAGACAGCAAAACACATGACTTATTACTATATACTAAGTATGTAATTATGAGTATTGTTAAAACTTTTACTATAAAGAGTTTCAAAAGACGATGTGCATGAACTAGGGTAGTGGATGGGAATAACGGGCTACAAATGGCTCTCACATGACATTCAGAACGAGATCATTGATATATTAGGGAGATCTGTTTTGCGCTCCGTGGTAGCAGATATTGAAAGTCGGGAATATTTTGTTATTATGGTTGACGAAACTTGTGACATATCCATCCGTGGACAATTAATATTCTGCATTCGAACTGTGAATGAAAAAAAATTTCATGGGGAATTCATGAGCTTTTATTAGGGGTGTACGGGACGAGATCGGGACGGAAAAAATTTTCAATTTCCTGACTAACAATAAGTCGGGAAATTTTCGGGACGGGAAATGTTAGAAATTTCCCGAGGCTCTGAAATCTCGAATTCTACACGTCATTTTCACTTTAAGTGATTTCTGGATTAGAAACTAACAATTTACGGTAAGTTCCAGAAATTGACAATGAAGAAAACGTCGAGAAATAACGACATTTTAAAATGGGCATTCGGTATTTTCCGACTGCTCGGGATCCCGAAAAGTTGGGATCCGGATGGGAAATTTTTTTCCCGATCCCGGTCCCGACTTTTCGGGATCCCGCACACCCCTAGCTTTTATGAGATTCCGAACACTGAAGGCAAAACTTAAAAAGGGAGGGAGTGAGTCATTCATTAATTTATTTCAGTGATCAGAGCCCCCCCCCCCAATAATTTTGACAAGTCGGCGCCCCTGACTCAGAGTAATTGAAACGCACAAATGAGGTGCAGGAAAACATAAGCATTTCTTAGAGCAAGGAAAATTTAACTTTGTTTGGTTGGTTGATTTGGTTTATTTTACTTCGCTTTTCTGCCACTTTTAGCTAATCGCGAAGATGAGTGATGTTGTGATGAAATTGATGAAAGAACACTCCCAAAGAACCCCATGCTTGGCCCGGGATTCGAATCCGAGACCCCTGGCGTACTATTGCCCTGTTCACTTTTATATAGCAGTTGCGGAATTTCTCACTTTCATTTCCAATAAAGAGAAGTTCTTGAAACTTGTTTTATTAGTAGTATTTTCCAAAGAGTATCCGCCAGCCTGTAGAATGGCTAATTAAAAATTCTTCCCATTTGTTCGTTGCTTCCTCTTTGGAAATAAGAATAATTCTGGAATACGAACCTAGCTTCCAGCTAAATGCATTTCTTCCTCTCTTCTCCTCCAGAAAAGGAATCCATCAATTTGGATCGGGCCTCGTTAGCTGAAGAATTTCCTCCCTCTCTCGCTCTTATTCAGAACGCCACCCTTTCCTAACCAATTATTCCGAGCCCCCTGCCACTTTCTCCCTTGTCTGAATGCTGTACAACTTCGGAAACTGGTCTTTTCAATTTAAAACATGCCTGCTTCGGGGCTGTGTGCTTCCGTTGTTAATGTCTTCATGTCTTCCTCGTTCTTTTCCTTAAAACTATTCCGTTGTTAGCATCCCTCCCTGCTTCCAGTCGCAAGATTTTTCGAAAATTCCTTGGAATTTAAGTTGAATGTTTGTGAACGTGACTTCAATAATGCCGAATTGATTTTTGCTTCTTTTTCGATATAGCTACATAGATAAGTCAGCAAGTAGTTCACAAACGTTTATAAATAAATACTCCCTCTGTCCCATAATTATAGTCCGGTATGCCAAAATGGTAACTTTTTATTTATGTTCTTTTGGATACTTGATCGGCCAATTTGTACTGATCCTTGAGTAATAACGTTGTATGACTCATTCCCGTGTTTCATTTTCTTCTTCTGTATTCACAAATGTCACAGTTTGAATATCGGACAAGTATTTTGTGACAACAAACAAAAGTGTACCGGACAATAATTATGGGACAGAGGGAGTATTAATTAAGATACTGTATTGAAAACTGTTCTTATTTTGCAACATAATCTCCACCAACATTTACAAACGTTTATAAAAAAATACTAATTAAGATACTGTCTTGAAAAGCGTTCTTATTTTGCAACATAATCTCCACCAACATTTACAAACGTTTATAAAAAAAATACTAATTAAGATACTGTCTTGAAAAGCGTTCTTATTTTGCAACATAATCTCCACCAACATTTACAAACGTTTATAAAAAAAATACTAATTAAGATAGTGTCTTGAAAACCGTTCTTATTTTGCAACATAATCTCCACCAACATTTACAAACGTTTATATAAAAAATACTAATTAAGATAGTGTCTTGAAAACCGTTCTTATTTTGCAACATAATCTCCACCAACATTTAATATACTCATTCCATCGTTTTATTAGTCGCCAAAAACCTGCTGCCCCAGCCACAGTCACACACCTCACATTCAACATCTTCATCCGAGAAACGTTTGCTTCCACAGTGCACACACTTTTCGGAAATTCAAATGATCATGTATTATACTGTCGGCTAAATCATGATAATAGCCTAGTGCAGTTGCTATACTGTCTATAGTCACACACTCGCATGTCAGGGTCAGCTCGAATCATCTCCTACACCCGAGCTATTTCGACATACGGTCCTCGAGTGTCGCCATTTTTAAACTGAGTTGCCCATGCGTGCCTCTGCTAGATCAAACTACATTGTGCTGCCACCTAATGACACCGTTAGAAACTACTCACTACTATTTTCAGCTATCGCTCATCAATCGGTGACTATTTATTGACATTCCCTCGTAATGATACGAAACTGCCCAAATTTTAAGAAGAGTTTCTATTCTGGTGTGCTTGTCTAAAATTGTTCTGTTTGAGACGCCGTGGGTTAGAATCCTGACTGGTTTTTCCGTCGTTTTCTTCAGTCACCCTTTGAGAATACTGGGATCGTAACTTTGACACTGGTGCTGCCACCTACTTACATGTCCCTATCCTTTCATCTTTCCTCGTCGTAGTCACGTGCAAATGTGGATAATATAGTAACAAGTTTTGCATTATACGCAATCTATAATATTAAGAGAAACGATAAGAAGCGAGCTGAAAAGTATAATTTTAAATCGTAATCGACAGTCTATTTTTTGTGAGGAGTCACGGTGGTCTTGTGGGTAGGGCGTCTGATTTACAAATGGGAGACACGGGTTCGATTCCCGCGGAGGGTAATCTAAGTTTGGAAAATTTTAAGCTTTGTCCCCGCATCAAATTAATTGGTAACCGGAGGAAACCCTGGGACGTAAAGGTGACTGGAGTGTGGTGCTGATAACACTACCTCCACAAATGTGCTTGGCCCTACCTCCACACCCACCCTATATGTGTCTTCATGGCACCGTGAACTTTACCTTTTCCTTTATTTTTATCGAACCTTCCGGACATGTACAGGATGTCTCACTCGCTACTTTATTCGGCATTTTGGTGGTAAGTTTGACAAGACAGACGACATAGCAAAGAAACATGAAATGCACAAAGCTCATTTCGTGGGGTTGGGAGGGAAAGTGTGTGTTACGTGGTCGAGCGACGTTCTGAATGGTGATTGGTCGCCTTGCATATGTTCGAACTATCAGTCTGCCTTAGAATATGCTGGCCCAGACCTTCCAAAGTCTGCGATGTCGTGTTGAGGCCTGTCAGCAGGCGCTGTAGTCATTCCCAGCACATATTGTGATGTTACTGTCTTTCTCACTAACTAAGGTACGTACAGTTCACATTTCTTTTCTGTGTAAAGTAACGAGTGGAACACTATGTACAAAGCCTGGTAACCAGTGATGTGCGTCTATGCGTAAACAACGATAATCTACATTCTACACGTAGACTATTTTATACACGTAGATGACGTAATCTATGTAAACAACATGGCGAAAGGTGATAACTTAGCAAAGAGCGGCGTGGAGTTAAAAGAAAATTATACTGCGTATCAGTTGCTGATGTGTGAGGAGAACGTTTCATACTCTTCCTTCCAAATTCGAACAATTTCTCACCTAGGAAGAAACCTAATGTAGGAAATAATCTATAGTGTTTTATGGGAAATAGACCACACTTATCTCACGACTGCCATCTGTTGTTGTTTTTTTGTTATTTATCTTCGTCCATAGTTGATAATAGAAGAGAAGATAAATTTTGTTGTAAATAGAATTCTTTTCATTTCGTTAGAAAACAATACAGTTGAAAATGTCACTTTCCTTTCATGAAACCCTTGAAAATTAATTCTAATGCACTTTAGATTGTCTACGTAGTCTATGTAAACTACAAGCCAATGTAATCTACGCGTAGATTACGTGTAGACAACGCTTGTAGACGTAAACTTATAGTTTACGGCACATCACTACTGTAATGTATCTTAAACCATTCTCGGTACAATAAGAAGGCATGATACCGCCCTGTCGGGCCACGGACCACAAATTAAGAACGTCAATAAAAATCAGCCAGTAGAATATATTGCAATATGATCACTCAAACGAATACTCCTCCAAACAGTCCCAAAAAGTAGGTTTTCTAAATAGCATGGATTGTGATACCCATCATTCAACAATCTTCCCCTTTTTCCCTGATTGCTACTTTTCTGAAAACATCCCCCATCTCCAAAGCTCTCTAATGGCGGGCCTGCATTACGACCAGTTCGAGAGAGGGTGCTTCCAACGCTAAGGTCCTTACACGTTAGCATCAACATGCCTCAGTGTTGTCAGAGCATAAAGAATTACCAAAACGCCCCAATTTTTTCCCTCTCTTGTCGCCCAAACCCTCATGCTCCACATACACTTAACCGGATCTCATCCAAAAATTTCCCTTTTTTTCGCACAGCAGCGGTGGAGAGTTTCACAGATTTATCGAGCTATCAGAGCTGTAGCTTCGTGGAAGGGACGTAAAACGGGAGATGACGATCCTTCCTGCGGGATGCAGCTAAGTGGGAGGGGGTGGGTTTCGTGATACTAGGGGGTGGGAAAAGGGGCGAATTCCCACCCCTTCGCTTGCAGACTCCAGAAATCAGCCTGTAATTGGAAGGACGACACATCATAACTCTCCTGTGAGCAGAAAGCAGCCACATGCGAGAGAGAGAGAGAGCGAGAGATGGATTTACATTTTCGGATGCCGCTTTACTGGAAAATGATGGTGATGTACTACCCTGGGCTTCCAGTAGCGACGGCTACTGAATCAAAACTAAAGTTTGTGCTGCAAACATAATTCATTCTGATGTGTTATAGTTTGAATACGAAATTACACATTGCGGAGCGAACCGCAATTGCAAAATGCGGAGTGAGGTTTGCGTTTCGTAAAACTAATTTGTTTACTCACTGATATTTTTTGAACCACTTACTCTGGAGAGAAAAATACGTATATTATGATATTAACGATATTATCTTCTTTGTTTGCTTTGAACCTTTGCCTGTAGGCTACTATTGACGTCGCGACTTTCAACTTTCACATGGTCAGAACTTCGCAAGAAAAGTATTTCCCAATGCTTCCAATACTTTGCTGCATTTTCATGTCTCCAGTTCTATTTCCTGTTGCGGTGAGCTCGCTGATGAGGAGTGTCCAGTGGAACACTTTCCTGCTAAGTTTTTGGTTGTCGTGCTAAAACAGCTTAACCTGATGATATTTGGACAGATAGGTGTCGCTGTCTTAAGAAGGGTAATGACAGTTAATATCGTAAAGAACTTTGTTCCTTATAATATTAGAATATCATCTAAGAAATCTATGATTTCTTGTCTTCTACGGCTTTACATCCACCAACTGTACAGTTGTTGTCAGGGTTTAGTATTTATTGCATTTTATTTATCTCAATTAACTTTTACTTCATTTTCATATTTAACTTTTCGATTCCTATTGTTTCAGTACTCTGCTCATCAATGGTTTTATTCTTGTTTCTTTATTATGCAAAATGTATTACTCTAATTCACCACTGCGAGGTCATCGTATGAGTGTTTCTTTGAGACTGTCTCTTTATTAATTTCATATAATCATCACTCGTCTCCATCGTCACGATTAGTCACACGTGAAAGAAAATCTACACAAAATAAAATAAATATAAATATTCTAATTATTGAATGACCAAAATGTGTAATTTTAATAATAATAATCTGAATTCTAGAATAGATAACCACATGTAAAAGTGTAACATGAGGCCATTGAATCAATCTCAAGCTGCATTTGGTCCTCTCCAATAGGGTAATAACTAAGACCGTGATTTTGGGGACCTAAGTTCGAATCCCGGTGTGGAAGCGTTGCAGGTATTCTCTGTCCTATTTTAAACTGCAGGTCCAGTCCTTGTTAGCCTATATGAGCATAATGTGGACTAAAAACAAACGAACCGAAAATGTTTAGAGTCACATAATTCAAGCATGGTGAAGATCACTCATTACACTTTTCATTCTACTACGGTGATTTCACCAGTGTTCTGTAAATTCCTCTGATATGGTCAATCACGATGCCCAGCTTCAAATACAGTCAGTCTGGGTTAGTGGTGATCATATACATAAGTGCGCATGCGCTTAGCGGACGAGTCCACTGCCAGAATAGGGGAGGCGGTTGCAAATGGAACGTACATTCTTTGAAAACCGGTCTCTGCTGACAGAACATCGGAGTTTGAAATGTAGTAACGTCTTCATTGTAAAACAGCGAGCGATGATAAACTACCGAAAAGATACAAACGAAATTGTGATATGAAACAACCAGTCTAGTTTCGTACTTTCTCTATCGAGTTCGGATTGGTCTACGTAAGCCAGGCCCGTCTACAGGTGTCGAACAGCTTGAACATATTAATTTCCGATCTGTCACTAGATGCCTTTGTCATTTGTGCTTCAACATATTACACTTGTGGGCATTTATGATAAATTCTAATCATATAGACGGGTTTTCTGGGTGTCAAGACTGAAACTGTCCACAAAGTTAGAAGAATACGAGACTAGTGAAACTCTTCCATTTGTCTCAACTTAATTATGCAGTGATGTATTATTCGAATTATGTAAAAAACAAATAGATTTAAAATGCATAGAGAAGGGAGAGCAATGGCCGCATATCGTAAATCATGGCACTGTTTGCGTGTGTAATATTCAGGCAAGATAACAATCATTGTTCGCCGTTCTCTCTGGGGGAGGGGTTTAGCGTAGCTTGGTGCCAACCGTGGTTCCTAGGTACTAATTATGTGCAATGGGTATCGTCCACATTCTCGAGATTCATCATAAGATTTAGTAAAGTGAAAACACTAACCTCAGAACCAAAATTATGCAGAACGGTAATTGCTTAGGAAGGAAATGTTTCGTACCCTTGGGACTGCAAAGTGCAAGCGAGTAACATCTGGAGAAATCAAAGTTAAGAAAAATGGGATTGTTAGACTTCGTGTTGTGCTAGTGATTACTCAAAGAGAAAGTTAGAGAGAGGGAGAGCGAGAGAGAGAGAGAGAATGGAGAAGGAGAGACAGAGAGAACAGGGAGGTAGATGCAGAGAGGAAAAGAAATATAGAGGAGGAGGGTGGAGAGACAGATATACAGGGATAGTGATAAAGTGAAATACAGAGCTAAGGAAAAGCCCAGAGAGATTGAGTGATATGGAGATAGTGGGAGAGAGATAAAAATTGAAACAGAAAATATTATAATTAAAAATTAATCATTGTAATAATTGGTTATAGTTTTCTGAATATCATTTTATACATAGATAGATTAATCATGGCCGGGCATACACCGGGATCGAATCCGCTCCAGCTCCCTCTTGATTTATAAGGCGATAGCTTTAGCCACTACACCATCGGTCCCTTCTCTCTGTGAAAGTTTCTTTTTCTTGCTTTCATTCTTCCATTTAATGGAAGAAATCTAAAATGTAAATCATTCAAAGTTAACGACTTTTCTTCGGGGAAAAAACTACAGAGGCTGAACTGACGGTTTCGCATTTTGAATTCTCCTTTTACTAGAAATAAGGTTTAATTACAAGAGCATTATCACTTTTCTTATTTCTTTATTTTTGTCTCCCATGGACATTAATGAAGATTTAATGCATGCTGATGAGATACCTTGAGAATGCTGTTTCTTCCTTTTGGCGCTTTTTTCTCTCTTTTATCTGCCGGTCTTCCTTTTGCTTTCCTCCCTGTAAAAATCCGTCTTCCCTCTGAATGATTCTTCTTCTCTGATTGATGACATCAGGGCACGCAAGCGATGCCGCATGAGCGATTCTAAATACCCAGACAGTCTCCACATTTCTGCAGATTCTATGTCCCGGGGCACGATTGAAACGAACCCAATTCGTCACGTGTTCCTCAACCGGATCCTGACGTTGTATGAGGAGGGGGGTTACATCTGCATTACATTCACGGGGAGAAAAAGTACATTCGTTTCGAAATTGTCTTCCCCTTTTTTCGTTTCTGCTTCTCGTCCAATCCCTGTACCCTTATGGACAAGGGCTCTATCAGCTCATCTCTGAGCTACAGTTCTTTTTTTTTCGGAGAGAACGGACTGGTTTGATTTTATCTGTCGTCTTTACTGAGAAGAACTGTTTCGACGAAATATTCTAGACTTCTCACTATTAACAAGTTCAAAGATTTGTATCTGTTAATTTCATCTTGACCTGCATGCATTACGCTTAACATAGGAGTGCATTTGGTTGTCAAAATTTAAAGGAAGTTTGTTCAAAATTCCTGTCTTAGATTACAAGTTGTAGACTTGCGATCTTGTCATCAAAAATGCCACTTTCGAGTTCCGGCATGGACTTATCAATGCATCGTAGTTGATTTTTTTTTATTCACCATTCATCTTCATCGTCGCGATTAGCCTATACATGCAGGATAGGGACGAGAAATAAGAAAACTTTAACAACATCATGAACATCATCTCATCAAAAGACATTGCCAAACAGTTCCATTTCAAATTATTGTTTGTTGTTACGCCTGTCATGCAGGCAACCAAACTAACTTTGCTGTACGACACGGTTGCATATCATTTAGGTTAAATTTACGAAAACTGTTTCTTGGGTGTATACGCTGGTAAAGTAAACGCCACTTCCGGCGCTGTCGCCATAGCAACAGAAGACCTGGCTTAACCCTCGCATTACCAAGCGGGGTATTCTGAATACCCCAGGTTGATTTTTCCCTAAAATAATTTTATCTGAAGAGCTATATACTTGTGGTTTCATGACTTTGTCCTAAAATGGGACATGTTGAACATACGTTGAAACGTTTATATAGAAACAATAGGCATTGATTGCCACTTTTCAGACAAGTTTTAAATTCCATACAAATACAGAGTTGAAACTGTCATGGCATAGGGATGAAATAACATTTAGACACGCAATAGATGTGAAGAATTAATTATACCCTAACTGTTAGTCCCTATCTCAGAGCTGTGCTCTGTACAAATCCCACACAGACACAGGAACTGTTATGAAGAAATGAAATATTAATATCCCTATCTACACAGGCACAGAGCCTTGCTGAGCATGAAACTGTTATGGGAATTGTTATATGTGAAGAATAAATTTCACAGAGCTGTTATGGATATGGAGGTGAAGAATTGAATGAAATAATATTTATATCCATCTACTCTGTCCCTAACAAAGCTATGTTGCTGTACAAATCCCACACAGACACACAGCTGAGCATGGAACTGTTATGGAATTGTTAGATGTGAAGAATAAATTTCACAGAGCTGTTATGGATATGGAGGTGAAGAATTGAAAGAAATAATATTTATACCCATCTACTCTGTCTCTAACAAAGCTATGTTGCTGTACAAATCCCACACAGACACAGAGCTGAGCATGGAACTGTTATGGAATTGTTAGATGAGATTTGTTTGTGAAGAATAAAATTTAAATCTATACTTAATATTCATATATTTAACAGAGCTGTGCTTGCCTCACACAGACAGAGCTGAGCATGGAACTGTTAAGAAATTCTTAGATGAGATTTGTTTGTGAAAAATAAAATTTAAATCTATACTTAATATTCCTATCATGTAACAGAGCTGTGCTTGCCTCACACAGACACAGAGCTGAGCATGGAACTGTTATGGAACTGTTAGATGAGATTTGTTTGTGAAGAATAAAATAATTTTTAAATTTATACTTAATATCCCTATCTCTAACAGTTTTGCTCTACACAGACACAGAGCTGAGCATGGAACTGTTATGGAATTACACAGAGATGTTATGGATATGGATGTGAAGAATTGAATATTCTGTCTCTAACAGAGCTGTGTTGTTTTGATGTTATTAGGTACAAATCCCCACACAGACACAGAGCTGAGCATGGAACTGTTATGGAATTGTTAGATGAGATTTGTTTGTGAAGATCTTTAACAGAGCTGTGCTTGCCTCACACAGACACAGAGCTGAGCATGGAACTGTTATGGAATTGTTAGATGAGATTTGTTTGTGAAGAATGAAATAATTTTTAAATTTATACTTAATATCCCTATCTCTAACAGAGCTGTGCTGTTTTGCTCTAAATAGACACAGAGCTGAGCATGGAACTGTTATGGAATTGTGAAGAATTGAATATTCTGTCTCTAACAGAGCTGTGTTGTTTTGATGTTATTAGGTACAAATCCCCACACAGACACAGAGCTGAGCATGGAATTGTTAGATGAGATTTGTTTGTGAAGAATGAAATAATTTCTAGATGTTTCAATACTCAATATCCCTATCTCTAACAGAGCTGTGCTTGCCTCACACAGACACAGAGCTGTTATGGATATAAATGTGAAGAATTAAATGTCTCTAACAGAGCTATGCTGTACTGATGTTATTAGGTACAAATCCTCGCACAGACACAGAGCTGAGCATGGAATTGTTAGATGAGATTTGTTTGTGAAGAATGAAATAATTTCTAGATGTTTCAATAATTAAATCTATACTCAATATCCCTATCTCTAACAGAGCTGTGCTGTACTGACACACAGACACAGAGATGTTATAGATATAAATGTGAAGAATTAAATGTCTCTAACAGAGCTGTGCTGTACTGATGTTATTAGGTACAAATCCCCGCACAGACACAAAACTGAGCATGGAATTGTTATGGAATTGTTAGATGATATTTGTTTGAAGAATAATTTCTAGATGTTTCAATAATTAAATCTGTACTCAATATCCCTATCTCTAACAGAGCTGTGCTGTACTGATGTTATTAGGTACAAATCCCCGCACAGACACAGAGCTGAGCATGGAATTGTTAGGAAGAATAATTTCTAGATGTTTCAATAATAATATAATTAAATCTATACTCTAACAGAGCTGTGCTGTACTGATGTTATTAGGTACAAATCCCTGCACAGACACAGAGCTGAAAAGATGAGCAACAGAGCTGAGCATGGAATTGTTATGGAATTGTTAGATGATATTTGTTTGAAGAGTAATTTCTAGATGTTTCAATAATAATATAATTAAATCTATACTCTAACAGAGCTGTGCTGTACTGATGTTATTAGGTACAAATCCCTGCACAGACACAGAGCTGAAAAAATAAGCAACAGAGCTGTGCTGTACTGATGTTTATCCCCGCACAGACACAGAGCTGAGCGGAACTGTTATAGAATTGTTAGATGAGATTGTTTGTGAAGAGATGTTTCAATAATAATATAAATCTATACTCTAACAGAGCAATGCTGCACTGATGTTATTAAGTACAAATCCCTGCACAGACACAGAAAATAGTTCTAGATATAATAATTCTATACTCAATAATAGCTATACTTAGGTACAAATCCCCGCACAGGCACATGTTTCAATAGATATTAATTAACAGAGCTGTGCTGTACTGATGTTGCTCAGACACATAGGAGCATAGAACTGTTAAGAATAAGATTGAAGAAAAAAATAATTTCTATATCAATAGTCTATACTTATTATCCCTATCCCTGTGCTACTGTAATTAGGTACAAATCCTTGATATTTGTTAGATGCGATCCTAACTGAGCTGTGCTGATATTATTAGGCACTATGAAAATTCTCACAGAGCTGTACAGGAACAGGTTTCAAATCTCACAGACACAGAGCCTTGCTGATATTTCTACAACATGGAACTGTTATGGGCAGGAATTGTTAGATGCACTCAATATTCCTATCTATTATAAACACAGAGCTGTTATGGATATGGAGGTGAAGAATTGAAAGAATCTCTAACAAAGCTATGTTGCTGTACAAATCCCACACAGACACAGAGCTGAGCATGGAACTGTTATGGAATTGTTAGATGAGATTTGTTTGTGAAGAATGAAATAATTTTTAAATGCTCTACATAGACACAGAGCTGAGCATGGAACTGTTATGAAATTACACAGAGATGTTATAGATATGGAATTGAATATTCTGTCTCTAACAGAGCTGTGTTGTTTTGATGTTATTAGGTACAAATCCCCACACAGACACAGGAACTGTTATGAAGGAATGAAATATTAAGATACTTAACAGAGCCTTGCTGAGCATGAAACTGTTATGGGAATTGTTAGATGTGAAGAATAGAGCTGTTATAAAATATGAAGAATTGAATAAAATAATATTTATACCCATCTACTCTGTCTCTAACAAAGCTAAATCCCCACACAGACACAGAGCTGAGCATGGAACCGTTATGGAATTGTTAGATGAGATTTGTTTGTGAAGAATGAAATAATTTTAAAATCTATACTTAATATTCCTACAGAGCTGTGCTTGCCTCACACAGACACAGAGCTGAGCATAGAACTGTTATGGAATTGTTAGATGAGATTTGTTTGTGAATTTTTAAATTTATACTTAATATCCCTATCTCTAACAGAGCTGTTATGGATATAGAGGTGAAGAATTGAATGAAATAATATTTATACCCATCTACTCTGGCTCTAACAAAGCTATGTTGCTGTACAAATCCCACACAGACACAGAGCTGAGCATGGAACTGTTATGGAATTACACAGAGATGTTATAGCTCTAACAGAGCTGTGCTGTACTGATGTTATTAGGTACAAATCCCCACACAGACACAGAGCTGAGCATGGAATTGTTAGATGAGATTTGTTTGTGAAGAACGAAATAATTTCCAATAGATCTATACTTAATATCTAATAGAGCTGTGCTGTACTGACACACAGACACAGAGATGTTATGGATATAAATGTGAAGAATTGAATAAATAATATTTATACCCATCTACTCTGTCTCTAACAAAGCTATGTTGCTATACAAATCCCACACAGATACAGAGCTGAGCATGGAACTGTTATAGAATTGTTAGTTGTGAAGAATAAAATAATTTTTAAATCTATACTTAATATTCCTACAGAGCTGTGCTTGCCTCACACAGACACAGAGCTGAGCATGGAACTGTTATGGAATTGTTAGATGAGATTTGTTTGTGAAGAATGAAATAATTTTTAAATTTATACTTAATATTCCTACAGAGCTGTGCTTGCCTCACACAGGCACAGAGCTGAGCATAGAACTGTTATGGAATTGTTAGATGAGATTTGTTTGTGAAGAATAAAATAATTTTTAAATTTATATAATATACCTATCTCTAACAGAGCTGTGCTGTTTTGCTCTACATAGACACAGAGCTGAGTATGGAACTGTTATGGAATTACACAGAGATGTTATAGATATGGAATTGAATATTCTGTCTCTAACAGAGCTGTGTTGTTTTGATGTTATTAGGTACAAATCCCCACACAGACACAGAGCTGAGCTTGAGAAGAATAAAATAATTTCTAGATGTTTCAATACTCAATATCCCTATCTCTAACAGAGCTGTGCTTGCCTCACACAGACACAGAGCTGAGCATGGAACTGTTATGGAATTGTTAGATGAGATTTGTTTGTGAAGAATGAAATAATTTTTAAATTTATATAATATCCCTATCTCTAACAGAGCTGTGCTCAGAAATAGGCCACAAGTGGACCGGAAGTAAATATGTGTGGGTGGGTGTAGGTGTGTGTGGGTGGGTGTGGGTGGGTGTAGGTGGGTGTGGGTGTGTATGTGGGTGGGTGTAGGTGTGTATGTGGGTGGGTGTGGGTGAGGGGGGCTTAGTTTTATGTGTGGGCAAAAAAAATATCAAGAGAGGCTTATTTTTGACAGGTTTATGGACAACAATCTCACAGAAGTGCCTTTTATAAGTGTAGACAAATCAATCTGAGGGGGGTCATACTTTCTCGAAATGGTGGTAGCATGAAACACACTACTCACCTTGACGAGAACATTTGTTAATACGAACAGAATGACACCGTCACAGTCACCGCTGAGCGGTACAACTCGATGCTACGAACATTCTTCATACCCGAAATGAGACGACTTGGCCTAAGAGACATGTGGCTGCAGCAGGATGGTGCCACTAGTCATACAGCAGCAGTGTCAATGACAATCCTTCGACGACACTTTCCGGGACGGCTCATCTCGAGATTCCGTGATGTCCATTGGCCATCCAGATCCCCGGATCTAACTCCACCGGACTACTTCCTGTTGGGTTACCTGAAGGACAAGGTGTACACCACAAGGCCTACTACCATCAATGAACCGAAGGACAACATCCGAAGGGAGATAGCGGGCATGCCAGCCGAAACCCTGCGCAAAACTATGCTGAACATGACTGTTAGAGCCAAAGAATGTTCTCGTCAAGTTGGTGTCCATCTCAGGGATGTAATCTTCAAACACTGAACACAATGCAAAACTCCCATCCTTTGGCAGTGTTTTCCATATATTTGGTAATAAATGTTGCTTCCTACATGCTCCACATATGCATTTGAAATGTGTCCCATCAATATGGCTCACCCTTTATTTTGTTGTAAGTGACAGCGTTTATCAAAGACAATGGTACTATGTATTTAACTTACACCATTGTAAAGATTAGATTCAGAAGAATACGTAGATAAAATGCAGGTTGCTTACAGGCGACAAGTTAAACAAGAAATGGAGATACAAGAGGCATTTTCCAAGAAAGTGACCGATAAACAATTGACCGGAACTTACGATTTCTTCGGTTTAGCTACCATAGGCTTGCTGGCGCGTAAAGGAACTTAAGTCACATGGTTCTTTGTGTGCGGTCAGATATGTATTATTGCTTTCTGTGTGATTGCAGGCATTAGGCACATTTCCTGCCTTTGCACCAGTGGGCATTAAAATAAAGTACAATGCATTTTCTCGCTCAGAAGAATATATGTGTAGGGCTATATTAGTCCATAGTCAATGGATGTCCGCACAATTTTTTGTAGGGGTGGTCAGGCCATTGACCAATTTGAATAGTAGTGCTAAAGCGATTTCATTCAACAACCGGAACACGAACCACAATGAATAGACACGACTACTGCTACTACTACTAATAATAACAGCAAAAATAAATGCATATTGAGGTGACAACGGTATTATTATTATTAGCATTAGTACTCCATACACATACGTGTATATACACACAAGCTCTGTCACGTCTGCCGTTTCATGAAATTTGGTTTACATTTACATCTTGAAGGAATAGCACTTACCAAAATATAATATTTTTCTAAATTTCCGGAATACTGAATAATCGTAACTCGTAAATAAGCGAACACTAACCGGAAATATTTACTTCCACTTATAGATTATCAAGGATTGACATAAAATAATGTAATTGTTTCTTAGTGATTTCATTTATCGCAGTACACAACCGACAATGTTAAACTGACAGTAATAGGAAATGATTCTCCTCTATAAGCTTATCTTCTCGCTTCTGGTAAATTCACCCCTCTTCCAAGGTATGCATATCGCTTTGGGCATTTGAGAACTATCCAACGAGAGATTAATCATGTGATAAACCTGTCGCCCTGGAATGCCTGTCACCTACTGACTGGTCAACGACAGGAGACAAATTTAATACAAGAACTGTTTCTGTTCCTCTTCTTCTATTGTTTACAATAGGAATTCACGTCATAAAGGATTTACTTTTGTACAGTTATTAAATAAATAAAATAGATGTCCAATGCCGCAGCACGAACTGATTTCCAATGCATTCCGGTGCCCTGAAGTAACTAACTAACTAACTAACTCTCTAGCCTTCTTAAACCCGAAGGTTCATGGCTGCAGCAGCACAGGCCTTCCATCTCTCCCTATCTTGAGCAAGTTCTATATACTCTTTTCCATCCCTACCGATTTCCCTTAGGTCCATCTCAACGTTGTCCCTCCATCTTCGTCTTGGCCTTCCTACAGGTCTCTTACCATCAGGTTTCCCAACAAGAATCCTGTAAACTCCTCTTTCCTCTCCCATTCGTGCCACATGGCCTGCCCACCTAAGTCTTCTTGATTTAATTATTCTAATAATATCTGGATATGAATACAAATTATGTAGTTCTAAATTATGTAACCTTCTCCACTCACCTGTCTCCTCATCCCTTTTAGGTCCAAAGATTTTCCTAAGGATCTTATTTTCAAATACTCTCAATTTATGTTCCTCTTTCAATGTAAGGGACCAAGTTTCACATCCATATAATACTACAGGCAAAATTACTGTTTTGTATATTTTAACTTTTAGTTTCTTAGATATTAAACGAGAAGACAAAAGTTTATGAAGAGAGAAGTAACATGCATTTCCTGAATTAAGCCTACTTTTTATTTCCTCTTTAATATAATTTTCATTTGTTAATATTACTCCTAAGTATTTGAATTTGGAAACTGGTTCAAACGAGTTGTTATCAATAATTAGATTTTGATTATTACCTAACACTTGGTTTCGGCCTGTAAGCATATATTTAGTTTTCTCTTTGTTAACTTCCAAACCTATCTCTTTAGCAGTTTTGAAAAATATTTTAGCATTATTCTTAATTGTATTCACATCATCCCCCATTAAGTCTACATCATCTGGATATGCTAACAACTGAGTCACACCATTTAATTTTAGTCCTTCTTTAGTTTCTTTTACCTTCCTAACAGCATATTCTAAGGCAAAATAAAAGAGCAATGGAGATAATGCATCTCCTTGTTTTAACCCATCATGAATTGTAAATTTGTCAGACATATTAATACCCACACGAATTTTACTTTCTGTTTCACTGGTGCATATTTTTATCATACTAACAAGCTTCTTAGGTATTCCAAACTCTACTAATATATTATATAATTTCTCTCTCTTGACCGAATAATATGCTTTTTTGAAATCAGAGAATAGCTGATGGACATTTTGATTATATTCCCACTTTTTTCAAGTGTCTGTCTGATGTGAAAAAATTGATCTGTAGTTGATCTGTTACGTTTAAATCCACACTGATAATCACCTATAATTTAATTAGCATATGGGGTTAGTCTTGTTAAAAGAATGTTAGACAATATTTTGTATGTTGTTGAGAGTAGAGAAATTCCACGGTAATTATTGCAGTTCATTTTATCACCTTTTTTAAACACAGGAACAATTATGGATTCTTTCCACTGTTGAGGGATTTCTTCTTTATTCCATATTAAACAAATTAATTTATGAATTTGACATATTAATGAATTTCCACCATATTTAATTAACTCAGCTGGTATTAAATCAATGCCAGGTGCTTTATTATTCTTTAGCCTTTTAATAGCATCTTTAACTTCAGTCAAGTTAGGTTCTGGAACTAAAGGTTCTGCTGTGTGGACTTCATTTACTTCTGATTTATCTCCTACATGGACATTTTAAGGGTCATTAAAGTAGTTCTTCCATCTATTTAGAATATTGCTTGGGTCAGCTAGAAAATCATCGTCTATATCTTTTATCAAGTTTACTTTAGGTTGCCACCCCTTTCTAAACTCATTTACACCGTTATATAAATCTCTGATATTTTTATTTTTGCTGTTTGTTTCAATTTCGTTAATTTTGCTTTTCAAGTAATCTCTTTTTTTACTTCTAAACGTGCGGTTAACTTCTCGCTTTCTTCTATTATAATTGTTTAGATTTGTATCATCAGAGTTATTTAACCACCTAAGTCTAGCCTGATTTCTTATTTCTATTAGATTCTGACATTCATTATCAAACCATGGCTTACTTTTTCTCGGTTTATGGTATCCTATACTTTCTTTAGCTGCTGATTCTATTGAATTACGTATGTGCTCCCAATTCTTATTTACGTCTGTTTCATTTATATTTTCATCATCATTTAAATCCTGCGAAACATAAAATCTATTTGACCCACAAAAGTTAGGCGAAATTTTAGTCCTAAAGTTTGTTGTGTGACCTCTCATATAAAACTCTAATTTTTGGAATATTGGAAATTGTGGAAGCAATTATTCCTTGAACTAAATCATAGAATGAGAAAACATAACGTTTTTCTGTATTTTTCCAACCCAATGCTTTTTTACTTTAGTTATTCTGCTCTCTATTTCTCTTATTAACAATAACCTTTCTGCTTGTCTTTTTAACTTGAAATGAAATATGTCCATTTCCATGGGTGTCCAAGAACCGATTCGACTCCCTTTACCGACGCCCATAATTCATGATATTTTTTTAGTCTAGAAATTTCGCTCGCTCTACTTCTATTTATTTACTATTTACCAGAGAATTTCAAATACATCGTTAGCCATTTTACATTGGAATGTAAAAACAACAATGGGAGTAACAATAAGGTATAATAACAAACTAATATATATATATATATATATATATATATATATGTATGTGTGTGTGTGTGTGTGTGTGTGTGTGTGTGTGTGTGTGTGAGAGAGAGAGAGAGAGAGAGAGAGAGAGAGATAAAGTGAATTACATGTTGTTGGAAGAAAAGTGAAGAAAAGAACACTAAATGAAAGTTATCAGTACTCTGATATTTGTGTTTAGAGGATTTCAATATTTTCTCTCCCTTCCTATAATCTCAAGAATAATCAATTGCAGAGTTACATAAACTCGCCCACTTGTTAGTGAATTCGGATCGACCTGAAGATGTTTTTAGCCTGACAGATCATTATTAATTACAACAAATTGTTTTCATTATTTTTTGTGCATAAAAAAGCGTGATAAATTGGACTAAGAACCACAAGATAATTACGAATGGAAGGAACGGCACATATTGTGTTCAATCCTTTTGTCCTCGTGATAACCTCGTAACAAAGGAATACAGGACACATTGGTTAAACAAGATTTAATCTGGTTCCCGTAAACATCTCTTCGCTCACACATAAACTAATTATTAAGAAAACTGCTGTAGACATTTCGAAATAGTGCTAGTTACAACATGTGAGACATCATCTGAGTAGCACTTTCCTAAATATCATATTATTTTTCTTTCATGCTTCATTGCACCCTTCCTTCGACGACACCTTCTTATCTTACGTACCTAAAACTCTGCAAGTGGTTTTCCTTACGTGCTAACTCTCCCTTCTTCATCGTTTTCGGCTCATGTTTCCAAACTGTACGAACGCGGAATAGCCTTTCGCTGTGTTGGCGCCTTATCAACCACCATAGCAACCGGTTGTATACAGCCAATATGGCCGCACCCATCCGCGGGACTAGCAGACGACTTTACCAGCGTATTGTATTGAACTTTCACTTAATAAAACGGTGGTCCAAAGCTTGAGTTTCAGGTCCACCTTTATTCCAAATGGGCTAATTGGGACTGGTCCTACAAAGTTAGTTCCGAACCAGTATGTCTCCATCGGGTATCGAACTTGCGGCCCCTCGACGTAACCACTAAGCTATCGGGGAGGCGGAAGTCAGAAGAAGTGCGCAGTGTGCGGCTACCTTGATTATAAGCCTACAGTGTTAGCCACTATGCTATCGGGTAGAACGGATAAAAATGTAAGAAAATTGAGAAAGAAATAGAACAGGCCTTGTTTGATTGTAGATCACTTGAAATGATTAGAACAGGGTGGCTACTCACCGGGAATTATGCGTGAATTCTACGTGAAAAATTTCATCTTTCATCAATCCAAATCTCACTAAATTTATACATATTTATTAATGTCCTGGGGCACGTTTTTCACAGTTTTAGCATCTATTTTTACCGAGGAAGGAAAAGAAAAGAAAGCTGCATGAAAAATAAATCAGAATTCTCTCAACCCGTTTGCTTTGTTTATTGCAAGATATCTTGAAGTTGATTAGGTAAATTTATATAAATACTATATAGAGTAAATACTATATCCCGTAATATTTGTGACTTGTTTTTTGTGGATGTGTTTGAAGTCTGAGCATGTGAAATGGCAAATGTAAACTCTGCAATTTATATTAAATATTATATACACAAACACCATTTAATTGAATTGAATTAGATTTTTTCTAAATTGGAATCGCACAGAACCTTCATATTGAGATACGGTAATACATAAGGTTGAAATAGAGAATACATCTGCTTGTATACTTGAATTTTTGGAAAGTTCGCCTTGAAAAGCGGGAATTATACTTGAATTTTATCAAGGTCCTACAGTGACTACCCTGTAAAATTACAGTGAGCGCAAATGCTTTCAAGATATCATTAAAAATCAAAGGAATCTTCGCCGATATCGTAACGAACCTTAAAGTTCGTGGGATCTTAAGAGTATCTAGCAGGTTAATCAGTTAATTGATGGGGTGATGTAAACTACTCATCATTCATCCTCTTGATGAGACCACTCGTCATTGACATGACGAGTTATCGCTTGGCATGCGAAAGGTACAAATTACACAAAGGAATTAAACTACTGAAAAGACAATGGTCACTCGTTGGATTTTGTGAACCGTTGAACCTGTATAATGGCTGGGTGTAGGATAATTACCTGTCTATCTGAAGTCTTTAGCTGAATGAAAATAGCGAAGTCCTCTGTAAGCTTCTCTCCTATTTGTCGACCAGAGCGTCGTTCTACTCTTCACCTACTGCCTTGCTGACCACCTTCTCCCTCTCCACTCAGTCCCCAAAGTCCAGTCACATCCCAGCTTGTCTCACCTCTATATTCCCTGGCCATCGAGCTCTTCCTCGATGCCGAATCGCCGAATCGTGTTTATTATAATTGCTACCATGCAAACCGCTGACACCATAACCAGAAGTATTACCTGTTCCTGAATGCTCAGGCGGTTTGCATGGCACAACACAATGCATTGTAAACATGCCTAAGAGGCTTGAGACAGCTGAGAAAAACAAGTGAATGCCCTGGTCAACATGAAGCGTTCAGAGAGACTTAATAAAATAAACATACAATCTTAGGGATTGTTACGATATCTTTGTTTGAAACATAGAAAATGATAGGTTTGAATTTTTAAGGTCGAATTGCAACATTTCATTTCGAACATATTGATGTTTTTGCGAAAACTATCACATCCGAACTAGCAAGAGAGCTCTGGAAACACACGTAAGGTCCACAATACAGCCTTTTCCCTCCGAGAAAGCCGACGGAAACGTTGGTTGCCTCCTGTCACATTTATCACAGGCGTTGTGACGCGAATTGGCCATGTGTTTAAATATTTGCCGGGAGACTGTTATTTCCACATACCGAGAACGACCTCGTAACTGTCCCCTGCATTGAACAGGGGCATGAGGCATGCCGAAGGTTTCAAGGTCGTCGCTGACGGTTCTCTTCACTTCGCTGTGATTCAGTGCAGCAGGTTGTTACGTGTAATGCCATAACGTGTGAGTTCAGTGCGAGGTGGAGAATTTTTATGCGGGATTCTCCGAGACATGATTCTTGGACTTTCATATCAGAATAATCGATTTTTTTTCTTTTCCTGTTCTAATTTTGAGACATGTGTCTCCTCGTGTAATTACTGCTAGATACGTTCTGGTGGTTAAAAATTACACTCATGTGCAGGGCCGGATTACGGTGGGTGCTATTGATGCTGCAGCATTAGGCTCATTCCTGAAATAGGCCCAGATGTAAAGAGACGAGAATTTTCTAGCCTGGTGCAAATTCCCAGAAATGTGGCTGTAAAAAGTGTAGGAAGCATTTTTGAGGAAAAGCGGAGAAACAACATTTTCTGAATGTAATTGATGTGCTGATTCCGAATATTTTGTTTGCCACTCTCGATGTTGATGTCATGTGCTTCAAATCGCTAACAAACAAAATGGCGGACATACGAAATGAGCTCCAAATAACCTTTGAAGGAGCAGAAACAAAATAATGATCTTGGTGTCAACCATTATGTTTTTTGGGTATGCTGAATCCCAATATTATGTTTTCTAATCTGAAATTTTAAGCTGAAAGATGAACAGTTTTCTTTTGCTATATTAACCAGAAAATAAATCTTAGAATGAAATTTTGATACCCAATTTCGGACGCCTAGACACAGCGTTACTTATTATATAGTTACTATTATTCTTTGCGCTGTGACGTAACTATAATATCGTTCTGTTTATTGTTCACCGAAGATTTCAAGCATCAGGCTCAATTTCGTCTTAATCCGACCCTTCTCATGTGTGTGTGTAAGTTATCTTTGGCTAGATTCGGTTTTTGAATGAGTACATTTTCGTGTGAGAAAGAGAAAAAGTAAAATATAGGTAGGGAAAGGAAAAAGGGGAGGATTAAAGAAACGAAGCTAAATAGTAAATGAGGTGAGGTATAGTCATAAAATATCTCCGTCTTTTTTCGTGTATTTCATTCTCTCTCTCTCTCTCTCTCTCTCTCTTTCTCTCTATCTTTTTCTCCTCTCTTTCTCCTCCGTCTGAATTCCTATCTTCTCTCTCACACCTTCATTATCTCTCCCACTAAAATCTTTTTTAATATTTTGTTTCTCTCAGTTTCTGTCCTCATTTCCATTTCTTTTTATTTTCTTCAAAATGATTCGGAGAAAGCTGTGGAAAGTGAGAAGCAGGCTGATCCTCCAGGTATTATGAAGAGAGCGCTTTATGCAGTTGTATTTTTTGTGATTGCACCTGTGGTCAAGGGAATTGATGTTGTCTATAAGAAGATAGAGCCATTAATAGATAAGTTAGGTTCTCCCATCAAAACCAGTTTGTACTCGTTTTGAGAAAGTCTAATACCGGATGTAAAGTACACCAGGAAGAAAACGTTCTGCATCCATATCCCTAGTCATCTACAATATTTTCCCCACTTTTCTCTCTCTCGCATACATATACAGGGTGGCTCAATAAGTCACTTAACACCCTCAGTACAAGGCCACTGCGGCATGGAATGTGAAAATGGCGATGACCAATCATTGCCTGGCCAAGGGGGAACCACATTGACGCCACCCACACGGTCGGCGGCCATCTTGATGTCCGCCATCTTGAATTCAACTCCAGAATTTTAAATGGGAAGGGGGTCGTGCGACATATCAAAATGGGCTAGAATTGCCCGATAAATGCAATGGTGAAGGTGTTTTCGACGTATCTTTAACCAGTAAAAAGTTATGACTGAATTCTTGTACCAATTTGCTCCTTTTCGAGGTGTTAGAAAAATGCCTTAAAATTTGTTTAGCGCATCGGTAATGCATCGAGATCAAAGTGACGTCTAGGGAGAGACGTTCGCATGCCATTGCACAAGATTTTAATCCGATACATCCACGAAGAGCTGCTCATTATGAATGGTTGTCGCGAACAATTTACAGTGTGACGCTTCCATTGAATTAAAAGTCCTTCACAGTGACAAGGCTAATGTTTATGTTCAGAAGGAAGTTCATAAACAGAATATTCGACCCTTGTCATCTGATAACTAACTTTGGACAAAAACAGGTTCATAACGTTCCCATAAGTGTTCTGGTGTTCTTCCCTATTGAAAAAACTCTGTAAAAAGTACCTTCTTCCATAAGCAAGGATGGAAAAAACTGTTTATTTAACAAATCGAAATAGCCCTAAGCATTTAAGGTTCCGTTGCTGGAAAATTGGCTAACCAATCTTGTTCCACACAGCACGCCACACCATTAACTTACCAACACTAACCATTCAGCTTTGATCTGTCAAAAATGGGTTATCAGATGAAAAGCATCGAATATTCTGTTTATAAACTTCATTCTGAACATAAACATTAGCCTTGTCACTGTGAAGGACTTTTAATTCAATGGAAGCGTCACACTCTAAATTGTTCGCGACAACCATTTATAATGCGCAGCTCTTCATGGATGTATCCGATTAAAATCGTGTGCAATGGCATGCGAACGTCTCTCCCTAGACGTCACTTTGATCTCGATGCATTACCGATGCGCTAAACAAATTTTAAGGCATTTTTCTAACACCTCGAAAAGGAGCAAATTGGTACAAGAATTCAGTCATAACTTTTTACTGGTTAAAGATACGTCGAAAAAACCTTCACCATTGCATTTATCGTGCAATTCTAGCCCATTTTGATATGTCGCACGACCCCCTTCCCATTTAAAATTCTGAAGTTGAATTCAAGATGGCGGACATCAAGATGGCCGCCGACCGTGTGGGTGGCGTCAATGTGGTTCCCCCTTGGCCAGACAATGATTGGTCATCGCCATTTTCACATTCCATGCCGCAGTGGCCTTGTACTGAGGGTGTTAAATGACTTATTGAGCCACCCTGTATAACTATATTTTTATTAAATTCTTTGTTTTTTCTATCTTCCACTGTTTCTCTCCCTGACCTCCTGGCGAAGTGGTTAGCACAGAGCGCTACTCTGCCTGGCCATGGATGGTCTTTGTGAGTGTCCCTTCATCAATTTCATCGTATCATCACTTATCCTCATCGCCGCGATGAGCCAAAGGTGGCAGAATTGTGAAGTAAAACAAATCAAATCTCTTTAACTTTCTATTTATCCACAGCTTACCCCCATGACGTAGTGGTAACATCGTCGCCTGCCTTAATAATCAAGGGTTCAATACCCGGTGGAGACAGGTAATGGTTCAGTTTTTCACTTTAAATTGTGGATCCAGTTCCGATTAGTCTATCTATGCTTAAAGCAGACTTAAAACTCAACTCAACTCTTTATTTATACGTCTTTCTTTTTCGTCAAATAATTCTTTCTTTCTCTACCAATCTCCTTTCTCTCTTTATCTCATGCTTCTTTCAGAGTACATAGCATGCGCTTAACCGGCTTATTGGAAATTGAAACTTTAATGAATATAGTATGCAAAATTGAAAAAATAGCAAAAGTGGATTAGAAGAGATAAACTGAAAGAGAGTGGTTTAAAGATAAAATAGCGAAGGATAACAGAGAGTTTAAATGTATTTGAAAAATATTTTCAGGCTTCGATACGTTACGGACCTCCACGCTTTACTTTGCTTTCGATACTAAAATCGGATTAGACCTGTTCTTGTTTTTGGCTTCTGTGCATCTAGTTCCGAAAACCTTCGGATCTCTCAAACTCCACGTGGACCGTTACCCATTGGTATGTTCCCTGCTCGTATCCTCGGCCATTCCCAAATAGGATCAATAACTCCACAAAATATTATCTCTGCTGTTTTCAGGCACACGCTCCGGCCTCGGACCAAAGTAACTCAACGTGTTTCCAAAGACCTAGTAAATTTTCCTCCTTTTTTCTCTTTTTTACGGGAAAATCGATTCGAATAATCGCTGACTCCATGTTGTAGCTTGCTCGGGAGAGATACTGACTGGATGGATCTACCAGAAAAGGGAGAAATGCTGGAAGGTTGCAGAGAATGAGAATTCCAAGAGTTTTTTTGTCGATCGTTCAGCTTGCACTTTAATTTTTCTTTCTTTTTTTCGTACTATTGCTGAACGCAAGAAAATGGTCGTATTTTGTAAGCCGTTAAATTTTCACCACATTACATAACTGGTAGAATAATATGAACTAAATAAATATTGAACCTTTATTGTAGAATAAGATGCATTATCCGCACTTTGAAAAGTAGAAATATGTTCCTTATAATACTTAGGTATACCAAATACAAACCCATGAGATACCTTCTTTCTCTCTCTCTCTCTCTCTCTCTCTCTCTCTCTCTCTCTCTCTCTCTCGCTCTCTGTCTCTATCTTTTTTTCTTATCTCCCTCGCACACACAATAATTCTCATATATACATTCACACATACAAAACATAGTACATACAGTCTGTAACAAAATAACACTTAACACAATGGAACGCAAACCGTGTTTTAGGTAATATGCAGTGATGTGCCGTAGACTATACGTTTACGTCTACATGCGTTGTCTACACGTAATCTACGCGTAGATTACATTGGCTTGTAGTTTACATAGACTACGTAGACAATCTAAAGTGCATTAAAATTAATTTTCAAGGGTTTCGTGAAAGGAAAGTGACATTTCCAACTATATTGGTTCCTAACTAAATGAAAAGAACCCTATTTGGAAAAGAATTTCTCTACTCTTCTATTATCAACTATGGAAGAAGATAAATAGTATGCAAAAAACAACAACAGATGGCAGTCGTGAGGCAAGAGTAGTCATTTTCCCATAAAACACTAGAATATTTCCTATGTTAGGTTTTTTCCTAGGTGAGAAATTCTTCGAATTTAGAAGAAAGTGTGGGAAAAGTTCTCCTCACACATCAGCAACTGATAAGCAGTATAATTTACATAGATTACGTAATCTACGTGTATAAAATAGTATACGTGTAAAATGTAGACTATTGTTGTTTACGCGTAGACGCACATGCCTGGTGATATGTAGATAATTATACCGCTGATATTTTACTTTACATTAATCCTGGACCTTGTTTTATGTGTCTGTTAATGCCTGGATATTGACCTTTTGTCATTTGTTTTTATTTTTATTTTTATTTTCAGTAAAATACATTAAAATAATCATTACATGTTAATTTTGAACAAACTGACATTATTGATAAATCGCATTTCAACCACAGTTTTTCTTTTTAGCTAGTTTTTTTTTTTTTAGTTTTTGCTAGCAAAACTCAATGTATCTACTCAACTATGAACAGGAAATAACCCATTGAACATTAACAGAAACATGAAAATAATTTCAACACAAATGGCACTCAGAACTTGCCCTTACACGCGGCAGCCATTTGCCACAAACGTCAAAGACACCTGTTGGCAGAGAGTGGAATGAAAGTCAGCAGTGCAAAAATAACAAAAGAGAATCAAGATGTACCAAGGAACAATACCAGGTGCAATTTGCCATTGGCCATTGTTTTGCATATTATTACAATGGCAATTTAAACACATTTCAATATTCCTCTCATTTTTACCGGTGGTGCAGTCATTATGTTACATACTCTATATATTACTTCACGAAAAAGTCACTACTTGAAGATGAAGAATGATTAGTGACAAATACTCTTGTACAGACCGGGGTGTCAACCCAGACCCTTCGGTGGCGACTTCGTGTGCTTATCACCGAACACCCTTGGTCACCGGAATGGCTGAAAACTACTAATAGAAAAGACCATGGTCACTGTTATATATTGTCATCCGCTTATTGTCACTGTAGAAGATTAAAAAATGATTATTCCCGGTCCACACAGACGAGCACAGCGTTCATCTATTAACACGAATCCGCAAGAAGTTTCATTAATTATATCCAATGAAGCTCTCCAACGGATATCTTCTGGATATCCTGAATATCCGATACGGGTATCAAGAAGACATCCATTAGATATCCAATGGATTACCAGAATATTCGACACGAATATCAATGCCTTTCGGGTGTTTGTGCGGTGCTTACCCCCCCTTTCCCCTTTTGATTGAGGCGAGTAGAATGTGCGTAAACATTTGCCAAAGAAGAGTCAAGTCGACAGTTGAGCGACTCGGTGCATTTACTCTCCCACCTACTCGACTAATCTAAATAAGACCTTATGTGTTCAGGTGTCTACTGCAGAGAGTGGTCCTTTTCTCTTTACCAGTACACAGGGCTTCCCCCATGGCGCAGTGGTAGCGTCATTGCCTTGTAATCAAGGGGTCTCGGGTTCGATACTCGGTGGAGGCACAAGTGGTTCGGACCCCACTTTAAACTGTAGGTCCAGTCCCGGTTAGCCTTACTGTGCATAAAGTGGACTTAAAACAGCAACTCAAACCTTTACCAGTACACGGTTAGAAGTTATCGTGAAATTTGCAATATTCTAAAAGTTAGAGAGTTTGTCTGCTAATTTACAAAAATGGAACACAACATTTGTTTTTTGGCATTCATGCCGTCACCTCTTTGTGCTGTGGCTAGGAAAAAGTATACATGACTTGAACACAGACACAAACTCATATGTACATATAGTACAACCTTGTGACACGAAATGAAAATGTTTTAAATTTATATTGACTATTGTATCTATTGTATACTGTGTATTGACCGTTAATACTGTAAAAACGGTCATGCTCATTTTTACGGTAGTTGGATGGCAGCGGAAATTAACGGTCTTAGACCGTAATTTCTCCAATGTACTTCACGACTAGAATGCAACGTTCTTCACTTTAAATGTGTCCGGAGCACCTGTTTTTGCAACACAAGAAAATAAGTGTTGTTCAAGTTCTTCTGCAGGAAGACGAAACCAATGCACATCATTGTCGGAGTGCACTGAGCTAGGAGAGACATATTTTAATAATTTAAAATCCACCTGACGTTCTCTTCTCTCTCGGAGAATGCCTACTCAAGCATAAAGAGGGTAAAGAGGAGAGAGGGAGAAAGAGAGAATACTAAAGTCACAGAAAGAGAAGTGCTGGAAGAAAAAGTTTTAAATGTGGACCACATTCGCTTCCCTAAACTTTCGAGAGCTTTCAGGAAACTTTTTTCTTTTCTTTTCTTTTTTTCGAAAGTTTCTTACCAGGCGCTGGTTTTGGAGATTTTCAGACATGGGTGGGGACGAATAAGTGAGATGAAGCGGCAGAATCGTGGATAAAAACGTGGGCTGAGAAGAAAGGTGCAGACTTCCCTTTCCCAACCATACTTTTCTTTAAAGGAAAAAAACCTGGCCCACATTTTAATATGAGTATCTTATCGGTCCACGTCTCCTCCCTCTTTTCCAGCCAGCCCGGATGAAAATGGATAAAATAAGAAGAAAGAATGGAAGGGAGGAGAGGCCTGAAGAATTTCATCAACAAAAGTTTCCGGTTAGGATTGGATATCGCTTCTGTTTCGTATTGTTTAATCCTCAGAGCGCGAGAAAGTTTGGCTGCGCGAAACAGACAATATTCATGAGAAGCATATCAAGCGGGGGATGTAAAGAGTTAGTGTTGGATTACGTGACACGCTTTCCAATGTTCAACATTTGAGATGCCGAATTGACCACCCCCACGACGTTGCTTATTGACGTCATATAACTGGAAGAACTGCTTTACGGGGCAAGAGTAAAGCCATTCTCTCTCGCTTAGTTGTGCCAGTTCACGAGGTATGAAAAGATAGGTAGACTATTTTTTTCTATTCTTAAGACTGATTTACAAACAATAATTTACGTATTAGACATCATTAGAAAGGAGTATCTCAGAAAAAAGATTACCAGAGATTGCACAGTTGGTTCCAGGATTCGGCCAGGTCAGTTATGGGAATTTATAAGCCTCGAGCTTGACGTAACTACACGTGGCCTTGTAGGCCCATTGCACTTACCAATAATCAGTTAACTCCTACTTAACTTCTACATGAGGGGAAAAAATATATATCAAATATTTAATTAACAAAATATAACTTTAGCATACTTACACCAAGAAAGGATACAGAACCTTGCTTTTCTTTATAGTTCTTTAACACTTTCGCTAATTTATAAACTGACACCTTTTGCCACACTCGAATGTAAACTAGATGATACTGCATTCTCTGTGGGTTCGAACTGTATTGAGTATTATCACACACTGTAAGGTATCGAGTCTTAGCACACTCTGAACTGCATCTCGTCTTGTCACCTTCTCCCTCTATCAGGTCCTTTCACACTGTTTGCATCGAGTCTCATGGCACACTGTATTTGTTTTGAAACTATTTTCCAAAATCTCTGAGTTTTAGTTGACCAGGTGTCCCCCTGGTCCAATGAAATTGCTCGGTTTTGTCTTTAGCAAAACGTAGGGACGGCATCCCCATGACATTTCCTGGCTCCTACAGCTGGAACGTGTTGCAGAAATCGGTTCGACTGGCGATTGACCGTGACCAGTCGAAGGGACAGAGGAACCGTAAATCAGTCATTGCATTCCTTCGTCCTGGTCCCTGGCTTGAGATTGTGGATGGAAGAAACGCAGTTTACATCTTTCTGAAGGAAACTACATTTTTCACATGAAACAATGGAGAAGTGCTACACTATAACTGTGTTTTTAAGAGTTTCTTAGTAAACGTTGTACGAATTGAACGAATGAAGTAAGACTGTTGAGTTCTTCAGGACATGCATCAATTTTGCGCCCTTCAATGAATACAAGAAAATATCCCCTTATCTAAAATCCTTACATAAGCGTGAAAAAAGGGGGAGGGGTAAAAAGACCCTTATGAAAGGTTAAAAGTGCGAGGTTGTAAAGAAATCTGCACAGGGCAAACACACCAAGCTCTCTTCCAAAAGTTGATACGATTTGTTAAAACACTGTCGTCATCTTTCAACAGGGAGGATAGCGATAGAATTCCCATGCAGGATTAACAATTTGTACAGAATGTAGCGCATGCGTTTTAATCACCTTGACATATGGTGCATGTGGGCACACAATATGTCGCGAGAGAGTGGAATAAATTTTTGTACCAATCTTCCGCAGTAGGTAGGGCGTCCGCTTAGCACACGAGAGATCTGTGGAGGTGATTTCCGGCTACATCCCTGCATAGGACTCACCCCGCCCCACATCAATGAAGATGGTCAAGGCAGCCGGAGCCTGGTGCTGATCACATCGTTTCTACTATGGTCGAGAATGTCTGGAACCCTGCCTCTACATCTCCTATGTGCCTTCATGGTATTTTGCAGTGCACGGGGTTGGCACAGCGCGTTACGATGCCAATCGTCTCGGGTTCGAATCTCGGCCTCGATATAGGTGTTTTTGTGAGGACCCCTTCATCAATTTCATCATATCATCACTCGTCCCCATCTTAGCGATTAGTAGAAGTGGCAGGAAAGCGACGAAAATAAGCCTAAAGATGTAGGGGGTTCGGTCAGTCTGATTTTTTTTTGCCCCGGCTGACAAGGAGCTTAGCTTCACTTCCAACAATCTCAAAGTGTTGTTCGAAATTTTACAAGCAAGGTTCATAGCAGACTTTAAAGCAAGGGTTACAATCTACACAGCACCCAGACAGAGTTAACCATGTATCCGCCCGCCCTTTCTCGATACAGAAGGCCCCTAGCTCCTGAAATGAAGAATCCAATTGTCTAAAGTTAAACCGCTGGAAGTAGTTCGTGCTCTATCGACCGCTTCCGTCTGTAATCAACTTCGCCCCGCCACTTCTTATCCCGGTCGCCACAGCACAGAGCCCCTGCATTGTGAGATGCACTTCTTACAAACAAGTTTCCTCGCTCTTGCTCCGATATCCCCCCCCCCTTCTCCCATTTCCCCCCGTTCATTCTCCGTGCCGAAGAGCACAAATTGGACCGTCGATGGAGAAGGGAGCGTCCTCTGACGTAAGGTGCTTATTGTAGCGTATCTGCGGATGCCTTTTCCTTCTGGTAATTCTTTCAGGAGATTGGGATGCAGAAAGGAGGATTCCTTGTCTCGAAACGCCGCTCTGCAGGATATATCGGAAGGAACGTTGGATACGGAATCCTCACGATTTAGAATTCTCACACGGCCTGTACAGTCCACAACATAAATGGACGTTGAAATAATTACAAGGACTGTGGAATTAGGACATGTCCATATATTATTAAAAAAAATAAATCGAGAAGATAGATAGGCAGGCCTTGCGGCAGAATAGGAAAGGAAAGAAGAGTTTACAGGATTATTTTTGGGTAACCTGATTGTAAGAGACCTGTAGGAAGGCCAAGACGAAGATGAAGGGATATCGTTGAGATGGACCTAAAGGAAAACGGAAAGGATGGAAAAGATTGGATTTATCTTGCCCAGGATAGAGAAAGATGGAAGGCTTGTGTTGCTGCAGCTATATACCTTCGGGTTTACGAATTCTAGAGAGTAAGTAACTGTGGAAATAGGGAAGAGGGAGAATTTATGATAAAAGGGAAGTGTAATACTGATAATTTCCAATGTTCTGCAACTCTATCCATCAAGCCAACACTTGATATTACATGACGTATCGCTATCTTGACACCTGTCCGCGCTTCCTTCAGTAACATGCCGTATTGTAAGTGGGCCTCCCCGATGGCGTAGTGGTAGCGTCCTCGCCTTGTAAAGATGGGGTCCCGGGTTCGATACTCGGTGGAGGCACTTCAAACTGTAAGTCCAGTTCCAATTAGCATTGCTGTGCATAAAGTGGACTTAAAACACAAACTCAATCAATACGAGGGGGTGCTGGTAATTTCTTAGCCTTACCCCCTTCATGTTGTCGTATTTTCATGAATTTGGTCTTAAATTGCAGCGTAATGTCTGTATATTGTTGGTAGAGAAAAGTATATTTGTACGTCTAATGGTTTTGCTTTATTTCATATGTGACTGAAAGATGGCAGCACCTGAAGCAACATTTACAGTGAAAGACCATAGAGTGGTGATAAAGTATTTATTCCTGCAGAGAAAGTCCGGCAAGGAGATACATGACACGTTGGTACAGACTTTGGGGGACCATGCCCCTGCATATGCCACTGTTAAGAACTGGGTAGCTAAATTTAAAACCGGCCATTTCAGCACAGATGATGAGCCACACACAGGAAGGCCAGCATGTGTGGTTGTTCCGGAAGTAATCGATGCTGTGCATGATCTTCAAGATCGGCGAATTTCCACTAAAATCATTGCTGAGTCTCTAAACATCTCCCGTGAAAGAGTTGGTGTTATTATCCACGACCATCTAGGTATGAGTAAGGTTTCAGCATAGTGGATCCCGAAACTTTTGAACGCTGATCAGCACCGTGACAGGGTGAGGACATCCAAAGTGATTCTTGATTATTTTCAAAAGGATGCGTCCACATTTTTGTCTCGATTGGTGACTGAGGATGAGACCTGGATCTACCTCTATGATCCTGAAACAAAAGAACAATCAAAGGCATGGACCCACTCTGAGTCACCACGCCCAAAGAAGGGCCGTGTGCAAGAGACGGCAGCCAAGGTGATGGCCAGTGTTTTTGGGACAAAGACGGTGTACTGCTAATTGACTTTTTGGAAAAGGTTGGAACTATTACAGGGGCATATTATTCATCACTTCTTGATAATTTGAAGCAGACAATTAAGTCCAAACGACGCGGAAAATTGACAAATGGAATTCTGTATTTGCACGACAATGCCTCTCCACACACTGCAGGCATTACCCAGCAAAAATTAAAGGATTTGAAGTTCACAGTTTTGGAACACCCTGCTAATTCACCAGATCTGGTCCCCTCTGACTACTTCCTATTTCCAAATCTCAAGAAATTTCTGAAGGGGGTCAGATTTGGGTCACTTTCTGAGGCACAGGATGCTGTACGTACGTGGTTTGCGGACCAACCAAAATAATATTTGGGGGGGGGGTTACAACAACTGGAGAAAAGACTTAGGAAGTGTGTTCACCTCAGAGGGGATTATGTTGAATAAAAAAAAACGATTCCCATCTCTGTCTCATTTGTTTCTTGCAAAGGCTAAGAAATTACCAGCACCCCCTCGTATATCAAGAATTGTAAGGCAAGTTTTGCTTCTTTTGTCAATTTCATCTTTCTGTATTAATAACAACAAAACCAACTTCACCACGAGATACTCTTATTGCTGCTTGGAACCTACGCTTACGGCACACTGAATCATATCTAATTAACTTTCTTTCCGATGTTTTAATGCATGACTGGTAAAAATGAATGCACCTTGCTTATTGTTCCATGCGGAATTCTTCATGCAAATGAGTGTTCCTCCATTCCTTTGATATTTATTGCCATAGGACCAAACAGTCTACACGCTTCCTTGAAACAGTGTTACGGTACGTTCTGTGAAACATATTCTTTGTGACAGAGAGAACTTGAAAGGCAGCAGGCGAGATTAAAGAATGAAAAAAGAGAATTTTTGTGAAATGAAAAAAGCCGTATTTACAAGCATGTATCTCCATATTCTCAGGGTTGATTTCGCATGTGTTTTCATTTTTTTTTTCCCGTTGCTCTTTTGAACGTTCGTTCCCGTACGTTAGCCTGTCGCCATCACTCCCAACCCACTCTTTTTTCCCCCTACACTCAAAAGAACTCTTGTTTTTTAGAACGACAAAAATCCGCCGCCTCCAGCGCCATGAACAGGAAAACACACACAGACACACGCGAATAAACACGGATGCACGGACTGTAATGGACAAATCGCCGGGAAAATGTTTCAATTTGGGAAAAAGTGACGACAGATGAAGTGGATAAATTTTCGTCTCTGTAACCCTCTTTTCGCTTCGTGGAATTGCTGGTTTGAATATGTTTTAACTGCCTGTTGTTATTTTTTGAAGAAACGTCACTGTTTGCGTCATTTGTTGAAGAGTGCCCTTTTATCTGCAATGCAACGACAGATGAAAGCTTTTCATTAGCGGAATACTGAAGAAGGAATATCCTGTATTATTTTTAATCACTGTATGTGCAGGGCGTTTCTGAAAATTATATCTACATTTTTACAAAGGAAGTGCGTATAAGAACTATATTGAGGAATATATTTATGACTATATTGTTGCCTTGTAAAATTACAATAAAATAGAGCAGATAATAGCGACAAGTAGAAACTGGAAAGTTATTCTAAGAAGAGAGCTTGTTGAAATAACTTATACAGAAACATTACTACTCATAACAATTTTCCATTTTGAGTTTCTACTTTTTCTTTATCATTTTTATCTTGTTTTGTTAAAAAATCTTTCGCTTTGTTTATATCTTAGAGCTACATATATATAAGGTTTCATAAATAAGATTTTTCTGTTTCTGATTTTTGTGCTATGCTCTATTGTAAGCAATGTTTATCATTCAAGTTGACTTTTCTGAACGTTTTCTTGAGCCAGCTTCTTTCTCACTTTGATTTCACTGTGTTAACATTATCAAAATTTTGCTTTTTTGAACTTGACAATTGTTGTACTTTTACAGTCCACTTCGCCGAATTTTTCGATTATCTTCGTTGAACTATCGGATAACGTAGCTATATCTTTTGTTGAGCTATAAAATTATGTGGAATTTTCCTACACACTCGCATGATATTTAATTTTGATGCTTAGTTTACACGAATAAATAATCACAGAGTCTAGGCTTTGATTACCGGAGATATCACATTACAGTGCTACATTCTAAGGAAATATGCAACTGAGATGGCATCAAAGTGGTGGTAACAGGACATTCCTTTTGGTGTTTATGCTGATTTGGCGTTGTTTTGCACCATCTTTGGTCTCTTGTTAAAGTCGACGCGCTAGCTACGTTAACGACCGGCTGGCTTTGAAGTCGACGGAGCGCGCCCACCAGCTCCAACAATGTGACTGAGACTCCACGTGGAGTAGACGAGCACAATAATAGCTGCGCCCATTGGCTCAAGGACTCCACGTGGAGTAGACGAGCACAATGACAGCTGCGCCCATTGGCTCAAGGACTCCACGTGGAGTAGACGAGCACAATGACAGCTGCGCCCATTGGCTCAAAGACTCCACGAGGAGTAGACGAGCACAATCACAGCTGCGCCCATTGGCTGAAGGTTGAGTGTCATTAGACGTAAACAACTCGCCCGCTATTATCCCCACCCACTTTTGTGGCGGCAGCTTTCTTCAGTTCTTCGACGTTAACAAAGTAAACACGTGGACTATACACCCTTTGCTGTCAAACCACACCAAGTATGGAGACATTTAACACTCGATTAGGTCTTATGTATGGTTTTACACCGCATTTGGTGTACACAGTTGCATATATTTTTAGAGTGTATGGCTCTATATTTCAAATGCTGATACAGTTACATTGAGCCCATGCGTGCATAAATGAGACGAATTAGTCTACTCAGAATGGCGGAAAAACTTGGTTAATTTCCAGTGACTAGGTGGGATTATTTCTCCAACCTGTATAAAGCATTTTTTGGGTTCACTCAGCTTTTAATAAATGGGTACACTGGACCACAACGAGCGTGCTATTGACCACATCACCTCAAAGAAGGAACACTACCTCCACGCCAACTCCATGTGCCTTCATGACACGGTGCAATTTGCCTCATGTCTTCCACCTGTCACTATCCTGGGCGAGTTCAATACACTCTTGATCATCCTTACAGGTAAGGGGTGGCGCCAGGGGGACACAAGGGGGTGCTTGTGCACCCCCTACGTTCAACTGAAGACATTAACCTTTAGAGTGTCATATTATCTCATATAGAGCGTCGAGTGTTAGGTACTGAACTAAGACAGTTATTATTGTATGCATCAGGCAAGCACTGAAAGAGGTGCTAATATATATACATTCCTGTACTGGCGGCAGCCTCTATAAAGGTCAGCGGCCGTTCTTTTTTCTTTCGTCAGCATTGTTATTATGATTTTTTTCTTCCTTTGTTTCTTCAAGTGGTCTGTTTGTGGTTATCGATAATTGTCTACAGATTAATATGAGTTATGTTTTTCTTTTGTTTTGTTGATAAACGGTTTATTTTCCGCTTGTTTGTTCTTCCTCACACTGCAGCAAAAATTTAAGCAGCTTTCAAGGTATCACAAAGTCACTGACCAAGTCGTGCTCGGGAAATTATTTGAAGGACTTGAGTGTAAAACATGATAAGTGACATTTTGGTTCTTTTTGAGTTACAAAGTAAAATGTGCCATCCTTCAATTTTCGAGTGAAATTGCCATGTCATACAATTTGCAATGGACTCAGTGAAGCCTTGTGAAATTGGTAACCACAACACGAAAACAATTTATTTACAGTATTGTTTCTAATAATCTTTTTTCTTAATGAACTCAGAAATCAACAAAATGTCACTTACCATGTTTTACACCCGAACTCTTCATTTAACGGGAGTTATAACGTGAAGGGTAGTTTTCTTGTTAATACGTGCTATGTATTTGTTCCATGTAACATTTCTAGTAATCGTAGCATATCAGGCTTTCTCAAAACCAGTTAGAAAGAGGCTCAATGTTCACGAAGAAATTTTACAGTTCGTTGTTGGGGACAGTGCAACAGAAGGGATATGCACTTCGCGTTTTGTCCTGAAGAGGCAGACGGAATGTTCAATGTACTACGTATTTGTTACCTCCATTGGTTACATTGAAAAGTTCAAAATTGTGTTTTTAAAGACAAGGATAATTTCATTTTTTATTTCACTACATAGTTGAATAAGACTGCAACATGTATCTGCATGTTTACACTGTACGATCACTTTCTTGGAGTATAAGACTTAATACATATCATCATGTAAGTCCAGGGGGAAGGCAAGGGGGTCACAGCCTGCCTGAAAAATGAATGTCAATCTAAAGTTATTATATTTCACACATACAATTTTATTTCAGTCAGTAATTTATGTTAATCAGTGGTGGCGATTAGGGATGCACTTGCCCCCGCACTATGCTAAACTGTTCTTGCCCCCCCCCCCCCCGTTGTGGCACCTTGCTCCTCAGTTTTTCAAGGTTGCATGCGTATTTCATGGTTTTTCCTTATTTTCAGAATCGCACCCCCTCAGCACCCTTTGATGATTAATCCTGGCGCCGCCGCTGTTACAGGTCCATCTCAAATACTGTAATTCCAACTTTGCCTTGGACTTCCCACCAGTCTCTTACCACTAGGTTCCCTAACAAGGACCCTGTAAACATTTTTATTCTCTCCCATGCGTGCTAAATAGCATGCCCAGCGAAGTCCTCTAGATTCAATTATGTGTAATATCAGGGGATGAATGTAGATGGCACGCAGTTCAGTATTATGTAACTGTCTCCATTCCACTGTTGCTTTGTTTCTTTTAAGTTCAAATTTCTTTCTTGAGTTTTTTTTTTATCACAAGCTCTTAATTTATAATCCTTGTTAAGTTTACGAGACCATATTTCACATCCATACAAAACTACACATATAATTACTATCTTGTATACATATTACAACTGTATAACATTTAGATTATTTGATAAGAGCTAAACAAAATTCTGAATAGAAAAGCAACATTAATTTCTATACATTACACTTCAAATTATTTTCAACTGTTAATATTACTCCTAGGTATTTTAATTTAGAACTGATCCAAATCATTCGATGCCCATGATTAACTTTTGATGAATGCCTTCCACTTGGTTTCGGGCTGTAACCATGTAAAAATCCGCGTCACAAAATATTTCTGGACAAGGCAATGTTGGGGTCACATTTTTAAATTATATAATTACACGCGCATAGAAGTTATGTATAGTACAAAACAAGGATACGACAACTAATTCAGTTTCAAATCAATGTAAACAGAAGCTGTGAATAAATTACACGCCACATCTGGCTGGTAACTTTATATACCAGGCCTTTCGGCCGGATTCCCCCTCCTCCCCACACCTGGCTAATCAGAGCATGTAATATATAATTTCACCCACGATAGTAATGCCTCTCATATGACGAAGCATTTACGTTGCATTTATGGTGCATTTGGTCATGTTCCACCACCATTTCAGGTACGATGGTACAAAACGTGTCACCATGGCAACTGATTACTAATTTACATTGCAGGCAATATATTAGTTCTTTGACGTCTGCGCAGTGTGTATTGCATTGCAAAATGCAGGTTTATTATAAAAAAGAGGTACATTTTTCACCAAAAAGGATGTTATAAATAATTTATACAATTTATATATATATATATAATATATAGTTTTATACATATACATATATACAGGGGTGCCCACAGGGGGGGGATCATGGTGCATGAGATTTTAGGGGGGATTTTTCCCTTCGAATAATATAAAATTCAAAATATGTGCAAAAATTTTACACCTTCAATGCACCATATTTAAAATCCACTAGATGAAGAAAAGAATGTGTTTAAGGGTATTATCGAAGGGGGGGGGGGGGGAGAAATATCCAATTCTTATATATTAGGCCTTAATTGACACGTGGGTTCTGGGGGGGTCTGAAATAAACGTTGGGGGGGGCAGTAGCAATCTCTAGGTTTTCGATTATGGAGGGTATTGAGCATACAATTCAGGGAGGAATCCAATTCTTGTGTATTACTATTGTCTTAGACTCAGGGCCGGATTAAGGTGTGTGCTATTGATGCTGCAGCATTAGGCCCATTCCTGAAATAGGCCCAGATGAAAAGAGACGAGAATTTTCCGAAAGCTGACCAGTTTTCTTTTGCTATATTAACCTCAAAATAAATCTTAGAATGAAATTTGGATCCCCAATTTCGGACGCCTAGACACAGGTAGTAAAATTTTCACCTTGAAAGTTAGTTGTATACAAAAAAAAGACGGTATGCAGCATCAGGCCCAATTTCGTCTTAATCCGACCCTGCGGTTAAACTGTTGCGGAATTCTGGTGTGCAGACTGAGAATTATTTTTTTGGAGGAGGCAATATCCACTCTTCAATATCAACAGTAAGTCTAAAATTGGCATGGAAATTTTGATAAAGTGTTACATCTTAGATTGTCAAGAAATTTCTGTAGTGTATAGAGAGTTCCAAAATTGAATTTTGGAGACTGTATTTAGCGATATGGTATCCACACGTTTTCGACCCCTAACGTGCCAATAGAGAAGCTGGAAAAGATTAAATATCTCGGGATCCTAAGAAAGTATTGACACCCAATTAAAATAATATTCTTGAAAGCCGGGAAAAAAATGGATGTAAAATTTTTCTTGCTCGCTTCGCTCGCAAGGTTCCTTTGGTGGGTGTTTTTTTTTTTTTTACTGAGGGGAATGTGAAGTTTTATTCTATAGCTCCATTGCAAGGTACATGCAATATTCTCGATATTCATTAATAACATCGCGTCTTGAAATATAATGCTTAGTGTTGGTATACTACTTAATTTATAGCAGCTGCATCATTTCGAACAGAAATATATCGAATGCGCATTTCGAACTTCTTGTCACAGGAAAATTTTTCTTTAACCAGTTAAATTTTCAGTGAAGATAAAATCCACGTAATTATTGTTATGGGTTACTACAATAAGTATATTTACCCCAAGAAAACCGGGGGTGGGTTGAGTTCTTTGAAAGAGGAACCGTATTATATTATAGCTCTGAGCTTAAGAATTTCTAGCTAGGGTTCTATAATGTCTCGTGAAACAATAATTGAATCGGTCATACGGCTGAAACATGTTATTTGGTTTACCGAACCTTCAACATCTATTACTTTGTTGTTGTATTTTTTGCTATGTCGTACAGATATCATACAGACAATAAATCTGTTGTATTTTATGCTGCCCCTCATCCTTGTTTTGAAGCTACGATTTTACCATTCGGATTACATGAATGTCGTTCCTGAATCCTCCCCCCCTCTCCCCTGCCCCTTTTGCGGACGCTCTTGGCTATGTACCTTCATGATGCGTCCGTGGTATTTTCACTCTAAAAGCTAGCGAAACCAGGTATCCAAAGGTAGTAAATAAGTTTATATTACAGGGTGAGTGGTTAGTTATTATGTGAACCCACTTCTGCTTTGAAGGGGAACACAAGGCGGGCAAAAGAAAAACTTAAGCCTCTCCCGGGTTCGTGACAGACGACAGGAAAGGGTCGTAACAGCTCTTGAAAGCGAATGGCAGCATTAGTGGCGGTCGCTTCAAAGCGTCACGGGCGGTACAAATGGCGACCAAAGGCCTGCAATGTCGGAAGTAGTCGTTGATGACGTAAGGACACGCGATCCGAGGCACAGAGTCAAAGGACAGGACAATGGAATGACACAGGACCTTCTTGGCATGAAGGAGGTATGGGAAGCAATTTGAATATGAATCGAACCGACCTTCTTCTGGCGGCTTGCTGTCGTCGCCATAAATAAAACGATGTAATCACCATTTTATTGTTCGGTCAGATGGTTCTGGCCTTGGAAGTATAACTCTTTACGAAAATTTTGCCTTTAATTAAAAAGTAGAAAAGAGATGGCGATACGTGTTCTCTTAAGGCAAAAGTTATTTTAAGCATCTGCACTTTAACCTTATTCGTGCCATAAGCCGCAACAGATTATGAAATGCCAATACGTGAGATGCATTTGTTAGGTCCAGGTAGCGCTAAGAGAAAGTAATTGGTTCTATTTAAATTTTTATGTACAGGATTGTTCTTTTGGTTGATCTCTAATAGCGTTTCATATTCATCTTTTTATGTTTAATGAAAGTTTAGAAACTGAAAATGATGATGATAAAATGCTATTAGAAACGAGACTTTAAAAATACATATGCATAAAAATTTGAATATTTTTATTTATTTTATTCATTTACGACTTTGTTTACATGGTGAAGTTAAGGCATTAATGCCTTCTCTTCCACTTAACCATTAATTATAGTGGTCAATTATTGTTTCTTTACAATTAGTTGTATTAAATTAAAAAAATGAAATATAAAGTGACAAAAGAAAAATAAGTAATAAAAGTAAAATTTAACCTTCGCTTATAATAAATACATCCCACATTTCAGATGATTGGTTACTAATTAACTTTTACAAACAACAAGCATGACATTTTCAGTTTAACATTCATTTCATAGAGTCAAGAGTCTTACCAGCGCGATACCCAACTTCACAACTTCAACTTTATGCAGTGCAGTGCAATATCGGCATTCATATAAAATTTTGTATATTGTGACATGAGGAAAGTTAAATTAGAAATGATTCCACTGCAAATAACTTTTGCGGAAAATTAGTTACAAAGCAAAACCATAAGATAACATGACGGTTAAGTTATTCTTTGGCGTTTTACGGTTAATTAAAATATTTTTGTGGTAACGTTTCCCTCAACATTATATAAAAATCAGAAATATAGAAATTGTATATGTAACAAGCTGAATGAAAAGTGAGAAAAGGGTACTTCTGCTAACAAGTGTCTACACTTTTACGGATATATTGTCCCACAAGATTAACAAGACAAAAATCAAGTTATTTGACTATGGTGTCAAATGAAAGACTACGCGCTGACCTCGGCGGAGTGATTAGCACAGCGCGCTACGACGCCACGGATCCCGGGTTCGAATCCCAGCCTGGGAATGGATGATCTTAGTGAGTGTCCCTTCATCAATTTCATCAAAGCATCACTCGACGCGATTAACCAAAAGTGGTAGAAAAACGACGCTATGTAACAAAAATCAAATCAAAAGGAAGACTCCGTACAAGTGGGTTAAAAGCCGTGAAGACCAAGGAGAAACGTTTTTCCAATCACGCAGTCAATTCAGATTTACTGTTCAACATCACACGATCCATTCTCCCCTTTAAGTAAGAACCGGTGGATTTCTGAAATTATGTTCCGAGTGCCACTAAGTCAGTCAGCATGGTGCCAAGTGAAACTCGGGGGTTCTGGTAAAACCTGATATCAACTCCTCAATCTCCGCAGATTGAAATCCTTAGAATTGAAAGGAGGAGAATGCGGTGAATGGAGCGGGACTTTTGCTTCTTTCACGTCTTAGTCTCTGAGCGAAAGGAGAGGAGTACCTGCCGTGGCATAAAGGTTCTATTCTCCGTCATGTTCGTAGAGGAATACGGCGAAGGACGAATAAGTTTTGTAAATACGTCTCGTCTTTGTCGGACGAAGAGTAAGGATGGTTCGGTGGTAGTGTTTAATTTCAAAGTTACGCGAGACTTTCCGCAAATCTTGTCGGAGAGGATTTATTTTTTCTTTTTTCCAGAGATCCGAGCATCGCGACTTCAAAGACCTGTACTTTTGCTTCACGCCACGGAAAGTTTGTGTGCTTCTACCACGGTTGTTTAATATCGCTTTTCTACCTATTTAAGTTAATCGCACCGAACGGGAGAAAATAATCAGACACACAGACCTTCAGACATTTCAATGTGACTTCCAAGAAAGGATTTTCCATGTTCTCTCTACGTTATGGCGTGGATAATATATGTAACAGAAAATGTTAAGTGCAAAGGGAAGAAATAATAGAGCGATAGCTAATTTTGTTATTTTTTAAATATATATTTTTTTTAATTTTGTTAATAGCTTGAAACACTTTCCTACGTCATTGGCTTTTAAGTTCTTTCAAAAAGACTACCCCGATAGCTACAATTTTGACATCCATATTGTTTTAAAAATCCACTCTAACTTATGTGCGTGTCCATTTACGAGATTATCTCATTTTGTTGGTGTTCTTTCTAGCTTCAGTTCTGCTAGATTTTGTGTAAGGAACAAAAAGTGCGTTATTGACTTCCCTTACGTTATTAATCTTGGAACTATCAATCTACCTGCAATTATTGAATCTTATTACCATTTTTGGGATTAATGGAACCTAGGTTTTGTAATTGTAAAGGTTCAAGAAATGCAATTGTTTTAATAAATAGACTAGTATGTGGTCACGTGAGAACATATCATCATTTATTTAAAATACACATTTTAAAATCTCCGAATTGTGACTGTGGTGATTTAAGGGGTGATGCTCATCATATTATTTTGGAATGTTCAATTCACTCAGAGAAAAGAAAGATTTTATACAAAACATTGTCAAAAATTAATGTTCCTTTCCCAATTAATATGACTTCAATGTTGTATGCTCCAGATGTTAGAATTGGATATGATATACTTGCTTTATTGAGAAAAGCTGATATAAAATTATAATATATTTCTGTTACTGAATGAGTTAATGTAGTTATATAAAATTGTATATTTAAGAGCGTTTATGAACTTTGTTTGTAATTTTTTTTTAAAAAATAGGTATCTTATGTACTTATAATACAGGGAGGTTATTTCAGTCGTTCACCGCCAGCGATTCGGCCGTTCGGCGGACTCTTCATGCAACAGGTCCCGGCAAATTGCGTTCAGGAAGTCCGTAACAGAAACCGCTTGTTTTCTAATGTTTCCACTTTTCACAATTACAGTTACAATTACAATTGAAATAAGCACGTACCTTGTCGCAAGGATGCTGGAAAAGGTGTCCTCTTAAATACAAATATTTCTGGCACCTTATTTCTGACATCTAATCTTAGATTAGACGTCGCTACTTTATCTTCAGTTGACAGAAAGGGAAGACAGCATCCCGGCGCATAAAGCAAACCGAAAGCGTAAAATGATATTTAAAAGTAATAATAATGATGATCACTAACCTCCTGTGTTATAAGAGATGTTGAAAATCACCTCCTTTAACAGCAATACAACACGTTTCTTAGGTTCAAGAGATCCTGTCTATCGTAATTCCCTGACCACTTTTCTGCAAGAATTCGTTTTCACGTAATTATCGTACATAAAAACTCTCTGTTCAAGACTATATTTGTTTAACGACATAACTAATGAATGACTAACAATTAACACACAATAAAGCACTAGCACACCAACTCAATAACACGGTATAAAAAAGACGCGTACTGATAAACGCAAACAGAAGTGAGCATGAGGGTACGTTACACTCACGACGTCTGGTAGCCGACAGTGTTGCTAACCATTTTTCGGCAATGTCCCTACAGACGTAGTCAAAATGTCCCTACAACTGACCAAATGTCCCTACGCCAAGTAAAGCGACTAAAAAAATTATCACCTCATGAGCATGCAAAACAGAAGATAAAATATACACATTTACTTACCAAATCTTTCTGCTCGGTGCTTCCACAATTAATGAAGGAGCGAATTTACATTTGCCTATCCTAACTTAACCTAACCGTACCTGGAAGCGGCCCCGGCGCCTACCCAGCGTCGAATAACATGGGTACCTGGGGGAAACCCTGGGGGGTAAAGGCGGTCAGGGGCGTGATGCTGATCACATCACCCCCACTCACGACCGGATCAAGAAAGTGTGGGGCGTTACCCTCACATCCCCTATACGCCTTCATGGCGTGGTGCTATGCACAGGGGAACACTTTACCTTTTTTCTACCTGAATGGTTCGTGGGGCTATCCGTCAATGGTTTGTTGGGCTACCCGTTTTTCGAGCCCAAATTTTAACTATGTTTGCCTTGCCTAACCTAACTTAACCTAACCTTACCGAGAATGCTCAGTGGGGCTATTCCTGAATGGTTTTGCGGTAATTGTGATTACGAACCGATAAAAAATATTTTTTTCGTAGCACTTTAACATCATCGAAGACGCCATTTTCGTATCCTGCAATTTTATGATTGATGTAATGTTGCCAAATTTACCTGTAATCAAATCAGTTCTTCTACATCGTGATTGTCGCTGTCACATGTAAGCATGTTCTTTGGGCAATATACTGAAATGAATAAGTTTATTAATTAGCCCTCCTGCACACTCCACCTAACAATCTGTATAACATTAACAACTTTTTTACTGTTCTCTTCAGCTATTGTTACACAATCCATGCTCTCCAAGTATGAAATCAACAGTGTGGCAACGCTGTAGACAGCGTAACTAATTGTAATTTGTTCATATCAACAAATATGGCTACCATACTTGTATACGGAGAATCATTGCGAGAATTGAAATGCTTATTTTACAACTTTTACACGTTAATTAACATTTTTTCCCCCTCACCCCAACATGTTAACTTGAGATAAATCATCACGAATAATTATTTCGTGAGTATAAGACGTAGCATAGAAATTACAGAAGGGTCCGGTATTGGAAATTCTTGCCTTAATGAATAATAGGGGTGTGCGGGACAGAATTTTTTGGGTCGGGACGGGATCGGGACGGTAATTTTTTTAAATCCCGACATTCGGGACTGAAAAATTTGCAATTTCCCGACCAAGTCGGAAAATTTTCGGGACGGGAAATGTTCGAAATTTCCCGAAGCACTGGAAATCTCGAATTTTACAAGTCATTTTCACTTTAAGTGATTGTTTTTGCATTTCTAGAATAAAAACTTACAACTTTCGATAAGTTCCAGAAACTTACAAGGCAGAAAACGTCGAGAATTAACGACTTTTTAAAGTAAAGTATCCCGCACACCCCTAATGAATAAGGTTGAGTCGTTTACTGTTGATTATGTTATTTGAAGTCATACATGCTGCTGCTGTGCAGAGATAGATGTTGGTTGGTGATGCTGTATTTCCTGCAGTCTTTAACAATTCTGGTCCCATTTTATTTCCCTTTTTTGTTTTTGTATCACTTAACATTGAAAATATTCTTTCCGTTTCCGCTTTAGAATGTGGCAATGTTAGCACTATTTTCGCGAGAGTGGAAATGTTTTCAAAAAGGAACTTGCCTTGAAAGTTTTTGGTAACCGATAACATGTTCCAAAATTCTGATGGAGATTTGTTAGTTAGTTCTTTTTTCTCCTCTTCGCTAAAGTATCCAGATAAACTAATTCATAAAATGTCATTTACCAAGATTGAAAAAAGTACCTAGGTTTTCCCTCATTTGGCAAAATCTGTCCCTACGTTCCTACGCGGGCGAAATTTAGTGAAAAGTCCCTATGCTTAGGGACATGTCCCTACGGTTGGCATCACTGCCGACACGTGCCGTATGAAGCGCCCTCTCGCGGCTGACAGACAACTCATCCAACCCCCGATAAGCTGCTGGCTCTGTCGCGACAACTGAGGATAAAGTAGCGATGACTAATCTAAGATTAGATGTCAGAAATAATGTGCCAGAAATATTTGTATTTGGGAGGACACCTTTTCCAGCATCCTTGCGACAAGGTACGTGCTTATTTCAATTGTAATTGTAACTGTAATTGTGAAAAGTGGAAACATTACAAAACAAGCGGTTTCTGTTACGGACTTCCTGAACGCAATTTGCCGGGACCTGTTGCATGAAGAGTCCGCCGAACGGCCGAATCGCTGGCGAGGAACGACTGAAATAACCTCCCAGGCAATATATTAGTTCTTTGACGTCTGCGCAGTGTGTATTGCATTGCAAAATGCAGGTTTATTATAAAAAAGAGGTACATTTTTCACCAAAAAGGATGTTATAAATAATTTATACAATTTATATATATATATAATATATAGTTTTATACATATACATATATACAGGGGTGCCCACAGGGGGGGATCATGGTGCATGAGATTTTAGGGGGGATTTTTCCCTTCGAATAACATAAAATTCAAAATATGTGCAAAAATTTTACACCTTCAATGCACCATATTTAAAATCCACTAGATGAAGAAAAGAATGTGTTTAAGGGTATTATCGAAGGGGGAGGGGGGAGAAATATCCAATTCTTATATATTAGGCCTTAATTGACACGTGGGTTCTGGGGGGGGTCTGAAATAAACGTTGGGGGGGGGGCAGTAGCAATCTCTAGGTTTTCGATTATGGAGGGTATTGAGCATACAATTCAGGGAGGAATCCAATTCTTGTGTATTACTATTGTCTTAGACTCAGGGCCGGATTAAGGTGTGTGCTATTGATGCTGCAGCATTAGGTCCATTCCTGAAATAGGCCCAGATGAAAAGAGACGAGAATTTTCCGAAAGCTGAACAGTTTTCTTTTGCTATATTAACCTGAAAATAAATCTTAGAATGAAATTTGGATCCCCAATTTCGGACGCCTAGACACAGGTAGTAAAATTTTCACCTTGAAAGTTAGTTGTATACAAAAAAAAGACGGTATGCAGCATCAGGCCCAATTTCGTCTTAATCCGACCCTGCGGTTAAACTGTTGCGGAATTCTGGTGTGCAGACTGAGAATTATTTTTTTGGAGGAGGCAATATCCACTCTTCAATATCAACAGTAAGTCTAAAATTGGCATGGAAATTTTGATAAAGTGTTACATCTTAGATTGTCAAGAAATTTCTGTAGTGTATAGAGAGTTCCAAAATTGAATTTTGGAGACTGTATTTAGCGATATGGTATCCACACGTTTTCGACCCCTAACGTGCCAATAGAGAAGCTGGAAAAGATTAAATATCTCGGGATCCTAAGAAAGTATTGACACCCATTTAAAATAATATTCTTGAAAGCCGGGAAAGAAATGGATGTAAAACTTTTCTTGCTCGCTTCGCTCGCAAGGTTCCTTTGGTGGGTGTTTGTTTTTTTTACTGAGGGGAATGTGAAGTTTTATTCTATAGCTCCATTGCAAGGTACATGCAATATTCTCGATATTCATTAATAACATCGCGTCTTGAAATATAATGCTTAGTGTTGGTATACTACTTAATTTATAGCAGCTGCATCATTTCGAACAGAAATATATCGAATGCGCATTTCGAACTTCTTGTCACAGGAAAATTTTTCTTTAACCAGTTAAATTTTCAGTGAAGATAAAATCCACGTAATTATTGTTATGGGTTACTACAATAAGTATATTTACCCCAAGAAAACCGGGGGTGGGTTGAGTTCTTTGAAAGAGGAACCGTATTATATTATAGCTCTGAGCTTAAGAATTTCTAGCTAGGGTTCTATAATGTCTCGTGAAACAATAATTGAATCGGTCATACGGCTGAAGCATGTTATTTGGTTTACCGAACCTTCAACATCTATTACTTTGTTGTTGTATTTTTTGCTATGTCGTACAGATATCATACAGACAATAAATCTGCTGTATTTTATGCTGCCCCTCATCCTTGTTTTGAAGCTACGATTTTACCATTCGGATTACATGAATGTCGTTCCTGAATCCTCCCCCCCTCTCCCCTGCCCCTTTTGCGGACGCTCTTGGCTATGTACCTTCATGATGCGTCCGTGGTATTTTCACTCTAAAAGCTAGCGAAACCAGGTATCCAAAGGTAGTAAATAAGTTTATATTACAGGGTGAGTGGTTAGTTATTATGTGAACCCACTTCTGCTTTGAAGGGGAACACAAGGCGGGCAAAAGAAAAACTTAAGCCTCTCCCGGGTTCGTGACAGACGACAGGAAAGGGTCGTAACAGCTCTTGAAAGCGAATGGCAGCATTAGTGGCGGTCGCTTCAAAGCGTCACGGGCGGTACAAATGGCGACCAAAGGCCTGCAATGTCGGAAGTAGTCGTTGATGACATAAGGACACGCGATCCGAGGCACAGAGTCAAAGGACAGGACAATGGAATGACACAGGACCTTCTTGGCATGAAGGAGGTATGGGAAGCAATTTGTATATGAATCGAACCGACCTTCTTCTGGCGGCTTGCTGTCGTCGCCATAAATAAAACGATGTAATCACCATTTTATTGTTCGGTCAGATGGTTCTGGCCTTGGAAGTATAACTCTTTACGAAAATTTTGCCTTTAATTAAAAAGTAGAAAAGAGATGGCGATACGTGTTCTCTTAAGGCAAAAGTTATTTTAAGCATCTGCACTTTAACCTTATTCGTGCCATAAGCCGCAACAGATTATGAAATGCCAATACGTGAGATGCATTTGTTAGGTCCAGGTAGCGCTAAGAGAAAGTAATTGGTTCTATTTAAATTTTTATGTACAGGATTGTTCTTTTGGTTGATCTCTAATAGCGTTTCATATTCATCTTTTTATGTTTAATGAAAGTTTAGAAACTGAAAATGATGATGATAAAATGCTATTAGAAACGAGACTTTAAAAATATATATGCATAAAAATTTGAATATTTTTATTTATTTTATTTATTTACGACTTTGTTTACATGGTGAAGTTAAGGCATTAATGCCTTCTCTTCCACTTAACCATTAATTATAGTGGTCAATTATTGTTTCTTTACAATTAGTTGTATTAAATTAAAAAAATGAAATATAAAGTGACAAAAGAAAAATAATAATAAAAGTAAAATTTAACCTTCGCTTATAATAAATACATCCCACATTTCAGATGATTGGTTACTAATTAACTTTTACAAACAACAAGCATGACATTTTCAGTTTAACATTCATTTCATAGAGTCAAGAGTCTTACCAGCGCGATACCCAACTTCACAACTTCAAATTTATGCAGTGCAGTGCAATATCGGCATTCATATAAAATTTTGTATATTGTGACATGAGGAAAGTTAAATTAGAAATGATTCCACTGCAAATAACTTTTGCGGAAAATTAGTTACAAAGCAAAACCATAAGATAATATGACGGTTAAGTTATTCTTTGGCGTTTTACGGTTAATTAAAATATTTTTGTGGTAACGTTTCCCTCAACATTATATAAAAATCAGAAATATAGAAATTGTATATGTAACAAGCTGAATGAAAAGTGAGAAAAGGGTACTTCTGCTAACAAGTGTCTACACTTTTACGGATATATTGTCCCACAAGATTAACAAGACAAAAATCAAGTTATTTGACTATGGTGTCAAATGAAAGACTACGCGCTGACCTCGGCGGAGTGGTTAGCACAGCGCGCTACGACGCCACGGATCCCGGGTTCGAATCCCAGCCTGGGAATGGATGATCTTAGTGAGTGTCCCTTCATCAATTTCATCAAAGCATCACTCGACGCGATTAACCAAAAGTGGTAGAAAAACGACGCTAGGTAACAAAAATCAAATCAAAAGGAAGACTCCGTACAAGTGGGTTAAAAGCCGTGAAGACCAAGGAGAAACGTTTTTCCAATCACGCAGTCAATTCAGATTTACTGTTCAACATCACACGATCCATTCTCCCCTTTAAGTAAGAACCGGTGGATTTCTGAAATTATGTTCCGAGTGCCACTAAGTCAGTCAGCATGGTGCCAAGTGAAACTCGGGGGTTCTGGTAAAACCTGATATCAACTCCTCAATCTCCGCAGATTGAAATCCTTAGAATTGAAAGGAGGAGAATGCGGTGAATGGAGCGGGACTTTTGCTTCTTTCACGTCTTAGTCTCTGAGCGAAAGGAGAGGAGTACCTGCTGTGGCATAAAGGTTCTATTCTCCGTCATGTTCGTAGAGGAATACGGCGAAGGACGAATAAGTTTTGTAAATACGTCTCGTCTTTGTCGGACGAAGAGTAAGGATGGTTCGGTGGTAGTGTTTAATTTCAAAGTTACGCGAGACTTTCCGCAAATCTTGTCGGAGAGGATTTATTTTTTCTTTTTTCCAGAGATCCGAGCATCGCGACTTCAAAGACCTGTACTTTTGCTTCACGCCACGGAAAGTTTGTGTGCTTCTACCACGGTTGTTTAATATCGCTTTTCTACCTATTTAAGTTAATCGCACCGAACGGGAGAAAATAATCAGACACACAGACCTTCAGACATTTCAATGTGACTTCCAAGAAAGGATTTTCCATGTTCTCTCTACGTTATGGCGTGGATAATATATGTAACAGAAAATGTTAAGTGCAAAGGGAAGAAATAATAGAGCGATAGCTAATTTTGTTATTTTTTAAATATATATATTTTTTAATTTTGTTAATAGCTTGAAACACTTTCCTACGTCATTGGCTTTTAAGTTCTTTCAAAAAGACTACCCCGATAGCTACAATTTTGACATCCATATTGTTTTAAAAATCCACTCTAACTTATGTGCGTGTCCATTTACGAGATTATCTCATTTTGTTGGTGTTCTTTCTAGCTTCAGTTCTGCTAGATTTTGTGTAAGGAACAAAAAGTGCGTTATTGACTTCCCTTACGTTATTAATCTTGGAACTATCAATCTACCTGCAATTATTGAATCTTATTACCATTTTTGGGATTAATGGAACCTAGGTTTTGTAATTGTAAAGGTTCAAGAAATGCAATTGTTTTAATAAATAGACTAGTATGTGGTCACGTGAGAACATATCATCATTTATTTAAAATACACATTTTAAAATCTCCGAATTGTGACTGTGGTGATTTAAGGGGTGATGCTCATCATATTATTTTGGAATGTTCAATTCACTCAGAGAAAAGAAAGATTTTATACAAAACATTGTCAAAAATTAATGTTCCTTTCCCAATTAATATGACTTCAATGTTGTATGCTCCAGATGTTAGAATTGGATATGATATACTTGCTTTATTGAGAAAAGCTGATATAAAATTATAATATATTTCTGTTACTGAATGAGTTAATGTAGTTATATAAAATTGTATATTTAAGAGCGTTAATGAACTTTCTTTGTAATTTTTTTTTAAAAAAAAATGTATCTTATGTACTTATAATATATGCTGGGCATAAACAGCCACCTGTAAAGCTGTAAGTCCAATAAATCCTTGATGAGTTGAGTTCGTGTTCGTACGACAATCACATTCATTTTTTTCTCTTACGTTGTGTTCTTTTGTTTTTCTGGACAGAGAGAGAATAATACTCAAAGTAAGAAAGAATAGTTACTCAGTAATAGTGCGAGAAAAATCTTTTGGTTCTATGTATGGACGGTTTGGGATTTATAGCCTGCCATGTAAATAACTTTTCATGCCCTAAACGTCTAGTGTATGCACGGCGAGTCTCAGGTTCAAACTGTGCGTAAAGAAGCTATTAGCGTTTGAGGTGACTGCTAAAAGACAAGTTTACTTAGGTGTAATCCAAAGATGCTTTCCGTATATGTGGAAGATACGTGCTTTGAAGTCCACTTTATCCGGTACAAAAAGTAAACAAACGTGAAACGATGCACGCACCACACGGCAACCACGGGCCACCAGTGCTATATCAGTCCTTATTAATATTAATATGTAAACATTTGCATTTTGTGCGTATCTCCGTAAACGTGCGTCGTTGAAAATTGCGTGAGATACGGTGCCACCGCATGGGATGCGAGCCTGTTTTACGCCGGGAAACTCATCATCGGATAGCGAGCGTAGTGGGATCAGGTTGGAAGTTTCTTCGTCGCCATTATCCTTTTTTTTTTTTGGGCCATCCCCGAAAGCACCGGTCGGAATTGATGAGTGGTATGCATATTTCAGCATCAAGGAAAAGACCGGATGGCGGGGCCATATCTGTTTAGGAGGACGATAGGATAGCCTGGGCTGCTGATCGACTCCTGGTGCTTACGACGTGGCGGTTTCTGAAGGAAGGAACCTTTCTCTAAAAGCAGTCACCATCAGTGTTGCCATCTGCGCTCTTTTCCCACCAGATTTTATGTGATTTTTAAACCACGGCGGTGGGGGACAATGGCGTGGACCGCACAACCAAAATTTGGGAGGGGCTTTCTCCTTAAAATAATATAAAATTCAACATGTATACACACTATCTACCAAAAAGTAATTGGGCACGTGTACAAAATGGTTGTCTGGTGGTGCGAACCCTGTTAGAACCTCGTGGAGACACCTCGTGCTGCTATAACAGCAGCCACTCTGTCAGGCATGCTCTCGACTAGTTTGTGGAGGACGTCCATTGGAATGTGTCGCCATTCCGCTTGCACGATCTCGCTCAGTTGGACAATGGAATTTGGCCGCATCTCCCGAGACCTCACCCGCCAGTCCAGTGCCTCCCAAAGGTGTTTTATGGGATTGAGATGAGGACTCTGTGCAAGCCAGACCAATCGGTGAACATTGTTGTCGGCATACCACTGCATAGTAGCCTCCGAAACATGCCACCTAACATTGTCATCCTGGAAGTAACAGGGGTCCATTCCGTAAAAACGCCACAAGGTTGGGAGCATTTCATTGTCTAGTATTGTACAGTATGCCTGTGAGTTCATTGTGCCACGAACAACCACCAGTGGTCCCACTAAATGATATAAATGATTCAAATTAGATACTAAATTAACCACCATCATAGGTGCCCAATTACTTTTTGGTAGATAGTGTAGTTTTCTAAAATATATATGTAGAAAATATACACCTTATCAGCATGCTGTAATATGTGCGATGAGGTACGGGGGAATCAGAATATATTTAATTAGTAATTAATTTACTTCAGCTGGTTCCAAGTTATTTTGCTTCTGGGTGCACCACATTTAATCCGTTAGATGAGAAGCATGATTAATTTAGTGGGTCAGATCAAGTAAAATGAGCAGTAAAGCTAAAAACATTACTTTTTGTAATATGATAATCGTATATACGCTGTCGTAATTAAATAATTTGATTTGGCTTTGGCCCTGCTTCCCTGCCACTTTTGGCGGATCGCGACGATGAGGATGAGTGATAATATGTCTAAAGGCAGAAGAGAGGGGAAAGCGAGAGGTGAAGACAAATGACTGTGCACTTAGTTTGCCAGTTTACCGGGGGCATTCTTATATTTTTTAAGCTGTAACCGCGTTGGTAATAACAAACTACATGTTGCTCATGCCACGTTGATGTTTGGCTATTGACCATCCTATCCATTCAATCTTTATAAATTTGGGAACGTGGGTTGTGTGGGCGAACATTAGTTATTCGCGGAGCATGATGTTGATCCTGTTACAGAGGTTGTGAATTACATGCAAATACGATTTTGTAGGCGTCCAACTGTTCAGTGAACTCTCCACGCCGGATGTAACTGATTATGCACGGCACGTCCAACCAATGTCATGTCCCTTTTTAACTTCACACCTTCGCGGACGCATGTTATGGGTTTCCACACTGTTCATCCTGTTTTATTTACCTTCGACAATCCTATTCTGCAACTGTTTGTTCTAGAGATTTGATTATATTGAGGGAATTTTTTCCCAGTTTGATGAAATCCCTTCTGGTCAGTCTTGTAAATGCATAAAAGTTATCTTTTTCACATTTAACGTTTAAGCCTTATCTTCCTAAAAATAACTACAAAATCTACCATTTAAGGTATATTTACTAAAATACGCAGACTAGTTTTATTTAACAGTAATTGTTGTTGGGCATACAGTTCCAGAATATCTATTTTTTATCACATAGTAGAGTTGAATGCATACACCTTACGAAACAAATTTCCGTCACCATGTTTATTGTATTTGTTTCACGCAATGAGAACTTCAGGAATTGAAAAAAAAATGCAAAATAGGCTGCTGGCATCCACTGCCAGAGCATTCGTTAAGTTTCATTCCTTAAATAAAGTACGTTGCAAGAGAACAATTAATGAAAATAATCATGGAGAGTTTTTTCCGATCAATACTTGTACGTCCCACTGTACAGGTCGCGCAATTAATACTTTCTCGCCTAAAAGTCTACGTTGTAATATTGAAAATTCCTGGTGCCTAATAAGAAAATAAATATCATGGAACATATATTCTCATAGGGAAAGATTTTTTCTTTGTTTGGAACGAATTGAAAACTGTTAATCCTGTTAATTTGAATACTGTGTGTGCTTTTCAGTGTACACTTAATATTTATCAGTAATCGTCGAGTCACTTTCTAGATTGTACTCCCTCTGTCCCACAATTATTGTCCGGTATATTTTTGTTTGTTGTGTCATAATAATTGTCCGATATTCAAACTGTGACATTGGTGTATACAGAAGAAGAACATGAAACATGGGAATGAGTCATACAACTTTATTACTCAAGGATCAGTACAAATTGTGCTTTCCATCTGCCTCTTCGTCTGTCATTCCTGTACTACCATTTTGGCATACCGGACGATAATTATGGGACAGAGGAAGTATTAATATTTCATCTTTGGGATATTTTGTCTTCAGTTAAGGTAGTATACGAAATTATTATACGACTTCCACGTAGCAGATTAGGCTGAAACCGGATCCAATTTGACAGTACGATAAGTTGCTTTCTTCGTCATGAATGAACTAATTTACAGTTCTATACTTAACGTAACGCTTCTACTGAGTGAACCACTGTACCGCATGCCAGAGTTCATTGTTCATTGTTGGACTCCCCTGCATATTGTTTTATACTCATTGTTGGGATCATATCAATCATCATGTGTTCATTGTTTATTGTTTTATACTCATTGTTGGGCTCATCCCGGCACGTGCTTATTGTTTATTGTTCATGGTTACGCTGCACCTACAATTCGCGCCAGGAAGATAGTGTTCTCTGTGTCACAGAGAATAATGATTGTGGATCGATTAGGAGAACGCAGACAAATATCCAGGAATAGAGCCATCAGCTAAACGCTGTATTCAGGGTCTGAAACCACCTCTGTCGTCAATATCAACCACCCCGTAATCCATAGTTCACACTTTTAAAGTCGTCCGTGACATTCAGCAGCGGAGTAAAGCTAGCCCCCAGAAATCAACTCCGACACTGTCACCTAAGATGTATCACGAACGACGTGTTGACGAGTGCTGAAATCTCTTCAACTGAAGCCGTACCAAATGACATGTGTCCATTAACTGAAGCTAAACGCATACGCTACTACAGGGAGGTTATTTCAGTCGTTTACCGCGAGCGTGTCGGCCGCTTAGCGGCCCCTTCATGCAACAGGTCCCGGCAAATTGCGTTACAGGAAGTCCGTAACAGAAACAGCTTGTTTTGTAATGTTTCCACTTTTCACAATTACAATTACAAAACAAGCTGTTTCTGTTACGGACTTCCTGTAACTCAATTTGCCGGGACCTGTTGCATGAAGGGGCCGCTAAGCGGCCGACACGCTCGCGGAAAACGACTGAAATAACCTCCCTGTATATGGGTTGCTTGATATGATTACCGGAGGACTTTTTGTTTTTACCTATTGCAGTACTTTATGACTGATGAAGCCTGGTTCCACCTGTTGGGTTATATGAATGCGAAGAATAGATACTGGTCCTTTGCAAATCTTTACGTGACTCATGAAGAGCCACAAGACCAGAAGATTGGCATTTGGTGTGCAGTGTCAGGAACGCGCACTAAATTTTCTTCTAGTGGACCCAATTTTCTTCGAATCGACTGTGAATTCAGGAGTGTATCTGGACATCGTTGAACAGTTTAACGGCCAACAAAAACCCCAGAACAAATGTACTGCTTTTTCCAACAAGATTGGGTAACGTGCCACACCTCGAGCGACTCGCTTGCACGGGTTCATGAACTGTTTTCGGAAGAGAGAACTGTCAGCGAAGGTTTTCATTGATTGAGTTGATTGATTGAGTTGGTGTTTTAAGTCCACCTTATGCACAGCAAGGCTAATCGGAACTGGGCATACAGTTTAAAGTGGAATCCGAACCACTATGTGCCTCCACCGGGTATCGAACCCGAGACCCCATGATTACAAGGCGACAACGCTGCAACTGCGCCATCGGGGAGGCCCGTCAGTAAAGGGTTACGACCATCGTTGTCTTCTGGCTTGTCCACGTGCGATTTTTGCCCCTGGGCAATTTAAAGTGAGAAGTTTAGGGCACTGATTCGCATACCCTGGATGAACTTAGAGAAAACATCATGAACACTATCCGCAGCATCACCGTGGAAGAGGATGATCTCCGTGGCAGAGTGGTTCGCACAGCACGCTACGATACCAGGGGTCCCGGGTTCGTATCCCGGCCTGAGCATTTCTTTGTGAGTGTCCCTTCAACAATTTTATGTTCCCGATTACACAAAAAGGACCGAAAATCGACGTAAATTAACCTAATTCATTCAATCCATCAACCGTAGAAGAGCTGCAGGCAGTACTATCAGTCTGTATTCTGCGACATGTCCAGCAGTACGTTGAATTAAACGGACACCATTTCTAGCACCCTTTATGACACGTGAATGTGTTAGCTTAGAAAATTAACTAGTGTAATATCTGTAAATATAGTAATAATGTAGTAGTAGTTATACATAATTCGTTTGCTCGTTGCTTCAATCTGGGGCTACGTTTCTTGGCCCATTCTGTATTTCTCGTTATGTGCAGCATGAATTCAGGCTTTATTAACACCTGCATATTGAAACACTGTTGTTTTACTGCCACACATGCACATCACGTGTCAATCTCGATTACCCATGAAGAAGTAAGTCTTTCGCTTGCTGTTACTCAGACCCGCTCCTCCAGAATTAGTTTACACAAAATGGTGTGTACCGATCGGAGATACATTTCAGAACTCTTCGAGTTGGCAACACTGGCTCCAATGCTCAAGAGATGCATCCGAGAAGAGACGAACTGCACGGACGCGTGTAAAAAGGCGTCTGGGGAAGAGAGTTCCGATGTCAATATCTTCGGCGAACGATGAGAGGTTGCTATCTTGGACCGTAAAGCTGATAGCTTGTAAGGGGCCTCCGCTGAGCGTAATGGCGCTTAGGCAATTCCCGTAGGAAAGGGAGTGGCGTCGTTTCTTGGAAAGGTGTGCGGGAGAACGTGCCCTCTCACCTAACGTAATACTTCACGCCGTATTTAAAGTTCGTTTTCCAATTCCTCAGAGCATGTTTATCGACTACTCCCAAGTTTTCTAGTAGTGTTAATTTGAAATTCGCAAAGGAAAAAAAGGTTCACATCTAATATGAATTGGTCATTTCACCGGATACTTTAGTGTCATGTGTAAGTGACGCTGTGTGAGGGCGATTCCCCCGCTCCCTGCTCCTTCTAACCAATTTCCTCCACCTAAGACGTAAATGTACATAAATAAATGCTCTTTTGGCAGGAGTATATTACATGTGACTTCCCTCTGGAAAATTTCCCCCCTTTCTGCCCCCTCTCTCACCCTGCTATATATGAACAAATTGAATTTTTTGTTTGATATTTCGAACATATACCCTGTCTCAGTTATCTCTGGTGCAAGGCCGCGCATAGCGCCTAAGAAAGGGAGGGTGGTTGGGCAAAGCGAAGCAATACACGCTGCGAAGGCTGGTAACAGCAGTCGCTTCTCCCCTCCATGCAATCCCGTTCCCTCCCACGTGTTCATTGGTGGATTCGTCTCGCGTCACTACTTGCTCAGAGACTTGATCTTGTTCACTTGCTTCAGAGATATGGCGGACAGTGTATAAATGTAGAGATTGGTTGACACTGATTGGAACTAAATCCAATTGGCCATTAGTATGGCAAAGGTAGGTGAATTATGAAGAAATCATTGGAAAATGTAGTAAATCGGGGATGGCTCTCGAGTGAATGTTTAATTGATTGTGGCAAAGGTATCGATTTTGTAACCTTGAATGCAGGGGTGCCCATCCCCCCCAAGGGCGAGGACGCATCTCCCCCAAAATCGTTCATCAAAATCCCCCCAGAAGAATTGTTCATCATAATCCCCCCCACACACACAAATATAGTTTGGATAAACATGAAATAATTGATTTTTGTTTGAATGTCGATAATTCGATTTTTTTTTTAAATTAAATTTTAGACAACGAGATCTGACCGAATGTTACAATTATCCAGTCAGTCGTAGCACAGGGACACATATTAGGGTAAATCAAAAAGTAAAGGCAATTTTCACATAACAGCTTTATTTCCACACAAGAAGAAGAACTACACATATCAGTTTTACACATATGCCCCCTGGCATATTGTGCAATCAGCTTCTGTATCCCGTCCGCGAAGAAGGTTTTTGGTTGGTCACGAAGACACGTCTGCACCGCCTGCTGGACCTCGTCATCTGACCTGAACCGACAACCATGCAGCTTTAAAGCGGTCCATCCACTCATACACCTTTCGTTGAGCCCGACCCTGTGGCCGAGTGGTTAGCACATCGCGCTGCGACGCCAAGGGTCCCGGGTTCGAATCCCGGTCGGGCTTGGTTGTTTGTGAATGTCCATTCATCAATTTCATCATTTCATCACTCATCCCCATCTTCGCAAATTAGCCAAGAGGCACAAAACGCGAAGTAAAATAAACTAAATCAATCAATCAATCAAAACCTTGCGTTGAGTCATGGTGCTTGCTCCATACTGCGCTAACAGCCGACGGTGGATACAAGGGTCACTATTTATATTTTGAGCCTAACAATGAAAAAACAGGAATTTGGCATTGAAAACTGCTTTATTGTTTTTCGAAGTATTCTCCTTTATGGTCAATACACTTTTTCATTCGTTCGAACCATTTGTCAAAGCAGTATTTCCAATCTTCTTGAGACACCTCCATAATATGGTTTTTGAACGCATCAACGGCGTCTTCCGCCGACGAAAATCGTTGTCCACGCAATTTATTCTTGACATTCGGGAACAAGAAGAAGTCATTGGGTGCCAAATCAGGACTGTACAACAGATGACCCATCAATTCGATTTTTTGACTGTTCATAAAGTCGGTTGTTAGACGAGATGTGTGACAGCTGGCATTGTCTTGATGAAGAATGATCCGACGGCGTTTGTTTGTTTTCCGTATTTGACCGAAGACCTCTGGCAAACAAATTGTTGTGTACCATTCAGAGTTGACCGTTCTACGTTCCTCTAAAGGCACAGTTGCCACATGACCAGTTTTCCCGAAAAAGCAGGCGACCATTTGTTTCGATGCGTTTCGAGCGCGAACAACTTTTGTTGGATTGGGTTCATCTTGAAACACCCATACAGTCGACTGCTGTTTACGTTCCGGCTCATATGCATATATCCATGATTCGTCACCTGTTACAATTGTATATACGTCTTTTGAAGCACCACGATTTTATTTATTGAGCATTTGTTTGCACCAATTGACGCGAGCGTCTTTTTGAGTTTTTGTCAAATTGTGTGGGATCCAACGAGAACATACCTTTCTCACAGCTAAATGATCATGTAATATTTTATATATGCTGGTGGAACTAATGCTTATGATTGCCTCAATCTCACAGTATGTCACATGACGATCTTGCAGTATTAGGTTTTGCACAGCATCAATGTTTTCTTGAACAACAACTGATTTTGGACGACCTTCGCGAATCTCGTCGGTGAGCGAATGGGCTTCATCGCCAAATGTGGAAGTAAGTTGATCGATGCACTCTTGTCTTGATAATCCACGTCGAAAATCGTAAAAAATCATCGCACGAAAATGTTCACGAGTTAATTCCATTTTATTGTTGTCGCGCAATCTCCAAGGCAACATAAACAACACAAATGAAGCTATTGACAAAACATTTAAAGTACGTTATGGTCAATAATGCCAGACGATTCCGTGCAAACGTCAAATGGCGCCTAACTTCAATCAGTGTTGCCAAGGCTTAAAATATAAATAGTGACCCTCGTATCTGCCGGTTTGACTCCCTCCGACCACAGAAAGCGCACTACGGCGCGCTGTTCCTCGATGGTGCATTCGCGGAGTGGTGCGTCCATACGTGTGACCTTTTTGCTCCGCGACACTCGATTGAATGGGGCAGTGATGAATACTCCTACTTCCACGTCACTCCAAGGATACACGTGGTGACGTCAGACACACCCAGTCTTCGTTTATTCTTGCGAAAACACAAAATTGCCTTTAGTTTTTGATTTACCTAGTATAAGCGAAATAAATCGTGCCTGAAATCATCCAATACTAAAACTGAAGTCCGCATGTAGGAAGTTCCGAACCGACTCGGAACAATAGTGTGTGTGTGTGTGGAGGGAGGGATGAACGATTTTGGGAGGGGGACACCATACAGTTTACCACTGGCCGAGATGCCAACAATTAAAAGGCGCATGAAATTCAAATGCTTTCATTGCAGTTGAAATTAAGAGACTAAAAAAGGAAAAGCACGGCTCACTTGCATGTTTGCTAACATAGAACGTGCAAAACTGCTCAGGCTCACTGCCATTGATAGTGTACTGAATCAATCTTATTCTTAATGTCTGCTTGACTAACCTTATATTAATGCGAACAGCACGCCCTCACCCCTTTCAAAGCGAGTCTAAGGGCATAAGAAGTGGTGGTTTCATTCCAACCCAATTACCGCGATCACCCACAGGTAGAAAGAAAAACTAATAACCACAACTAAAAATCAATAACAAGTCAATCAAATGAAACGATCCCCCCATTTTTGTGTGAATATATATAGAATTGGTAACTAAACTATAAAATTTTGTCCCTCAAAAAAATTCCCATGACGCGCTGCGTTATGAATCCCTCCTGTGGGCACCCCTGCTCGAATGAGTTGTTAGTACTTACAAAAATCAAAAACAGATGTCGACATCAATGTTAAGCTTACATTCTTAATATACATTGTACACAACCTTAATTAACTGGACCTAAAATTGAAAGAAAGAAACGAGAATATTTCACACTATATTGTCCATCTTGATGGGATTATCAGTTGCCTAAAACGTTTCAAATAAACCTTTGCGCGAAGAAATTTAACACATATGCCTTCATGCCAAGAAATTATATATAAGAATTTCCTACTGTAAACATAACACTGTTATGAATAGCACACCTAAAATTTATTAAATTACAATATTTTTTCTAAATAAGTTTCATTATTGTATCATATTATTATTGTCAACATAATGATCAACAAAACATTATCATTCTATATCCCACCCTTTTTAGCACTAGTTTATTCAATAAATGTAGTGAGCCAACTTGGAGGGAGGGGTGCTACGGCCTTTTCTACTTTGAAAGTTGTACGCTGCACACCCATAGGCCGAGGAAGTTTGCCATCACTGTAGTAAATAATAATTTCATACAAAAATATATTTGCTACTAATTACAAGTGATTTCTGCAAACCAGCTATCCAAATAGAAGCTATTGATACAACTTAATTTAATATTTATATAGTTAAATCTGTTACGTCATTTGTTGTCGTTATGTATGCTGTAGTAATTTGCATGCAATTAATTAAATTCTGTATGTTTGGGGTTTTGTTACAAGTAATATTAAGGATGTTTTCACGTGCGTGGAACATGGATAAACTGTCCCACCAAGTAGAGGACATAAAGTTTGCAAAATTGCAATGTTTTCAAATTCTGTTACCAGAAGTTGCGTTCTTTTTAACTTCACGAAAGTAGCGTATGGATACTTACTTTGAGATGCACGTCCTGTAGTAAATTTTGTCTGAATTGTATGGAATAACCTGTATTTTGAATTCCTGATTTAGATATTCCCGTTGTTTCCCTGTGTACTAGAGCATCATCCTCTACGAGATGCTATCTCGCAGATCGTCTTTGCAGCCCCTCGTCGCTGGTAACCTTGTGGTTCAAATAAGGAAACGTTAATTTCATCACCCAGTATCAACCATAACTTACTTTTTGTATATCACATGTTTTATTTTCTTTAAAACATAGGAGAGAAATCGAGATTTTTCATTATCTTTTTATCAAAAGTTTTACAATTTTGTAGCCAATGTCTCTTTCATGGTTTTCCTAAGTCCTGGACACACTGAATCCGGCAAAATTATGGCATGATTGCAACGATATATCATCTCGGATAACGACCAAAAGATAATCCCACTGTACTCTTGTCCAGGAAATTTGGGTGTGGAAAATATGACATTACGAGGACCCGTTCCATCTTCTACATTTTCCGAGAGTAAACCACGGTGAACGGTCAGAATGCTTTGGAAGAGAACTTCCTTTCGCGGTTCTAATCGGCAAAGCTTAGAAAAGTGTCTTTCTACCCCCAGTTGTGTGTGGGTTCGTCAGCTATCAATATAGCCTGTTGTAAACCACAATATTGGGTACATTGTTATATTTCTTTCCATTTCGTATATTTTACGTCACTTCTCTACCTCTTGGTTTAATCGCATCGATGGGGGTGAACAATGAGGTAATGAAATAGATGACGGGACACTGTGTATTCATACCTCAACCACGGACCCCTGGCTTTGTAGCCCGCCACGCTGACCACCAGGGTTGCCAGCAGTGTTTGGAAGTAGCTAGTTACAAATAACTTTTAACCGGAAAATATCTTAAACGTCAAAGCTCAGTCATTTGAATTGCACTAAACAAAAGAAATGTATACATCTCGAACTAAAATCTAATTTAAATCTCATACTCCTCAAACTCGCCAGGAGCGTCGGAATATTTTACCTTTCTTTATTAAATACATATGTAAAGTTTAACTAAAGAAGTTCAATCCACAATAAAACTTTATAACTTAAGAGAGAAGTACAATTTATTGCATAATATAAATTATATTACTATACATTTACTTTTATTAGGAATTGAGGACTAAAAGTGGTAAACGTTGTAAGTGCCAAAAGCGAAAGTGTTGGAAATCGCATCGTTCCGCACATCAGCCCGTAAGAACGTGCACACTAGTGGCCTCCTCTTTACACGCCCTTTAAACTACTTAGTGGGCTACCAGCCACTTTTCACGTTTACCACATTATAAAGCATGGCACATTGCACAGTTTAACGTGGAAAACGGTGTTTGAATTATTGTGGCACTTACAGCGTTTACCACTTTTACTCTTCAATTCTAACTTTAACTAGTTACTTTTAATAGTAAGTAGCTCTAACTGTAAGATATTTACTTTTTATATACATAAAGTAAAGTGCTCCACTGTGCTTTGCACCACGCCATGAAGGCGTATAGGGAGTGCGGAGTTAGGGCTTCACACTTTCTTCATCACGACCGAAAATGGGGTGACGTGATCAGCACCACGCCCCTAGCCGTCTTTACCCCACAGAGTTTCCTCCAGGTACCCACTTTATACGACGCTGGGTGGGCGCCGGATTCTCCCACACCGAGGATCGAACCCGGGCCATATTGTTATTAATAGTTACTTTTAATGATTAATAGTACGATATTACTTTAATTGCAGCTCTTAAAAGATAATATTATTAGTTTTTTCTATTGCTTATAATGGATATTCTTCAACTTAAATTCAGTAACTATGAATTCGATAATAACACAAACAACAGTAGTAAAGAAATAAATCGTAATAGCATGAAAATATACAAGGCATAACATGATCTTTCGACATGTATGGATCTATTAGTGCCCATGTAGGATTTCACATACATTAGATATGCACGTTATTGTATGCTTGACAAAGAAGGGCATGCCGACAGGGTTTTTACACGAGTTTGTAAAAGAACGCCAAAAAGGAAAATGTTATTACGATAACTTGTTGAGATAAGCCTCTATACTATACGAAAGTCTTTGCAGTGACACTCTACATAATGTTGTTTACACTGGGTGTATGTATTTCGAGACGATAACGAGACAGAAGCATTTACACATCGACACGAGATCGTGAGCGAGACAGGCATTTACAATTAGAAACGAGATGAAGTACTACAGAGCTCCTCACATGCGAAGATCTAAAGAGTGTGCGATAAGTTCCAGTACCCTTACTTGTATGTATCATGTTGTGACTATGTTGAAAATTGCCCGGTTTTCTTTCATTTTCAACTTTACATTCGCTTTGTACTCACAGGACAATTGGTAGTTGACTAACTCAACCGTTGATTACTCATGACTTTATGTGTTCAATATGAGCTGCATCCCAAAATTGAAATTTTTTTTTCAAAGTTTTTAGTTTGTTCTGGGCTCACTTTGTGCACAGAAAGGCTAATCGGCAGTGGACATGCAGTTTAAAGTGGGATCCGAACCACTGTGTACTCCAGTGGATATCGAACCTTGTATCCCTTGATTGCAATGCGACGATGTAACCACTACGTCATTGGGGAAGCTCTTATATTGTTGTTGATTGATTGGTTTCGTTTATTTTACCTGTTTTTTTGCAACTTTTGGCTAATCGCGAAGATGCGTATGAGTAATAATCTGATGAAATTGATGAAGGGACACTCACGAATAACACTCATGCCCAGGACGGGATTCGAACCCGTTATCCCTGGTGTCGTAGTATGCTGACTACTCTACCACGGAGGCCGGCTTATATTGTTGTTGTCATGGTAAGTTGTTATTGAATTTGATCGCTTGCAAGTATGTTATAATGTAAATAGATAAATACAGATGTTGTAATAAATTGATGCGTGTCATATATCTAGGGGGAATATGTAATATGTAATGTAATCTACAGGTTTGGGGACTTCTTGGACGCTCTGTATAATTGGTCTAACGTCGTTTCAAAGTTTCGTGAGAAGTTGACCTCTCTCGCTGGTAATCCCTCTCTGCAAGGGGACGAGGCAGTTAGTTAGCTGGCGGGGAGTCTGTGACCGCCTCATTTTCTGGGCTATCGATCGCCCAGGGTTCGAAACTGTGGTCCCCACTCTTTCGGGACTTTAGTTCTCCAACTGCCGGCATCACCTTTCTCAACTCCGTCGAAGTGCCTCATGGGAGATTAATCTAGCTCCTTAGGCCCACATTAACACCCGGAGAGACAAGGAGAACTCCGAGGGATGCTGGCCTTTGCGAGGGACGTTCGTTTGTACCGCAACTCTCGGGCATTAACATCTCGGCTGCGGAAGATAAGATATCCCTCCGGGGGTTCACCCGGATGTGGATGAGGCCGAACTCTGTCTAGCGTGTGTGATAAATTCTTCACGAACGAGTTTCCTGCGTGGCTAATCTTAAAGGAATGAACATTAACGTTAAAGTTGGGATGAGGAACCGACTGCGCTCAAGTGAATCTTGAGCCTTCATAAGTCGGCGGAGGATGATTATGTTATCCCCTATGCTTAGCGTCTCATTATAAAGGTAGATTGTAACCTTGCGGGTAAAGCCCTTCTACAGTTCCTCTTCACTTTCAATATCTCCTTATCAACACTCAAGTTTGCCAGATAATCTTTCTTGTCATATTCATATGCACAGTCATCAGCATATTGTAATTATCAAAGTTACGGTGTATGTCTGAATTCAAATTTCTTGGAAACACCAAGATGTTTGCTTTCTCCTCAAGAAATTATTTGCGAATCCACGTTTCATGGGAAACATTTTCCCCCATACCCAGATTTGGACTTTATTTCCTCAATATGTTATGTCCAAATTATTTTTTTACCCGATGGAGCATTACTGTCCACAAAATTAACTGTAATTTCCTCAGTGTGTTAAGACTATAGTGCTGCATCGAGGCTTTTTTGCTCGATCGTCTAATAGTTCGCACGGATGACGCTAGATGGCTTACGGAATCGACTGTTTCTTCGCTCGAGCGATTGACGTTCGAACTTTCCAACGATCGGTATACGCTCGAAGCTCAGTAGTTCGCGTACAACCGTAATATGTCTCTGGTAGTGGGCCTTGAAATATACTTCGTGAAGTGAAAGACGCAGTCATCATCTTCATGTTAAAACGTAATTTAGCCGATCTTACCCATACATAGCAATATATGAAAATGAATTGATGATTATGGGCTGAAACTGCCAGCACGAATTTTACACATATATTTGTAGGATTATTGTCACATCGAAATGATATTTGATGTTCTATATTAGAGTACTGCATCGAACCACTTTCGCTCGCTCAAACTCGTTCGAATCTCCCACACTCGAGCGTGCTACGCTCGATCGTACCGCACTCGTAGCGGAATGATTGGCAACATCCCGTATTTCAGAACCTAATGCGCAGCACTGTCCATCTAAAACCCATACATGAAAGGTAACCACTCTACGCAATTAGAATTAGAAATCATAATTCCGTATATTATTATGTAAGCTCAAATACAGCATATATGAAAAGTATGCAATATCTACAGACCGTAAAATGGATACACATGCTGACAAACCTGCCTAAGCAATTACAAATATCGTTTCACAGTGCACGAAATACGTGTAGATAATTGTTCACATACCGAAGAGGATAATCATATTCTGCAAAATAATAAAATGCAGTTATAACATGCAATCGAACATCATTTCTATGTGACAATAATCGTAGAAACATAAAATGTCAGCCTAAGCAGTTTCAGCCCATAATCATCTATTTCATTTTGACATATCTCGGTAAGATACACAAAACTGCATTTTAACATGGGGATGATGACAATGTTCACTTATTTTTTTAATTTCACTTCGTATTTTACTTCACGATCCATATTTGAGGGTCCACTAGCATAGACAACTTATGGAAATACGTCTACTAATAGGGTTCGAGAGTTCGAATGTATTTCGCTCGAGCGGAAGAACTATCAATTCTGTTTACCATCTAGCGTTGCCCGTGCGAACTATTTGCCGCTCGAGCGAAAAATGCTCATTGCAGCACTCTACTCTATATATTCGAGCGAATCTCGCTCGAGTGTGGGAGATTCGATCGAGTTTGAGTGGTCTTTTTTTTTCCTCCATACAAAAATATTGGCTTCACTTCCTTCATCTGGTATGTCCAAATTCAAATTTCCGATGTAACATTTTGCTCTATAACAAAATATTGGTTCATTTCCAAAATATGCTAAGTCCGAATGCAAATTTCTCCCTTAACGTTTCGTTCCATAACAGAGCGTGGGTCTCATTTACTTAATACGTAATGCCCAAATCAACCTCCAAAGCCTAGCATTTGCAATTCTCTCGTTTGGTGATTGAAAATCGAGTGAAAAGGCTCGCATCTGTACAAGAAAAGCCACTCGCTGCTGGATGAAAATATCTATTTTTTTCCTTTCCCTCTGAGCCAGACAAGACGCAAGTAAACACTTAGTTTGATTAAAAATAAACGAAACGGAATTTTTTTCGGCTCAAAGAAAGAAGTGTCTGCTTTTATTTGGATGCATCTCCCTGGTGATTGCGGATGAGGAACAGGAAAAAAGAAGAGAACTGTAGAAACCTGGGATATTTCAATTTTCTCCGGGCATTGCTATTAATATTAAATTCAAGCGGATTAAGCTGTTGTATTCGTTAATTACTTCACTTTTCCTCAGTATGTACATGCTAGTTTACGCAGTAAAGATTATAAAGAAAAAGTGTTTACTGCAGATTTGAGCCAAAGCTGTGGAGTAATCATTTGAGATTTCGAATTGGTGAAAGACAACATGCTCACCTGATTAATGAAAGTCAGAAGGGCTAGATGAAGTTTGTTTATTTACCTTTGGTTAAATAGTTATGTAGTGTAGTTATACCAGCATGGTTGGAACCCATTGATGTCATGTTTAAATACCTTCGGAGTTGACCAAGGAATCATATTTAAATTCCGTAGTGCGGCAGTTTGGAGTGCAAAAATAAATTAAAATATATTGCCTACATAAAAGTTGAAAATGTTAAGTTTTCCATTAAAACCAAACTTGAGATCAAAGGGTTGAAATGTGAGAATATATAAGATTTATTGGCTCAGAACTGTTTAATAATCCAATATTTTTCTCATAATTATCTCTGGTTTGGAATGTGTAGAAAACGAGTTTCAAAGGAATATTAGCATTGAACACCAGATTCCACGAAAAATCGCGTTTTGATCCTATTGTCGAAATAACAGATTTATATGCGTTTTGAGAGGCTAAATATGCATAGAAACTCGAAAATGACTTATAAATTTAACTTGGTTACTAAACTGGGGAAAATGCGAAATTTTGATGCCATAATGGCGGCTGAGGAGAGCGGCATACGATAAAGAAATGTTTGTTTTTTCTTACTCCACACAAACACATCGAGTGGCGCCACACTGACAGAATTTCAAACATCACATGTCTGGACTTCGTTTTAGAATGAATACAATTGACATATATGAGCTACACACTGAACTACGTACATTTCTATCAACCAGTGTAGCATTGTGAGCTGAGCTCGTCATACGACTTATGTGTCATAACAGGTTCATGCGAGTCCTGCTCGTCATATGACGCGAATGGGTTTTAAGCGTGGATATTCTGGGTTAGCTATGTAAGTTTCTTTAGGTGACGTTTAGTTATCTAAGTTTGATTAGCTTGAAATAATCATGTTTTAAATGAATGACGTATTATGTGTTTTGGTCAGCAAGTAAGTTGAAGTTCCAGATAAAATATAAAGTGAATGTTTGATCTTTCAGTCCGGGGTGTTGATGTGCCTGAAGTCCTTACTGAAAGTACCGAACAGGATCTAGAAACTACTGAAAAGTAAAGAGTGAGAACCTGTGATATGATCCATATTTTTATGTGACGTCACAACTTTAAAATATGTCACTGATATATAATACTTTTATGAAAGGACACGTAAATGTTGTGTTATTATATGTAATATTGCACCCTGTTTGTAATATATATCTTTTGTTTAATGTTTATTGCATTTTATGCTCTGTTCATGTTTGCAAGAGTGCACTGAACGAATTTGTATTTCTAAAGATGTATAGATGTCAGTTTTGTTGATAGTATCCTTTGTAGATAGTGAGTGATTCATCTGTACTTTAATCTGTGTTCTCGAAAATAGTATAAAAGCGAGGATATCGCGTAAGAAACATCATACTTTTTCGCCACGGATCGACGAAGCTTTTGAAATTAAAAAGAACTCCTCGGTGTTGTGCATACATCTTGGTATGGTAGTTCGGGGCGCAAGCTAGGCCTATGTGATCATAGGTACGCCAAGGTACGCCGATAGCCATGCAATGATGATATGCACAATACTGCACCCATTCTACATTAAATAATAAAGCTAGCCTAAGGATTAATTTGGAAATAAAAGGCTAAAGAGCAAATATTGGCTCAGTTATCATTGCATATCTCTTGGTGTGGTAGTTCGGGGCGCAAGCTAGGTCTATGTGATCATAGGCTTGCCGATAGCCACGCATTGAGTTTTATGCGTTTTAATTGAGTCAATTCATCGACAAAGCGAAGACCTCGCCTTCGTCTCAAGTATATTTGCATTATAATTGCAATAAATAAAGAATAAAACCTTTCAGTTTATACATACTGCAGTAATGTGGTTTTATTTCTCTGTGCTGTGAATATTGTCTTTGCCTAACACTATCCCTGTACCTGAGAAGAGTCTGTGTACTTCACCAAGTCTCATCGTTCACCGCTGAGTATTATTAAGTTAATATTAATAGTATAATAATACGAATCGTCTAATTGCAAGAACGTTTCACCTAAACGATGTATATACTTGTTATATCTATATACATATCGTTATGTTATTGATTTGGACGGAGATGCTTTGATCGAACGAAGAAAAGCCGCGGAAAACAACCTAATTGGGGGAGAGAATGGTGTGTTTATCCAGTCACCTATATCATGAGTTCATCATTCCGTGGCGTAGCGTTTCGTCCGAATTCCAGGGACATGCAGCTTACGGTTACCTGACCGAGTAGCGTTTCGTCCGAGGACTACCATCCTAATAGTGTTTAATGAAGCTTTGAAACCTGTTGTTCATTGCGATAAGGTTCATTCAGCAAAGGCGTCTCGTGAACGCATGCGGTGCATGCTGCGCATGCGTCAATTGTGGGAGAAAGGACAGATTGCTCTGCGACTACATTCATGAGCAATTCTACATTCTAATTTCTTCATATATGATAAATATATATTTTACACGAGAGCGCTGAACTAAGGTTATATTACATTTCTTGGATCTGAAGTGAAAGAAAGTAATAATTCTTTTCCCACAATTGATGCATGCGTCACTTCAGATCTAAGAAATGTAATATAAGCTTAGTTCAGCGCTCTCGTGTAAAATATATATATTTATCCTATATGAAGAATTAGAATGTAGAAATGCTCATGAATGTCGTCGCAGAGCAAGCTGTCCTTTCTCCAACAATTGACGCATGCGCAGCATGCACCGCATGCGTTCACGAGACGCCTCTGTTTCATTGTTAGCGCCTGCCAAGACTCCGTGCCTTCTTTAATTGGCACTTCTATTAAAATACATAATAAAATAATAAACTATAATCTCAAAGTATTTTAATCCATTTGGATAAAGAAAGAGACATTTTTTAAAAATTTGGCTATGTCTCCTGGCTGCTCCATTGCTTCAGTGGCTCTTAAAATTCTGTTGTTCATCGAGACATATTTCTTCTTTCTTTTCACTCCATTCTTACAATCTTAGCATCTAAATGTTCTGCTTCCTTCTTCAAATACATAATCACATCTGGAACACACTCGTGGCTTTCATCTTTAATTAATTCACAGTTGTTGGCAATAACTTTTCCGCGACATGGTCGCGCAACACACCACCACACAACTTCACCAGACCGATTCTCCCTCTTCTTTGTGTACCGGTACCCATTACATATCAAACTCGGTTGACCCCTTTTGGTTGTTGTAAACTCCATCTTACGAATGGATGTGTTCTCCTTGAAAGAACTGATCCAAATAAGATCAACAATATCTTGAGCCCTCCGCTGCCACCGGTTAGTCAAGGTGTGACTCATCATCAGCCAGGCTCGGACAAAACGCAACTCATTAAACCGTCGCGGACGAACTGTAGCATTTCTTTTTACGAATTTCGCTTTCGGAGAAAACGCTACGGAATTCATCATTCATCCTCACCGTCGGGATGTAAGGGGTGATTTTCTGGAGACACCCAATTGTCAATATATTTTATTTTATTAAACAACTCAATTGGATAGAAGGAGTTAAGGCTCGGCAGGTCCTTTGGACGACGCCAGGGCAGCTGTTCTTGAATTATCCTTTTCGCTAAGATATTACACATGCTTAGAGAATTTCTTCTGGAGCATTTACGTAAACATTTGTGTGGTCTGCTTTCGCTGTTGTATAGATATTATCAATAGTTTAATAGACTTACATAGCCACAAAACTATTGAGAATATATGAACAACAGCAAAAGAAAACCACACCAATTTTTACGTGAAAGCTCTAGAAGGAATTCTAAGCGTATGTAATTTTTCAGACTTTGGGATATCGTAGCGGTTTTCGGATAGAAAGGAGGAACATTCAAAAAGTGCTGTCCTGGTGTTGGCCAAACGTTCGGCAGAGCCTTAAGAGTAGGAAACTGAAGTTAGCTGTAGAAAGCTATCATGGGCTAAGGATTGCCTTAAAACGATATCTTGATACGGAACGAGGTAAAGAAAGGATTAAACCGTTGCCAAGATTGTGTGAGAGACAAGGACACAGGCTAACTACGGCAGTGACTGAAACTCAATGTTGCATGATCCCTGCAGCGCACGGATACGTCAGCTATTTCTCTAAAAAAAACGAAAGGGGGAGGGGGAGTTCTGGGCTGAGTTTCTCCGGAGTGGGCAAGGAGTTTCCGTCTCGTCTTGCAGTTCTCGTTGTGCGTGACAGGCTGTCATGGTCTGAGCATCACGGTCTCAGGCAAGGTTGAGGTGGCGGTCGACAGGTGGGGCGAGGATCAGTTTTCTTTCCCTGCGTGTTGTTGTGCTACAACCGCAAGCACGAGAAGGACAGGGATGTGTCGAAAAGTGCTTCAGAACTCTAGAGCCATGTGTTTTACATTGTGGTAGCAATAATACAGGTTTGATCATCATCTTAGTTAATAAATACAGGGTGTTCCAGTTGTTTGTGTTTCTTTGAAACTGTGGTTTATCACACGAACAAGTCAAACTCTCAGTATTTAACCTGGTTGTTGTTTACGCTTCGTATGCACACATTGACTTTGGCAATTACAGAACATTCGCTGACATCTGCTAGTCCACGGGTCTCCTAGGTCTCAAGACACTGCTTTCATTTCGGTCTGTGTAGGAAACATTACGTATTATGTAAAGATCAAGAACCTTGCCCAACTCGGACAACGCAGAACAATAGCTATGTGTATCTTGCTCAAGACACGTGAGCAGAAATCGAATATCGCCCTGCAGTTTGGCATGCCATGATGACAACTAGTGTTGAGGTTGACTTTAAAAGTTCTTCTAAATAACTTTAATAGTTGAGCTATAGGGATATATTGTATATTTACGAAGGATATGCAATAAACCAGCTTTTTGTTTTTAACAAGATTGAAGTTGGAGTGTGTCCATAAAGGATTCACCCCATAACAGATCAAAATATATTTACAGTAAAAAGTTTCTCGGAAACAACAGATATGGAATTTTTAGTGAGCATACTCCTCATTATTAATAGACCTCTACATGGGCACCCTGATTGGTTTTCACAATATCATGTCTATTGATGAATTCACGCCACGTGTTGCGGACCATATTCACTGTGATTGATGTCACAGCCTCCTCGATCCTGGACTTCAGAATTCTACCAAGACAGTAACCTTCTTTATGTAGACAATGTTCTTCACGTAACCCCACATAAAGAAATCTAAGAGTATAAGGTCCGGGAACGGTTGTTTCCCACAATCACAATACACACATTGTATTTTCCTGCACCGTCGCCATTTTTCTGTTTTGTCGCAATTGCATGATGGGACCGAGTGTTGCCAAGTACATGGAAGATTTTTTTTAGATGTTCTTCATGTTAATACTAACGACCTCCACTACACTTGCATAGATTTTTTTTATATACAACCTGAAAGTTGCTATTTCTAACAGGCTTAACTTCCGAATGTTTTCGTCAAACATATTAAAGAGCCAGACAGGATGGATAACTTTGTAAAGTAGTCCTTATTGAGTGTCCAGCCTTGAAGCTGTAGCATACAAGATAGCTCAATATATTAACGAAATCCGTTTGTTTTTTGCCAGAGAAGGCTCTGCTACAATGAACCGTTTCAACAATACGTCCTCCGGCCAATCCTCTCAGGGCACGACAACAATGCTCTGTTTCCCAGGCTCAGAGTAAAGCTTATCATTGAGATAAACATTCCACCCAGAAGTAAAAGAACTGAGGCCGGCTGTTAATCTGGTAATAATTTATCCGGCTTACGATGGAGATTTTCGTGGGGGTAAAGCAAACTCCAGTTTGCAACTTCAATCTGGTAATTTCACTCTACGACTCATTAATCTAGATTAAAAGAGAGCTGGTCGTGTTGTCGCTTTCCTGCCCGCCCATGTGTGTTTAAGCGACGGAGGGAGAATTAAAAAAATGACCATCTCGCCAGGAATGGAGCGGGCATGCATGTATAACGTGTGATAAGGTGCCTTCTTCCCTCCCTCGTCTCTTTTAGAGATTTAAAAGGACTTTTTGAGGGAAAATGAATGTAGTACTATCTATGAGAATGTGGAAGTATCAGTCGCTCTGTATCAATGCGCTTACTGTAATCTTATCTGGATGTTACTCATTGTCAGTTTTTTCCTATTCTATTCCTAACACTAGGTGTTGAGAGGGAAATTCTGGTTTTTACAGAATTCGTATAGTGGAAACGGAGACTAGGATGGTCCTGCGACTTACTACTGATCTAGTGCTAACCACTACTCCACCGCACTCTCCGAATTTCATTGCTCATTTAAGTAGGTATATCTATATCCAACACCATGTTTGTATCAAGTTATGGATTTTCCGTGTGTTGTCAAAAATATAATTGTTCCCTGCATCCACTGTTGAATCCAGCTGCTTTCCTTCGGGTGGATATCAAACTTGGGGGGGGGGGGGAATGTCATAGACATCAAATCGTAATACTAATAAAAACAATACTTTTAAATTTCTCTTTACCTCTGATACGTATTGATTGATTGATTGATTTGGTGTTTTAAGTCCACTTTATGCACAGTAAGGCTAATCGGGACTGGACCTACAGTTTAAAGTGGGATCCGAACTACTTGTGCCTCCACCGGGTATCGAACCCAGGACCCCTTGATTACAAGGCGACGACGCTACCACTGCGCTATCGGGGAGGCCCCTCTGATACGTATTCAAATTAAATTTAGTGTACATTTCGATAAGACTGCATGACTGTGAATCCTGCCCGGTAGGGCCGAAAATGAACACTGAATCCGGTCCGTAGAGGACCAAAATGAAAATGAATGTAGAACCTGGTCCGTTGATGACCAAAAATATACGATGATCCGGACCGGTAGAATCCCTCTGGAATCGATTGTACGTGTATAATTATAGGGCTAAGTTCACCGCGATCTTCTTGGGATTTGCAAAGAAAACACAGGCACACACACTGATAACTATGTATTATAATGTATATACACATAACACTTAATCACACTTCCCTGCACTCCTGCCTAAGGAAAACTGTTTTCACGAGGTTTGCAGCTGGTGTCACAATAACACGCCACTAATGAAACGTAGCCACGTTAGGCTTACGGTATCAATACTGTAATTGTCCGCGACGGTTTCCGGCTGTTGCCCGAGTGGCTTCTCCACGAACACTGAAAACTGCAGAGTGCAAAGATATGGCGGTAGCAAGACACCGCGCTCTGAATGAATTAACCAATGGAAGTGCAGGTTTCTTAAGGCATTTGATGTACACAAAGAAACAATTGAAGCTATATGCAAATATAAAATATATAAAGAAAGAATAAACGTGGTTAGTTTTATAGATAAATCTCAAACACTCACAAGCACGTCATCATCATTCTACAACAATGGTAGACACTAACCATTATAATAGCTGTACGAAATTGAAATTCGTTACCACAGTAAAAGCTAATATTACACCAGTCCTGCAGCTCTACACGTTCCATTGTTGAGTTTCAATGAAGAGAGCTTTAATTGTATAGAACTGGTTAGCAGTTATGGAAACGGACGATAATTTAAATTCATTCATTACTTTGACTTTTAATTATAACCAGGGCTGAATTTCTGCTTATTACTACGAAAAAATAGAACACGTACGTTCTACGTTCAATTACTGCGAATGAAAGTGAACATGGTTGCCCAATTTCTTAGGAATTGTCCGAATGCTCTGCCAGGTTATTGAAATTTTCGGGATGGGGAGACATTTCCATTTCTGGGAGAGATCATCCCGGCCATCCCCCGAATCCATCACTGCCTGCAGCTTCACTATTTCTTTCGTATACTCAACTTTTCATGCAAATTTAATTTCAATACATCACAGGTTTGGAAACTGCATTATTTCAGGCTGACGACGATTTGGCGCTTGGACTGAATGCAGTGATGTGCAGTAGACTATAAGTTTCGTCTACATGCTTTGTCTACACGTAATCTACGCGTAGATTACATTGGGTTGTAGTTTACATAGACTACGTAGACAATCTAAACTGCATTAAAATTAATTTTCAAGGGTTTCATGAAGGGAAAGTGACATTTTCAACTATATTGGTTCCTAACGAAATGAATAGAATACTATTTACAACAAAATTTCTCTTCTCTTCTATTATCTACTATGGAAGATAAATAGTATGCAAAAAACAACAACAGATGGCAGTCGTGAGGCAAGAGTGGTCTCTTCCCCATAAAACACTAGAATATTTCCTAAATTAGGTTTCTTCCTAGGTGAGAAATTGTTCCAATTTGGAAGAAGGAGTATGAAAAGTTTTCTTCACACATCAGCAACTGATACGCGTATAATTTTATTTTAATTCCACGGCGCCCTTTGTTAAGTTATTACCTTTCGCCATGTTGTTTACATAGATTACGTAATCTACGTGTATAAAATAGTCTACGTATAGAATGTAGACTATCGTTGTGTACGCGTAGACACACATCACTGACTGAATGTCAGAATAATCCTCTATGGGATATGTTCTGTGTTCTGTCTGTATGAGTTTCTTTGTTTCAGATTTCACTTGATTCTTCCGGCCCTAACGAGTTCAACCTTCAAATTTTGAGGCAGGGAGGAACCAAACCCCCAGATTCATCACCGCCACTGACGCTAGAGGATTTTCTCTTATTGTAGTTGAAACCCGACGGAAAAGCCATCCTTCCAGGCGGTTGCCAGCTCAACTGGAGCCAGTTTCACCTCTTTGCTTCGCGTCCTATCACCATTGCTTTTGAAGGATGAGAAATTGTTCCAAAATTTCAATTTGAATCATATTAGAGATATATTCTGTACAGAAAAATACAAACATATGCATATAAATAAATAAACTTATGGCAAAATTCTCAAATGTCTCAAGAAGAAGGTTGTTGCCACCATTTTCCAAGATGGCGGGTTTCTCTCATTCCGCACAATCGAGTAAAAAAAAACATTTGTGTTGCTGTTATTTCCATGATAGACCATTATTTTTCCTGTATTACCTGTACTATGACACGACCACCCCATTAAGTCACTTTTTGTCAGCATGCTGATGTCCTAATTGTAGTATTACAATCTATCTTGTATTCTGATGATTCTACAGCATTCTTCACACTTCCCCTTTAATAAAATCCATCCAGAAACTGAAAAATTATTCACATGTTTACTTTGTTATTGCTATCGGAAATTGAGCCCGTTAACAAATTATCAGGAATGAAATATTGATTGCTTAGTAAACATTAAAGAGCCATTGTGAGCGTTTTCAACGATGACCAATAAAACTGAACACGCCGTGTATATACTCATAAATATACTACATTTCTAAATGCTCTAAAACATTGCAACTCCCTCTGCTAAATGGCTTCATTTATCCCGGCAATGATGCATCACCGATTTCAATTATTTGCGCCGATCGAAGCGCAAATTCTGGCGACATCGAAAGCTATTGCTAACGATAATTGAAAAGTGCGCCTCCCATGATTGAAATCTGCCTCATATATTTCGGCGCAGACGCCCGATGGAAGTCGTATCAATCCCTGATAGCGGCGGCTTGAAACTTTATGATGCACGCGAAGTTATTGATTTCACGTCAGAAGCGAAACTTATCTTCATTCGACCAGTTACCTTTGTTTCTCGGTTAGGGGTTTCCCTAACTAACTAACTAACTCTCTAGCCTTCTTGGTTCATGGCTGCAACAATACAGGCCTTCCATCTGTCCCTATCCTGAGCAAGATCTATATACTCTTTTCTATCCTTACCGATTTCCTTTACATCCATCTCAACATTATCCCTCCATCTTCGTCTTGGTCTTTTTACTGGTCTCTTACCATCAGGTTTCCCAACAAGAAACCTGTAAACTATTCTTTCCTCTCCCATTCGTGCCACATGATCTGCCCACTTAAGGTTTCTTGATTTAATCATTCTAATAATATCTGGACATGAATACAAATTATGTAACCTTCTCCACTCACCTGTCTCCTCATCTTTTAGGTCCAAATATTTTCCTAAGGATCTTATTTTCAAAAACTCTCAATTTATGTTCCTTTTTCAATGTAAGGGGCCAAGTTTCGTATCCATATAATATTACAGGCAAAATTACTGTTTTGTATATTTGAACTTTTAGTTTCTTAGATATTAAACGAGAAGACAAAATTTTATGAAGATGAAAGTAACATGTATTTCCTGAATTAAGCCTGCTTTTTATTTCCTCTTTAATATCATTTTCATCAGTTAGGGTTTTCCTTTATTTTGAATCCTGATAATTTCAAGTTATTGTTTTGTATGACGAATCGAGTGTAGCCGTTTCTAAATATGGAGTAATTTGCGAATGAGTATACGCGTATATATGCGTTGTGTGAGAATCAGAGACACGTAATTCCATTTTATCAAATTTACAGGAGAGAGGAATTAATGTATTCTTACGAATATGTCTGAGTCTTAATAAGAGTAAGCATGTAAATAATGTTTATATTATTGCTATGCTCCAGTCTCCCTTTCTCTATACTGTTCCATTTCCTTTACATATCACCCCAATATTTATTTATCTCGCAAGGTCCATGTTTGTACCATATACTGCACTATAGGTCGTGTAAATATACAGAGTTAGTGTCATCTTTCTTGACATTTACTGACTATGTGAGCTTTCGGAAATAGTTTAACCTCGATCGCTAGTCTAATTTTATTTATAGGAGATTACATTTCCTTTGGCCGGTATTTACATCCCTGTACTTCCCAGAACTTGTGCGCCTGGCTGAAATAAGTGAGATAGGCCGCTTTCTCATATTAGGGACCATCCTTATTTTAAACAACATTAACGTAATGTCATCTTATTTTCAACCAGAAACAACTACGTAGTGAAATATAACTTTTTTTATTGGACTTTCCTTGATTAATTCTCAATATGAATATTGGTCTGTTAAGCAGGAAACCACACTGGCAATGGCCTACTGCTCTTTCAGCAAATGTTTCCATCTTTCTTGTAAGTACTACTTTAGGTAAAACCGTTATTATCAGTATCATCAGAAATACCAGAATATGAGAAGAATGTGGTCCTTGATACTCTTATTTTGTAGCATTCGTTTACTCCACGTTGTAGTGGTTATAGTGCATCAAAGTGATGTAAAACTACCGCCAATTCTTGAAAATCTCTAATATTCAAATTTACAAGAAACAAAACCCTTCATATTACTGTAGTAGGTTATATCTTAAATATCTCATAAATTATAGTGCTTGTGTGTTCAATACATAACAAATAATATTATTTTGTTTTCATCCGTAGACTATCTAACATTGCATTTCATCACATAGAGTCCCCAGTTTCGTATTTCTTTCAAACTAATTAATAGTAATAACAGCAAATATATGAACAATAAATGCTTTGTAATATCCATTACAGCAAAGCAAGGTATAAATTAATTAAATCAAAGTGCCGTGCAAAACTAAATATTAAGAAACAATAAATGACCCCTTTACGTTTTATATACACTGAATATTCGTTTCATAAATAAAGTGCAAACAGATTTAACAAATTAGTTTTTCACTTTACTGTTCTTCTATCGTCAGAAACTGAAGTATATGTACTTCTGGACCGACGAAAGTTTCCTTTACACATATTCTCTATTGCAAACTTCGATGAAGTAAATGTTTTCAAGAAAATTATAAAGGCTTTTAATGTAGTAGTCCTCTAATGTTTAAAGTAGCTCAACAAAATTTTTCTTTCCTTCTCTTTCCTCCTCTTTTGGCTCCATCTATTATTGTCTTTAATAACTATTTCATTGTTGTGTTTGTCATTATCATCCTACTTGAAAATTTCCAGCTTGTTCTCAAGTCTTTCAGTTTACGTAACGAATGTCTCCACGTAAGAATTCCGACATTCTATTTTTTGTTAGATGGGACACGATACTATGGCTATTTTCCCCATACTTGCCTACATTAAAAACTAACATCAATCGGAGGTCTTACAGACTAGAAATAGTAATTTTCAAGTAGTTCCTCAAAAATCTTCACAGTAATGAGTCAACACTAAAATTTTGGGATTCAGAATCGGAAGCGCTGACTTTTTAAGGCAAGATCTCTTTAAATGTGAGGAAAATATGAATGTTCATTTTTCCGCTTGTAGAGGGAAGCATGTAATATACTACAATTATATCCATATTCACAGTAAGCCTGAAAGGTTTTTATAGTCGAATTTTGTCACTAATAAGGATAAAACAAAATTATTGAGCTGTCTAAGAGAACTATCAAGAGATGTACAAACTCCTTAGGTTCTAAAGACAAATGGTAATGAAAATCGCATTTGACTGATGTACAAATTCTGACTAAATTTACTACATCAGCTGAGAATGATATTTTTAGGCTATTCACAAGATATGGGATTCGATGATTGATTTGAAGTATGTTGCCTAGCAATTACCTATTTTTGGCGTGCAGGAAATTATTAAATTTTCAACCTCCCTCATTTTCAGCCAACGGGTCGCAAAGTACCTCGGCTTACTTACAGTACTGATGTCTTCCCGGAGAATGATTATTTCTCGAAATTATTAAGTTTTTAGGAAGACAGTGATTTTGGAAAATCGTATACAACATATTCTACATGGAAAAATCTGGTAATAATTTCTAACAATGAACACTCAATCTTCTAGCACTACCGTTCCGTGCTGCACACTACTCTACAAATAAGTTGAGTTCAGTTAGTGTTTTTAAGTCCACTTTATGCACAGTAAGGCTAATTGGGACTGGACCTACAGTTTAAAGTGCGATCCGAACCACTATGTGCATCCACCGGGTATCGGACCCGGGACCCCATGATTACAAGGCGACCACTGCGCCATCGGGGAGGCCCTCTATTCTACAAATGAGAATTTGTGAAGCATTTAATCACGTATGTAATATTCCTATGCTGGCTTTTGATTTGCAGTGAGAATTTTCGGTCTCTGATTAGCTGTATTGGGCTCCTGCGTTAGAGCTCTCGACTTTGGTGCTAGCGGTCCCTGGTTCGATTCTGAATGGAGAACCCAAAATTTAAGGGTTCGCCCATCGTCGTGAATACAATTGGGGAGCTATTTGATAAGAAGTAGCAGACTACCATCCCCAAAACCTGAAAACAGCGACGATGGGACTCGATGCGATCATGGATTTTAGTTTTAGTTTAGTTTAGATCAGCAGAGATCCTATTGGTTGAGTCCTAGTTTGAATCCAGGAGAGTGATTGACATTTTTAGTTGTGTGTATTGCAACTATATCATCTTATTGAGGGACGAGGTACTCAGTGAGTTAGAAAAGTAGCGTAATGTAATTGAAATAGATATAACTAAATGGCGATTGGAATACAGCCCGTAAAATTGCTGAATAATTCTTCGAGTTAATCTATGGGTATCTGGTTCCGTGACGCAATATAGGTCAGCGGAACTAACTTTATTTATTTCTTTTTAGACAGCCTGTACAAGACAAATTTAAGTTTCAGGGTGGTAGTATGTTCAAGAACGCAGAAAGGATTGAGAAATGTAAAAGAAAAGAAAAATTGTCATGTGAGGCTGGCATGACGTGGCATCGCGCGTCTTATCAAACCTCGTGAAACTCCAGCATCACGCAAATTCCAAACTTGGGTTTCGGAGTGAGGTGTTTCCGTGCTACTGTCTCCCTTGATCACGTGACTACTATTTCCAACCCCTACGCTGTGTTTGTTTTTTCTTCTTTTAACATTTCGAGTGGAAACAAAGTTAAGTTTGTTACAAGTCATCTTTGAGTCGTTTTATGCGTACGGAACAATCTGAAGATGGGCCTGTGAATTTTGGTCGCTTTGTCTGAAAGTATAAATTTTGGTAGTTTCTCTTCAAAATATTTTGTTCACTTTCATATGAACTGAGGATGTTGGTTGTTTGAACTGGAACTGTATTTTGGTCGGATGTACCGGGTGTCCCAGAAGTATTTCCCTAATTACAAACTTGATTCATATCCGCTATATGGAATGTAGAGATGTGAAAGTGGTGCCAAAATGTTGGAAAACTAACCAAGTTTTTTGTTCCAGGTTTCAGTAACGTGGCTGTAGTGTAGCAGTGTCAGTGCCCAGGAAACCGGAAATGTTCACAAATCAGGAAGAAGCTCAGTGTGTCCCCTGGTATCATTAGGCAACAAAGCCTGTGCAATTTGCACTTTGTATGCAAGAAGAATAAACGTTTGTGTAAGATATCATAAAGATAACTTTTTGGTTGATGTTTTACGTTGTTTGAAATCGCTGAGGTTGATGGTTCGGCCACTTCTCGGTAAGTCAGCAACAGATTCTGTGGTCTTGACCTTGTCATACCACGACTTAATGCTCTCGACATCGGGCGGCATCTTTCCATAAGTTGTTTGAAAGTTCCTCTGCACTGTTATTGGTGACCGGGTCTCGTGACACACTGAGATTTTTCCTGATTTGTGAACATTTCCGGTTTCCTGGGCACTGACACTGCTACACTACAGCCACGTTACTGAAACCTGGAACAAAACACCTTGGTTAGTTTTCCAACATTTTGGCATCACTTTCACATCTCTACATTGCATATAGCGGATATGAATAAAGTTTGTAATCAGGGAAATACTTCTGGGACACCCGGTATTTTTCTCGTTAGGGTTAAAACTGCATTTTGGAAGAAGCTAGAACTCAGAATTTGAATTCAAATTTGAATTTTGCTTCGAGCTGGAACTTTGTATGTTGATTGTAACTGAAACTTTGAATTTTGGTTAGAGCCAAACCTGTGATTTCTTTACGTTAGAGCTGTAACTCTGAATTTTGGACGGAGCTGAAACTTTAAATTTGTGTCGTGATGTGCATGTTTTGGCTTTTTGAGATGGAACTGTGAAATTCGGTTAAGAATCTCTAACTGAGACTTTTGTATCGATCTTTACTTTTGAATCTAGGTAAATACTAGAAGTGTGGAGATTTTCGTCCGAACTGGAATTATTAATTTTTGAAAGTCGGAGCGAATCTAAATCTATCATCTCCCTTTGGGTATGCCACTATAAATTAGCATTGCTAGGTCAGCTCCTTCATTCTACACTCCTCACAAAAAGTTTGAAACATTATTATATATTAGGCAATAGGTGATATGCACGGTGGCATATGTCGGTGAAAACAAGAGAACGTCCACCAGACAGATACCATGTGTTGTTGCATTCCAAGGAAGTGCCTATCACCTATTGCGTCTATAACAATATTCCAAACTTTTTGTGAGGAGTGCATTTAAGGAATAGTGCTGAGTAAGGTGCTGATACAAATATAGCATCTATAAGTGCCTCTAAAAGACGCATATTTTCAAAAAATATTGCCACCATATTACTTGAATTATAAAAGTGCATTACAGTATCACGTTTAATAAGTAAGGAATCACTGGTCACAGAAGTTTAAGTTCATGGTATGCACAGATAGGCTAATCAGGACTCTATGTGCTGTTTATAGTATTAACAAAATGGACGAAATGTGTACCCACGTGGATTTGAACCCAGAGAATAACCAGGATTTCACTCTAGCGTCACGGCCTCCCCGATGGCGCAGTGGTAGCGTCTTCGCCTTGTAATCAAGGGGTCCCGGGTTCGATACCTGGTGGAGGCACAAGTGGTTCGGATCCCACTTTAAACTGTAGGTCCAGTCCCGATTAGCCTTACTGTGCATAAAGTGGACTTAAAACAACAAATCAACCAACCAACCAACTCTAGCGTCAAATAGTTCGCATGGACAACGCTAGATAGCTTACGAAATTTAGAGCTTCTCCGCTTGAGCGAATGACGCTCGAACAGGCAAAACGAACGGTATACGCTCGAAGTCCAGTAGTACACGTATAGCTGTCGTTTGTCTGTGGTAGTGGGCCCTCAAACAGTGCCGGATCTATAAGCCGCAAAACCAGGCAGTGCGGAGGCAAGTAAGTCCTTAGGTGGCCCTCAGCCATTGACAGTAGTAGATGCGTGTATGTAAAAAATAAACGTACAGAAACGAATACAATATATACAGGTAAAGGTAAAGTTCCCTGTGCATATAACACCTTGCCATTTATCCACATTTAAGGTTTGTAGAGGTAGGGTCTCACATATTTTCAGACTAGAATTTCACGAGAAATCCAGTGGTGAAGGTTCCTTTACACTATCTTTAATCAGGAAAACGTTACGGCTGCGTGATTGTAACAAATGTATCATTTTCCAGGTGTGAGAATATATATATATCACATCACCACGGGCGCCGAAACCGGGTGGTTCAGGGGGCCCTGGCCCCTTCAGTTCTTGTTTGCCCCCTCCCCTATAAGGGCCCAATGTATAGCTTTTAGCATATTACATAACTTTTGCACACAGAAATTTCGCACACAACAGGTGGGAAATTACGCAACATTCTGCTCAGAATCAATAATGTGGGACTATCACTCAGTTTGAATGTTTTTTTTTGTTTTTTTTGTGCGTTTACTATTTCAGTATTTTCTTTTTCAAACCGATAATGAATGAAGGAAAACGCTTGGTTATTATGAATGGTATATTATGACTTGGTGGACAATCGACCTCACCTGGTTGGAAATTTTATCTTTAGATTTCCTTTTTTTGTGTATAAATATGTGTGAAGATACTGAACTCCTATAAATGATTGTAGGAATACGTATTAAAACCGAATATGAAACTCAAATTCTCAGTCAAAAGTTACATGTAAAGTATTACGTTGTATTATTACATAATATATTATTACATAATCACAGTAGTACAGTTAAGTAGTACAGTGAATTTTTTGTTCGGCTAATAAAGTTAGATGGAGACTACGCTGATATATGTTTTGTTGTCAAAGCTAGTTATTGTAATTACAATTTTCAAAAATGTTTCTCAAGTGTATTAGGTCCCAACTTAACCCCCCGAAAACATAAACAAATCCGTATTTATGCTTTACTCAGCTTTACCCCCCCCCCCATATCCGAAGAAATCGGCGTCTATGCACATCACCTCCTTTCTTTTAAAAAATTTGAGTTGAATTCAATATGGCGGACGTCCGCTTGGCATACACCAATGTGGTTCCCAATAGCCTAATCTGTTTCTATCATGACCAATTGTATCCAGCCTAACTCCTTTACTTTTAAAGGGGGTGTTAAGTGACTTTTGAATCACCCTGTAGGCCCTTGTATGTGGCTTTGTCAACATGATATGAAGAAATTCACACACGGATTATATATATACACACACGTATACATGTGTGTGTGTGTGAAGGTAAGTAGGTAGAAGGGGGAGGGCTTTTGGCAACATTTTGCGGGGAGAGGAAGATTGGTAGATCCGACACTGTCCTCAAATAGGGATCGTAAAGTGAAGGACGCAGTGAAATTGAAACTTAAGTCAACATAGTCATTATCTGCATGTTAAAATATAGTTTATGTATCTATTTATTCAATTACTGCCTCAACAGAGGTAAATCCTCCAATTACAGAAGGCTTTGGTTTGGTTTGAGTTGGTGTTTTAAGTCCACTTTATGCACAGTAAGGCTAATCGGGACTGGACCTACAGTTTAAAGTGGGATCCGAACCACTTGTGCCTCCACCGGGTATCGAACCCGGGAGCCCTTGATTACAAGGCAATGACGCTACCACTGCACCATGGGGGAGGCCCACAATTACAGAAGGCAGATAAGCAATATTACAAGAGATAAGTTTATATATGCACATACACACATAAAAAACGAAAAATAACTAAACAGAACAAATGGAATTAGCATGCATACAAACATACATAGACCGATAGTACAAGTAATCAATTACATAATCGCAAATAATCAACTTAAACAACTTAAAAATTCTGTATCTTTCAGTTGAATTTCACCATACAAGTACAAATTAGTTGTAATTAATTATAATTACATATATTGATTATAGTATTTGTACATAATTGTAGAATAAACTAGAAGATAGTTCTACAAAAATGATTACAATATATTTGTTATTATACTTTTGATTCAGTCAATTTTTTGTAAAGTTTGAAAGGGAAAAGCTCTGGTTATTAATTGAAAGCTTATTATATAAATCACACATTCTAATTAATGGACTGCTCTTATATTTCTGAGTTTTAGGTATTTTTGGAATCAGTCAATTTCGCCCACGTAAATTATTTTTCCTCGTATTGAATTGCAGTTGACTGAGAAAATTACTATTGTCCAATATATAGTTTTATACAAGTATAATTGGTATTAATATCCCGCCTATTACAAAGGCTCTTAAAATTAAATTCTTGTAACATAATTTTTGTATGTCATATTTTGTTGAAGTGACTTATTTGTATCTCAAAAATTTATTCTGTATTCTCTCTACGGCATTTTCATGAGATTTGTACATTAGTGACCATATAATGGAAGTATATTCAAGCCTGCTTCTTACAATACTGTTGTATATGGTTGTGAGACAGTTTATACTTCTGAAATTCTTAGTATTTCTAATAATGAAAACCCAGTAATTTATGTGCGTTATTAACAGCATATGCAGTGGAGCGTTCACAAGTAAGTGAAGCGGATCGCTTATTCTTTCCATACACGCGCTGACGAAAATCTACACGCAATGCTTGATGCGCATCCAAATCTAAAGCGCAATCGTAGCTGCGTATTTCTCCAACATTTTTTAAGAGACGAATCTTTACGTTGGTAGAGTTCTTAATTGTGAAGAAGCTACGAAGGTAATTTAGCTTCTCTTCTGCGCTTTTCCTAAATGCAAAGGAAGAAACTCGTAGCGTCTTCCTTTCAGTATTCATCTGACATTGTCTCTCTCTCTGCTTTCGCTTTATTTTCTTTTTTAGCTTTTTTCCCACGAGCCAGGGGACGTGCTTGGAAATCGTGCATTTTTCGACTCCTCCTCGGCCCCAAGCCGTATTTAGCTTATCTCTTAAGAAGTGAAATTTGAAAGGAGAGGGTTTTTAAAAAAACCCTGAAGGAGCGTAGGGGAAATAAAGAAGGGAGGAAAACAAGGAGGACAAAAATTAGATTGCTTTCATGAAAGTTTTAGATTTTTTTTTTACTGCAAAGTCAACCACGAATATCAACATAAAGTGTAGAAGCTCTTTCTGAATTCACACCATAGGAAAAAGTTGGGAGGCTTTTTTTCAGTCATTTTTTTTTTTTTTGCAACTTTTCCTTGATTTGAGAAGAGGGGATGCAAGGAGAGGGGGATTATACAAAGAAAGGATTAGTGTGTATCAACATTTCAGGCCTGATAAAAATTCTGAGCCCTCCTTCCGAAGTGAAAACACTTTTTTTTTCCTCGTGTGAGTTGTCTAAATTATGACGTAAATAATATAGCCCTTAACTGTCAAGTGCGTGGTAGGCAGAGGGTGAATTTCGATCTCTTAGGCTTTCTGTTCCTCTTCCTTATCTCTCTTATACTGAAAGGAGGCCTTAGAAAGAGCGCTTCGCGGGCTAACAGCAGACGTCGCTCGTACACTGTTGCCGATACTCTCGTGTCGTCTGCTCATCAGCCGAACAAACAGACCGAGGTAGCAAGAGGCAGAGGTCACTCACCCTTCCAGAAGAGCTAGCTGTGGCAACCGGGCTCGCTCATTCGCGGACCTGATTGGTTCTTACAGACACATCCCATATTGTCGTCTGCTGCAACATCTCGTCCACGTAGTACTCTCTGGACTGCAATTTCAATGCTATTGAGGCTCTGGCGTCTGGATTCACAGCCAGTGAAAGCCTCTCCCGTCCATGTGTGTTTGTGATTGTCCGTTCATCAATTTCATTGCATCAGCATTGATCCTAATCTTCGTGATTAGCCAATCAAACTTAATTACTTAAAGATTTTAAACAACCACAATCTCTATACTTATTTTGTTAACTAGTAACTTGTCGCCTGTCGTGTGTCGCTTTGGTTTGAGAGCTCACTAAGGGGTACCCTTCTCTGAAGCCACTCAAATGGTAACTTCTCTTTCAAGTAGTACACCATAGGCTGCATTTTGCAGGTTAACGAGACTCGTGGCACCTGGACGCACAGCCAGCATAATCAATCATCCTCTGTGGGGATTTCTTTTGTGTCGTCCATATGTGTTTGTGATGTCCCCTCCCAAGTATAATAAACTGGATCGACATCGCCGAACGGTAAATGTTTCGATGTAAAATATCTATCGCAACGACTTCTCACGCAACTCATCTTTACTTGCTGGATTAAACAGTGTCCTATGCATCTCGTACAAGCAAATTTCCGTGAGGATATAGAATCAGTCTTACGACCAGAAATATTTTATCCTGCGGAAAGATTAAACTTTGAGTAGGTTAGGCATATCAGATTTGGTGTTTTTGCGACGATTATGACCCGCTGGAGATAAATTTAACAAGTGCAAAATTGATTCGTGTTTTAATTTTACCAATTTATGTCTTTTGCTTTTCTTAATATTATAAAATCGATTCCAATTAGAAAAAAATAACTCTTCCCCCTATTATTTACGAAAGTTATGAGCAAATTTGTCACTAGATGGTGATAATATATGTACAAAATATTTCAGTGAACCTAAATAATACTAAGCCCTCCTTCAGAATGAATCTCTCTTCCTAAATAAAAAATAATAATACGTCGTAAGTTTGAACATTTCAAGTTTATGCCTAAACACTTTCATTGTGAATTTTAGTCATATCTTCCTGAAACAAACAAAAATCCAACGGAAGTTTGAACTTTTCAGATTTGTACCTAAACACTTCAATTGTGATTATAATTTTATAATTTTAATCTGAAAGAATGGCTTAAATCAGAGTTATGAACAAGCAATTAATATAGTGTGAGAGTCATTAATAACTACATTTCATAGATTTCATACATATGGTAAACATCATCTCATATATTTGTTTGTCCTTTCAGGTAATATGAAGAACATGGGTTGTTGGACGTACATTGTTACTCGCATATGTAAGTAGGAACACGCACATTTCGTCGCATTTGGAAGACAGTCAAATTTCTTCCATATCTTAAACTGTTTTTACCCCGTGTTAAAACATCAGCCAGTAGTGTAGCAGCCATCATTTTCCCTCATTGTTCACTTTTAATGAGTTCTAGCAAAAATGATCTTCATATTCTTGTACATTGGAGAGTGCCCTGTGTATTTTAATTGTATGTTTTGAAAATTAATTACGAGAGAATGTTGATACAGTATGAAAGGGAGATTAAGCAATATTCTGTCGTTTCGATTGAACGTTGATGATCCTATTTATTAATTGATTTCTTCAATTCTATATTCCATTCCATTCTACTATTTACATTGATGTCATGTGAGCATGGACGAAACGGCCTTCATTTTAATGTATTCATTTGTGGACGTTTTGTATAATGGGTTACACATGTTGACATTGTGTAATTATGCCGTTGGAGCTAAAAACCAATTTTCATCAAAAGCTTTCAAGTCAACTTTATTCTGTTACGGGTGTGCCGAGCCGACACACATTCACTAGAATCATTTACATAATAGAAAACTCTGGTTTCATTTGCACTCTGAAAGACAATTGCAGGTCCTGCGTGTGCTTTGTGCATATGTTACAATGTTAATAAATGTAAATTAATGTGAAAAAACACTATCGAAGTTCAACAAAGTGTATATGAATTTTGTTCATGCGTGTGTGTATGAACGTGAACAGTTATCGCTGGTTCGATGGCCGAAAATATTAAGTGGCTGACTTTTGATCTCGCTACAGAAGTTATCGTGTTCGAGTTCTTTGTGAGAGTTCCTTCATTTAGTCATCCTCGCCCTGGTTTCTCTTGACTCCACGATCAAGACCTACAATACCAGGTGTTTCGGAAATAATTGAGGGGTTACAACAATTTATTTCAAGTAAACTATTGAACTAATGAAACCAGTCCAGAACGAACGAGGAACGCAAAAAGTTTGTGCGTGTATGTTTTGTTAAGCTGAGAGTTCACATCCCTGCCGCTAGGCGACACTCAAATCACCCACATCACTCAGTGTTTTGTGCAATGTTATGGTTCCCAAGATCACCGGACCTTACTCCGTGTGACTTCTTTATGTGAGGTTTCATCAAAGACAGTGTATTCGTCCCACCGATGCCGACCTAAGGGAGCGTATCATGGCAGCGAGAGACACTATCGACAGGCCAGTTTACAGATAATACCCTTGTCTGTGATGCGAGTGTGGCAAGATGCAGACTATCGTGTCGATATGACCATGTCACCCGTGCTGCACATATTGATAATTTGTAGGTGTCAAAAAACTGTTTTGAGTTCCTCGTTCCTTCTGGAATGCTTTCATTAACGCAAAATTCAATAGTGTACTTGCAATAAATTTTTGTAACCCCTCAATTATTTCTGAAACATCCGGTATATTAAATCAGGACGTTCTACAGCTGTGCTCTACATAGATCGAAGCTTTGTTTGCGACAACGGCCAACTACAGCCAGAAAGACGGTCAGCACGGCCTCTTGCATGCAAGACTTCCGTTCTCTTTTCAATATTTGGCCATCTTTTAAGAGCAGCACGTTCCTCGAGAGATAGAAATTGCCCTCGGACCCCTGGAAGAATATTCTATCGCCGTGACGCTCCAAACGAGGCGGCTGTCAACAAGACGCGGCCCCACTGACCCCCATATCATGCCCCTCCGGAGAATGTTTTCTGCTAACATAGTGCTCCGCGGACCGCCGGCTAAATCGAATAACTGCCTCTCTCCTCCTTTCGATAAAACCGCTTTTCACACAGCGGCAATTCAATAGAGACCATGTTTACTGCGGAGGACGTTACGTACCATCCTCTAAGAGCGTTGGGGTCCTTCGTGACCTAAGGTATGCACGGCGTCATGTTGTTTTTTTCCTCCCCTCTGGGAGAAGATTTACAAGGAGGTAAAAACTAGGATCTCCCTTCGCACACTTGCATAAAATATTAAATTGTACAACGGGTGCGCTGCTCTGAATAGGGTGGTGAAGAAAGTGGAGGACCTTCCCGAAGATAAGGTTTCTCGCACAAGATCATCAACGACCAATGAATCGAAATCAGTTATTAAAAGAGAATGCTATGGACGGTATCGAGACACTTCCAAGGCTCGTCTACAGGTGTAAATAACTGCACCGTTCTCGGTCTGGCCTTTCGAGTCCCGAAATAGTATAAGGAACACATACAAAGTGTCAGCGCAAGAGTTTTGACATACAGAAGTCATTAAGGGAAACAACTTTTCTTAATAACATTTTCCAATTTGACGCCTCTTTTCGACCAAAAAACAAATATTTTTTTCTTGAACGTATGTGCAACCACGCAGAAGATGTTCATAATAATGTTATAATAGACAGTAACGGATTGGTTTTATATTAATATAAACAGTATATATATATAACTTCTATAAGTTCCTCGTGCACATTACATTGTGCGATGAAAGCACATAGGGGAGTGTGAAGGTACAGCCACACACATTTTCCATCTTGACAATTTTTGTCATTGTTGTGATCATTATCACACTATGCCCGTCTTTACACCCCAGGGTTGCCCCCAGGTACCCCATTTATCTGAGGCTGGGTGACACCCAGAGCCGCTTTATGCAGGGACAAGACCGGACCACCCACCAGGGTGAAATCGAACCTGAATTTCCCGGCTTTCAATCAGACTCCATAACCGCTAGACCACCGCGGCTTTAAACAAAATACATGAATTATCTCTCAATAATCACCGATAATAATGTTGTATGTGTGTACAATTTGAACGGCTCAGGTGTAAAACATGGTAAGTGACATTTTGGTGATTTCTGAGTTCATTAAGAGAAAAGGTTATTAGAAGCTATACCGTAGATAAATTGTTTTCGTATTGGGTTTGACAATTTCACAAGGTTTCACCGAGTCCAATGCAGATTGTATGACAGCAATTCCACTCGAAAATTGAAGAATGGCACATTTTACTTTGTAACTAAAAAATCACCAAAATGTCGCTTACCATGTCTTACACCTGAGCCCTTGGTTTATCGTACCGTGCCATGAATTCATATAAAAGGTAGGACCCCGCACACATCACGGTGTCAGCAGTTGTGAAGGTGATGTAAACAGCACCAAGCCTTAATCCCCCAGGTACCCAACCACGCTTTATGCACGAACAGTATTGAAGGAATTCCAACCTGAACTCACCGATCCCTGTATTCGAACCCCAGTCATCCCCCCCCCCCCCGCCCCGTCCCAATAGATTTTTTTATTTTTCAATTATATTTCTCTCATCTAATTTTCCAGTTTTTTCCTTTCCTCTATAGGCTCGCAAAATCAACAACATGCGTTTCATATACAGGGAGAGAGAGAGAGAGAGAGGTGTATGCAGAGGTAGACTAAGGAGATAGACAACAGCTTCTAAATTCATTAGAAGTTAACAACCGGAATAACAACTAACTGAGTCGTGTCAAGTTACCGTAACATGCTTGCGAGTTGTTTCAGAATTTCTTGCTAAAATATAAAAAAGGAATTACGAAAAATCACTTCTGCTTCGTAGTTTATTTACGGAATTTCCACGAACGCAAACGCATTACCTTGACGTCCTCCCAATTAATTGTCACGCTGCTTGCACCCTGCGCTCGGTATCGAGCCTCAAATTGCTTACAAAGCGCTGATTAAGCGGCCTGTAAAATTGTGTTTCTGGCTTGCTCTGCGGGCTGTTAACGTTGACGCTGGCGACGTCTTCCGACGGGCGAGAGTTTCAGGAAACTCACCCTTCAAGCTTTAGACGATCCTCATGCTATGTTAGGCGCTTGTTTATGATTTCGTTACAGTTTGTTTTTCTAAAGTAACTGAGTTATAGTTTCAGTTACTTGGTTCGAAAAGTAACCGACTTACCTATTTATTAAAAAAATAACTCAATTGTATGTTTGGTTTGAGCTTAGTTTTAAGTCTAATTTATGCACAGAAGGGGTAATCGGGACTGGGCCCACAGTCTAAACTGTTATCCGAATCAATATGTGCCTGGCTCCACCGGGTTTCGAACCGCGGATCCTTTGCTAACAAGACGATGACGTTACTACTACGCCATCGTGCGGCTAGAAACTCAGTTGCAGCTAGCTACCGTTTCAGGAAAAGTAACTGAACTTACTTTGTGCCGGAAATTTTCTTCTGAACAAATTACACGCAATCAATGATTATTGTAATATGAAGATTTACATTGTTTTATTTGCCCGACCCTGTGGCCGAGTGGTTAGCACATCGCGCTGAGACGCCAAGGGCCCCGGGTTCGAATCCCGGTCGGGCTTGGTTGTTTGTGAATGTCCATTCATCAATTTCATCATTTCATCACTCATCCCCATCTTCGCAAATTAGCCAAGAGGCACAAAACGCTAAGTATAAGTCTATATATATATATATATATATATATATATATATATATATATATATATATATATATATAATTACAAGAAATGTGTGTGTTGTGTATACATATATACTTGAAACAAGAAGTATTGTGTAACTCCCGCTACCTTTCTTTTGAATGTATGTTTACCACTGATCAATTGACAGATATCGAGTGATTTTTTGTTGACGGGAAGAGACTCGTGAACATCTGTGCAGTTTCCATAAAGTTATTTACTTCTTTCTTTCTTACTTACTTTTTCTTTCAGTAAAGTCTTAAGGATGTTGTAATAGTAACGCTGTCTTCTTGTATTCAAGGGGTCCCGGGTTCTATTCCTCTGATTGGAATCTGTCGGTCCAGTTCTGCTTAACCTTACTCTAAATAAAGTGGACTTAGAATATACCTTGGCAAACATTTACATTTTTTGTTCTTTCTTCCTTACGTCATTCCTTCTTTCTTCTTTCTTTTGCTATTCATTACTTTCTTGTTCTTCCTTTATTCAGTTTCATGGTATGATAATGTTCCACTTAAATTGCACTTAACGCATTCACATATTTGATTTTTTCATAATTCCTTAAACAAGGCACTATACAATTAATTGTTAATAACCTTTAATTACGATTTTCGGAGTAGATTGTTATCTTTTGATTACAGTTACCCTTTATGTACCTTTTAAAACAACTACAAATCGTATCAATCCATATGATTATTCTTTATTTTTATTTTAACTTTCTCTAAGCTTCATTTCACCTGTTTATTTACTTATTTACACCAGCTGTCCAGTCCTCTCAGGTATTTGAATTATGCACAGTCGTGTGTTACGCAGACTTCCGCTTCCTGATATATTGGGGCTGCAAGGTTTACATGAGGTAAACAAGAAGCAGCTTACATGAGCAGGAAGGTAAAAACTGACTCATCAGCGTATAGGAAGTCTGCAGAGAGAGGACTGGACAGCTGGTGTAAACAAGTGAATCAACTTAGGTGAAATGAAGCTTTGAGAAAGTTAAAATTAAAATAAAGAATAATCCTATGGATTGATACGAAATTAAGGAGAAACTGAAATGTATGAATTTTCTTTTTGTTCCGCAAGACGACAGCACTGTACATGCTAAACTGGAACATCCAACCGCATATTACACACGTGTGAGTTTCAACAACAAAAAAACAGTTCCCGTGCACGCCCAGGCCCTGCACATGCAGTCACGTGGGTGGTAACACGTTGGTGGGCATCAGCGTTGCCTGCAACAGAGGTCGGCTTGCAATTTGGCCGACAGTTTAAGTGCATCGTAAACCTCGAAAGGACTTTTGTTTCCACGGCGTCCGCTCTCCCCGAGTTAAAGAGTTTCCACTATAATGATTCTGTTCCCATGATGACAGTCCGAAAAAAATAACAGCGGTCGTGTTTAATATGTTCTCTTTTCTCCGCTAGAAAATGGATATGCAGCAGCATAAAGGGCCTTGGAATGGGAGGGGGGGCCCGGCTGTTAAATCCCACCACCGGGCCTTTGTCTTTCAAATCTATGGCCCTAATAAAGTGCGCAAGTCACGGGGATCCCTTTATATGCTGGAAATGAAATTACATTAAAGCATTATCATTCGGAATCCAGCGGTAACATATGCAATTTTACCACAATTGTTGTCGTATTGCTATTATTATGCATTTAATAACTAATCTGCTTTGTTGTAAAGGAAATTGAAACAAAATAACTACTTTAAGGTAGCGTGTACATGAATTTTTTGACTGAAGCAACTTTTCATCCTTTCGCAAAGACAACTCTCTCTCCCTCTCTTTAATCAAGTGGTCCCGGATTCGTTACCCGGTGGAGGCGCAAGTGGTTCGGATCCCACTTTAAACTGTAGGTCCAGTCCCGATTAACCTTACTGTGCATAAAGTGGACTTAAAACAACAAATCAATCAATCAATCTCTCTCTCTCTCTCTCTCTCTCTCTCTCTCTCTCTCTCTCTTTCTCTCTCTGTCTCTCTCTCCAATAAATCCAGTTTCTCTTTCAATTATTTCGCTAAATTTAACTAATTATATATTGTTTTAACGTCATATCAGCAGTGGTCCAGTCGGTAGAGAATCTTCTGCACGCTGGAGACTCGGGTTTGATTCACGTGATGGGTGATATCAGGTGGGAACCTTTCTAGACATGCTCCTGCTTGGAGCGACCCAGCTTCTAATAAATGGGTACCTGGGGTGCAACCCTGGTTCATAAATTGGCCGAAGAGTGGTGTTGATCACATCACCTCCATAAAAGGCCGAGATTGTGAATGTGTGGGGCCCTACCTCTAATCACACACCATGTGTCTTAATGGCATGTTGCAATGAGCAGGATAGCTAGATTTCTTACATACAGTTTTAGCATTATACTTGTTAGGGTGCACCAGAATGAAAGTGTGACACAGTTTCGAACGCAAATTCAGCATCTATTAGTAATACTGCATGCAAACCTGCATGTAAATAACATGATAATTACTGGGCTTCCATTCTATGTGGGTTATATGTCTTACGAGTTTCTACAAGATTACAAAAAACATGCAAGAATTCCCAAACTAGTCATATAAAAGATAAATCTAGACATATTACAGAAAAATCTGTACATTGATATGAGCTTTCAAAATCTGTAATCCGATGTTTCCTCACGTCAACTGTTTTCTAGTTTTAGCCCATTTATCGATTAAAAGTTGACGCAAACCGATTGCGCCATATTATATGATGTCATGGAAGTGATATAACAAGTTGTGATAGAGTACAGTTATATAATTTTGCCATTCTTTAGTTGGTTGTACAAATTGAAGGTCATTGAAAGTTTAGAACTTATTTTCATGTAAGAGATTGTTGATTCCTTGAAAGCTGCCACCAGGGTGCACAGCAGCCCTGGCCCATATCCATGGTAACGGTTGAAGTTTTTGTGTGCGATGACGTGTGACCGGCCAAGTGAATGCATCACTTCAATGTGAAGTCACGTGAAGTGACAGAACGACAGTGTTGCAGTGTGCAGATATTAAACACCAGAACAAGAACAATGTCTAGATGAGGATGTGTACTACAGGCTGTGGAAAAGGATATGCGATAGCCACTAACGCCGTCAAACGGTTTGGCTGGGACTTTACGCCACATACCATGAAGATGTAATAGGATCTGAGCTGATTATTGTAGTATTATTGCGATTAGTCTACTCAGAATTAGTTCACTTCATCCAATGATTTACTAAATCTCATCAATTTACATTGTCGAGTTCATTATTTCTGTTGTTTTTGGTTTAGGTTCAACGTCTTCTCCGAAGAGAAAATTATGCTCATTGCTTTGTTTTCCTTGACCCTGTGCATCCTGGGTCAAGGAAGTCAGTAATAAGGTGCATTATATACAGTGTACACCTATAGATTGAATTGTATCTTCTCCAAATATGCTGTATTAAGAAACAAACTGCCGGAGAACTAAGTGAGGTGAGTGTACAGTTTTATATTATTATTATAGTGGAACCACAAGCAAAGAAACCTGTGCAGACTCGCGACTCCTGTGCACCGTACTCCAGTGTGGAGGGGAGGGGGAGAGTGGAGCATGGTCTCTTATAGCCCGAGTTGAACGGAAGAGGAAGTTGCGCGGGGACTTTTCGACGAATGTTCTTTTCTTTGTGGTCGCTCATATAAGTAAGGGGAACTGTGATTGGTCATTCATCTATTTTATCACTTCTTCATCATCTCAATTGTCTTAAATGCAAATGTCTTAAGAGCAAAGTAAATTTATCAAATATAAATACAAAAATATACCGTTTAATATATAACCAAAATTGAATGAAAAATTAGAAGTTTGTATTTTTATTGCTTTATGTGAATATGTAGGGAAAAACGAGAGAGAATTGTACACCAATGGCAAAAGAAATGGTAGGCGAATTGCCAATCACCATTTTCCTCCAGTCTGTTTTCCCCAATCTGTTGATCACAAATTGAAATAAGCAGAGGACAACATATGCTTTCCATTATTTAAAACAACACAGGATGTAGAACAAAAAAAGAAAATGAAAATAGCGATGGACAATTTGCCTACTATCATCTATCTCTTCAAGAATAAAAATACATCTAAATTTAGAACCACAGTAAAGAGCTTGCTAATGTAGCATTTGTTTTATAGAAGATTATTTGGGTCACATTTTCCATTAATGGACATTAACTTCAAAACTTTTTCTTATTATTACAAAATACACTACATTACTTCTTAACTTTCTTAAAGTATTATTGCTTTTACTAATTTAATAGATATAAGTAAACTATAGGTTAATTTCCTTGTATTCAAAATTAGATATTAGTATTATTGACATATCCCATATCATAGTGAAATGTATACTTCTATGATCAAGTGAATGGAAATCAATGAATTAATCTTTGTAGTTGGCTGTACGCCTTTAATTTTGTTATAAATTAATGTTTCAAAATTTACTGAAGTATTCTTAAAAATGTATACTACTTTGTAAGACCATTACAGACACAGTAATGTTTATTTCATAGAACGTATAAGCGATATTAAAAAATACAATACTTCTGCAACTGAATTCTACCTTATGGCCAAGTTACAAAGCAAAAATTAAACCATTAAGCTAAACTCCTACAGCTGATCAAATTCTAATTACGGCTTCGCAGTAACGCAACTTAGCTTTGAACAAAACTTCGTGTATATTTTGTGCTTATAAAATACCAACACGAAAGTTGTCGTATTAATCATTTTTCACATCGGTAAGAAGCCACACTGCAGAAATTAAAGACTACACATCAAAAGGTGGAAAGAATGTGCCCTTGCATGTTAACCTGAGACTGCAGTGGCGTGCCCAGGATTTTCGAAAGGGAGGGCTTACGTACACTATTTTTTGGTAGTCATCCCTCATTTTGCCACTTTCTCCTACATTTAACGTTCTTTTCTTTAGGAACACTGGGCCAAAGGGGTGGTTATAACCCCCACCAACCTCCCCCTCATGGGCACGCCACTGCCTGAGAGAATGAAATATTACTTCATGCCAAGTTTGCGTGAAAGCAAAGTTGAACAGTAAGTATACATTTCATGTTAAGCAAACTTGGATATATTCGCGGAAACATGTTGTGCACTGAAGAAAAAAATACTAGTGCATAGCCTAGTGTAAATATAGCGTACATAAATGCTCTTTTGAACTTTTCTTTTCTGGTATGCACAGTATATTATGTTCAACGTACTTGGAAGATGTATCTTGTGCTGAACTAAAATAAATAATAATAACAAGTGGTGTGCGGTATCTCTAAAAGTCGGGACAGGGATCGGAAAGAAAAATTCCGTCCCGATCCCGACTTCAGCAAATGACTTCCCTACTTTTCTGAATCCCGAGCAGTCGGGAAATACCGAATGGTCATTTTAAAACGGTATTAATTCTTGACGTTTTCTACATTGCAAGTGTCTGGAACTTATCGGAAAGTGTTAGTTTTCATTCCAGTAAAGCAAAGACAATCACTTAAGGTGAAAATGACGTGTAGAATTTGAGATTTCCAGAGCCTCGGACTCTGGACTAGTCGAGAAATTGCAAATATTTCCCGTCCCGAGTGTCGGGATTTTAAAAAAAAATTCCGTTCCGATCAATAATATTCTGTCCCGCATAACAGTAAGTACCTATCGATATCAATTTGTCTGAAGCCACAAAATGTAAATGGGTGGAAATGCTCATTTGTGTAGCTACTCGATTTCGTGTGTTCAGTTTCTGGCATGGTTTCCTATCTGCATAGTGCAACACTAGCTCATAGATTTGGAATTCATTTCATGGATAAATTCACCTCTTACCGTTGTTTCGTCATCACGAGTAAACAACGGATTGGCCCAACCTATACTTCTAATAACCTTGGTGCACAGCATGTACTGCATTGGAAAACTTGGCATTTGATTGGTAGATAGGGAAAAGTTGCCCATATCGCACAAGTAGTCTGAAAAACCAATGTACTGAACATTAGTTGAATTCAATGGCAGTGGTTGTAACTCAGGCATTCCCAAACACATTGCTTGTCAATTGTGACTGTTGATGACATTGACCAGAGTTTTGTATACATTTGAATAAAATACCTATCCAAGCCTCACAATGATGTGCTTAATTTATACAATTGTGGTTATTTGTCATATTTGTAAATTCTGTAACATTTTTAAACAACTTTAGTATTGTGTTACGCTTACGGAGTGAGGTGTAATTATTAAGTAATTAATAATTAAGTGGGAGTAAATTATTTATTTCAAAATGGCGGAGGGTCCTAAATAGCTCTTGGGACCTCCTCGATGGCGTAGTGGTAACGTTGTCGCCTTGTAATGAAGGAGTCCTGGGTTCGATACCCGGTGGCTCCGGCGTCCACCCAGCGTCGAATAAAGTTTAAAGTAGGTACCTGGAGGAAACTGAGGGGTAAAGGCGTCCAGGGGCGTGGTGCTGATCACATCAATCCCACCTTCGGCCGTGATGAAGAAAGTTTGTGGGGCCCTAACTCCACACCCCCTATACGCCTTTATGGCGTGGTACAAAGCACAAAGCACTATGTTTTTTCAACCTTGTGTTGTGTTCACTTGTAATTTTCACTTTTGCCCTTTTCTACCCCTCACACGGTCAAATAACAAATAATTATAGATGCATAAAAGCTAAATTAAATGAATAATATATAGATGTCAAGGTTAACTGAGTTTCCAGAAATACTTTTTTTTTAACTCGTATTTAATTCGCTCTCGAATTCTCTTTCGTTTTCCAACCTTTATTCTAGTATTGTAAATATGAAAATAACATTTCCGTAGTTATATTAAATTATATTTCCATGACCAAGAGTTTTTATTGTTCTTTATGTTTTCATAACTCTCGAGAACCATGTTGCTTCATGTTTTTGCTTTTTGTGCAATTGTCCTTGTAAATAAGTTGTAGTAATAAGAGTTACAATCCAACCTGGCGTCTTTGGAGATTCTTGTTTCGACGCGTGGAAAACAATGGCCAAATGGAACAATAGCGTGGAATGCCTCAGCGGATTCCACTTCTCTAAATGGAATTCAATATATTTCCTAATACATCCTATTCTTCCATCGACGTTCCAAATACTGTAGTGAGTTTAGAAAGAATTTTAATTTAATTCTGTGCGCAAGCTCAGGAATCCTCTTAATTAATTGATACAAGACTCGTAGCAGAAATCAGTGGTTTCACCAAGGTTCCGTCTACAGTATGTGTAAATAATTCATATTCCTATGTTACGAGGAATGATTCATGGGTGTTGTTGATTATGATTGTGGATCAAGCACTAGATGTCAGGGATAACATTTTTCAGTGTTTCTTTCAATTGTTTGAAACTGTTTTACTCAAATAATTAAAGAACCTTGGTTGAAATACTGCGAATCAGGAAACGTAATACTGTGTTATATGATACACAGTTCTGATATGAAAATGTACATATTTGCATGTCTAAAGTTGTTTTGAACTTATAATAGCCTATTCTAAATCTATAAAAGCATACATGCATTATTACTATTTGTGGAGTTGTTTATTCTAAGTAGGAGATTACTAACTTAGAATAATGTTATTGTGTGCTAATGATTTTACATGATATTATTAATATTTCCATACATAGGCTAGGCAAAATACACCAAAGTAATCTATTTCAAAGATATATAACGTGATGTTCCTCGAGCGTGCCTGAATAGCCATCACGATCTCCAGATCTTAACCCAATAGTTTCTTTTGTGAGGTTCGCTTCAAGGTTATTAGGTTTCAGCAGACACTTATGAGATAAATCATCTCATGTCATGCACCTGAAATAAATGGCAACGTCTTCTCATGTATATAACACGTAACGCTGTACATATCGAACACATTATGTAACTTTGGTGCATCGTGCCATTGCGTGGAGACTTTTGACGCACCCTGCGGTTCGCAAATCGTCCTTCGCCCGAAATAAGTTGAAGACCACTGCAACCAATGATACAATATTACGAACTGGAGACTTCGTGTGGCGTAGAGCAGTTATTCGATTGCCGCACAGAAGACTAAGCCTTCCAAACAAGGCACAACACAGCGATAAATCCTAGTTAGCAGAGCATTTTATTTGCTCCGTGCCCGTAGTGCAGCTACGAAACAAATCGGCAAGAGGATTCAAGAGATTTTGGAGGGGGAGGAGGAGAAAGAGAGGATGCATTAGGTAATAGTACATGCGAACTACTTCCCAACAAAAGAACAACTCATGTATAACATGGCCCGTACACAGATACAGCTCCCTTTTTCAATTTGGCAAAGGAGGGAGCTTTTTTTTCCATGCTCCAGCAGGCAAGCTGCGTGAGTGATGCAGGTTTTCAGCAATCGATATGTTCCAGGCGGGTTGAAGTGGCCCCTTTCCGCTAACCACCCGCGGTCCAGGGGCGATCCTTCCCCTCCCACGCGGCATCGAATAATGGAACGATTCAAAATCAATCGTCGGTCTTATAATCTTTGCGTGCGTGGAAGGAGGGGTTTGTTTACGGCCAAGCAGGCTTCCGACGGACCAAGTGAAGATTGTTGTTTATCCTGCAGCCCTGGAGTACCCTTGTCGTTAATCCCGCATATTGGGGAATTCCTATCACAATGGGTTAGAGTTAACTAAGCCCCTGCCTGCATTATCAACATATCAGCGTCTTTTCTCGAAAACTTTAGCCGGGAAAATTGTGTTGGTAAAGGGGGGGGGGTGTAAGTTACGTGATGTTGCCTCCCATGCCACGGTATGCTATGTACAGTCACCGGCAATAAAAAGGGACACCTAGGACCTGACATACTCGCTCCCCAGCCAGGCGTTATGTGTGTTGCCTAAATCTACGGCGTGGTAGAATTTGCTATTAAAATTCACTTATCCCACCCTCCGTTGATAACACCGCCACTTCGAGGTTGGGATTGGTTCAGAAATATATTTGGCTATTTGTGTATTACGCAATTGTTATTGTTACATTCCGACAAAAAATGGAATGCAAGGAAAAGCTCTTCATATTTGAAATTGGGCAACGCTCTAAATTAAATTTTTGTATCTTGGAAACTAGTGATGATATGAAAGATACCTCATTTTGTTTAGTATAAACAGCACTACAAGGACATTCTTATGTGAGTTACACATGATTCACTAATGGGAAGAAGAAGAAGAAAGCTGAAAATGATATTATTTTCCACGAAATTTGTACTTTTCCTCACCCTCTTCCTATTGCATCATGTAACCATAACAACAATCAATTTACTAATGAAAAATTTTAAAAACATCTATAGTCAGGACATTATCTAAGGCTAATCTAAAATTAATGTAGAGCGCTACACAATTATTTTAAATTTCGAGCGTTTTTCTTTGCATTCAAAAATGTTTCTCGGAATGTAACAATAACAATTGCGTAATTCATTGTACTAGATAGGAACACACATAGCCAATTATTTCTGGACCAATCCCAACCTCGAAATCACGGCGTTGTCAACGGATCTGCTCACATTTCGTGGAAAAAATAATTTTCAGATTTCTTGTTCTTTTTCTTGCAACTACTGCGTCACGTGCGATTCGCATGATCATGGTGCGATCACCCACCATGGCTTAAGAGGAGAATATCGAAGAACACACATAAAATATCAGTGCTTGATAGCGCAGGAGGGGGAGCCAAACCACAATCCCTCCTAGGACGGCAAAATATCTAGCTACGGGATGCTTCTGGAGGGTATGGCCAAATTCAAAAGGTTTGCAAAGACCTCAAGGACATTGGACGAAGCTTCATGTGACATGCGACATTGACTACGGCCGTTTAGATCAACCTAAGTTACGCAGCGTATCGTTAAGCAATCGCTTACAGAAGCTACAGCTTTAGGAAGCTACAGCGCCCGAATTACGGGAAGATAAGCACAGTCTTTCTTATGTAAATGGCCAGTAAGATGACCACTTTGATCTCGTGGGAGAATTCTGGCTTCGGAAGAGGCAAAGATATCCACCTCAGGATCCTCTTTGAGGCAGTCGTTCGAGCGTAATGCGTCACGCGTGAGTTGACATTATCGGTGACGCTAAATTTGCTTGAACAATGGTCCGCCCTTGTGTCCCTTGGGTTGACCAAATGGCTGTGGAGACTTTTTCATCAGCTACAGTATTCTTGCTGCTTTTCCCCCTGTCACTTCTCCCGACAAACACGAGCAACGCTGCATTGTTGTAGCAAGTCTGGAAGTTTGCTCTTCTATGCTCCTGAGATCTCTTTTGGTACCAAAAACAATAAGTACGAACGCCACGAAAACTGACCAGTCAAGGTCACGCCACCCACCTACACTGTTGCCAATAAACAACAATTTCAACTTTCAATAATAATTTTTAAAAAATGTTAGAAAATATTACTAAACGTAAAGAGCATAACGAGGTATTTTTTACACTGAAATACTTTCTTGGCCATTCAGAAAAAAATAAAAATATGTTCCCATGAAATTCACGAGGATTCTTTTAACTTCAAATTGTAAAAATAATGGAAGCAGTGACACAAGAGGGTTGAAAAAATAGCGAAACATTCTTAAGGTTCATAGATGCCTAAAGTATATATTTTATACACAAAATATATAAGCATGTGAAGTAAAGAAGTAAAATGTTCCAAGATTCGCAAACATTTTCGGGTTATATAATGTAAAATATCGTCGCTAGCTAACTGCGTTCTATTTGATCAGCGAGAAAATTTGTAATAAAACATTGAAATTAATTTTAAGAACACATACAGCTTCTTTATAGTAACATGTCAACTGTATTTTATGTTTTATTTGAACGGATTTTGCCGCGCATCGATCTTGCGTTCATCTGAGCGTTACTGTGACGTGTGCCCGGCTACATTTACTGACTGGGGGAACAAAATATTTCCCGTGTCAACATATTTGTACTTCGTTCACAGTAATATTAATTACTGTCTCTCTCTATAACAGTGGCGGCACCAGGATTAACCATCTAGGGTTGCGGAGGGGAATGCGGAATTAAATTGAAAATAAAAACAACATGAAACAATCATGTACGGATGTGGTTATAAAATGTAAACCTAAAACGACAAACAGGCGCCTGAATAAACATAAGAAGAAACAATTCTTAACAACAATGCTGGCGAAAGAGAGACAGAAGCCGCTGATCTATGAAGAGACCGCCGCTACCACATCAAAGCACATTTTATAATCGTCCATTTCAGTATTCTTGCTTTCCCGTTTGTAACTCTTTGTTGGTGACTCGAAGACAACATTCACACCTCGAGCCTCTGCCGAAGTTGGAAGTATTGCTGATACTCTGTACAGACTTTTCAGATATCACAGAAACTTCCGCCGTCAGTTTTTGCACTTGTGCAAAGTTGATGTTCTTCCTTCCTTCTTTGTTACATGCAAGATTTCTGAAAAACTTGTAAATGTTTCAAATGTTTACCTTACTTTGTTTTTTAATGTTCGTTCGGCAGGCACATACACCACCTTCACTTCAACCTCCTATTTGTACCGCACGTAGGACGCCGCTTCTCAAAGTCATTCTTGATGAATGCAAAACCAAATAATCCGTACATAATATACCAGCGAAGACGCAATCGGCCGCATACGTACGTACAGTGGGATCCATGAGTATTACCGTGCAAATTGTCCATGACTATTTTCATTAATTTTTCTCTTGCATCCTGTGATTTTTAAGAGATGGATTTTTATGTACGCTGGTGCAGAAGTTGTCAACAGCTTGTTTTGAGTTTTCTTTTAATCCTTGAAGCTCTTATTGGGTCAAGTAAAGTGCACGAACATGCTGGTGGACAATTTGTACGGTAATACTCATGGATCCCACTGTACAAAGCTCGAAGTGTCGACTGAGCAGCTTAGAAGAAGTGTGGCAACCCTGGAGGGCCAGGGGTGTGGAGGAGGCAAGGGGAAGATCCGAACTTGACTGGACAGTTTCCGTGGCGGAAACATTTATAGTCTGTGAGATGTAAGTTTTGATCGCTTCCTGTCGAAAGTTTTTGACGTAGAGGTCACGTGAGTTAAGCTGCCAATCAGTCTTGGTTACCTGTGTGATTGAATCTACATTTGTATTTGAGATGCCAAAGTATGTTTTAAGGCTATGTTCAGATATGCTAGTCGGAACTGGGCCTACTGTTAAAATGCAATCCAAACCCCTTGAATCAAACCGGGAGCACCGTGAATTATTATTCGTCTTTATTATTTGATATTTGGCTGCTGAGAACATGTTCCTCAATACATCACTTTCTTGAATTATAAAGGATATTATATAATTTAACAGGTCGTGTGGCATTCATACAATTTAGCCTAAAACTAAAATATGTTAAAGTGGCAATCATTATTTTACTGTCTAACAAGCTATACGTTAGTTGATAAATATACCTTCTTTGTATGTCTTGTTTCTTGAACATGTTTTTTCTTATATAAATGTCTTGGATTTGTTCTAATACACACTTTTGCAATGTATTCGGTTTACAAAATCACCCATATAAGATTTTATCTATAAATTAAGCAATGTAACCTTTCCATATTGAATATCAATAACACATTACCTTATTAAAAAAACCAGGTTCATATTGTCAATACAATTAAACACAATTCATTTGACAAGAAATGCACAGAAAGAGATGAAGTAAAAGATATGGGATTAATTGATTATTTTTTTAAATTGAAAAAATAAACCAAAAATTCGCTTAATTAAATTTATCTTAGGTGATCCATGCTGAAACCAGAACTTATTAACCAACTCATATTAACGTTTCCTCAACTCCAGGCTGCTTGAATAGTTGAAACTTGCTTGTAGGAAGATATACAAGTTAAAAATGCCTATACTTGGAAGTGAATTCATCTGAATCTTTCGAATCTTTCCTTGTAAGGTCTAGTTGTGATTAGCATATTTGTACAGCGATCTGCGGAGGAGATTTGCAATTTTTGTTGTTCAACATAATTGATAATTGTAGATTATTATAATTCAAATTTTCTTCTGTGATTTCTTATAATTTTCTGTCACGTGTGTCACATGTTACTTGCACTCGAGCGGGAACCTTATAATCGAACCGTTGTCGTCAATATCTTTAACATAATAACGACGACTCTTTCTCCAGAAAAGTCCAAGCAGTTCCAAATACCCCCCCCCCTCTTTCTCCTCTCGGTCCCCCCTGTTAGGAGACGTTTTAGTGCAGGTCTTCCGCGTCTGCACAGTTTCCTCGACTCGCATTTCAGCCTTGTTTCGCAAAACTTCCTGCCAAGCTACAACGCACACAATACTTCTTCCGTTTCCTTTGTACATACATTTCGGCCGCGGAGAGAGAGAGAAAGAGGAACAAGGCACAGTTTCGGGGTCCAAGTTTCTGGGTAAACGGGTAAACTTCTGAGAAGTTCTAAATTTGGATAACGTACAACTCCACCTTGGCTCCTTCTTACTTTCATATTCTGATATATGTGGAAGACATTGCTGAGGTGCCTCGTTTTGTTCTCGCAAATGTCGTCTTTCCTAGTTTTCATGTTTTCGCTCTGGCGTGGTTGGCACCATTCTATCCACGGCTTCCTTTCTTTCGTTAGCGTGCTACGTTCCCACGTGCCACACTGCACGCTACACACTACACCCGAGAGAGAGACAAAGGTTTACCCCTATATGGCCGCAGACATCGACATGACAACTCATATGATGTTAGGACTTGCTGGGTGCAGGAAAAAAGCAACAATCTGATTCCATAATCCATTACTTACATTTATGCTCATGTAAATTACCTATTCAGCACCAGAGCCGGATTAAGGTGGGTGCTATTGATGCTGCAGCATTAGGCCCAGATGAAAACAGGCGAGAATTTTCCGAAAGGTGAACAGTTTTCTTTTGCTATATTAACCTGAAAATAAATCTTAGAATGAAATTTGGAGCCCCAATTTCGGACGCCTAGAAACAGGTAGTAAAATTTTCACCTTGAAAGTTAGTTGTATACAAAACAATCGACGGTATGCACCATGAGGCCCAATTTCGTCTTAATCCGGCCCTGGAGGCATTTAAGCTATCGACTACAAAACCTTGAAATATCAGAAAGTCAAATTTAATGCATTAAAAAATGAACCGAATGTGAATTTAGACTGCAGAAAAACATAACTATTGATGAGAAACAGGGGCTGTGAATTTCACAGGAAAAGCAGCATTAGCGTGAGGCTTTGAAACGAATACTAGGCCCACATGTCATTAAGTATTTGGCAGAGCATGATCTTCCATTACGGGGCCTGGGGCATAAAATATTCGCGGGACGTACTATATATATTTCAATTTTTCTTCCTTAGTCTGAAGTATAGGTGTCCTACAAAATCGTATATAACACTATTACATTTTCATTTAGTTGATGTACGTCGTTACCAGGTGGAGACACATGGCACAGTCGTTCGGATCTCACTTTAAACTGTAGGTTCAGTACCGATTAGCCTCTCTGGGCATAAAGTGGACTTACAACAACAAATCAATCAATCTGACGTTCATTATATTTAATTGCAAAAACGGGAATGTTTAATATCATATTCATACTTTAACTAAAAAAGTAGCAATATTTAATCATATCCAATAACATAATTGTTTTCTTTACATTTCATTGAATTTTGACACTGTAGTGAATTTGCATCTTCCATAAAATAATATTTTCATATCATATTTCATTCTATAAGTAAGCAAACAATAGCCTATATGTTAAGTATTTTTTATACAAATATTTGTAACACTATCTTCGTGTCGTGGTCACTTTGGTTATGATTTCAGTAATTTTGGATATATTTAAGTATGTCAAAATAATACACACATGCAGGCTATATGAGATAAGTTACTTAATTGGAAGCACCAGCATCCTATAAACTTGTTAAAAAAAACGCACACAAGTTGCCACCACTGTCATGACCCCCCTTTCCGTATTTAGTGCGTTTTCTGGCAGAAAAAATCATATCAACAACAAGGGTAAATTTACAGTACATGCCTGCGAACACAAAGAATAAGAAAAAAATTTCGAGCTTGTATCACTAAAATTAGGTCTCAATCAGCAAAAGTCATTAAGAAAAGCTGGTTGCCAAATTTTACATTTTATTGGTGCTAAACGGCGATACTGCGAACGCGCGCTCGTGCTTAACAATAGGTAATAATTACACAATTGTAATAACCAGGTCGGCGTTAAAGAATAATTTTACAAGAAATGTTATCGATATTTTAACATTTCATAATACAAGGACCTCGCGGATATAGTTCGCACAGAGCCTCGCGTTCCCTAACGGCGGCCTGGGTGGAAGAGCATTCAGGAAGTCCTGGATGAGCTTTCGGCAGATAAGGAGAAGGAGGCAGATACGAGAAACCAGAGCGCGGGATTTTCACGCAAGATGAACGAACTTGAGACAGCAGTTATGGCGACTGCCTGGAACGATATCCTTGGCCGTCTCAACAGTACGAGCATTAGCCTCCAACATCCTACAGTCGGAATGAATACGGCAATTGGCTTGATGGCATCACTGGTCGACACGGTTCAGTTTGCACGGGATAGATTTGACGTGTTTGAGCAGATGGCTACCGAAAGTGTTCAACACGGCGAATGCAAAGATGAGCATCGTCGAGGCCGTAAGCGAAAGCGAATGCCTGATGAAGGAGCTGCAAACGAAGCAGATCTCAGCCAAAGGGAAACGTTCAAAACTCAGACGTATCTGGTCATGATCGACAGTCTGTTAGCTGAACTGGAAAAGCGGATGAAGGCATATGACGATATTTGTAAAACATTCGGATTTCTCTCGGAGCTAACGTCATTGAGCATTGAGCAGATCGAGGAGAAAGCAAAGAATCTCGTTTCCACGTATCCAGATGACGTGGAAGACACACTGGCGGCTGAGCTGGTACAGTTTGCTACATTTATGCGCACTCAGAAACCGGTGACTGTGAACGAATCGGCAGAGCTTACCATGTGCAGTCTTCTGTCATCGTTGAATCTTTCTCAGACATTTCCAAACGTCGAGATTGCGTTGTGCATCTATCTGTGCATGATGGTGTCCACTGTCCAATGCCTCCGGCGAACGGAGCTTCTCAAAGTTGGGAATAGTCAAAGGAGAGCTGCGGTCTTCAATGAGGCAGGAAAGGCTAAGCATGCTGGCGCTTATGAGCATTGAGCATGAGCTGGTGCGCAGCCTTGACTTCACTGACGCGATCGAAGAATTTGCGCTTGCTAAGGTTCGAAAAACAGAAATATAAGTAAGCAGCACTAGCGCACCTCTCATAATCATTTCATGGTACATTATCATAATCACAATAACAATAAATAAAAAACAAGAAAAAACATTAATATATATATATATATATATATATATATATATATATATATATATATATATATATATATATATTAGTCACAGTATGTAAGTGCATCAGGCCCAATTTCGTCTTAATCCGGCCCTGTTCAGCACACTTACACTGCCTTGTTTGATGCCAGCATGCTTGTACTCCTACATAAATAAAACTAATTCCAAAGTCAAAATATACTAATATTCTCCTCACCCAAATGACACGTTATAGGCGTTATTTTGAAAACAGTAGCTAATATACATTTTCGTTGTCATTCTCATGTTGAGTACATCCACAATATTTACACAAATATCAACTGGGTATGCTTCCGAAACAAACTCACTTTTCTGTAAAAAGTAATTCTTTGAATTAACGACAATAGATGGCAGGAAATAAAGATTTTACTTTTCTGTACTACACCTTGAGGTTTTACAAAAGAAGGATCGAATTATTTAAAGTAAATATATGATTAATTATTTTCAGCAACGCTTGAGGGGAAAATGAAGCTAAAGCTAATGAATTTGGTATGCTGTACTTTTGTTTGCAATTATCTCACATAATGAAGTTACATTTCTAATTTATAAATATTTTACTGGTCTGACTTCTAATATTAAAAAAATTACTCATCTGATTATATTTGGACATCCTTTAAAACGACACAATCGGTGTATAAGTTTTTCAAAATGAAACACTTTCTTTAACTAAATCTGTGTGTCCAAAGCTGACTCGACTGTGTCATTCAATATATTTGTTCTTTTGAAGTTTCATTTACGAGATTCCCTGCTAAGAATACTAGTGGTTCCAGATTCGACGATTTTATGATCTTCATATGTCCTATACTTGGCTTTACTCGAGTAAGGAACACATTCGTATCATCCTTAAGCATTCCTGTGTAGTTCAGTCATTCTACAGCTGGCAGAAAAGTTAAGAATGTGCCAACTGAGATAGGAGGTATTGTACATTGTTGGGAGCGTTGAATGGTAAGAGGAGAAGGGAGGAAAAGTGAATTGAGGGGAATGACCGAATGCTTGGGGCAGGAGAGAGGTTAAGAAGTGGTTGTTTTTGGGAGATAGGATCAGTTGTTGCTTGAGAGATTGAGAGCTCAGTTGTTGCTTGGGAGATTGGGAGAGAGTAAGGGTTGATCTTACAGAAAAATTCGGAGTGGGTCTCTCGTTTAAAGTTCAGGAGGAACACTCAGTTTTAGACTGTAACGTTTGGAGAACAGGGAGATGTCATTTGGAGCTAAGTTATCGACAACCAGTTAAACAGAATTTCTGTGTGTGTGAGATTAAGGACCACCTATCTGACGAGGCTTACTGGACGAGACAGGTAAACCCCTTTTATTGAAAATGACCATACCGGTTGAGTCGTAACCGTAAACCAATCTGTGTGTGCGCCACCTTTCATTTCAGTGTGTTCAGATTATGTTAATTGTACATGCTTCGCATACCTTACTGAAGCCGAAGTAACACATCCCATGGTTCGATCCCGGTACCTTTTAAGATATGTCGAGTCACCGTGATTTGGTATTATTCATGGTGGTAAACTACACTCAAGGGTGTTGTTTTACGCATTTGTCATTTTATTTTTGTGTTTATATTAAAACTTAAGTTCTTTCTCGCTTGCAAATGTGTAAATACGTTAGGGTGAGACGTCCTATTTTTAGCGGGACGTTCCATTTTTTACCTTCTTGTCCGGTGTCCTGATAAAAATGCAAATGGGACACCAAACGTACCGTTCTTTATATAGCATTGCTTTAATCATTAAAAAGAACATTTTCTTCTTTCATTTTCGTTTTTCCCTTAACCTGAATATGAAGACCTTTGTTCATATAGTTCTCTAATCGAGGTTTAGATGTTCGATATCTCGCTTAGCATAAGTTTTCATGTATATTTCAATAGGTGGCAGTGAGTTATTCTTCCGGTCTCCAGATTCTAGCTGCTAGAATATAACTTTTTTCTTCCCATTTCTAAACATGTGATGATGCTCCGATGTGATTTCTGATAATGATATTATCGACGTGTTAAGTAACTAAACAATTTAACGTTACGAACTTGTTAAATAAGTAGGCCTAATTTATACAATTTAACGGACACGCGGAAACGTTTTATTTCCTCAAAACTAGACACTTAATGCAGAATTTCATGAAATAACGAAATAATAAAGAAAATGGCTAGATCGAATATTTCCGAAATGTTCCAGCCTGCCACAAGTGTCCCGTTTCTTTCCATTTTGTAAATCTGGTCACCCTAGATTACGTCATAGTATGGGATGTAGTTTTTTCAACGAAATATTCTCTCTACGTTGGTGCATACACCTAAACATCCACTAAACATCAATCCTATTACGAGAGAAGTTTCTACCGATCATAAACAAACCTTCTCAGTGACTGAGCACGTATAAGATTGCGGTTAATGTCTCGGCCAAACCATGGCCCTTCATTAAAAAATATACCAATCAATAACTGGCAAAGAAATGTGTTATTTATGTTTAGAAATTATAGAGAAAATTACGAAAATGGAAAAAGCGCTATTGAATGAAGTGTAATTAAATAGCACCGAAAAATTTAAGTCTGCACCTTAAAAAGTTGGTATATTTAATGGTACAATATATCAGAGACCCGGGTTCGAGTCCTCGTCGATGAGTATGAGTATAAAGTGGTCTTAAATAAACTTTGAAAAACGTTTTTTTTTCTGTCTCTCTTCCTTTGTTTTTGCTCTTCATTCTCTTCCCCTCTCTCATCTCCCTTTCTTTCTTACACACTCTCTCTCTCCCTCGCTCTCTCACCCTCTCTCCCTCTACGTCCCTCCTCTCTCTCTCTCTCTCTCTCTCTCTCTCTCTCTCTCTCTCTCTCTCTCTCTCTCTCTTTGCGTTTCATACGGGTTTTCCTATCATCTAACAGTTTAACAGTAAGTATTCCTGAGCCTTCAAACTTTACTGCACAATCCCTGCAGCATTGGTGAGCGACAGGCACATGATAATAGCACGGTGGGTGGAAAATGTACTCGATACGCATGGAGTCTGAAATGTCAGGCGTGATTTCCCAGGGGTAGAAGAACGAAAAAAAATGAACAGGTTACGCTGGTCAATGTACATTGCACGGAAGGGGAAACATGGGACACGCAAGTGCTGTAACCAGATTCCTCGAATGCTTGAGGCTTTGAAAAAATCATTCGGCAACCGTCATAATTGTATGCTGCGTAAACCTCAAGATACTGTGAACTTCCGTCAGTGTCCAACGCCCTCTCTGTCCGTCCGTTACGTCATCACGTTGATGACGCACCTGCACATATAAATTAGGAGGAGCTGGAGCCTCGCTTGTAATTGCTTGGAAATTTATGTCACGCATTAATAATTGATGTTCAGAAACTCCCAATTGCATGTCGTAATTTTTTTATTTCTTTTTCTATGATTCCCCCTTTTTGTGTGCCTTTCCCGTGAACACAAATATTTTTTTACCTACCCCTTCTCTGGTTATAAAATTCATTTCCTCTTCCTGTGACGTACCGGAAACGATTTCCCCCTTTCATGTCAGGCTCGGAGGAGAGGTTAGTTATGTACTCTGCCGTGAGCGTTTGATGTGATGGATCGAACTTGGAAGTCGTTGCTGTGCCAATCATGTTGGTCTCTTGTTGACAAATCAGGAGTTATTGAGTGGATATGTGGCTGTATTGAAGCCTTTCGTAGTTGTGCTTCCTGATTTGGAACCACTCTGTCTTCAAATAGTTTTGCTACAGGACTAGACAAAATTTCCTCGTCTCGCTAAACTGCACCAATGGTGGTGGACAGATGAAAACTTCAATGCAAAACTTTAGTGATGATTTGGTGTGAAATAGTCGTAGAAGTGGTGTTGTCTTATTATTCTTATTCTTATTTCGGCCACGGAGGCTCCTAAATCCTATAAATTACGATACACGACCTAATAAGTGTGACCCATTACAAGAAAACACTCTTGACTTCATTTTTCAGTATTGACTGATTTGGTTTATTTTACTTCGCTTTTGTGCCACTTTTGGGATGAGTGACGATGTGATGAAATTGATGAATGGACACACACAAACATCCATGCCCAGGCCGGGATTCGATCCCGGGACACCTGACGCGATGTGCTAACCACTCCGCCACGAGGGCCGTTTTCAATAATGCTTTATGATCATAAACAGGGAATGGATTTATTTGTACTAATAGAGAGTTGGATATGTAAATATAAGTAAAAAAGGTAAAGGTAAAGTGCTCCCCTGTGCATAGCACCACGCCATGAAGGCGTATAGGGAGTGTGGGGGTAACGCCCCACACTTTCTTGATCCAGTCGTGAGTGGGAGTGATGTGATCAGCATCACACCCCTGACCGCCTTTACCCCCCCCAGGGTTTCCCCCAGGTACCCATGTTATTCGACGCTGGGTGGGCGCCGGGACCGCTTCCATCGTTAGAAAAGTTCACGGATTTGAACCGGCCGGGGATCGAACCCGGGACCTTTAGCATGGTAGTCAGACGCGTTACCGACTGAGCCACCGCGACTTTAAATACGGAAAGAAAGATGACAATTTTCATTAAGCAAGCGGCTCATGTAGCTAAATAAAATGCATTAGGCTTACATGACACGAACTGTAATGCATAGTTCAAACACAAAATATGCTTTACTTTCTGTTAACAAAATAATGTATTACTAAACTTTCTTTTAAGTGCTGTAATGTGAATCCCGTCCTATTGTCCCTAAAGACAGGTTTATATTGACTGAAACTGCGTCCAGTATCGCATGAAATAATGGGAGTATCTTTAAAATAACAATGGATTTCATGGTGAACGCTTGAGTATGCATTCTCTATTGTTGACAACAATGTTAAAATAACAGACAGATGTGTTGTCTATTGTCAAGCTTTAAGATAGACTTAGTACAAAACGAACAGTACACAAATGAACGTAAAACCTCTGGTATTTAACACAAGAATGGGAAATGTAGTAATAGTGACATGAATATAGAATATACGTTGAATGATGTTAAAAAATATGGGAATTATATGTAAAAATAACTAAAATATGTTAAAATATGGAAAATAGTATTTTTTGAAGAATACTTGCCACATTAATCAGTTCGCTGGTCGTATTTTGTCGTTCTAACCAAAGGTTGCTAATATAGGCTGTTTTCATTGTAGGGCTAAATGTTCAAATACGTTTTTGAATGGTATCGTTCCTCAGGAAGATATGAGCCAATCCCAGAGACATTTATCACGTGCTTCAGTAACCATTGTACGCCTCCATTTCATCCACGAAGCACGTCGTATTTGGAATTTCACAGCAGGTATTTGTGTCTACCTCATTATTGGAAAAGCCGCACGCTTTCCTCTTATGCCACGAATGAAAAGGCAAAAAAGGTGACATCTGGGAAGTGAAAATCTCCCCTCCTCATCCCTCCCCTTGCACTGTATTCCTTGTCCTTCCCGGCAGATTTCTCTGAAGATCTCTCATCAGGTGCGGAAGGGGGGGAGAAGCTGCCATTCTCCGAGGATGCTGGGAACAAGAATCGGAGGGTGAGGAGGAGGCCTGGGATGATTGGTTGTTTCATCTGCACTGGAGGAGCTAAGGAGATTGTTGCCGATGTGTTTTCTCTCTTCCGTGGCTCGTCTCCGTTTCAGGAAATGCCTTATGAACGTTGGGGGACCTTGACAGGTCGTTCCATCATAACGAAGGAACACCAAATTATATGTCTCTTCGAGGGACTCTAATAAAAGGAGAGAAAAAAAACAAGGGGAAACAGAGATACAAGTGACATCTGTAGACTGCCAAGCTGTTTGGGGGCTGCCAGGACCCCAAGCGGTCAAATTAGTGTAATTTGTTTCGGCGTCAAATGGGAGAAATTCCTAGATATATTTTCGCGGCAGCAATCTGAACACCTGATCCACGCTTTGTGCTATGAGACTTTGCTTATCAGGCCAAGGAACACCCAGAGATTTTGTCCCTAACTTCCTTCTCGTTGTTACGTGAAGGAACAGCTGTCCTATGGCCCATATTGTATGACGTCACCATGGGCAGTCTAGAATTCACACAAGTTTCCCTGCCTTGGGATTGTAAGCCAATTATGTTTTTTTCTATTGAAAATTTAATTGTAATGTATTTTATTTATTGCACAATGTGTTCTGTAATTAATTGTATGCCATTGTGTTTATCACTAAATGGGGATTTTTTTCTAATTAGAAATCTGTAGTTGTATATGATTTTCTGGACTGAAGTGTGTGTAGATATTAGTCATGTTTACATTCACCCAAAAAGTACAAGTACACTCAATCTCGGGAATCTTTGGAGTAAGGCCACGCATAATGGTAGAGAAGGGGTGAAGGCGAGTGGGCGAAGCGAAAGCAGTGGTAGCTGCAGCCGCTTGTACCCTGCATGCACTCACTTTCCCTGTCACACGTACATTGGTCGAGCCCTCTCGAGTCAAAGATTCCGGGTACAGGGTGCAGATGGATTTCTCCCGAGACTGACCGAACGATGTCGTCGACATTTCATAGTACTTAAAGTTTCAGGAAACGCAGTGTTAACACCAAAAATTCGTTAATGAAATATCGACCAGTGTCTGCACTACAACCGGCACTGCACCCCACAGCAAATGACAAAGGTTAAATAAATATAAATGTTCTTTCAGGTAAGATACACATGGTATTTAGGGTATATTTAAGCGTGACTGCTCCCTCAGAAAATATTCCCGCCCCTGTGTCTCCCCATTCACTGTGTTCTGGCGCCCTCATTGATCTTATCTGTAGGTTTTCACGACGAAAATTATCCAACGGTCATAACAGTAGCACATGCAACGAAGAGAGAATTATGTTTTTGTGTCGGGTAACTTCAATGCAGAACGTTAGTGGAAATGTGAGTTTATGAATAAACACAGCAAAGCTTTGGCAGTTCCCAGGGCAAGAAAGAGCGCCAACCACGCATACACAGAGAGATGCAGCGGGGCGGAAGAGAAATGGAAGCGTCGCTGAGAGCAACGTGCAAGGGTAGATTGTATTTGCTCTGCAAACATTTGCTGCAGAATTTGCGTGCGGCTTGAATAAGTGGAGAAATCCTGTACCGGAAGTCCGCGATCATGTTCACTTAGCGTATGCTGGTCTCTGTGATACGCACCGAGCTATTTCCGTGTGTTTGTGCTCGTACGCCACCCAACGGTAGCGGTGTAGTTTGACCTTTGGCCGAAGGGTGAAGAGTGTTGTGAGAGCCTAAGCAAAGATTACAGATTTTTTAAGGTCGTATAAAATGGTGTGAGAGCAATTAAGATAGGTGAACCCATAATAAAAACTATACGTAGAAATGAACTATGATAATGGAGAAATAGGCATTTCAACCAGGAATTTGCATGTAAGTACTGGAATTATCTGTGAATAATACTTTAATATCACTTCCCAAATTAAAGTCCCATACATTGTCTCCTTGCTATTGTCGTTTGGAATAAGCCGACTTCCGTGGCGGCGGAGTGGTTAGCACAGCACGCTACGACACCAAGGGTTCCGGGTTCGAATCCGTACCTGGGTGTTTGTGTGTGTCCCTTCATGAATGCCATCATATCATCACTCATCCTCACCGTCGCGATTATTCAAAAGTGACAGAAAAACAACAGAGAATAAGAAAAAGTGTAACACCATTAAGCCTTGTTTCCATGATTATGAAAAACTAAATATGCTGACCAAGGCAGTAATTTATTTTATTAAAAACATAAACTAAAACGTAACGTTTCAACCTTCTAGCAAGGTCTTCATCAGACTCTGTATCAAGTACAAAAGTAACAAGATACACAAAAAGGGCATTATATATACACAAACATTACTCCCTCCAGACTATTAGAAAGTTGTTAGGAACTTTCTAGCAGGTGGCTTTCACTTTCCAACTGTACTTTCACCTAAAAGGCTAAACATAATTACTTTCATATAGAATGTGAAGAGATATTCATATAGAATATCTCACGCTCTTTTTCCTTCATTTTTCTCCCTGGGGAAGACCACAGAAAAGATATGCAAAGTGCTTAGGAAAGCGGGAATTAAAACTTACAGGAAGGGAGGGAGAAGCATCTTAGGAATTTCGAAGAATGCAAGCAAGAAAAAGGAGAACAGAGAAGAGGAAGAGGAAGGGATTATCTACGAAGTGAAATGTAAAGAATGTCAGAGTGTGTACATAGGAGAAACGAAAAAAAGGCTGAAAGACAGGTTGAAACAACATAGGGATGATGTACGACTTAAGAGAGAGAGGAATGCAATATTTAAACACACGAGAGAAACAGGACATGACATAGAGTGGGATGAGGCTAAGCAGATAGGAAGGGAGAAGAGAATGCTAGTGAGAAAATGGAAGGAAGCCAAGGAAATAGAGAAGAAAGGTGAAGAAGACATAATGAACTGGAATGGGGGACTGAAGTTAAACAAAGAATGGAAGAAGGTGTTAGAAAGAGTGGAAAGGACAAGAGAGAAAGAGGAGAGGAGAAGGGAGAAAAATGAAGGAAAAAGAGCGTGAGATATTCTATATGAATATCTCTTCACATTCTATATGAAAGTAATTATGTTTAGCCTTTTAGGTGAAAGTACAGTTGGAAAGTGAAAGCCACCTGCTAGAAAGTTCCTAACAACTTTCTAATAGTCTGGAGGGAGTAATGTTTGTGTATATATAATGCCCTTTTTGTGTATCTTGTTACTTTTGTACTTGATACAGAGTCTGATGAAGACCTTGCTAGAAGGTTGAAACGTTACGTTTTAGTTTATTTTTTTAATAAAATAAATTACTGCCTTGGTCAGCATATTTAGTTTTTCATAATCAAAGAAAAATTGATTAAAAAATCGTTTGGAGTAAGTTCACAGTGCGAATTTACTAATCACATGGAATTATTTATGATATTCCTTTGCTCTTATGTTCATGTGCATCAAATTTGATTACAGGTTATCCATTTTCAAAAATGCATAGGAGAGTGCATTAAAATTGACAGTTACTCTACAAGCCATCTTCTCCTGTATGTATGCAACAACGCAACACAAAATTATCTTTTGCCGGAAACTAACTACAAGAGATAGATATGGAAAGAGTATGATTCTACAAAAAGACACCGTGAGAGTTAAGCCAATGTGGTTGCGATTCATACACAACGTATGTCCTACTTATTCCATAGATTCCGGGACAGAGTATACAGGCTGTGTTGTATCAATGGACGAATAAATTATTTTATTTTATTTCGCTTTCTGCCACTTTTGTCTAATTGTGAATAAGAATGAACTGTGATGAGATGAATCTATGAAAGGAAAATCACAAACATGCATGGACAGGACAAGATATAAGTCTCACAGAAGGTTATCCTGGCCAGAGCCTCATTAGTTTTCAAAATGCAATCCAGGATGTGCTATGTTGGAGAGAGAGGTTGACATTTGAATGTCGTCCTATATGATTGCTTAAGGTAGAAAAAGAATGAGAAGGTTTTCCAGCGTCTAATTTCATTATTAAAGATCATTTTTCAGAGAAACCGCTTGATTTCCAGCTTCGCCTCAAAGGGTCCCTAACCTCAGCCATCGAAAATCCTATTTTCTGCTCCATTCTTCAACGTCTTCGCCGAGTCTTCTTCCCACAATCGAAGGGACAGACCATTATTGAAATGAAACAGCTGGAACCAAATCGAAGGTTTTTTTTCCTTTCCGTCCAGGTCTGGTAATCCTACGGCAAATGGAGAAAATGGAAGAGAAATTATCATTGCACTCGCTTGGGGATTGTGCTTAGCGGTTGAAGCTGTTCGGAAGGTGGGACCAGCGGATCGGAAAATAATTTTCCCTTCGGAAGTGAAGTAGGGTGAAGAGATTAGTCTTTTTCCACGTGTGTAAAGTGTCAAGTTCGGATGCCGAGGATATCATTTTCCTTGAACCAAAAGCGTTTCTTCTGTCCTTTTGCGGCTCTAAATCTAGTAGCATGCCGTCCTGTGAATAGACTTTAGAAATGCAATGTTTAACTTCACGTTTGTATTTGTGAAACCAAACAAAGAAAACATTTCTGTTACAAGTTCGTTTGTACATGTGGGCACACACACACACACACACACACGTATATGATATGAAATGTATCCCCTGCACAATGCTACATGCCGTGAAGTCATGTGGGGAATGTGGGGGTAGAGCCTCACACATTTACAATCTTGACCATTGCGGATGTGATGTGACTAACACCGCACTCCGGCCGACTCCACGCCAAGTGTGGTCTTATAAATACTCAGACCTGGTATAACAGAACACTTACTGCGGTGTTAATGTAGGATTGGCATCGTTGAGCACCTACTTCGGTATATTGTTAAATCATTAAATGTCACTCAATATCAATTATAGAGAACTTTAACATTTTAGGCATTATGTTACATCAATTGTGGTTGTTATCAAGTTGTCATCAATTTGGGTAGTAACCAAGTTGCCACAGATTGTAGTAGCTATAAACTATAAAGTTTCTCCCAATTGCGGTGATACCAAGTTGCCGTCAAATTCGGTGACTACCAAGTTGCCATCAATTGCGATGACATCCAAGTTGCTATCACTTGCGGTGACTACCAAGTTTCGGTGACTACCAACTTGCCATCATTTGCAATGACTACCAAGTTGCCATCATTTGCGGAGACGAATCAGTTGCCATCAATTGAAGTAACTACCAAGTTTCATCAATTGCGGTGACAACCAAGTTGCCATCATTTGCGGAGACTACTAAGTTGCTCATTTGCAATGACTACCAAGTTGCCATCATTTGCGGAGACTACTCAGTTGGCATCAATTGCGGTAACTACCAAGTTGCATCAATTGCGATAACTGCCAAGTTGCCATCATTTGCGGAGACTACTCAGTTGCCATCATTTGCAGAGACTACTCATTTGTTATCATTTGCAGAGACCACTCAGTTGCCATCATTTGCGATGACTACTGCCAAGTTTCCATCATTTGCGATTAGTACCAAGTTGCCATTAGTTTCGGTGACTACCAAGTTGTCATAATTTGCAATGACTACCAAGTTGCCATCATTTGCGGAGACTACTCAGTTGCCATCATTTGCAGAGACTACTCAGTTGCCATCATTTGCAGAGACTACCAAGTTGCATCAATTGCGGTGACTACCAAGTTGCCATCATTTGCGGTGACTACCAAGTTGTATCGATTGCGGAGACTACCAAGTTGCCACCATTTGCGGAGTCTACTCAGTTGCCATCATTTGCAGAGACTACTCAGTTGGCATCAATTGCGGTAACTACCAAGTTGCATCAATTGGGGTGACTACCAAGTTGCCACCAGTTACGCTGGTGCGGTAGAATATTTTTAGAGTAGATATTACTTGAGACACAGGGGGGGCATTCAACTGTTTCAATAAGCATCGCGAAAGTGAGAAGTTTCCTAACAGGAGTGTATGCTTCGAGATATTTATTTAGCTGTTCCTTAATATTTTTTCAGCAGTGGGCAATAGATCTTAAACTGAATGTATCATTGTGTTTTAGTATATCATAAGAATTATATTTTTTTCTACTTACCTCATTTAATGGAGGAAATTAATGTAAAAAAAGGTTTTGTTTCCGAGTGCAAAAATAAAACTAGCATATTGCTGGAGGTTGTGAGTTTTTCTGTCCGCTTACACCTGCTCCAGTTGAGTTTAGGTCAGCCTTCAACTGAAGTTCCAAAACAAAAAATCGAATTGTTCATTAACACTCCCTGTGAAAAACCGAGGGAAAAATGTTACATAACGTCTGCTGGACGGATTCAAATTGCATTAAAAATACATGTCGTGCTTTTACTGGATGGATGAGCAGTGGAGAGGGACGGAACACCTCGCTGGTCCATGAAATGAAATGAAAACTAAAGTTGGAATTTGGCACCAAAAACATGACCCTACATCAGCATTACAAATCCAGTGTAAGGGGAGACCAGATTTTTTTCCGCGGCGAATTTGTTAGTTGGAAGCGAAAACATCAACTTGAAATGGAATGAAAAACCAGAATTTCGCGCAGCCCGCTTGCTAGAGGAGGAGACGTCTGCATAATCAATGTGGAAACTTTCCGGAACGCCGTCTGCGTGGCATGTCATCAAACTCCACGCTAACGAATCGCCAGCCACGTCGCAGCTGACCCGGCCCTACTTGCTAAGGTCGGAGGTCGGGACGCGAAAATGATGCGACAATGGCCATGTCATGTCACAGCTGGTGTCACCGAAGGGTGATGCCTTTTGGACGCGACAACGGTACGCTGGTTTCGTGCAGGATGCTGGCCAGGAGACAAGGGAAATTCTACGACGAGACCCAAGATCCAGAAGGATCCACCACGAAATAAGTTGACCTTTTGCCTTTCAGATAATTTAGAGAATAAACATTTAAAAGTAAAATATGTTCATTATTATTAAAATTCAACTCTACACCGCATGAAACTAAATAGAAACATAATTGCATAGAATAATCTATAATTTTCTGCCTTAGAGCAGTTTACGTGCTTTGCCTGAACATATCCGTTTTATATTTTCTTTATTTTCTGTCGCTGTGATCGAGGTGTCCCGGGTTCGGTACCCGGCGGAGGCACACAGTGGTTCGGATCGCACTGTAACTTCATTGATTTGTTTGACGTTACTTCGCTTTTCTTCCACTTTTTGGTAATTGCGGAAATGAGGGTGAATGATGGTAAGATGAACTGGAAGGAGGGACAATCACAAAGACATACGGACAGCACAAAACACGAACCCCATGGATGATTATACTAGGCGTGAGTCCAAACGCCAGAGTCTTGCTACTCTGCAAAATGCAGTTCAGGGTGTACTACGTGAAAGTGAGTACTCCCCTCTGTAAACTGTACTCCTAGACCTGATTAGCCTATATGTACGTTAAGTGCACATAAGTGGACTTAAGGTGACTAAATAAAACTGAAGAAATGAAAGGACAGTCGTAAAGGAGAATATACAAGGCACAGAATAGGATAAGGATTGATGATGAATCGTATTGCAGAATGACCGACCCAGTTTTTGAATTCTAAAAGAAACAATCGTACTTCGTACATTCGTCTAGGAGCACCCAAATGCGTTCAAAAGTCATCCGTGACTTCAAAGAAAGAAATCAGAGCTAAATGGGTCCACAACGTGTTAATCTGACCGCTATAACATGGACTGCTGCTGAAAAATATTTTTCAAATTCCTTAGAGATTTACTGAAATGACCGTCTATCTATCTTCATACGTTACTACTTTTCTTCGAACGTTGCTCATAAATTAATATATAATAGTAAAATATTTTTATTAGTATCAAGAACTGATCAAAGAAACTTTACATTCGTTCAATAATTTCTACCCACGGCGTCAACAGGAGAGGCAATGACAGATGAGGAGACTGAGTTCGAAGTAAATATGAAAAAAATAAGTGATTCGAGATACAGTTTCAGGACAGATAGAATGTAAATGATCAAAAGTGTACCACTACACACTTGATCATTCAGAGCTCTAATCGTGAGGAATTATAGTTGCCAAGCAACAAAAGATGAAGACCGACATCTGGATAAGAGATATACAAATACATGAATTCGTGATGAAAGAAGCCAACGAAAAGGATAAAATGAGAATGGAAAAATATAATTTGCCATGGATTGAATGCCAGACTTATTTCAGGGAACACTCCTTCATAATTTGCAAATGGGACATATCTGTAGGAATACAAAGTTTTTCAGGATTATCGTTTGATGGTAAAAGAAATGTAGGAAAGCCAAGACGAATATGGAAGGATGATCTGTAAAAAGGTAAATCCACTGTACCATGTCGTGAAACCGTGTGAAGGGGGCGGGGGGCGTGTGGAGTAGGGTTTCAACAATTATTTCTCTCGGAAATTTTAGAAGTTGTGATCAGCACACGCTTCAGAGGCTGGGTGAACCCCAGAGACACTACATGCAAGAATATTGCTGGAAACATCCCACCAAGGGTCTCCTGCGTGGCAGTCAGACACCCTATCTTCAGGGTTGAGAACGGAAATTAGCAAGGAAGGTTGAGAGTGGACTAATCTTGTCCAGTATGGAGGCAGATGGAAGACTTCTTATGCTGCGCCATTAATCTTTCGAATCAGTCAACTTTTAACATTTGACTACTTATTTCATTTACTTTGTTTCTTTTTTGGATATGTTTCTTTGTTCATTAATAGCCATTCTTTTGGCCAAACGTATTCTGTATTTAGATACCATGAGAGTAAAGATGTCTTAAAGGATTCGTATTTTGATTAAAATTTGTACTTTTCTACATTTAGTTACCAAATTCTCCATATGGATGGTTCCATCTAATCCACTACTACAGCAGAGTTTCCACCTTCTGCCTCTCTCTTTCCGATGGCATATCAGCCCCAGATGTTTTCCTCTCCGTTCTTTTCGCTGGCAGATGTAATTCCGCCGAGCCTTTGTTCTCAACTTTTCCTTTGCAATACCTTATTTATTTTGCATGAGGTAAGAGACTCATTTTCTGTCTTTTAAATCTCCGCCCCCTCTTGCATAAGTGACAAGCACTTAAACTCTTTCCACCTCTCTCCTTCCAACGTAAATGCCGGTATTGAGAAGCTAGCGTTCTCACTTAAAACGAAGGAACTTTTCTTACGAACACTTTGTATCGTGATTAGGTTCTGAAATATTCGGAAGATTTTCCCTTTAACCTTAACATGCCCACCAGGGCATTAGTGAAATATTGAATATTTCGATAACAATACAAATCTTAAGAACTCCGGAAAGGTTCGTTACTAAATTAGTTCCTTTCATGCACGAACCTGAGCAGTTTCCAAGGGAAGCTTTGATCGCGTATGTACCAGCTTTGAAGTGACTAGAGTATATATTGGACGTAAATGTCGTTGCCAAAATCAGGATTGTTCAGAAAGTAACGTGTTTCTTTGTTTAGGAGTTTGAAATCATGTTGATAACTCAAGCTGGAAAGATTTCCATTAAGGATGGGAAGAATGTGAACCGAAAAAAAATATCCCTTTATGGAAGAAAGTAACGTGAACTGAAACAAGTTTCATTCGTAAGGAAGAAAAATGAACTGAAAGAAGTTTTTTTTTTATAAGGAAAGAAGTGAACTGAAGCAAACTTCTTTGGTAAGGAACAATGTGAACTGAAATAAGTTTCTTTCGTAAGGTAAGGAAGCAAGTAACTTGAAGCAATTTCATTTGGTAATGAAAGAGGTTCTTTTTATAATGAAGGAAGTGAACTGAAACAAATTTGTTTAGTAAGAAAGAAAATGAACTGAAACAAGTTTTTCTGGTAAGGAAAGAAGTGAACTGAATCAAATTCCTTTGGCAAGGAAGATTGTGAACTGAAATAAGTTTATTTTGGTAAGAAATGAACGTGTTCTAAAGCCCGTTCTATTTGTAAGGAAGGAATGACATGAAAAAAATTCCTTTCTTAAGGAGAAAAGTTCTTTTGATAATGAAGTGGAGTGAAACATATTTCTTTAGGAAGAAAACTGAAATCAGTTCTTTTGATAAGGAAAGAAGTTCTATCAGTAAGAAGGATAGTGAACTGAAACTAGTTTCTTTAGTAAGAAAAGAAACGTGACCTGATACCAGTTCTTTTGTTAAAAGAAGTTGCAAGTGAGCTAAAACAAGTTTCTTTAGTAAGGAATGAACGTGAAATGAAATCAGTTCTTTTGTTAAGGCAAGAAGAAGAAAGGAAATGAACTTAAACAAGTTTATTTAGTAAGGAAAGGAACGTGAACTAGAACCAGTTCTTTTTGGAAATGAAGTAATGTTAAACTGAATACAATTTGGGAAGGGAGAGAGGAACGTGGACTAAAATTAGTTACTTCAAGTAAGCATTTCAAAAATGGCGGGAAATGAACGAGAGCCAGCTCATGAACTTTCGAAGTTCTGTATCTTTTCAGAAATCTACTCCACAAAGGTTGAAAGAAAAGCCCAACCACGGCGTGGTATTTCGTCTTTAATGCATTATCCAGAGCAGTAAAATCGATTCTTTTTATATATAAGGGTTCGGTCTTTCCAAGCAAGGCGGTTGTCTTCGGTTCCTTCGAGAAAGGCCCTCAATGAGAGTGATTGACGATTCAGGAAAGCATCCTTTCTCCATCTTTTGAAATTTATCACATGAATTCTTTCCTTTCTCCCCTTCCTCCTCCTACTTTCTTCTTCGCGGGCGTTATCTCTCTCATTCCTTTCCTGTGGGTTGGCTCGTTAATATTTCTCCACCGAAGATCAGAGAGCCTCTCGTTTCTTTGTGTGCTTATCTGTTGTGCTAATTTTTCTTCCTTCACTCCTGGCAAATGAAATTCCGCTTTTCTCTTCCCGCTCAGTAGATGGAATGTTGCAATCAGTAATCTTCATTCCTTGCCTGCTTTTATCTGTCCTTCCACCAGGCGAAAGTCGTGCTTAGTTCCTACACTAAACACGTCCGAATTTCCTCGATGTATTTTCTCCGATTGTGTTCTTATTAGGTGTTTCTTAAAAGGATCTTGCTTAGTTTCTATCTCAAATATGTCCGAATATTATTGGTGCATTTCCTTTGATTGTACTGTTATTGGCTGTTTCTAGCAAGGACCGTGCTTAGTTTATACCTCAAATAAGTGCGAATATTCTTGATGCATATCCTGCGATTGTATTGCTATTAGCTGTTTCTTAAAAGAATCGTGCTTAGTTTATACCCTAAACATGTCCGAATGTTCTTGGTGAATTTCTTACGATTGTGTTGCTATCAGATGTTTCTTAAACGGGTCGTGCTTAGGTTTTACCCCAAACATGTACGAATATTATTGATGCATTTCCTTAGATTGTGATGCTACTGGCTGCTTCTTTAAAGGATCGTACTTAGTTTCTTCATCAAACATATCCGAATGCTCTTGCTGCATTTCTTCCGATTGTGTTGCTATTTGGTGTTTCTAAAAAGGATCGTGAATATTTCAGAACCTCCTTTCCTTTAGCTAGTGGAAATAGTCAATGTAATTCAATAGAAAATGAATTATGCAGAAGTAGCCGAGTGAGCCATTTTATGTGAAAAACGGCGGGGATGATAAACATCGATGATTTTCTTACTATATAAACACCTAACTATTGTAGGTAAATAAAGAAGTCGTATGTTCAGATTCCGCTGTTAACCATCTTGATTGTGGTTTCCTGTTGTTGTTCTCATTCCCTCCAGTCGAATATTTGGATCAAATGTGCCTCCCACTAAAGTCGGTGACACATTTTCCCCTTAAAAGGTAGCAATATAGGGGATTGTTATCAACAAAATATTTATGTAGGGTGTGAGTGCAATAACAAGGAAAATATAATTTAGTGAAAATGTTACAGAGGATTCAATAGTATTCACTTGCTAACAGTATGAAGGTAAGTGGAACAGTATAACGTCTTTTAAAAATATGTTCTGTGAAAGATTGTACGCTTTGTTTATTCGTTGCTTGAGATAAATCGTCGTCCTAGTACTATTCTAATAAATCTCTTGTAACAACTTAATGTACACTAAATCTCCAAGGCTATCCTTTATTAAAGGGCGAGGTTCAGCATGCGGCTGTTCTACCATCTAACCCCGATGGATACATATACATACTAAATACATTCTACATACTAAATGTTTGTACAATAACAAACAAAGAAGAAAGGTAGAAACATAAAGAAGACACAAAAAGAACAAATACAAAATTGAGAACAAAGGCTCGTCTACACACTAAGAGAAAAAAAGGAAAACAAATACACAAATTAATTGACACAATTGTGCTTGGTGTGATATCGTCAAGGGTTGGCAACATGTAAGATGGAAAACAAAATGAAAATGAAAATACTTGTTTTTATAAAGTTGGTTCAGAAGTGAGAGCTATTATTCGTGAGTGCTGGAACACAGATATTGTTCAATTAACAATATATTTTTCAGTTTGTCTTTGAACTTGTTGCGATTAGTGAGGGACGTCATGGAAGGAGGAAGTTCATTCCACGCTCTTGCAGCTGAATATGTGAATGATGATTCGAAAAGCAGTAGTGTGTGCTTTGGAAGCTCAAGTTTCGATTTTCCCCTTGTTTTATAATCATGTATTTCACTTCTGAATTTTAATTTCTGGAATAGGTTTTTGGGTGTTTTGGTTTGTGAAGGATTATGAAGAAAACGACACAGATGTAATTTTCGGCGTCTGGCAATGTTCAACATTTTGTTTGCGTTTAGGATTGGGAGGATATGATCGTATTTCCTTATATTGTACATGAAACGGAAACATGAATTTTGGACTTTCTGAATTTTGATTGTTTCGAACGGATAGGTTTGGTCTGTAAATTAAGTCGCAATAGTCCAGTATAGGAAATATATGCTATAGGCTATATACCCTCTACACATTAAATGACAATCCGTATTTCCATCCATCCAAACAGACTTTCAGAACGGCATTCTTGATATATGTAAATATATATTGTGTGTGTGTGTGTCTTGTTATTTTTGACAGTTTATATCCTGATATAAAATTGATTTATTCTGTATTCATGATTTTAAAAATAAATAAAAATGAACGCTCGTTCAGATTATCAATTAGACGAATAAATGCTTCTGGATTACAAAGTTTATGTTTTTATGTATATTTTATAAACATTAAATATATGGTAGCTGAGAATACATAAGAGAGGAACGGTGCTCTGCCCCCCTTTGGGATATTTTTTAGGAAAGAACGTGCTTTGCGTAGCTCTAAGATATTAAGAATTTCTATTTGCTATTACAATGTCCCTTTTTGGGAGTGATAGTTAATTTTCCCCATTCTTCTCTTTCAAGGGTCTTCGTACGTGAGCGGAGGGTACAACTCAGGGGCTGCCTACAACTCGTTGCAAGCGCCTGCGTCACCACCTCCATCTATCGGGCGAAATGAACCTTACTTCGATCCTGCCACGCCCCGCAATGTTACAGCGCTGGTCGGCAAGTCGGCGTATCTGAGCTGCAAGGTCCGGAACCTGGGCAACAAAACGGTAAGTGCAGGGTTGCTGGTTGGGGCTTTGTTCTCACGGATTATGAGAAGAAAGTGTCCGTTTTCTAATAAATGTACCCATTGACAGTCCCCTATGGTCGGCGGTTACCAAACTGTGGTCCGCGAACAACTTGGATGCGGCCCGCTAATGTACCCATCGTTCTTCCCACTGCCCCCAGTTTGCCGGCCCCCGTGGCGGAGTGGTTAGCACATCGCGCTACGACGCCAGGGGTCCCGGGTTCGAATTCCGACCTGGGCATGGATGTTTGCGAGTGTCCATTCATCAATTTCATCACATCATCACTCATCCCTATCTTCGCAAATTAGCCAAAACTGGCACAAAAACCGAAGTAAAATAAAGCAATCCCAAAAATCAATCAACTGCTCCCCGTTTATACCGGACATTGCTTACTACAGATTATTCCAATCCTACAACTGACATAAAATGAATATCTCTACGCCATTTCCAGGGTTCAGTTGTGATATACATTTACATGGAGTAAGAAATCAAATACGATGGATGCTTCTACCAGACATCCGATCGGGACAACCGCAGCCAATAGGCGGCGCTACTGTAGCCACGTAAGGCTGCCGAGCTCCCAGTAGCCATCACGTCAACAATGCGGTAATTGAAAGGTCAAAGGATGAAGCCAGGTAAATCAACACTCTTGAAACTCGAGAAAAATAAAATTTTAATTAAAAAACGTTACCGAACATGAAAATGAAAAGGAAAAAAGTCCTCATGTTTTGATGAATGCAGTATAAAACGAAATGTTGTAAAGTCCAGCATAACATGAACATGGAAGGAAATGACGTCTCTATCTCGCTTACGACAGAAAATTGACTTACCTGTTTTTATCCCTCAGACCTTTCAATTGAGCTTCGGAATTGGGATGGTTCTATTTTCTTTAAAATGCATATCCTTACTCCATTTATCCTTTACCTTATGAGATATGTACGAAATCTCTTTGCATTGATGTACGATGCACATCACAATTTTCTTTCATGACTGCTGTCACAGTTTAAAAAATTCCTCTTGGCGATGGAAAATCCAATCCTATGACATTGGGGAGCACCAAGTGACAGATTTGCTTGGACTCAATCATACTCAGTTGTTTTTTCGTGACGTCACTACTAATATGGTTCATTGTTCTCACGATGCAGACTCAACACCAAAATGTTTATGACTCCCGCCGGCAATCAACACTAGACCAGTTCCACCAAAGGCAATAGCGACGAACATTTGCAACGCAGGGGGCATGTATATAGAAAAAAAGTCGTTTTATTCCCTAGTGTGTATCCAAACAGGTCTCATGATTCATAATTTTTATTGATTTTTATAAACACTTAGGTTATATTTGCCCGTCACGCAATACGTGGATAAGCCCTTTAACTAAGACAAAATTGAAGACAGGCTCCTAACAATAATATAAATTATGTCTGTTGAAATATTCCTTGCTCAATTTTCAAAACTGATTCATTCATTCAATACTTATCCAATAACTAAAACTATACTGTCTCTCTGCCGACACCCGTGGCGGAGTGGTTAGTACATCGCGCTACGAAGCCAGGGGTTCCGGGTTCGAATCCCTGCCTGGGCATGGATGTTTGTGAGTGTCAATTCATCACATCATCACTTATCCCCATCTTCGCAAGCTAGCCAAAAGTGGCACAAGAAGCGAAGTAAAATGAAGCAAATCAATCGATCGATTGGATCTCTGAGATCTAAAATACCATACCTGGGTTAAAAGCTGAGGCTGTAAAGAGGCAATCAGCACACACAAGGACAAACGCAGGCGACACGACTCCGCAGAGGATTATCCTGGCCGTGGATCCAGGTGCCAGAGCCTTGTTACCATGCAAGAAGCTGTTACCCGGGTGTACAGTACCACGCAAAAGTGAGGTTGACTTATGGGTGTCTTACCAGCACCCCTTCATAATCTTCAGTGTGAAGAGCGAGGGGGTTGAGACATAGAAACTGATGTACGCAAACATCCAGAAATGTGGGCGTCATCACATTCATGTTCCTTGACGTGGTAGGATCGATAGTGATAGTAATGGACCGTGCCTGCGCGAGCGTCAACTTTCTTTTTGCAGAACTGATATTAAATTTTCCATCGGCAATCGAATTACACTGGTTGGAATCCTAAAATTGCCTCGGAGTAATACAATTTCTCCAATTCCGCGCACACACTTTTGATGAAGTTAGCTTACGGTCGTGGGGCACAGGGTCGACCTGGCAGACGTAGACACCGTGCCGCTTGTGAGAAATATTCGAGTTGGAAACTTTTCCTTGGTGTTTTAATTTTATGGGTTGACGATGTTATTTCCAAGTTGAATACTTGCAATCAGTTTTAATTATACTCTTCGTTAATATCCTGTTCTCGTTGATTCTTACGACATACGTAGGTACTGTAGCCCTGCCGCATCATACGCGGATTTTGTTTTCACGGTTTCATGTATCCGTGGTTCACCACTGCTTCCGTAAGACAGTGACGAACGAAAAAATACCCACCGGCAATAGGAATGGGACACACAGATCCTGAAATACTTATTTATTTATCCCAATCTTCAATTAGACAGGAAAATAATGAATTGTAACTATAGTGTAAAATTAAGTTGGAGTTGAACGGCATTGGGAGTGTCACTATTCATCTTAGCGACCTCGAAAACTATGGATTCTACGCTAATATCGGTCGTTTTCGATTATTTTTACATATCACCCCCTTCCCACCCCCACCCCTAGTGGTGCCAGGGGTGTCTTACCTCACAGTATTTCTTTCCAGATTGTAAGTCTTGAAATTGCTCGAGGATAGCAATATCACACCTTCTGTGTAAGCAACCAACTTCGCCGTGCTGTGTTGCAGGAAGCATAACTTGCAGGATATGACACGAAAATGCCACGCAACAAATGCTATTTTATGTCCCTTCCCATCCCTACCACTAGGGGTGCTAGGGTGTCTTACCCCCACAGTATTTCTTTGGAGATTGCAAGTGATACGTGCACCAAGTTTGGTTGAAATCGCTCCAGGTGTTATTGTTGAGATATTGCTGAACAAACAAACACACGCATATACACATATACACACATACATCCATTTTTAGATATATATAGATTTGCAATTAAACTCCACTCGTCGCCGTAGAGTTAGGCAACACGCATAACTCCTTGCATGGGATCACATGTTTCAGGATTTAGGCACAGGTCATTTTTGTTGACTGTACGTTCATGTGCATTTAAGGTAAAGCTACCTCCTGCACATTGAAACATGCCGCCAAGGCAAATGTAGGGGTGTTGAGGCAGGGCTCCACACATTCACAATCTCTCTGAAGGGTGGTTTAAGGCTATCTTTCTGACGGTTGGAGCCAATCTCCGCCCACCTAATGGCGACACCTCTGAACTAGACACTCGTGATTACAATGTGCTAGTGTTACGCACCGCGATAAGGGAATCACTAGAGAAAATTTCAGTTCATGATTGCCTGAACCTGTATAGGTTACTGATCACTAGGGCTCGGAAGTTGAGGAAAAAAACCTTTTTTTCCCTAGTGTCCGACGACGAGGCCCAACATAATATATGTTCATTTTGGGTCATTGTAGGCCAGAAAAAGGTGGGTTTTATTTGTCCTTTTTTGCCTTTTTCGGCGTTTTTTTGCTTATTGGTACTTTTTTAGCCTTTTTTTAGGTCTTAACGGCTTTTTTTCCCAACTTCCCCTTCTTTCGACTACGTTTTTACTACCCATTCTCACTTCGAATCGTCATCAGTTCATCACCTCTTAAACATCCTTTCTGTAGTAAAGAAGTAATAAAAGATAGAAAGAAATATATTTGGTTAGGCCAAACATGATTTTTCAAATTATGTTAATCTAAAAAATATATAATGTCTGAAAGAAGATGCATTTCATTCATATAGTTTTCTCGCACTGTGTGTTCCATATCACCAGAATTTTGTATTTTTTATTCATTAAATGTGTAGCCTAATTAAAACTGAAGCTATTAATTAATTTGGACCATATTTATGCGTCCTTTTTCCGTTTTTAGGTCCTTTTTTAAAATATTTTTAGGTCTTTTTATAGGTCTTTTTTTGGCAATTTATAGGTCTTCAACTTCCGAGTCCTAATGATCACCTTAGTTACATTCCTGGTGGACTGTTCGTAAAGTGGACATAAAAAGGAGATTTACTGCATTTTCCCCAACAGATTTTACTTACGAGCTAAACTTCGCAATGGTGTTGATGTTATGCCTATATCTCTCTCATCATATTGGCAAATTTCTTGTCACGTTTGTGTTTTTAAATCTTCAACAGTACACGATGCCACAAGAGGCTCCTGATAGGTTGACGAGATGCCGTGATGTTGAACATTTGGCTTTGTCTATTGGTAGCCATAAGAGAGATAGAGAATCGTCCTAACTATCGGTGCAGAGTTAAGCATAAAGGATCTTTATTGCTTTATGTTGGATGACTTTATTGTTGTGGATGCGCTTTAGATTTGCTGGTACTTTGAACGAGTTAAATTAGTGTATGCTGGTACCGTAGTTAGCAGTGAGGCCTCCGATGGGCCTGGTAAGTGGTATATTAAAACGTATTGGTATTTTAAGTTCACTTTACGCTCAGATAGACTAATCGGAACTGGGCCTACAGTTTAAAGTGGGATCCAAATCACTGTGCAATGTTCCTCCACCAGGTATCAAACCCGGAACACCTTAAATACAAGGCTACGACGTTACCACTACGTCATCGGGGAGGCCTATATAATATATGTATTATATATATATATTATCCGGCGTTGCCCGGGTATTTATTTATCTCAATCTTGTATTAGACAGGAAAATAATGAATTCTAACTATAGTGTAAAATGTAACTAATTTTAAATGTGATCGTGAATGTCGCCAATTTGATTAGCCACTCCGAAAACTATGGATTTGACACTAATCTAGGTCATTTGTGGAATTTTATTTTTCACCCCCTCTCACCCCCATGCCGATAGGTGACGAACTTGGTATTTGGAGTGTCACAAAAACTATGGATTCCATTCGCAACACAGCCTGAATATTAGAAAACCCGAGAAATACTATCGTTGTGCGGATTGCCATAGAGTCACGGATGTTTGTTTGTGCGGAATTTAATATCGGTGGTTCTCGATTATTTTTACATGTCACCCATTTCCACCCCACCCCTAGGGGTGCCAGGGGTGTCTTACCCCAACAGTATTTCTTTCCAGATTGCAAGTGATACGTGTACCAACTTTGGTTGAAATTGCTCCAGGCGTTCGAGAGTTATGCCAGAACAAACAAATATATATATATATATACACACACACACACACATACATCCATTTTTATACTATATAGAGAGATAATAACAATAATATAGCGTATTGGATCAATCCGATAGCCGTTTGTATACCTATCGCTGTTAATCGAAGGCAGCGTGCAAATTAAACTTTGAAGGGAGAGTGTCTCCTGTTGTTATATCAAGTTCAAGCAGGAACAGGTTTTATCAGCCAGGTTAAGTCGTTGTTAGCGTCCAACGTTTCGAGCGCATACATTGCTCTCAGCATCAGAGAATCATCGCGCAAATTAACGTGGATGGTAACCGGAGAATACATGTTCGAGTCTCGTTGCCAGGAAAGCTACAATTCCTCAGAAAGCAGGAAGTGCATTTATTTTAACAAAAATACACTTCTCTGTGTATCCCTCTCTATTTATAAAATCCGCACTATTACTATGGCAACATATTATAGATCTCCGTTGTTCCAATAGGTATTAATTATTTTGCTAAATTTTACTAATGTCTTGTTTTAACATCATAGATAATCCCAACCCTTTCTGTGATTCGGCTCTAGGTGTACAACTTGGGACTTTGAAACTTTACCCTTCCGAGATGTTTCCTTGAAAAGCACCAGCTCCAAGAGAGTAATCAGAGTTCTATGTATAGATACTAAACTTGCGGTCGCCATGGTAACGAGTGAAAAATAGCAAGCAGTGCAGCGTCAAGACTTAGTCACAAGAAGAAACGTATCGAAGACAAAAATATATCCTGGAGTTTCTCGTGTTTCGTACTCGCGACATACCCCTGCCACTCGTTAAGAGTTTTTGTGCGTGTGTGTGTTCCTTTCCCTAGGAGAAATTCCATCCGATAGCTTCCAATTACACGCATGATTTTGTCCTTACTCCCCTTTCCTTTCATCTGAAGCTCCTGTTTGTCAAGAGCGTGTGGAGTCGAAGCAATTGGCTTTTCCTAAAACCGAGTCTTGGGAGTTTCTATGTCGGAGAGGTAAAGAGCTCCCCCAGGAAATCATGTATGTTGTGCCGGACTGCTTGGAAGAGGTAAAGGGGTTTTAAAGAGGAGTTTTTCTTAGAGCGACGCTTTTATTCAATGCAATCTCCCTGCGCTATGCATCAATTGTTGGGTCTAGGCCAAATTTCCGGCTTCAATTTCGCCGACCGAAACAAGGATTTGTGTTGCTCTTCTGGCTCTTTTCCTCAGTAAGGAATTTCAGGACGAAGTTCCTGAATACAAAATTTTCAATTTATTGTTTTTGGTGCGCCAACGCAGATGACTCCGTTACAATCTACATCCCCCAGTGACTTGCGATTCTTGTACATCTTCTCGTAAAATTTGGCCTGTTTTGGCAAACAAATGCTTTCTCTTTAAGTAAACTTTATGCCCAGATAAGCTAATCGGGACTGAAGCTACAGTTTTAAGTGGGACGTGAAGCATTGTGCAATGTGCCTCGACTATGAATCGATCCAGGAACTTGTTTAGTACAAGGGGACGACGTTAGCCACTTTCTGCTGATGTGCTCTCGTAGACGCTGTAAAGCAAACATGTCTAACCCACGCATGCCTGTGAGAAGCTCGATAGTGCCTTTCATTGTTCGAAACTGGGTATTGATACTTATGCGACTATTGCCTCCTAATGAAACTCAGTCGCCAAATTACAGTACAATACCAATGTATGAAAAACATAAACATTATTTTTCTCTCTGATAGTAATTTGGAATTATTAAAAAAGTAAAATTAATAGGATTTCCCACTTTTTCCCTCTGTTTTGATGTTTACAAAAATAAACAATGTAATGTAATTTCGTTGTCAAAAAAATTAATATTTGTAAAATACAGGGTGGTCCAAGAAGATGTTACAACTTATATGGGAGGTTGAGTTATTATGTATATCTTGTCATTATTTTATATTTGATTTGTGAAATACAGTTTTTGATGTTTTGCCTAAGCTCCATCATTGATTCAGTGAACACCTTCAACCTGGGCACCACTCTCCTCTAGACTCAACCGTGCCATAACTATCTGCAATGACAGCAAATAACACAAAATATAAACATAATATCAATAACTCAACCTCCCATATAAGTGATAACATCAATTATTATCAATAACTCAACCTTCCATATAAGTGATAACTTCAATAAATATCAATAACTCAACCTCCCATATAAGTGGTAACATCAATAAATATCAATAACTCAACCTCCCATATAAGTGATAACATCAATTATTATCAATAACTCAACCTCCCATATAAGTGATAACATCAATAAATATCAATAACTCAACCTCCCATATAAGTGGTAACATCAATAAATATAAATAACTCAACCTTCCATATAAGTGGTAACATCTTTTTGGACCACCCTGTATAAAATAATTATGCGCTCATTAATTCTGCATATTACTACTAATTGTGGGATATCAAATAAGTTGACTACTCTTAGTGTCAACCCCGGCTAAATTTGATATGGTGGAACCTTGCCTACCGCAAAATAATCTTCCAAGGTGTATATTATCTACACTAATTTAATTTCAATTTGCCTTCGCCTCATCAAAGCAAGTCTGCCCGGATACACTACTAGACAATGTGAAGCCTCTGCCATCGTACATAACCCTCCCAGGCAATACCGTTCATATTGAATGCTTTCCCCAAGCGCATCCGGTGTTCAAGGATTTCCTACGTAATATAGACTATGCTTACATAAAAACAACACACTACCCTGAATACGGCGACTGAACGAGTCTCTGAAACCTTGGTAACCAAGTACAGTGGTAAACAATTTCGTACTTCTCTTGTCGACTACCACGTCCCCAATCAATGCAGCTATCCACCCAAAATACTAAAATCTTCAGGTAATTAGAATTGGCGATTTGCAACAAAGCGAGAATGTTCTCAATTTAGCAGACAACAAAACCTAGCTTTCTTGTCTTAAGGTCTGGGAATGGGTGTTCTTTGTGATTGTCCCTTCATCAGTTGCATCATGTTATCACTAATCCTCATCGTCGCGATTAGCTAAAAGTGGCAGGAAAGCGACGCTAAATAACAAGAATAAAATCAAGTCAAACGAAAATCGTTTCACTTTAGCATGCATAGAAGACACGTAGTTGGAAACAGAGTTGCGAAATCTCCCACGTTACAAATTTTCAAATTAACAACTTAACTATCGTGAAGTAACTGTTGATATCGTTACGTAAGATATTGCGAAACAGTAACCCTGTTACAGTAATTTACTTTTTAAAGTAACTTGTTACGGTTAGAATTTCTCAACATATATCCTAAGCCGTTACTTCCAAACTCTGATTTTATATTGCAACTCGAGCTTCTGAAACCAGCCACTAACAAATGATGGAGATAACCGAAGGGAAGTTATCGATTCAGAGATTTTATTTCATTGCGCCACACCTGCTACTGAAATGCCTCCTTTCTTTCCATCCTAACGGACTTTTTGCCTTGGAAACTGATTTCACTTGGCAAACAGCTTCCCTCCGATTACGAGATCTGACTATCCGACTCTCGGTGTCGCCTGTGACTGATGGAAGATTTCAAATTACTAAATGTCTCTCATTATAACCACTCGTTTCCTTCCGGTGGAGCGGGCATCATGCCAGATATGCAACATTCGGTCTGTGAGACGGAAAGCTTTTTCCCCCTTTTTTCTGAGGATAAGATCTGATGGTGTCACATTAACTCATCTGAAATCCTCGCCGCGGTTTTCCTTTAAGGACGAATGTTTTCGAGTATTGACAATCCCCAGCTAAGAGTTCACCATGGGACAATGTTGCCGCATAGCGCACGACGATTCCCCAGCGCATTGAACCTCTGCTGTAGTACACACCGTAAAAAAGAAATAAAAAAGTGAGTCAGCATTAAAACCCGATCGCTCAGAGAACCAACTTCAAATTCTATGTTTGTCTTTCCTATCCGAAGGCAGGGATGGTCACATTAACACTTGAACCAAACGGCTTGTTCCAGTCGCCATGAGGAAAGAAAATTCTTCACGTGTTCTGCTTTTCCAAACTTATGCCTGACAGCATAACAGGTGGCGAAGGCATCCCTAACAAGGCCAAAGCGAGGCGAAACCTAATGGTTGCCTCCACGTAGCAAACGAATGGGTCTCCGATGCTCTGCCTCTCCCTGAACCGCGAGCGAAGGGCGCATGTTGACAGCAGAAGGTGTCATTTACGACTGAGCAAAAATCAATCGTATGGCAACACTGCTTTTTGTACTTGGAAACTCTTGACATCTGGAAACGAAACGTCTGGGTTTGTTCTTTAATCATATGGGATTTAGTTCACAATTTTTAAAAGAAAATAGTACTATAATCATAAAGATTTACGCACTTAGAATACCACTAAATTTCCATTCCAAAGGAATATAATGGCAACAAGCATATCGATGAAGAAAATGGAAAATTAGGCTATCCGGTTGAAGCCTGTAATCGGCAGCCAAATTTTATGATTTTGGAAAAATTCCATTTCCTACTTTGAGAATACAGTCATGATATATAATGACTTAAAAATTGATCAAAGTTCCAAATAAGAATGGATATCTGAACCAAACGTATTCAAAAGACCCAAAAGGTTTTAAAAATGACGATTATTTTTTTTAAAAAAAACTTTCTTTATTATTATTCCCTAAACAGGTAATGAGTAAATTTTAGAAAGCGATTTTATGGATGAGAGTGCAAATTGTTTAATTTTACTGTAAGTTGTTCGTGAAGGGGGTAATGGAGCTATGGCTCTACTTGCAGTGAAACAATTGGAACTTACTGAAGACAAGCAGTCTCTTGTACTTAACTCTCAGTCAGCAAGACAAAAACAACTCACCTATCAAAACTTGTAAAATAGAGTTATAAAAAATATTGCTTTAAGTCTACTTTTTTCCTGGAAATGTTTGCCTGTGTGAGGACAATCAATAACAATCTGAATTATTCAATAATAAATGAAATCTTAATATATAACGAACAATGGCGTTATTTTTCAGAAAACTGTTGGTTTCTCTAACTAATTATAAAACAATACATAATTTTATGTATTCGATCAATCTCTCATTAAAAAAAATAGATGTAACATCATCTTGCCCTAGTCAAGGAAGAACCCGATCATGAATTTCCGCGTTAGGAAGCTATAGCCCCCTCCTTCCATTCCCTTCGCCCCGCCACTTGGACGATTTTGGAGGAAGTTGGTTGCAGCCCATAAACATCTCAGGTCTGTTTTATCTCTAATGCGTCTGGGTTACTGGTTTCCGAGTAATTCATTTTCTTTCTCTTTTTCTCACTCGCTTCACCCGCGGATACCGGAGTCTGGATTCTCTGGTTTACGTTCTCTCTCTCTCTCTCTCTCTCTCTCTCTCTCTCTCTCTCTCTCTCTCTCTCTCTCTCTCTCTCTCTCTCTCTCTCTCTGTTCACCCTTGCCTCATTTTTATCTATTACTCATTTTCGAATCAGGTTTTTACACCCTTTTGCTCACTTACATTTTATTCTACTCCGCTGCACGAATTTAAAATTCTGTTTTTACACACATCAACTCATAAATACGAGGCAGATTCAGAAAGTTCCAGGAATTGCCGTGGATATCATATGTGGCAACCCTGGTTTGATGACTTGTGCCTGGCTACCTGATAATAGCTTCTGGAAGTTAGGGGCCTATTCAGTTAATGTGTGCCGAGAGTATGGGGGATATGGATTTACTGTTGTGGATTCCAATTGACATCACTCATTATCGGCACAAAACTTTTTTAAATAAGCTGAGATATTTTCTAGACTGCTCAAACTCGTCATTACGCCATAGCCCTTATTCATACGATCCCTTAAGGTTATGCAACATGCTAATTTGTTACATGGTTTGAGTTTTGGTCAATCCAATTCTTCCCGTAAGTGTACACCGAATCGATAGATTGCAAGTGGAAATGACGTGTTTTAATACTAAATAGTAACAATCAGTAAGGAATAAAAGAATTTTTTTCAGACAATAAATGGATAATTTATTTGTATTTCCTGTTTTTGTTGCAATTAAAATGGTGCTTACTTAGAGATACAAATGAGTCTCGAGAAGGTTATCAAAGACTAAAATAAAACATTTCCTGCCAATTATTAAATGAGCTAAAAATTGCCAAGTCAAAACCTGTAGAACAATATTCCTTCCGGCAATAACATGTTTTATTTTAAAAATTCATCGAAGATGATGTTTATTTTATTTTTAAGAGAATACATTGATCTTACGACATCTAAAAAACAGCTGGGATACTAATATTCAGATTAATATCAATAACAAAATGAAACGAGATACTACATTTTTCTTGCTTTACTTTTTTAACGATATTTACTCTAGATATAGCAAAGAGAGCTTTAATATACTGTAATCTATTCATTGCTACGAACAAAATGAAGTTTAAATTGACCTTTTTGCAATGTACTGATGTTCACTTATTTGTCACAATAGTGGTGTTGATTTGAATTTTTTGCAGTAATGAGTTGGAGGTGTAGATTCCGTAACAACATTTGTATGCTTAATAAATCATGACAAAGATATTCAGGTATCCTCAAACTATAGCTAACATGCAGTAATTCATGTCGATGCTACTTACTCGTAAAATTGTATTGATATTGTTTAACAGCTGAGAACTGTAAAACATTGTGTGATAGATTGACAAGCAGAGTTGCTTTAAAGAAATGATTTTGCAGTTGGCATGGTAGACAGCTGTGTTTGGTCGACCTGTGTTCGATACCAGATGGACAAATTTCTCTGAAGCTAACTCACCCTACAAACAAATATTTTAGGGAGCTTTCGGACCAATACAATGTGAGAAGCGACAAGTGACAAGCCAAAAGCGATATGTGTTGCTTGGAATCTAACCGTTAGGAATAAATGCATCATTTTGTATAGGAGTGACACAACAAGCTGCACGTGCCGCTTGTTACTTCGGTGTAATATCCTCCGTGTCGCCTGTCGCCTGTCGCTTGCCCTTTGTAGCTTGTTTACTTGCCCCTTGTCACTTCCGTCTAAGAGCTCTCTTAGAAGTTAGATGGGCTGCTAGGGAATTGTCACGATTACACCTCCATGGACATATCGCGAAATTTACATTGAATAAAAAAATACCAGTGTTAAAGGGACAGTTGTGGCAAAAATTTCACACCACATGTTGGTCAACGTTTAACCTCTGTGGTGCTAAAATTGCAGAGGTAAAGGTTGTACAGGCCATTCGGTATAGCATTAACACCGTCAGCGCGATGTTGCGAGAGTTCCACTGAGAGCAGAGTTGCTAACCACCTTAACAATTACCTACATCCATAATCTGACTACAGAGCTTATTGCTAGGGGTATTCTGTACTTGCATTTAGTTTCTTTTTTTGAAGTGACAGTTTGAGAAGGTGATTCAAGGAAAAGAATGACAGAGGATTCTTCTTGTCAATGAAACCCCCATTGATTAAGCCGCCTCGGCGAAAGAGGTATGAGGGCAGACCCTGTTGTCACTAGTAAGGTGATTGTTAACCTGTGTTGCAGGGTGTTTTTATTCAACGGAAGCTGGGGTAAAATATTGGAGAATGCAAAGTGATTCACAGTCAGAGTAGAGATATTATCTCGACGTGCATAAGTGTATGAAGAAAGAAGCTGACAGTGCTCTTGCGTTGAATGTTAAACAAGTACAAAAGCATATGTTCCGCTGATCTGACGTGTCATTAAGTACTTCGAAATGCAAATAAAACGAAAATGATCGCAACAAAGTAACTGAGAAGGGATTAGTAATGCCTAGCAAACCATGCAGAAGAAAGAAATTTAAAATGAAGTGGATGAATTTGACAAGTGTGTTATTCGTAGAACAATTGACGAATTTCATAATCATGAAGGACAGAGTCCTACTTTAGATTCGTATGTATTTTTTTTCTTGAGACAACAGCATATAGCCTTTGCAGTTTCATGTCTAGTAGAATTTTCGCTTTCGCGAATTGCAACACTGCTCCTATGAGTCACGTGGCGTCTTCAGAAGAAAAACCTTTCCCGCTTTGCGCATGCCAGAGCTCAGGCTAAACCGCCTGAGCGGTTGTAATCAGCATCATTTTAGCACCACCCACTGTTTCTGTCTCATTAACACCGGTGTTATTTCACTGTACACTCTGCCGGCCGCCGTGGAGCAGTGGGTAGCACAGCGCGCTATGAAGCCAGGGATCCTGGGTTCGAATCCCGGCCTTGGCATGTGAGTGTCCTTTCATCAATGTAATCATATGATCACTAGTAGTATATTTAATGCTATAATAAACTCAGGAAAGTATGAACCCCCCTCAGGCAGATTTGCTTACACTTAAAACAAGCTCAACATGAGCATATGAGCTTTTTGCTCTAGTGTGGAACCCTGCCTAATCCAAGATTTTTGTAAAAATGCCCTCGGGAATTTCCTGGGAAAGTATGAACCTCCTCAGATTGATTTGCTTATACTTATAAAAAGCACTTCTGTGAGATTGTTGTCCATAAACTTGTCAAAAATATGCCTCTCTTGATATTTTTTTTGGCCACACTTAAAACTAGGCTACGATACACCTATATACACACATACACACACATATTTACTTCCAGTTTAAGTTCAATTGGATACTAGGTTCAAATTGTATATTAAAACAATGTAATATGCAGAGCAATTCTAGAATTGCTCCGTGACTCTCTCATTTCTTACATCATAAACATATGATTTTTCACCTATGAGAATAACACTACATATGGTGTCATCAGGTAATGCCTCATGGAATTCACAGATAATTTTAATGTTTGTTCTGTCATTCACCACAACCTGTTTCCTTTTTGAAGTGTTAATTACAAACATGGGTCTCTGTACCTTGAATTCATCTGGTGTGTAATACATGTCAGTATTGCCAGTAGTGACCCTCTTGAAAGCCGAAAAAGCCTCATATAATTTGAGGAAATCATTCTTGGACATGTCTAAATTATAATTTTCTCTAGGAAATACCTCATTTCTGCCATTTTTAAGATATATGTTCTTGATGTTGCAGTTATCAAATTTACTTGAATTTTTTTCCTGATTGTTGTGTCTTCCAGTCTGAAACAGTACCACCACAAAATCAGGCATGTCATATTGTATGCTGGAGAATGAATTTGTAGCATCAAACTCATAATATGTACCAGTTGCGGGCTTCTGTACACATTGATATGTATAAAATTGCAGAGGAAGCTGTGGATTTTTTATTATATCAGCTTTGTATTTAAGAGCGTAACTGGCTTCATACTCAACAACAGGGATTCTTAACTCCATAGTCTGAATAATGCATTTGCCTGCATCTGGTAGGGTATTAGGCAGAGCTTCTCCTGTGGGGTTTATTGCACTGTACCTCATCAAAGCATTGTTATCATTTGCAGCTCTTCTAAATGTAATTCTTAACCCACCCTTCCACATAATTTCTTTGTAATCCGAGAAGAATCCTGGCAATAGGCGCATCGGGAACAGCACTGTGTGGTTCTTAGATAATATCTTATCACCAGCTTCAAATCCACCGATTTTGTAGTATGAAGCCTCGGTTTTGGATAATTTCAATGTGGCCAAAGCCGTGGAGGTAATGCCGGGATAATCTATTCTGTTTATAACAACGCCATGTTTTCTGATCTCAATTTCAGAGAATAGATGCGGCACAAAATTGTCTACAAGTCTTATATTAGAATTTGCTGGATAATCTGTTCCATCGAGTTTTACAACATCAAATTTGATGTATAGATCTGCTCTGTGAGGGTGTATAAATCCATCCCCTACATCAAGATCAACCTCAATCTCTGTGTTGGGTTGATTTAAATTTGCAAATGTCCTCCTGTTTGGGGGGAATGATTGTAGCTCATAACTCTCAATATTTTCCATTTTCTTCTTGTATGTATTTTTATTTAGATGTTAATCTCTATGATTGCAGTTGTTGTGGCTCCAGCAAAATCAACTAATTCTTCTTTTTCATTAGTAACCATCAATTCAATATAATCTATTCTATTATGACACACAGGAAAATATAATGTTGGGGATGGATTGTAGATGATAGGCTCCATGAATTCAGAATTAGGCTTGAATGTTGCAATAATGCCTGTTTGTTTGTGAGTGCCTATGCCATTTGATTTGGTGATCATACCCTCAGCCACATTACAGTGAATATTCAGAGTTTCTATGGCCAAGAATTTGGGTATATTCATAGCAGTGTGTTTGATGCCTGGTTCAAGTTTTGTGTTGTTCTCAAATCCTAACAGCTCTCCTATAGTACCCAGATTCACTGTTTCTGTAGCAGATACAATTTCTACTCTGTGAGTGACAGAATTTTGACTTAACACTACACCTCTGGGTAATTGAGCATTTAGAGTGGACAGATTATACTGCCCTGGAGTGATGACAATTTTTTCATCCCCAACTGCAATTGTATTGTTGTGGTGTGTAATATTGGGGATTAGGTACATGCCATAAAATGCCCTGAGAGCTATTGTTTTGGGATATACTATGTCATCATGCAATTTGAGTTTCAATATTGAATTTTGGCTGGTGAGATGGAATACCCCCATGATGTTTTAAATACCACAAGGCTTTTTGAAAATCTTCAATTGATGGTTTATTTATTTGAGACATATATCTAAGAACAGATAAACACAAATGTCCGCAATTAACATCTTTGAAATTTTGAACACGGGCATTATTGTAATAAAGATTAGGTGATTTTAGATATTTTATTAAATTTTCAGGTGGAACACCTCCAAATGAATCAAACACAAATGCCTCATTTTTTACATATTTAAGATAACAAATCCAGTGAGTGCCCTGATTTTTGTACTCATCCAAATTAACAATACCACACTCTTTGTTGAGTGGTTGTTCTGGTAAAGAATCAGACATGTACACACCTCTAAAATGTTTGATGCCCAATGGCTTGATTAAAGCTTCAATATCTTGGTTTGTAAGCGGCTCTTGTTTTTTTTAAACTTATTCATGGCTCTCTTAACACCTTTGCCTTGTTTCTCCATGGCCAGGTTATGGCGCTTCTGCTCATCTAATTCTGCCCTATTTTTCTTGGCATCTATTACTGTTTTTGCTATGGCGGCTGATCCCCCAGCCAAGCTCCCAACAGCCCCGAGAGCAGCTAAGATGGCAGGGATGGTAAATATAAATCCCCCTACATGCGATTTTTTTCTTGATTGCTGTAATTTTTTTAATTGGGGGGTACTAAGCAACAATTTCATACCATGCCCCTTTGCAATACAAGAATTTTTTTTCTTGCGCTGCTTTTTGGTCAAAAGACTGTCAATAGTTTTAAGAGATTTGAGACCTGCATAAGGTATTTGATACATAACACCCTTGGCCTTCATTGTAGGTTTATTATATACATATTCACAACCCCCACCCCAATTTTTGTTTGGTGCTCATAGCTATGGTGGTTCCTAATGCTGCTATTTTTTCACTCAAAGATGCATCTTTGCTTACAAATCTGCCAAATGCAGCCTCTTCTAATTTCTTATCAGCAACATGTCTCTTGTCAAGATCAGAATGTGTGTTGTATGCTATGTCATGGTCTCTACAAGCAGCATCTAAAGGATTAACACCAGGATCACCTCTGTTTAATCTATGGTCCAATTTTGTACCGGGACCACAATACTGATAGCCTGGAATGTGTAGTTCAAATGGCAACTTGTTTATAATGTCATTAACAAGGCCCCGACCCTCAGAAATATTCCAAAATTTAGGTGGTAGAGTATTAATAATTTTTATAAGATATCCAATCCCCTTAGTGTCATTCACTATAAAATTAGACAATTTTGTGCTTATCATGTCCATAATTCCAACCTTTTCATTGTAAAAATTGTGGTTCCCAGCATTTTCTTCCCCAGCTATCACCAATAACCTATCTACAAGTTTCCTGACATCATCAACCCACACAAATTCTTTAGGCAGGGTGTTGTATTGTTTGATTCCACTGCCAGTCTTGATTTGTGACCATATGGGCTTGATTAAATTGTTGTATTTTGCCCCATTGCTCGATTTAACTCTAGTTTGTGTGGGATCATTGTTCTGGTATAGAGCATCTGATTTTATTAATATTTCTTTGTAATCCTCATAATCCTGATCTGTATAGCTGCCAGGCCTTTTCCTGGTCATCAATTCCCACAATCCAGGTGTTCCGGAGTACTTAACAAAAGCACCTTTTTCTCCGAGACGAGATTCTGAATATACAATTATATCATCTCCCATAAATGTTACTCTGAAATTGCCAATTCTATGAATAATGCTGCCATCAAGCTCTGTGTCAGCATATAAGCCAAAAACCTCATCTTTATTGTCTTTAGGTGTTGTTAAATATTTTTGAGCAAGAAGACCCAATTCAATAGGATCCTGACTAGCCTCAATTCTTCTAGGAGCAATAGGACTAGGTGTGTGAATACTTGAAAGTGGGGTGAATGGATAATCTAATATGTTCCTAGCAGCTACAGGTACAAGCTCTGTGAGCAAATTTTGATTTTGCTCTGTAACAGTTTTGATATTCTTACCTAAATTATTAATAGCATCAATTACAGGCTGTTCTGTTTGTTTGTGTTTTTCATAAATTCCACGGTTCTCTGATTTCCATCCCTTAATTCTTTTTACAAGATAATCTCTTAATTTAAGATCATCAATGATTGGCCTTTTCATGTTTATTTATATACGTCTCTACGTCTAGAAAATTGTTGATTTTATTTCTGTATTTGCCACTATTGGGTGTTCTTGTCATATCAATTGTGACAAACCCATAACTGTCCTGGTTCCAGCACTTGCTGCAAAATTTGGAAAAATCATTGTAGCTCAGGTCCCCACCTACATATTCATCATGTATGTGTTTGAGGTTGGTATGATCCTGATGAAATACACATATAAAATTGCTGTTGTCTCGGATCAGCTGCTTGGGTATTTTTGAAAAAGTCTGTGCCAGGTAGAAGCAATCAATGTTTTTGTGTCGGCCCTGTGTAAAAAAATTTCTAACTTTGTTTTGATTATCCAGTATAATGTCATCAAACACAACAACAGAATTATCGAGACAGTCATGAAGTGGCTTAACATCTGGTTCAAAAGTGGCAATATCCAATCCATCATATAGCTTCATCAGCTGATCCGAGACAACAGCAATTTTATATGTGTATTTCATCAGGATCATACCAACCTCAAACACATACATGATGAATATGTAGGTGGGGACCTGAGCTACAATGATTTTTCCAAATTTTGCAGCAAGTGCTGGAACCAGGACAGTTATGGGTTTGTCACAATTGATATGACAAGAACACCCAATAGTGGCAAATACAGAAATAAAATCAACAATTTTCTAGACGTAGAGACGTATATAAATAAACATGAAAAGGCCAATCATTGATGATCTTAAATTAAGAGATTATCTTGTAAAAAGATTTAAGGGATGGAAATCAGAGAACCGTGGAATTTATGAAAAACACAAACAAACAGAACAGCCTGTAATTGATGCTATTAATAATTTAGGTAAGAATATCAAAACTGTTACAGAGCAAAATCAAAATTTGCTCACAGAGCTTGTACCTGTAGCTGCTAGGAACATATTAGATTATCCATTCACCCCACTTTCAAGTATTCACACACCTAGTCCTATTGCTCCTAGAAGAATTGAGGCTAGTCAGGATCCTATTGAATTGGGTCTTCTTGCTCAAAAATATTTAACAACACCTAAAGACAATAAAGATGAGGTTTTTGGCTTATATGCTGACACAGAGCTTGATGGCAGCATTATTCATAGAATTGGCAATTTCAGAGTAACATTTATGGGAGATGATATAATTGTATATTCAGAATCTCGTCTCGGAGAAAAAGGTGCTTTTGTTAAGTACTCCGGAACACCTGGATTGTGGGAATTGATGACCAGGAAAAGGCCTGGCAGCTATACAGATCAGGATTATGAGGATTACAAAGAAATATTAATAAAATCAGATGCTCTATACCAGAACAATGATCCCACACAAACTAGAGTTAAATCGAGCAATGGGGCAAAATACAACAATTTAATCAAGCCCATATGGTCACAAATCAAGACTGGCAGTGGAATCAAACAATACAACACCCTGCCTAAAGAATTTGTGTGGGTTGATGATGTCAGGAAACTTGTAGATAGGTTATTGGTGATAGCTGGGGAAGAAAATGCTGGGAACCACAATTTTTACAATGAAAAGGTTGGAATTATGGACATGATAAGCACAAAATTGTCTAATTTTATAGTGAATGACACTAAGGGGATTGGATATCTTATAAAAATTATTAATACTCTACCACCTAAATTTTGGAATATTTCTGAGGGTCGGGGCCTTGTTAATGACATTATAAACAAGTTGCCATTTGAACTACACATTCCAGGCTATCAGTATTGTGGTCCCGGTACAAAATTGGACCATAGATTAAACAGAGGTGATCCTGGTGTTAATCCTTTAGATGCTGCTTGTAGAGACCATGACATAGCATACAACACACATTCTGATCTTGACAAGAGACATGTTGCTGATAAGAAATTAGAAGAGGCTGCATTTGGCAGATTTGTAAGCAAAGATGCATCTTTGAGTGAAAAAATAGCAGCATTAGGAACCACCATAGCTATGAGCACCAAACAAAAATTGGGGTGGGGGTTGTGAATATGTATATAATAAACCTACAATGAAGGCCAAGGGTGTTATGTATCAAATACCTTATGCAGGTCTCAAATCTCTTAAAACTATTGACAGTCTTTTGACCAAAAAGCAGCGCAAGAAAAAAAATTCTTGTATTGCAAAGGGGCATGGTATGAAATTGTTGCTTAGTACCCCCCAATTAAAAAAATTACAGCAATCAAGAAAAAAATCGCATGTAGGGGGATTTATATTTACCATCCCTGCCATCTTAGCTGCTCTCGGGGCTGTTGGGAGCTTGGCTGGGGGATCAGCCGCCATAGCAAAAACAGTAATAGATGCCAAGAAAAATAGGGCAGAATTAGATGAGCAGAAGCGCCATAACCTGGCCATGGAGAAACAAGGCAAAGGTGTTAAGAGAGCCATGAATAAGTTTAAAAAAAACAAGAGCCGCTTACAAACCAAGATATTGAAGCTTTAATCAAGCCATTGGGCATCAAACATTTTAGAGGTGTGTACATGTCTGATTCTTTACCAGAACAACCACTCAACAAAGAGTGTGGTATTGTTAATTTGGATGAGTACAAAAATCAGGGCACTCACTGGATTTGTTATCTTAAATATGTAAAAAATGAGGCATTTGTGTTTGATTCATTTGGAGGTGTTCCACCTGAAAATTTAATAAAATATCTAAAATCACCTAATCTTTATTACAATAATGCCCGTGTTCAAAATTTCAAAGATGTTAATTGCGGACATTTGTGTTTATCTGTTCTTAGATATATGTCTCAAATAAATAAACCATCAATTGAAGATTTTCAAAAAGCCTTGTGGTATTTAAAACATCATGGGGGTATTCCATCTCACCAGCCAAAATTCAATATTGAAACTCAAATTGCATGATGACATAGTATATCCCAAAACAATAGCTCTCAGGGCATTTTATGGCATGTACCTAATCCCCAATATTACACACCACAACAATACAATTGCAGTTGGGGATGAAAAAATTGTCATCACTCCAGGGCAGTATAATCTGTCCACTCTAAATGCTCAATTACCCAGAGGTGTAGTGTTAAGTCAAAATTCTGTCACTCACAGAGTAGAAATTGTATCTGCTACAGAAACAGTGAATCTGGGTACTATAGGAGAGCTGTTAGGATTTGAGAACAACACAAAACTTGAACCAGGCATCAAACACACTGCTATGAATATACCCAAATTCTTGGCCATAGAAACTCTGAATATTCACTGTAATGTGGCTGAGGGTATGATCACCAAATCAAATGGCATAGGCACTCACAAACAAACAGGCATTATTGCAACATTCAAGCCTAATTCTGAATTCATGGAGCCTATCATCTACAATCCATCCCCAACATTATATTTTCCTGTGTGTCATAATAGAATAGATTATATTGAATTGATGGTTACTAATGAAAAAGAAGAATTAGTTGATTTTGCTGGAGCCACAACAACTGCAATCATAGAGATTAACATCTAAATAAAAATACATACAAGAAGAAAATGGAAAATATTGAGAGTTATGAGCTACAATCATTCCCCCCAAACAGGAGGACATTTGCAAATTTAAATCAACCCAACACAGAGATTGAGGTTGATCTTGATGTAGGGGATGGATTTATACACCCTCACAGAGCAGATCTATACATCAAATTTGATGTTGTAAAACTCGATGGAACAGATTATCCAGCAAATTCTAATATAAGACTTGTAGACAATTTTGTGCCGCATCTATTCTCTGAAATTGAGATCAGAAAACATGGCGTTGTTATAAACAGAATAGATTATCCCGGCATTACCTCCACGGCTTTGGCCACATTGAAATTATCCAAAACCGAGGCTTCATACTACAAAATCGGTGGATTTGAAGCTGGTGATAAGATATTATCTAAGAACCACACAGTGCTGTTCCCGATGCGCCTATTGCCAGGATTCTTCTCGGATTACAAAGAAATTATGTGGAAGGGTGGGTTAAGAATTACATTTAGAAGAGCTGCAAATGATAACAATGCTTTGATGAGGTACAGTGCAATAAACCCCACAGGAGAAGCTCTGCCTAATACCCTACCAGATGCAGGCAAATGCATTATTCAGACTATGGAGTTAAGAATCCCTGTTGTTGAGTATGAAGCCAGTTACGCTCTTAAATACAAAGCTGATATAATAAAAAATCCACAGCTTCCTCTGCAATTTTATACATATCAATGTGTACAGAAGCCCGCAACTGGTACATATTATGAGTTTGATGCTACAAATTCATTCTCCAGCATACAATATGACATGCCTGATTTTGTGGTGGTACTGTTTCAGACTGGAAGACACAACAATCAGGAAAAAAATTCAAGTAAATTTGATAACTGCAACATCAAGAACATATATCTTAAAAATGGCAGAAATGAGGTATTTCCTAGAGAAAATTATAATTTAGACATGTCCAAGAATGATTTCCTCAAATTATATGAGGCTTTTTCGGCTTTCAAGAGGGTCACTACTGGCAATACTGACATGTATTACACACCAGATGAATTCAAGGTACAGAGACCCATGTTTGTAATTAACACTTCAAAAAGGAAACAGGTTGTGGTGAATGACAGAACAAACATTAAAATTATCTGTGAATTCCATGAGGCATTACCTGATGACACCATATGTAGTGTTATTCTCATAGGTGAAAAATCATATGTTTATGATGTAAGAAATGAGAGAGTCACGGAGCAATTCTAGAATTGCTCTGCATATTACATTGTTTTAATATACAATTTGAACCTAGTATCCAATTGAACTTAAACTGGAAGTAAATATGTGTGTGTATGTGTGTATATAGGTGTATCGTAGCCTAGTTTTAAGTGTGGCCAAAAAAAATATCAAGAGAGGCATATTTTTGACAAGTTTATGGACAACAATCTCACAGAAGTGCTTTTTATAAGTATAAGCAAATCAATCTGAGGAGGTTCATACTTTCCCAGGAAATTCCCGAGGGCATTTTTACAAAAATCTTGGATTAGGCAGGGTTCCACACTAGAGCAAAAAGCTCATATGCTCATGTTGAGCTTGTTTTAAGTGTAAGCAAATCTGCCTGAGGGGGGTTCATACTTTCCTGAGTTTATTATAGCATTAAATATACTACTACCACTCATCTTCATCTTCGCGATTAGCCTAAAGTGGCAAAAATGCGAAGTAAAATCAAACCAAATAATCAATCAGTGTATGTTCTTTAACGTTTATTGTGATACTTTTGCGTCGCTCGTAAACTATAAGACTTAACATTGAACTGAAATACGTCACGAAACCAACATCAGAAAAACAGGATTCGAACCTTATTTGTGCTTATTCTACCTCTTCGTTTCTACAATTCTCTGTGCAGCACAGGACAAAATATCTTTTACTTTAAAAAGCAATTCTGGCCACTTATGGCATCATTCATCTTCTTTTCTTACTGTTTCGGAGAGTGCAGCGACACATATACGTCAGCTCTCAGACAGTACCCTATAGTTTATTTCTCTTTCCTTCATAATATTGGCAATTAGATGCTTTTACCTTGGAAAGACACGGAATCCGTCCCGATATATGTCGCAGGCACGGTATATAATGTTTGAATTATGGTACGGTGATACGGCGCGTGGAGTGAAGAGCTTGAGGTGTTATTGCGTCATTAGAGAGCGGGCCGACAGATAAATCAGGGGGATTCCGGATAATCTAGTCTAATAGGCCATCCATCGATAACCACCGTCAAGATGGTATGTTATGGCATCGATTCGCGGCTCTTGCTGTGGAACGTTGCATGCTGACCTTTCGGTGCCTCTGTTGGAGCTGTGTTTACGGCGGAAGGAGGTACCGGGTGGGTCGCGCAAACTGAAAAGGCCAAACCTCCTGCCCACCCACAAGCCTAGAAAATAAAATTTTACAATCATTCAGAGGGGAGTAAAAACATATCTCCCTTTCTCTCTCTCTCTCACGCACACAGAAAAAAATAATTCAAACCAACTTGCCTTAGTGCGCCCTACGACGCCAGGGGTCCCGCGTTCGAAACCCGACCAGGGCATGGGTATTCTTTGTGAGTGTTCCCTCGTCAGTTTCATAACATTATCACTCATTCTCATCTTTACTATCATGCCAAAAGAGGCAGAAAAGCGAAATAAAGTTTATTTTATGTTTGACGCCTTCCTTCGACGCTACGAACGATGGCAAAACGGAATTTTATCCCGACTATAAGCAACCTCATGTTCACAGTTGTTATAATGGTATAACCTTGCAATTTTGATAAACAAAATATAGGAGGACAACGAAGTCGTACATTAAAATTATTTTGGTTTTTGGTGGCTCGAACGAGAACGGCTGATCTCAAAACGGAGAGGTTAGCACAGCGCGCTAAGGCGCCAGGGATCTCGAGTTCTTGTGTCTGTTCATCGATTTCATCATACCATCATTCATCATCATCGTTGCGATTAATGGCAGAAAAGCGAAGTAAAATAAACCATCAAACTATAATCTCGAAGACTAAGTCTCATCGCGTCTCGGTTTTACATAGATATGTCGTGTTCTTACAAGTCTCTACGTATCTACACTTGTTCTCACCGTTCTCACCTGATCCACTACCAACATTGACTGAATATAACAGGCTGTATCTACATACTCATTTCATACGGTTATCCATTATCCATAGTAATTATAGACAATATCTTAATTGTGATTCAGCGTCATGAACAATATCTTAATTGTGATTCAACATCATGCACAATATCCTCATTGTGATTAAGCGTCATGGAAAAATATGATAATTGTGATTCAGCGTCATGGACAATACCGTAATTGTGATTCAGCTACATGCACAATGCCGTAATTCTGATTCAGCGTCATGGGTAATATCGTAATTGTTGTTCAGCACCAGGGAGAATATCGTAATTGCGATTCAGGATCAAGGGTAATATCATAATTGTTGTTCAGCGCCGTGGAGAATATCGAAATTATGATTCGGCATCATGGGTAATATCGTAATTTCGATTCAGCGTCATGGGTAATATCGTAATTGTTGTTCAGCACCAGGAAGAATTTCGTAATTGCGATTCAGGATCAAGGGTAATATCATAATTGTTGTTCAGCGCCGTGGAGAATATCGAAATTGTGATTCGGCATCATGGGTAATATCGTAATTTCGATTCATCGTCATTTTAATTGTAGTTCAACGACAAAACGATTGGACGTCATTTTCGGCGTCTTCATATTGGAGTGGAAATTCCGGAGTTAAACGTCAATAATCCGTGAGGATAGAAACAGGATTTTAAACCTCAAACTTTCTCAGTTCTTATAATTAACAAGAGATTCATCGACGACCCTCTGTTGCGTCCTTTTCCCAGAGGAACCCTTTCCTGCACGATCCACTGCCTCCAGAAGGTCAACATGTTCATCCCTTTCTGGGTATTGAGGGAGAGATCTTCAGAAGACGGAGCAACTTTTAATACAATTACCCTCCGTCTTGTAAAGAGTAGAGCGTCTCAACAACCCCTCTCCCCTTTCCTCTTATTTCTCCGCCACTTTCTCTTTCTTGTACTGGAAGGCTCCCCCCCCCCCCACCTCCGTTACTCTTTATTTTTATTTCTGTACGTTGGCAGCAGTCAGGAAACAACAAGCTCAGCACGAAAAGAAAACCGCGACAAGAGAGCGACGGATAACTCGAGACAATGCCAAAACTTTTAGACATGGAAAGGGCTGCACACAAAGAGACGTGTTTCTTAACCTAAATCATATTCTGGAATTTCCCAGAGCTCTCCAGAACTGGGAGTGTCAATTTTCTGTTGAGGTGGCAGCTTCATGGTTTTTCTTTGCGGAACTTGAGAAGTTGTACTCGTACGTACCTAGTTGAGTTAGTGTGTGTGTGTGTGTGTGTCTTTACTGACAGACGAGGACTTTCATATGTTTCAACATCTACAATCCGAGCACATTTTCCATTACTGTAGATCCGCGTACGTACTCGGGTTGTACAGCCAGTTTTCAACTTTTCCATTTCTTTTCCTTCTCTCTCTCTCTCTCCTTTATCTCTCTTTTTCGTTCTCCCCCTCTCCTTTTCTCTCTCTCTCTCTCTCTGCGGATATGTGTCTTTCCTGCCATATGAGAACCTTCATTTGTTTCAACATCAACAATCCGACTACATATTCCTTTACCGTATATTCGAAGACGTACTCTAACTGTATTGCAATTTTTAAACTTTCCCATTTTCTTCTATCTCTCTTTTCTCTCTCTCTCTCTCTCTCTCTCTCTCTGTTTGTGTATTCGTGTGTGCATGTAAGCATGCATGTGTGTGTGTGTGTGCGTTTTTCCTGACAAACAAAGTTTTCCCATCAAAAATCCAAGTACATTTTCCCTTACCGTAGATCCGAGGACATACTCGGATTGTACTGCAAGTTTTTAACGTTCCCATTTCCATTTATCTCTCTTTCTGTATATGTGTGTGCAAGTGTGTGTGTGTGAGAGAGAGCATGTGTGCGGTGCTACGAATTCCAAAAGAGAATTATGAATCACGCTCAACCACAAAGCTGCAGCACGTATGCAAATTTATTCGCGCCTCAAAAAACCTTTCTATTTCCTGAAGTTGTCCTTAAGGAATGAGCTCATTCCGTCCAAAAAATTGCGTACTTGAATTACGAATTAGTTTGATTTGAATGTTGGGAACCCTTTTCGAGGTTTTATCCTGGAAAGTCGTTGCATTTATAATCGAGGTAAATGGAAATGCATTGCGTTGGAAATCGTTGCGGTTTTCTCTGCGACCAATCGTATTACTCACAAAATGAAGAGGAATCAATTCTTCATTACGTAAAAGTAATTTTGGTCTGATAGCTTGGTGCAATTGAACGACACAAGCGTATCAATTAATTGGACGTTTTATTAATAATCCCATACTTACATTTACCTCAACTCAGAAATATTGTACGTTTTATTGGTATTGTCATTTGAAAAGACAAAGGAACAATTTTATATCCAATACTGATATGTAATTCCTCTTTTTGGGTACTATGATGATGATTGCTTTCTTTTGAAATGTTAATTTCAATGGCAACACTGTTGAGCCTTGTTTCCATGTTAATAAAACATTAAAATGCTGACAAAGGCAAAAGTTATAGTATAAAAATAATCACTGAAAACGTAACATTTCCACCCTCTAACAGGGTCTTCTTCAGACGAAGATTAACAATAAATTCTAGTGAAACTTCGTCTGAAGAAGACCCTGTTAGAGGGTGGGAATGTTACGCTTTTAGTGATTATTTGTTTTACAATAAATTTTGCCTTGCTCAGCATTTTAATGTTTTATTAATTCCATGTGTACTCAACGATTTGAAATGTTAATTGATTGATTGATTGATTTGCTTTATTTTACTTCGCTTTTTTTTGCCACTTTTGGCTAACTTGCGAAGATGGGGGTGAGTGATGATATGATGAAATTGATGAATAGACACAAACATCCATGCCCAGGTCAGGATCTGAACCCGGGACCCCTGGCGTCGTAGCGGGATGTGCTTGAACTGTTCAATTAATATCTTCCATCAGTTGAATGAACGTAACATGAACAAATAAACGAACACATTTTATTATTACAGTCTCGACGAGCAATAATAAGCAAACAATATTACACACAGAACCAAAAACGTGTCAATTGACACATATATATTTTGATTTCAATAACACGTTAACGTGCATAAATGATGCACCTTTTAGTGTGTCAAAATACACATAGGAATGTATTAAATGATATTTTTATGAGATGGAGTTTCGTGTGATGCACTAAAATGCATCGATTTGGAAGATCAGACAAGATCATTTGGAAGATAACAAAATTAAACATTTAGCTGTGTCCATTGATGCACTAAAAGTGAAAGTTTGTTATCTTCGAAATGATCTTGTCTGATCTTCCAAATTGATGCATTTTAGTGCATCACACGGAACTTCATCTCATAAAAATACCATTTAATACATTCCTATGTGTATTTTGACACACTAAAAGGTGCATCATTTGCAATTTATGCACGTTAACGTGTTATTGAAATAAATATATATATATATATATATATATATATATATATATATATATATATATATATATATATATATATATATATATGTCAATTGACACGTTTTGGGTTCTGTGTGTATGCACACTAACACACGGAATCTCCGATGGCGTAGTGGTAATGTTGTCGCCTTGTAATCAAGGGGTCACCGTCTTCGATATCTGCTGGAGGAGGCACATAGATGTTCGGATGCCACTTTTAACTCTTAGTCAACTCCCGTGTAACCTCTGTGCATGAAGTGGACTTCAAACAAAAAATCAAACCCCCAAACTATCTGACTTTCTATCCTACCTGCCGAAGTTGCTAACCGGGGTAGCCAAAAACTGGTACCTACAAGTAAAGGGGAACTTCGATACATATTCAGGGTTCAAGGCATTGTTTCTGTCCACGTATCAATCAGATACGTGGAAGTCAACGTACCTAGCTAAGGTAATGAACAGTAGGTATACTGACCATAGCAAGGGCTCCATGCTTTCTTATTTTTGGCAACAGGTCAACTTACTCAATAACATACAAACCGGCATGACGGACCAGCAAAAGACGGTCATCATAGCCAATCAGCTCCCCAACAAGGTTAAGGAAGCTCTCTTAATCCACCCCTACATTAGCCTAGAGATGGCAGCAGAGATTGTGGCCAGGTTGGACATAGTGTCCCAATCCAGCCAAAGGGAGGACCAAAGGAGGTTCCAACCCCGGTACCCTCAAAATAGGCAAGAAAACTTTCAGGCTAGGCAGGTCAGGGTACAGAGACCTAGGTTCGAACCCAGTCCCCAACGAAGATCTGAAAATACCTTCCGTCGGGGTAGCACTTGGAATGGCAACCCGCGACGAAACAGTTCGATATTCACAGTTTTGAGAGAGACGCAGTTCGATATTGGCAGTTCGACATACACAGCGAGAGACACAGTGCAAGATGCACAGTTAAAACTTTGAGATCGAGACTCTCATTTCAGCACCTTTGTAGGTCAAAGAGAAATTGTTTTCTCTTCTCTTGACCAAGTCTAGATTCCTAGCTTTGAGATTTCAAACTTAATGCTTAACTGGTTAGACAATGGTGTTCGAGTAAAGTTTTGTTTACGTGCAACGTCGACCATCAGCGGTCTGCGCTGCTAACTTGTTTTGACCCGGTGCATCATGGGTCTGCGAGTGTTTTGTCCACAATGGTGCTAGTGTAGGTGAGCGACCAGAGGTTGTAAGTATTTCAACAGTAAGGCATTAAATATTATGTCATAACGTGTTTCAGTGTTCAGTGTCTTGATTTCTGATTTCTGATTCCTACTTGTAAAAACAATATTTGGCTCGTAAATGAAGACCGATGTATAAGGAACCTGATCGTCCTTCTCCATCGGCCGAACTTTTGGACCGTCAGATTAAAAGCCTAATGTTACATTTAATTTTCTTTACATGAATGAACATCCATGCCTTAATAATTATTTAACGTAAGACCGGATTTTTGAACCCGTAAACGCCCTCTAAATTTTTAATTACTATTATAACTTACATGGCGAAGTGGTCCCGGGTTCGAATCCAGACCTTGGTATGGGTGTCCTTTTTGAATCTCCCTTCATCAAATGCATCATATCATCACTCATCCTCATCCTCGCGATTAGTCAAAATTGGCAGAAAAGCAAAGTAAAATAAATCAAATTAAACCACTAACCTAACACGCATTCAATCAACTAATTGTGAGATCAGAAGCTCCAGTATATTTACTTAGGAAATACAAATGCACTTTTTTGAGTTTTTCTTTAAGTCCACTTTATACACAGACAAGCTAATCGGGACTGGGTCTTCACTTTAAAGTGGGATCCGAGTCACTATATGCCTCAAGCGGATAAAAATCCCGGTATTGCAAGACGACGACATACCACTACACCATCGGGGAGGTAGTAGAATCCTCCTTACCCTGGTCCTCAAACTTTGTAGCGCACTCGTCTTGCAAAATCAGCAAACTAGACTATCATATGCGTCTAAAACAGTACGTAGCCGCCATTAACACAGAGTAGAGCGTTTGCCAGAACGTTCACCCTTCCCGTTAACCCGAAAATCCACTTCAACTGCCCCAGGATTAACCATTTCATTTTTTCTTTACACGCCTAACCTCCGCTTGGAGCAAAATCAAACATCCTGGATTTCCGTTAGGTGCGAAACGTACAGGAGTAAACCTGCCTCTATCTACGTCAGGACAACCTGTCGTGGTATTACGCAAAGCTAAGCCCTTGACCACGATGTCGGTTTTGTTCTGCGTGTGCTTGAAGTCCCCCCTCTAATCGCTCGCGATTGGTTTGCCATTAATTGAAAATCTAAACAGCTCTGATTTGGTTTGCAGCGATATCGTCCCTAGCTACATCCTGGTCTCTTGCACATTCGTTCTCTTAAATTGCTTTCGACTTATTTAGCATTGATTATTTGCGTAGACATCGCAAAACTTCAAATGCCGCCAGGGCAACCGATCGTGCTTGTGAGAGAGCGCTCTAGTATGCACGTGCGGACTGCAAGCGAGTTGCGGTACTGCAGCGTTGTAAGAGAGTGAAAAGGAGTGGTGAGAGAGACTGGAGGCTTCATCAGCGCAGCAGGAAATCTCTCGTTGTATTGTTGTTCTTTAGAGTGCCTTTTCTTTCATTTTTGGCTGATCGCGACGATGAGGATTAGTGATATTTCCATCAGGGTTGTAAAATGTCCAGGAATTTTAAATAAAATCAATTCCGGTCCAGGAGAGAAAATCAGCAAGCGTAAATGGATTCTGGACCGTAAAGAACATCTATATCTGTAAAGTATTTAAATTCGGTCCAGGGACCTTTTTTCCCAATGAATTTAAATACGGTCCAGGAACCTTTTTTCTGAATGAATTTAAATACGGTCCAGGAACCTTTTATTCCGGTTCGAATGAAATACGATCCAGGAAAAAAATTCCAGATCAATTTACATACGGTCCAGGAACCTTTTTTTTTTTTTTTTTTTTTTTTTTTTAGATCAATTTGAATACGGCCCAGAAACCTATTTACGGAGCAATTTAATTACGGTCCAAGTTCCGTATTGAAATCAAACAATTCGCAATTGAACCGAATTTTAATTGTGTGAGAAAAAAGGTTCCGGCCCAGTTATGGAACCCAATAGAACCCATTAGAATTAATTAGTTCGTGGACCATTAAATCCTGGTTTAGATGACGTTTATCAAGCAACAAGTCAGAAAGAACACAAATAACCAAGCTCTGACTCAAAACCCGAGAAACTCTACCACTTAGCAATGCAGTGTGGCGTTGTTGATTTTTTATTTCATTTTTTTTGTTAATTAGCGAATCTTTTCTGCCACTCATAGCTTTCACGATTAATGATGAAACTGAATTGAATTTTTGCTTTAAGTCCACTTTACGCAAAGAAAAAGTAATCCGAACTGAACCTACAAGAGGGAATCGATGAAACGACACTCGCAAAGAACATCCAGGCCCAGGTCGGGATTCGAATCCGTGACCCCTGGTGTCTTAGCACGCCGTAGTAATCATTCCGCCAGTGTGGCATTGTAATCATGGTAGAACAAACAGGAAGTGATTCCGTAAAAAGGAGTGCGTATTCCACCACAGTATTTTCTTCCATCCAATGCAAACGTCTCCTCCACTTCTGCTCTTCAGCTTACTGGGCTTGAGGTTTAGTGTGCAGGCGGGAAGTTCGCGCCGAACGGGGAAGTCATAGTCTGAAGTAGAGCTATATCGTTTTGAAATATTAATGTGGTGCACAGAAGTAAATACTTCTGAAATGATCACATAAGTGCTCGCAAACTTAATTTTTTAGAATAGTAATTAGGTCATTTTTTTTAGAATTCGCAGATAATTTGGTCAAAACTAGCAGTTTTAGGAAAGAGGGACAATTGTAGCTGTTGTCCAGTCTTACGACAGGCACCCTACATACTGGCAAGGAAAGTGAAGAGCGGAGAAGCGACCAATCCAGCGCGATGAGAAACACAGCAGCTTGTAGAACGAGGTGCTCGTAGCACGTCCTCCCGCGACGTCGTAACTCTCGGCGCCACCGCTGTTGTCTGGTTGGTCTGCTGCGTATTTCGCGCTCTCCACTTCCTTTTCCAGCATATGGAGCGTCCACCGTAAGACTAGAGCTACAAGTGGGGAATAAACTTCGGATTGCTCTGGATACTTCGTATTCAAAGGATCCCGGGTTCGATACCTGACGGTAGGCTCATTGTGGTTCGGATCTCACTTTAAACTGTAGGTTTAGTCCAAGATAGCGAATCTATTCTTAAAAGTGAGCTCAGAATAAAACTCGAAAAGCTTTGTATACTTGGGTCCCGTAAAGATTAATCGACGCCCTAGGGAACAACAATTTCTAAAAGTCTCCAAAAGTTAGATCTGTCTTGTACGGTCGCGGACACTTTTAGGTTGTAATGATACAATTAAAAGAGAATGGGACTATTGCAACCCAGAAATGTCCGTGACTGTACAAGACAGGAGCTATCCGTTCTAACACTCAGCGTCAGTTCAACGTCAGGTTTCCGTCAGTCACCGTTTCCTTCATTAGCTAACATGTTAAACGTCAGCGTGTATAAAATTCTAATCCACCCCCCTCCCCCTCCCTGTCTTCCCAGATGCTCGGGGAATATCGCTCTCCTTTACGGGAGGAGAGCGGGACAGACTCCTCTATCACTTTTGGCCGTTGGGAGAGGAATGTATGCAAATTGTGGACCGGGGTTGACGTGACGTGTTTGGGTAAGATATGTATCTGGTGGCGCCGCTGCCTGTGAACCACTCTGGTGCGTGCAGTGACTAGCAGTTTGTCTCCTCCAACGGAAGCCTCTTTTCACACGGAATCGCCAGCGTACACGAGCATGCTGTTATGGCAATTGCGAATTACAATGGGCCTTACCCGAACACGAACAGCATTTGAAAGGGGTGGGGAGAAGGGTCGTTTGTAATGAAGGAATGACGGACGGAGTTCATGCATTTATTTTTCGTCTTGTTATCCAACAGCATATTATTTGCCGTCTGACATTTCTAAACCCGAAGGTTTGAGCAAGATCAACTCACTCTTGACCAAACTAACCGATTTCCTTACCCCTTTCTCCGCCGCTACCTGACTGTACCTACGAAAATTATCGTCACCTACTTGTAGAGGGTGTTTCAATAAAAACGTAACTCAAAATATCCAAAACATACCATGTTGAGTTCCTTTTTTATTGAAACACCCTGTACATTTGGATAAGCTCGACCAAGAGTTGAGAGGACGAGGGAAATGCATTGCAAATAAAGTGGGAGAGCATTGGCGTAGCCAGAAATTTTTGCAGGCGTGTCAAGCCATTGATAAAACTGAATAGTATAAATAATACCAATAATAGTTATTATTATCATGGATACGATTATTATTATACAATAATTACCATTATAATCTGTAAAAATAAACCAGATGTATTATTATTATTATTATATAAGTAGAATTATCACCCCGACTTCTCAAATGGTTCTCCAACTTTCTAGAAAATATAACTTTTTCTTTTAAGATTGATGAAAAAGTTTCCTCTAGAATAGAAATATTTTGTGCGGTACCTCAAGGGTCGCCACATGGCCCAATTCTATTTGCAGTTTTTATCAATGATGTTACTTTATGTTTCAAATCTAGCACATGTTTAATATATGCAGATGATATAAACATTTTAGGAGTATTTTAACAAATAATAATGTCATTCAACTTCAATCTGACCTTGATAGAATGACATATTTTTGCAAGATTAATTAAATGGAAATTAACTTTAAAAAGTGTAAAGTCTTAAGATGTACTAAAAAGTTCATTACATAGTTTCTAACTATTACATTTATCAAAATAAAATGCAAGTGTACAATAGAGATAAAGTTTTCGGAATATTAATATACTGCTCTCTCATATTTGATGAGCACATTTCAGAAATTTTCAAACCAGTTAAGAAGATGCTTGGTTACAAATTTTTCTCATGGAAAGTTTTTTAAAAAACAAAGTACCTTAATACACCTGTATGAAACGATAGTTTGTCCTATTCGTGAATAGTATATCTTACAAAATTCCCAGACATTCGTAGAGGAATATATAAATTCTAACATATCTTAAAAAGGTCAGAGGTTTAATAGCTGAACTTGTGGAAAGCTACAATGTAAACTTATGCTGATATATAACATTGTAGGATCCATTGTATTATTTGTAATTATATATTCAATCACCTATTTTGACATAGTGATGTACCTGTTTGTCAAATGGTGCTCATCACTTAAATAAATAATAATTATTATTATTATTATGATTATTATATCCGTTCGAAACATTCCAAAAGATGATCCAAAATGTTTTTTTAATTATCTTTTTACATTTCGTACAGTAAGTGTACTGAAATGCATAGTTATCCTGTTCTGTTATTACCTTTTACCTAGTTTAACTGATATTTACTTAACCTTGTAAAACAGGCTCTCTTGATCTTAGACGGAAAATTTATTCATGAAGTTTATGTTGTTTGACCTCTGACAAAAAACAACTCTAATTTCAGGAATTTTGAAAACTGTGAAACCAAGGATTTAATGGTGGGTAATAAACAACTATTTCCTGTAATGTAGATTTTACTTTGGTTATTCTGTTCGTATATTGACTGAACTTTATTTATCTTCCAAATAATACGACGCCAGCGGTCACGGGTTCGAATTCCGGGTGTTCTTTTTGAATGACTCTTCGTCAATTTCATCATGTCATCACTCATCCTCATTGTCGGGATTAGTCAAAAGTGACAGAAAGCGAAGATAAATAAAAAAATCAAATCAAAATCTTATCAACAATAAAAAATAATAAGCCTTTTCGTTGTTCGAACTGGAAATAAACTATGCCAATTTCCAGAGGGGTGGTTTCCAGACAGTTTAGACCCCCTTCCCGACACTTATGAGTGAGAGGAAACTTTCATATTTAAAAAAAAATGTTTTAAGTACACTTAAAGGCTAAGCGAGACTGGATTAAATTAAATTAAAGTGTGATCCGAACCACTATGTGCCTCCACGGGGTATCGAACTCAGGTCGTCTTGATTACATCTCAATGACATTACCACTATGCCATCCGTGAGACCAGAAACTTTCATGGTGGCGTGACAAGGGACAATAAAGCGAAGATCTCATTCAGTTGTATAACATGGGACATGCCGCTGTAAAGAACATTTCATTTTCAAAGAACCTTCAACGAGCAAATGCTCCAAAAATAAACGCTCGCTTGAGGGTAACTGTAAGTGGTGCTACGACGCTTGCATAAATACCGGAAGTGTACATTTTTCATGTTTCGGGAATGGCGGGTAGTTCTCTGAAGATTTTTGTGGAGAGAGGCGTACATCTCGAAAGCTTTACGTGCTTGGAGGAAGGTTCATGAACGATGTATGACCCTGTGCGGTATTAGACGTTTATCACCTTGTACAACGTTAGCCTGCGTGGGCTGAAGGTCCACATATATCGTAACTTGAGAGCAGAAAAATAAGCGCAGTTCCCAACGTCTTAAATTTCCTGTTCGTTATATATGGTGTTATAATTTTCCTCTGAGCTAGTCCGCAGGGTGGAATACATCTCCAGTCCTCGCTGGCCGAATTTTCTGGGCTCTTGTTCTTGTTTTCTTTCTTTACTCCTAGCTTCCTTTTATATATAAATTCAACATGAGGCATTCAATTATCCGGGTTTTTGCTGTTCTTTTCGTGCGACCTAGACATGAGCTATGCACTTTGTACATGTGTTGTGAACAGAGTTGCTGCAAGAAGTGCTAAGTGCTCGGGAAACGTTATCTTAGTCGCTAGATTACTTTCCTGAAACTGATATATTTTATAACTTGACGATCAATACTTGAGGGCACGACAAAAGAACAAATTTAGAAAATAAAGCTAAATTTATTACCGTTGTATTGTGTACTTGGTCACTGGTGAACAAGAGCTTGCACTAAAACGATTTTGAAGCGAATTTATCCCATCCCGTTGCTCATGAATTTGTGCTGTTCATTTCAAATATGACTTTCTTGACAGAATTTATTATTACATTTAATTGCAAGACACGCTGCATTTCACATAAATCCAAAATATTCATCCATGGAGAAGGGTGAAGGACCACCTCTCTGTGGATTTTCTTGAAAGTTTTTTCGCCTTAATTCTTCAATCTTTGAATAAATTTGTTATTGTTTACTCTCTTCCTCATTGTTTATTTTCATCTCTACCTATCCTCTACGTTTTGCTGCCTCTGTTTCTACTTTACTACCCCCTTCTCTCTCTATCTCCCTCCTCCCTCTCTCTTTCTCTGTACTATCTCTTTCTATCTTTCCCCATTATTATCTCTCTTACTACCTCTACCTTTCTCTTTCCTCTCTCTCTCTCCACTCGATTCTTCATCTCTCTTTCACATACTCTTACTTTTCCTCTCTCTCATCTTTCTCTCTTTCGTATGTAGGTGGAGTCAATCTTAAACCTGCGACGTCATATTCTAGACCTGCTTCAAACATACACAACGATATAAGCAGAGCTCTGTCCAATGATATACACTCTTTTTTCGCCATCTCGTTACAGCAGATACACGGATCTGGCAATCCCGTAGGTGGTTTATGCACGAAGGAATATATTCGTTCGTATCCAAAGGGGCATACCTTGTCGGCAGATAAGCTCAATCTGCTTCCGTTGCGTGCTGTTGCAATTATTATGCGGGTAATGGCGCTTTCGCGTAAAATTAGATTCGTAAAAACAGCTGATTCTCCTAAATCGTCTCATTGCGTGATTGCGGATCGCGCGGGAATCGCAATGCGTGTCACACGCACAAACACCCAAACACAAACATTTCAACCGAAAGTGATGATAAAGGCAATTAACGAAAAGATGCTTTATCTCATAATATCCTGGGAGGAGCATTGTTCGGTTTCCGGTTCTGATACAGATTGTCACTAACATTATTATTAATACAACGCTGAATTTTCTCTGTATATTTCATGGGAAAATACTTATCTAGAGAATGTCGTCATTGAGCGCACACGAGTAGTAGAAATAAAAAATAGTCTCGTCAAAGTGATAGCACTACGTATAACACAGATTTCGTGATGTTTCTTTTTGGCATTTCCTGGATACAATGCACCTCAGAATACAGTCCATACTTGATTGTAAAGATTTGTCAACTTTTCTTTCAGTTACCCCAGTAGCACATTTGTCGCTTCCCCATATTAAATAGTGTTCTGAACGTGCATGATTAATAAGAAAAATAATGAAGCTACTCCATATATTGTCAGGATGGCAAACTTTCCTCTCCAGTTGCGAACGAATTTGGTAATATGAAACTTGTAAATGGGAATATAAGGGAGTTCACGACTTTCGGCTCGAAAACTGTGCGTGTGTATTTCGACCACTTTTGGCTATCGCGAAGATAAAGATGTCTGATGATAGTAGAAATTGACGAAGGGACAATTACAGTGAACACTCGTGTCCAGGCCGGGATTCGGAGCCGGAACTCCTGGCTTCGTAGCGGGATGTGCTAACCACTCTGCCACGGAAGCACGCACAGACACGCGGGGCTGTCCTCTCCTGCATGATACTCTAATCAGTATAGTACTCGACAGAATTAATCTAGAGCTCTTCGTTTGCAGTGTTTACTAAATGAGTACCTATCTGTGGCTATTCCAATGTTGTTAGATGACAGCAATAAACAAGAAATGGTATTGTCGTTCTACATTTTGGCTGCAAGGAATATACTACAAATATTCAGATAATAATCTATTTACTTTACTAAATTATTTAAAGTTTGGTTACTTTCGGAACATCTCCGAGTATAGTTAGCGAGTCTACCAACAGTGCAGATCATAAGCAAGAAGGTTAAGGATAAGTTATGGTGTGAAGTGACGTCAGCGTCTTGCTTGCTGATTGGTACCTTCGGGAGTTATGACTCGAACCCAAGTTGCAATGTATAAAAATCTATTACTACCCTCCTTACGTTTTTTTTTTGTTTAGTATAATTTAGTTCCGGGTTGCAAGACACGACAAACTTTAAAGAAACGCCCAGCATACAAAAATTAATAAGAATGACTTGATCCATGTCATTACAGGAATAGGTATCAGTAAAATAAACTGGTTTGATCATTCTTTCCCAGCTTGACAAGCCGTGATTTCTTTCATGAACTCTCCACACATGATCAGTTTTGGTATGAATCGTCCCAAGTAAAAAGTCCGGCTTCAATTGAAAATGACCGTCTGTGGTGCATTTAACAATTGTTGCATTCTACAGAATGATGGGATCAAAACCAGTCACTTTCACAATTAATCAATGGGTGATGTAACTTATTCATCCTTCATTCTCGATGATGAGAGCATTCGTCATTAACATGACGAGTTAACGCTTGGCAGTGCGAAAGGCACAACTAACACTAAACCCCTAAGAAGCAAAACTAACAACTAGAAAAGACAATGGTCACTCATTGGGTTTTATGAACCTTTGGACCTGAATCATGGCTGGGTTAGGATAGTTACCTGTCTATCTGAAGAATGAAGATAATTTCGAAGAATAAAAATAAACTAAGTCCTCTGTTGGCTTCTCTATAGGTTGACCAGCCCGTCTTCTCACTCTTCCTCAACTCCTATTCTCTAAGCTCTTCTCTCTCCTCAATCCAAATTAAAAGTCAGTCCCTTCTCAGCCTGTCTCACCTCTATATCACCCAGGCCATGAAGACCTTCCTCCATGCCGAATCGTGATTTTTACTGCCACTATGCAAACCGCTGACTCCATAGGCTGATGGAACTTCCTATATCCTGAATACCTCAGGAGGTTTGCAAAGCTCAACACTGGACATTATTTACATACCTCAGAGGTTGAGACAACTGAGACAAAAAAGTGAATGCCCTGGTCAACATGAAGCATCAGAGAGGCTTTAAATAAAATATCTATAGATTGATACGAAGGGAAAAAGTTAAGTCGTTAAAGATGTGGCAACAGTGTAAATTCCGCCAGACGCCTCATTTCATGTTCCCGAGACTAGCGGAAAAAAGACAAATCACTAATGTGACAATAAGCACCATTGTCACATTTGGTAGACTGAAGCGCGAAATAAATACAACGCGTACCCCTCTCCAATCAGTATGCAACCCCGAGGAAATACATTTTTGAACATACCCTCCGGCTAATAATGCGTACCTTTTTTCCCCCTTTTTTTTTGTAATTTTCTGTGTATCTCCAAGCTACGTACCCTGGTGGAAATTTCCCGCTTCCATCTCTGGCATCAACAACGTGATTACGCCACATTCAAATTCTCTTGCGCAATCATCGGCACGTTCCCCCCAACCCCCGTCCCCAACCTCCTCCGCCCATCCGATATCTGCATGAATTTCGATGAATCGATCATTTTCTCCGGCACCGCCATTAAGTGTTGACTGCGGGTTGGAGAGTTGATTTCCCGAATGTCGTTTTAATTGAATTCCTCGGGGAAGGAGTTCGATGCGTGAGAGATTGATGGTTCGGTGCGTGAGTGCGTTTACGTGCGTGAGGGAGGCTTTAGTTTTGTATGGATTTGTGCCGCCCGTTTCGAGAGCTAATAACCAAAGCAGAGAGCATTGTTGGTTCTCCTTCCTTCCTCACGCAGCATACACACACACACACACACACATGAAACTAAACCCTTTTTCGTAACAGCCCTCTCAGGACCATGGTCAATCAAGCGACATTTTCATTGGGTGACGCTAGGTCAGCGCATCGAGTCCCATCTCCCATGTTTTTCGACTTCTGAGACCATGTGTGTGTGTATTTGTGTGTGTTTGTGTACAGGGTGTTTCAGGAGAAATCTGTAATATTTCGGCAGATGAAAGTATCGATGAAACTAAGCAAAGAATGATATACATGAACATGCGTCCGATTTAATAATGGTTACCAAGATAATGTAACCTTTGTTTCATTTGTCAGAAAAGTTCCAGGACTGATTATTTTATTCTCAAATTATGATATTGAAACACGTGAATTGGGTGTTATTTAGTTACATGATATTTGTTGTGAACATATTTTCTTGATACATGACATTCACTGATATGCATTTCTATTAATATTTTGTTACTATCCATTACATATCAAAAACTACACTTGTTTTTTTTTATGTATCTTTCTAAAGTACAAAGGTTTCTTTCAGGTTAGGTGGGGTTTGTATGCAGTCAGTATTAGCTGAATTTATTTTTACTTTCTTGAAGATCCTTATTTACAGCATTTTCACATTTATATAAAAGAATGATACCATGTTTACACAATTAAGCCTCGTTTTCATAATAGAAAAAACACTAAATACGCTGACCAATGCAGTCTATACCCTGTTCCGGGCATGTATGGAGCAAGGCCCCGCACAGCGGTAGAGAAGGGAGGGAATCGAGTAGACAGAGCGAAGCAGTACACGCCGCTGCAAAGCCTGGTAATTGCAGTCTCTACCCCTCGACGCAATCCCATTCCCTCACGTGTTCATTGGTGGAACCATCTCGCGTCAATACTTGCGCAGAGACTTGCTTTCGTTCGCGTGCTTCAAAGATAGCCGGAACAGGGTATGTATTTCAGTGAAAAGGGAAACACTTAACACGTGACGTTTCGACCCTCTATCACGGTTTCTTCAGGCTCAGAACCAAACCAAACAAGTACTATGTTTTTATGTAATATTGCAGTGTATATATATATATATATATATATATATATATATATATATGTGTGTGTGTGTGTGTGTGTGTGTGTGTGTGTGTGTGTGTGTGTGTGTGTGTGTGTGTGTGTGTTGTATTTTCTTTGTAATTTTTGTCTCAATTTAGTGGTATGGCTAGCCTAATTTGAACTTATTGCTGAAAGAAATGCAATGTAAGAAGTACATAATCTGCTAAACTAGGCCATTTTACAAGGATGTAAGGGGGGTGATCCTTTTTTAAAACACCCAAATGTTAACTTCCCTTTCACGTGGTACGCTCTGGACTGCGTTTTGCAGACTAGCGAGACTCTGGCGTCTAGACTCGCATCCTCGTGTTGTGTCGTCCCTATATGTTTGTGATTGTCCCTTCGTACATTTCATCTTATTATCCTCGTCTTCGCGATTAGCAAAATGTGGAATGAAGGCGAATCAATCAACAAACCACGTTACAGTATATCTGGAACCTGCTTACTTCCTAACAGAACATTTTCTCTTTGGTTGAGAATCAGAGACGCAAAAGTTTCTAACTTCCATTTCCTGTCGCGGACAGTAACCCAAAATAACGTCTGTGCCTTCCGGCAGGAAGAAATTTGATCTAGTATTTCCCTGGCAGACACAATTGATCGTCGCTGTGGGCAGGAGTTCCCATCCCCCACAAGGCCAATGGCGCATCCCCCCCAAATCATATCATTCGCGCCCTCAAACCATATCGTAATCCGCATAAAATAGTGAATTACCACAGCGTGTCTACCGAAAGTAACTTTTTCCTTAGCTTTACTGAACACTATAATTGATCTGCCCCTCCTCCCTAAACAGGGGGGCCCATTAATGCAGCTATAATATAAGAACTCCACAATCACCTCATTAAAGCGCCAAACAAGCATCCTAGCAATAGATATTGCGAGCGAAATGAGAAATGTTTTACATCCATTCCTTTGAAGGCTTACAAGAATATTAATTTAATGGGGTGTCAATACTTTCTTCGTCTTTTCCAGCTTCTCCTTTGGCACGTTCGGGATCGAAAACGTGTGAATACCATATCGCTAAACACATTCTCCAAAATTGAATGTTCGAACTCTCTCTTCACTACAGAAATCAATTGGCAATCTAAGATTTAACACTTTATCAAGAGCTTTCTATCTCCCCCTTTAAATTTAATACTCAATCAATTTTAGACTTGATATTTAAGAGTGGGCATTGCCTCCTCCAAAAAAATAATTCTCAGTCTCCACACCAGAATTTCCGCAACAGTCTTAGACAAAAGCAATACACAAGAATTGTATATCCCTCTCCTCTAACTAAAATACCCGCCATAATCTAAGACCTAGAGTTGGATACTGTCCCCCCCCAAAAAAAAATTAATTCAGAATCCCCCCCCCCCAGAACCCACATGTCAATTAAGGCCTAATGTGTAAATGTCGGATATCTCCCTCCCCACCTTTGATAATACCCTTAAACACTTTTAATTCTTCATCTAATGGATTAAATATGGTACATTTAAGGTGTAAAATCTTTACATATATTTTGGAAAAAGATATAAATGTTATTTGAAGAGGAAAAATCCCCCCCAAAAATCTCGATGGCGCAACCTGAGCCATAATCCCCCTTGTGGGCACCCCTGGCTGTGGGTAAGTGATTATGAATAAACAATGGAATCTCCTTGGAGCCTTAACGGGTCTGCTAAGTACTCCTCCAAGAAGGCTGGGCACATTTTTGTATTGCACAGCTTGAGAAGAGATTCATGCAAAGCTCGCACTCTGACATTTCACTCGTCAGAAGATGAAGTCAGCATCAAGAATCGATATATTTTTCTTGTTACTTTTATCCATTCGTCCATGCTCTCCTTCACATCCCGTAGGAGGGTTACTCGTAAAATTCATTCAGTTGCCGTATGGGGGGTGGAGGGGTTAGAGAAGGTAGCGGTGGGTGTCGTAGAGAAAATAAATATCCGAAAAAAATGGCGGAGTTCGATATTATGGAGAGGAAAGTGAGGAGAAAAGGCACTGCGGAAGAGGAGAAAGCTGGAGAGCTTTAGTTGAATGGTCACCCGGGCTACAGGTTCTTACGGAGGTAGCCTTACGTCCCCCTCCCCTTCCTCCCCTCCCACTCGCCGTTTCCCCGACTGTGACCTCGCAGATTGTATTTTCCCTCGCCGTGGATAACAGTGGGAGGAACTGTGATTTCGAAGCCTTTCTTTTCGCAGTGAAAGGGGGCTCTAATAAACTCAGGCTGTGACATTGACAAGTTTTTGCGGGTGCGGATTGGGTTTTAGGAAGCTTGGAATGGATTGGCTGGCTTCGGAGGAAATATATCTACGAAGAATTGCAATGAACGAGATGCAGGGCTTTTTTCTTTTGGGGACGCATTCTTGCATTTCTCAGCCATTCTTGTTGCCAGACTCGGATTTAGGGGTGGGTGGCTGCAGCCCTCGATATCCACCTGCAGAGGATATTCAACTGGGGCGAAATTTCTTTGTAAAGGTCCACAGAATAAAAAAAATAATATACAGTAAAACTGCATATTCCGGAACCTCTATAAGAAGGAAACCTGTAATTACGGAAAAAAAAAGTCCCCAGAACGGACCGATTTTATACTTGAAAATGACCTGCTTAAGGCGGAAACCTCCTTAACGCGGAAACGGAAGGCCATTTAAAGACCAACGAGATGTTTTTATTCTCAGTAAGACGGAAATTTCTTCCTTTATTTTTTTCGCTCGCAAGAAAACAATCCAATACTGTAAGTGAAACGCGCCTCTGTTGCCACTCGCTTATCGGTAACATTGTCGATATGAAAGAATGCGCTACAATACTCATAGCTGTTACGATTCAGTTTCTTTCTTTCATCTCTTACCCTCTTTCTCCACCTTTCTTTGTCTATTTCTCCTCTGTTCTTTCGTCATCTTTCTATTTTTCTTGTTATCTCTCTTTGTTTCTTCTTTTTTCTTCACTTTTATCTCTATCTTTCTGCACCTCTCTTATTCCATCTTTCAATCTTTCTCTTTCCCTCTATACACATCGCGCTACGACGCCAGGGGTCCCGGGTTCGAATCCTGGCATGGGCATGGATGTTTGTGAGTGTCCATTTTACTTCGCTTTCTGTGCCACTTTTGGCTAATTTGCGAAGATGGGGATTAGTGATGATATCATGAAATTGATGAATGTATCGCATTTTTATTCATGTACGTACATGCATTAGTACTCTACATTATAAGTAATGCGAAATGTAAACCTATCTTTCCTTTATTTCCTGCAGCGCTCTGTACAGTATTTAAAGTCAACTCTGTATAAGTAAGAAGGAAAACTGTTAAGACGGAAACTTTCACTCGGAACCATCATGTTCCGGGATCCACAGGTTTTACTGTATTTGAAATGTAAAAATATGCCTAACCGTATGACATAACTTTAAAAGTTTCAACTGAAATTGTATATAGGGGGCGATGACTTTGAGCATTACACTACTGTTTGAGATGTTAACTTTGATGATGTATTAATTTGAACGTATTTTACTTTAAAAATGATTAAATATGTCACAGAGACCTTTATTTAGAAAGAAAATTCCGTTATTTAAATAAGTTTCGCTTCATACTTTAAAATACGTCATAATATTTCCCTGGTGACGTCATACATCCAACTTATTATGCAAAGTACATGAAGCAACCTGTGTGTTGCAACCTAACCACTCATATTGAGAAATAATCAAGATGTCAACATTCTTGCGCTGTACAATTCAACGACTCCAAGGTGTTATCTATAACAGTGTAAGTACCAATCGCTTTTTCATTACCTCCGGCATTAAACCGACGAAACTAATTTGAAATACGCTTTTAATTTATTTCCACCAATGGTGCAGGAACAGAGGGCGTATTTTTATCTCTCCTTAAAATTTTTCTGACAAGTGAAAATGGTTAAATTGATGATATTCAGCGAACAACTTTCCCCGCAATTCATTGCGCCTTATTTCGGGCAACGTTGAAAACATGCCGGGTAAGCATTTTGCGTTTAGTCTCTGCCGAAGCCCTACATAAACTGTCGGTTTGAAAATGTTATCGCTGTAAGAAGACTTCTCATGCGCTTTCCTTAACACACTCGAATCTGTTTTCTAATGTCTCAACTTCAAGTTGAAATAGAGTTTAGTAATGTAAAAAAAATATAAAAATTTTCCATTATTATACGAGGGTAAATCAAAAAGTAAAGGCAATTTTCACATACGCCCCCTGCACGGCAATGCGGTTTTGGTATCGTGCAATCAGCTTCTGTATCCCGTCCGCGAAGAAGGTTTTTGGTTGGTCACGAAGTCACGTCCGTCTACACCGCCTGCTGGACCTCGTCATCTGACCTGAACCGACGACCACGCAGCCCCTCCTTCAAAGGGCCGAAGATGTGGTAATCCGATGGTGCCAGATCAGGGCTGTACGGAGGATGGGGAAGCAAGTCAAAGCTAACAGCCGACGGTGGATGCCGGTTTGACTCCCTCCGACCACAGAAAGCGCACTACAACGTTCTGTTCCTCGATGGTGCATTCGTGAAGTGGTGCGTCCATACGTGTGACCTTTCTGCTCCGCGACACTCGACTGAATGGGGCAATGATGGATACTCCTACTTCCACGTCACTCCAAGTATACACGTGGTGACGTCAGACACACCCAGTCTTCGTTTATTCCTGAGAAAACACAAAATTGCCTCTAGTTTTTGATTTACCCTCGTATCTAAAGCTGAGAAAATGCGGAGAAACAAGACAAGAGAACTTCTGTTGTCAGCTTCTATTGAAATCAAACGGTGTAACGCCCACTACAGGGAAACAGGCGGAATTTCCGTGCCAGAAGTCAATAGGTTATCTTAAAAGTTATCGTTCATTGAGACGCCGGAATTGCGTTTGTTACGGTCTGTTGCCGCGCTTCTCAGTGGGCGTTAAGCTTAAGAGCAAGATATTTCCATTGTGAAATATTAACATTAGAAATGTTCTTGCATATTTTGAATAGACCGTCTACAGTGATTTCTGTGTTAAAGGCATCTCCTATTTCCGAAACGCAAGTCACTTTAAGCTCAGATAGGGACCAGAAATAATTTAAAGTGCTTCCCGAACCAAAGTGCGATGTGCCCCCACCAGGGACAGAACACGGGATACCTTGATTACTAGTCGATGGCGAGGATTCTCTTCAAGTGATCTTCGTTTGTCGAGTCGCGAGAACGTGGTAGTGTCCTGTGTACAGTGGAATCCACTAGTATTGCTCGGCAAATTGTCCATGACTATTTTAATTAATTTTTCTCTTACATCCTGTGTGTTTCTAAGCGATGGATATTCATGTATACTGGTGCAGAAGTTGTCAACAGCTTGTCTTGCGCTTTCTTTTAATTCTTGAAGCTTTTATTGGGTTAAATAAGGTGCACGAACATGCTGATGGACAATTTGCAGTGTAATACTCATGTATCCCACTGTACAAGCAATAAAGCTTTTGTTTCATCCGTGAGTTCCTTTCCTGTTAAGTTGAAGCTAACAAGCGTCCTCCACGGAGCGGAACTACAAGGGAAAGTCGCGAAAATAGCTCTTGAAACTCTCACGGCTGCCCCTAACGCCTTGGCGAGCGGGTGAGCATTTGGCAAAGCTCCACTTGAGCGGAGACTCGGTTTGCAATCGATCACTGTTAATTTCTCGGTGCTCCGCGGGGGTGAAAGTATTTCATCATTTAAAATTTATTTCCCGCGTCGGGCGAGAAGTACTGGGACAAAACAATCCTATTTATTTTGATCAGACCCAATTGCCAACAAATTTTCCTGAATATCTCTTCCCTTTTTTTTTACCATCGCGGTCCCCTGCTACGCTTTTGCGTACAGTGGCACTAATGTAGTTTGCGAAGTGATTTTTTATTAGAGGAACGACGTTAAATCCACGTCTCGCCAGGGAAATGTTCGGTAAATAGCAAATGACAAAACTTACACCATTTATATTATTTATATGGAAATATTATTGCTCTTCAATTTAGAGGGGTGTAAGGGATGATCCTTTTTTTAAGACATCCAATTGGCATCCTTCCTTCCACGTAGTACTTTCTGAACTGCATTCTGCAGACTAACGGAGCCCTGGCGTCTGTACCCATGGCAAACGAAAGTCCTATGTGGAACTTAGTTTGTGTGTCATCCATATGCATTTGTGATTGTCCCTTCATCAATCTCGTCACCCTTCATCTTCATCCTCATAATTACAAAAAGTGGCAGAAATTCGAAGTAAAATAACTCAATGCAATTTAGAGTACGTTCGTCGAAATATAACGTCAGACTAGTTTTCGAAGATTCGAACCCGGGACCTCTGGCGTGTGAGTGAGACTTCTTGACCTTCCCTCTCCTCTTCCACTCGGCGAAGATTCCACTCTTCAGGAATGACTCGAATAGCTTAGTGGTTAACGCTATCGTACTGCAATCAATTGTTGACTTAAACTACGTGTAAGTCAAATCCATATTAGCATATTGTGTGTAACATGGCAACTCTTGTGTAACCAAAGCAGCGCTCTCGCCTTTGGTGCGAGCGGTCCCTAGCTGGATCCCTGGTGAGAGCTCCGAAATTGCAGTGTTGAACTAGCATCGTGAGGACAATTGCGGAGCTACTTGAAAGCAACAGTGGCTGACTCTCGTCTCGAAAATCAGAGAACTACGTGCCACCCAATTAAGAAAAGTTTATCAGGACTTGACCTTCAAAAAGACCTAGCTTTGTGGCACTGTGCATTAGCCTGTCCGATTACTTTCGGAACATCTCCAACTGATTAAGCTAGTCTAGCTAGCGAACCTACCAACAGCGTAGAGCGTGAGCAAGAAGGTTAGCGATAGTGGTTAGGTGGAGATGCCGTCATCGTCTCGCTTGTTGATTGGCGTCTTCGGAAGTTGGGACTCGCTTCAAAGCTACAAATGCATAAGAGCCAGAGATGTTACTGAAATAAGTCACTCTACACTTTAGAGGAAAGCTGTATGAATGTTGAATTTATGAAATGAATTGTTATAATCAATAGTATTGGAATTCAATCACGCTATCTTATTTGTCAGTATGTAACGACATGAAGATTACAATTATATTTCTACTACTTGCTGTAGTCAAATCTTTTCTATGCTAAATGAAGGGACTGTTTTATTTACTTAGCACAGGATATATAGATGAACTTGAATAAATTGTTCATGGCAGGACATGAGTGAAATACTGGGTTTCGTAATAATCAGCTATTTTTTTTAATTTTCTAGATAGATGAGCTTTAAGAGTCTGGTCTCTTTAACTCTGCTAGTGGAGTTGTGTGTGAGTCATATGTGTATGTATGTATATTTAAAAAAAGCTTGCGAATAAATAATGGAAGAGTGAGTTTGACGTCCGCAATGTATGACGTCAACAGAACCAACAACAGCACCAGGATTGAAGCAACTGCATAAGACATGTTATGATTCGTTTTGCATCTCCATCGGAGCCTGTGTTGTATTGAGTTCGGACCTAACGAGCCAAAAAAGGTCACATATCTCTCTTGCTAATCATGACTATCGCAGTTCCGTTTCTGTGGGAAAATGCTTGCTTGTGTGGATGGATAATGGTTGATACTTTAAGGGTGAATTTACACTCGATTTTATAGGAAGAAAGAAAGTACATCGGATTGAAAATATAGTACGTTTTGCTCGCTTAGGCCTCGTTTCACGAATGGTACGAAATTATTTTTATAGCGTGTGTGTGTATGTGTGTGGGTGTGTGTGTATGCAGTAGGCAGTACAGATTCATGGTTGCCACTGACAGCACTATTTCCTAAAAACGAAAAAGTTTTAGTACACTACGGACTGTAAAGGCAAGGTGTGCTAGTTCCTTTCATACCTTCCCGATGACACAGTAGTAACGCTAGTCGTTTCGTGGAAGTGCGTTAGAATACACACCTTTATACCGGAAAACCGGCTCTGGGGATTTTTCTTGAGATTCCGAAAGAAGCTATTCAAAATAAAGCAGAAAATTACAATTTTGAGTTCATTCTAAAAAGTTCCCCAAAGAGTAGGAAAAATTTCATATAGACTGTGTGAAATGTGTGTCAGTTAGTTCGCATCAGCCATTCCAGGCGGCAGCACAAATGTAAAAGTGTATAAGATCTTCCAGAAGAATGTAAGCCTGGTTCATTATGAGATTTCAACGTACGTATGTACTGGGATTCGTGGATAACCAGAAGACTACTCATATCGCAAAATAAGAGGGACACAGAAATAATGTGTACTTTCAAGTTTTCGGATTTTAAAACCTCGCATATTCTAGTCATTTTAATATCTAAACCTCGCTAATCATGGTGTGTGAGTGTTTCGGTATTGTGTGCGTTTGTATATTAATCTGTCCTTTGCCATTCTCTTCTGTTGCTGAATGTTCGGTACTCTTTGAAGATGATTGTGCATCTCTAGTGTAATCTCATGTAGCGCTATCACATTACAAGGTTACTAATCTAATTATTTCTGCAACGATCACGATAAGCTCAATACGAAAGTGCCGCTGCACACAACTCGAACTCCCGCTAATTAGTTAAGCAACCGCCTTCGCTTCCCAGAATCATGTCCCCTGCGCATGCGTCGTAACAGCTGCAGAATGCGATGTCCCTGTTATGCTGCCAGATAATCCTTTTAGCTCGTTACGCACAAACAAGATGATGATCTCATAACCGTTTTGCAACCGCTCTGCGTGCATTATCTCAGCAATACTATATGATGACATTATCGTTGCGCAACCATCCATTGTCCAGCGGTGTTGTCGCTAGCTCATCCACTGTGTTTACGTGTGTGTAACCATGATGAATTCCATTCCATGCCGAACAAGCGAAGCCGATGATTCTAAGATGTGTATAAACACAATAGATAAAACTTTATAATCATGGACATTGCAATTCTTTTACTGGGTTATTCCCATTATGAGGATAATATTCACTTGGCGCTCTTTTATTTGCAAGTAATACCAGTTAGTTTTCTATTCAGAAGTTTTCATTGGCTTGAAATGTTTTGTAATTTATATTCAGTGTGTTTTGTTTGGTTACATTTATCTGCAGGTTTTGTGTATGCAGCAGCATACCCAATATTTAATTTTAAGAAAGATTGGATCTCAATATCCCATGCAGGAAGTGTTGGTACAAATTAATTTGATCTCTTCCCCCCCGCTTATACATATATCGTATATCGTGTGTGTGTGTGTGTGAGAGAGAGAGAGAGAGAGAGAGAGAGAGAGAGAGAGAAGGAGAGAATGGTTCTATGTGTGTTCGCCATGTCAGAGGAAACCGGACAAATGCAATGAAGATACTCAATGTTTTGATTTGGCAAAATAAAAAATGTTATTAATTTAGTTTTTAATTTTGTACTTTCCCCAAAAGATATTTATATGCATACCAATCCCTTCCATTATTCTCCGATTTTGTTTAGATTTATGCATTTGAAGGGGTCTGCAGCCTTTTGATGCCTCTTTGTGTGTGTTTGTGTGTGAAAGAGAGAAAGTAGAAAGAGGTAGGAGATGAGAAAGAGGGAAGGGAGAGAAATAGATACAATAGAAAGAGACAAATAGAGAGTGGAAGAAAGGAGTAAATAGAGTTAGGAATAAAAAAGGGAGGGAAGGCGAAAAGAGGTAACTAAAGAAAGGAGGAGACAGAAAGAAAAGACATTGAGAAAGGGAAGTTAGAACAAACAGAGGCGCAGTAAGGAAAGAGAGAGGAGACACAGGAGCTGTAGAGAGAGAGGAACACACAAAGAATGGGTGAGAAAAGGGAAGATTTATCTTCTGAGCGTGTTCAAGGTTATGAAATGAAAACCTTATTGATAAAATTTGAACGAACGTCTAAATAAAACTGTAATACAGTAGAGCGTCGATTATCCGAACGTCGGTCAACCGAACGACCGCTTAACCGAACTGTGTACTCGCTCACTTTCAGATATCTGTAATGAAAAAAGTACGTGACTTAGCTGCTAAGCGTGTAGGCTTGCTTAGACAGACCAAAATAAAGGATTTTTTTAAACGTTAATTTTGTGTACTGTGTGTATTGTTCATGCAAATGCGTATGTAATATGTACATATTTTTGTTTAATAAACTATACCACATACTATATATTCCTACTAAAGTTGCCTTTGTACGTTACTTTGTAATACATACTTAAAGAGATGCCTGTTTTTATGAATACATTTACTGTACAGTACTTCTTTTTGGCAAATAAACATGTACAGTTCGATTATCCGAACAAACCAGTTTTCCGAACACCCATGTCCCCCAAGTACTTCGGATAATCGACGCTCTACTGTATATTCAGAAATCCGAAAAATTTTAATCATTTTACGATTCAATTTTTTCAAGGTGTCTAAAATCATTGTTTTTCTGAAAATAATGGTATCCTTCTACAGGTAAAGAAGTTGGGTTGCAAACAGGAAGATTGCGTTCTTCACAATTCAAGTGGGAGATTTTTGACGCCAAATAATAAATACCAGTCCCCACGACGGACTTGTGAATGAAGCAGAGGTCCATGGTTCGAATCCTGGATGAGACATGGACATTTCCATATAATTCATCTTTTCACCATTTATCATTACCTCGAGGGGTAGAAAAATAAGAAAACATACAACGAATGGGAAATGAATTTCCATCATCGATATGGGAGATGGCGTGCATTTCAAGGCAAGTCTATCGGAGGCAGAAATGTATTTATGCCTAACGATGATAGCTGATGCTCTTTTGCCAGGTTTGCGTAGGGAAAAAGAGGAAATGCAGGAAACAGGAACGAGCCCCTGTATTGGCGTTGGGAATTCGCGGATCGTTGCGATATCGACTGCGCCATTCGGGAGAACATTATCATAGAGAGAATTCGTGTTGATTTCTAATTTACTGTTACCATCCCTCTGAGGCGAATGGGGGTGGGGTGGAGGGAATGTGCATCATGAAGGAGGAAGCAATTCTGACGATAGCGAGCTCGTAGCTGCTGCTGTCAATGTGGCAACGTGGGATATGGAAGTTTTCTCCAGGAACTCTGCTAAAAAAAAAAGAGAGAGAAAAACTGCAACGGCAATTGGAAGGTGTCCAGGGAAGAAAGGAGCTAGGCAGATCGAAGGGAGGTTCTCCTTCCTCCCTCCCTCCCCTCCCTCTCTCCCTTGTGGGTGGCGGGCAGGGGAAAGGGGGGTGAGGAAATGTTAAAAGGATGAGGAGGGATTTCGGGAGGAAGTTAGCAGGTCGGTAGACGACCTCAGTGCCATCTTGTGATATTTGACTCGCGGCATTGATTAGTGTGATGTGATGTCATCGCTTGCTGTTCTTTGGCGATTTTTTTCCCTTTTCGGAAAGGTGTTTGATCCCTCTTGAGCCACACGGTTGGAATGAAGGATGGTTCCGAAACTTCGCGGACTGGTATTTGTTTTCTAGACATTGTCGAATGAGTAGTTTATAGGTTAGTACTAAATCATATTTTCACGTATCAACAACGTAAGTTTGTTTTATGAAAGTTGAATCAGTGCTTGTAATTAATCACATTCGCGGTATTTACCGTACTAAAAGAAAAATTTAACAAATATTTTAAATGTAGTATTTGGCCCATTTTGATTCAAGCTCTGAAGATTGTTCTTTATTTGTCATTCCTTTATTTAATTCAGTGTTAGCATGAATTATGTACACTGGTGCTGTGAAATGAAAGCTCTGGTTCCTTGTTAGCCTATTAGCAGATTTAGATAACAATCTATGTAAGAATGTTATGGAATAAACTTATACGAGCATAGAGCTAATGCTGTATAGTGGCACGTAGAACACACAAGCAAGCAACTTCACATATGATTACCGTGAGTGTAATTCCAGGCAGAAGAGCCACAAATGCCTGTAAGAATGCAGTGAAAAAGAGGTTTAACTTCGAAAAGGTCGCCTCTATACCAATTACATGCCAAACCACTACCTTCTTGTAATAAGGCCTGAGCATAGACACTTTGTTTACGTGGAACGTCACCATTGGTAGGTAATGAATCTCGACGCGAAATCAACACCACGGTTGCAAATGTATGTAAAATAGGCCGAAAACTAACATCGAAATATTCCTAGTAGTATGTGTGGATAAGGTGTAATAATTTAATATTGTGACATCGTATGGGTGTCATGGGTACCCGTGGTCTACCAATGATGACGTGGCATGTAAACGAAGAATTTCTACGTTGGCCTTGTTATATAAGCAGGCACAGGTAAAGCATGGGGTTTTGCCCATCTTAAACGAATGTCATGAAACCTTCAAAATGGAGCAGCGAAAATCCCGCTGCCGTTTCCTGTTCTTGTGATCTCATTGGAGGAGGTCGGACGCTACAAATGGTCGATGCCGTGGCGGAGAAACGCGAGTCTTCTGCCGCAGATAAATATTTCTTAAACCATCGGCTTAATCTGCAGGATCCTAATGGGAAACCAAGCCGGTAGGATTAAAGCCAAAGCGATTCTCTGGACGAGAAGGAGCTGCGTATAATTTCCTGGTAGCGATGCCAGAGAGGATTTTCACATTAATGCTTCGACACAGAGGCCTGCGTCAAGGAGTGGACGCGAATCGGCATGCGTCGTAGCCCCTGATTAAATATTAAAAATGTTATATCTGAGGGAAATGGATTATCGTGCGTGGTTCTTAAATAATTTTGTGGAGTTAGCCGGTTGAAAGCTGGAACTTATGTCGTCAGCCCCTTTGAAACATGCACGGTTGCGCAGCGGTTTGTGTAACGCGCTACGAAGGGAGAGGCCCTAGATTGGATTCCTGTAAGAGATGTGTTCGTTGCAGCATCTGTTCCCTTAGTTACTGGTGAGCAAACACCTCGCTACCATTAGAGTACCCAGGATTTTTTCAGAGGGGGTTAAAATTGTAAAGGTGCAGATTAGATAGTGAAAATCGGTGGCAGTGTTACGGGCTGCTAATTTAATAACTAACTAACTCAATTAACTCCACTGAACTGAGCTTAGCAACGCAACAACGAAGAATCTCTCGCCTCACCTGCTGGGCGAATTAAACATTACATGAAATATAATACGGTCAGGATAAGTGCCTAACAGTCGGAGTTACCAAGAATAAACCTAGGAGGATTTGATTTTAAATACCTGAAATGACGTTACATAATACTACGGTGTTTCTGAATATACACATATATTAAAGCACAGATAAATACACATTACATCTTGCCCTCTTTCACTCGATCTCACATTCATTCTCTCATTCTATGGCATATTGCGACAATATGACAAATACAAAGGTTAGATTAATTACTATTTTGATCATACTCTTGCTATGTCTTGGCTACATTGCCTTTTACAATTTACCGTTTAGGATTTTAAGTATAAAGTGAATAATTGTTCCTTGTGCGAACCCCTTCTATCTTTTCTGAAGGTATAAATATATTTCATGAACTATCGTTTGCGGCTAACATAAACTCTCATCTTTAACATTTGATTACTCCGCCGGAAAACAGATGTCTAGGGTTGCCATAGCACTGATTTAAGTTATGCAATGATTTGATTCACGCAGATTCGCGGTAGATAGTCGTCATCCTTCTCACACACGCACATGGTTGGATCTTACCTTAACTGCATTCCCTCTGACCTGGGTTGGGCGGAAGTGGTCCTACAGTTCTGGAAGACATCTGCACTCCAGTGTTGCACCTCGCGGTTATCCTGGTTGGCGAAAGTGGATCGGTCGGCGGCTCCATCTGGCCTCATCGGATCCTGGCTTCACTCGTTCACTGTCGACTCCATACGACAACTTGCGCAATAATAGGTCAGTTCTTCGCGGTCACTCGTAAGTACAGATACGTGACTTGGGCGATGAGACGAACGTACGCGATGAGCCATTCGCGGTTTCACATGGATATCAAATGTTATTAACTTTCACTACTTAGGACGTTGTTTCGGACGATTGACACGGGTGGACGTGTCTGGCGTTATTCTCACATAACTACACGTATGTGCACGGATGCGTTGACGGCAAGGGGAGGACGACCCCCTGGTTCTATATTCTGCTCTACTCCATGGCTCTGAAACACTCACTCGAGGAAAACAAATCCAGACCTCGAGTCTGCTTGCAACTCGCAGCTCGGTCGCACGTAGCTCACACTCCGGTGGCGATTGTAGGCAAAACTGTGCAAAACTGTTCCAAATCATCCCTTTTATTCCAGATTTGAACGTAGTGACGCTGTACCCTCTATGATCAGGTGCTTGTTTATTGTTTCTGGTGCTTTGACCGTTGTCCTCCTATCCTGGCCAATGCTCACTCAGGTCCTTAACCCCTGGCAGCAGCCCCTCGCGCAGAGATTAGGCTAACTCTTCCTCTTTTGTATTCAGTCACGAAAAGCAGGAACAACTCGGTAGGGTAGCGCCTCCCTTTCAATTCGGCGATGAATCTTTAATAAATCATAACTCCCGTATTGCTGTTCTGATTAGGCTCAAATCTTGGAATCAGTACTTTCATGATGTGGTCTTCCGCTGGTGAAAATCTCATCCAATTCGGTCCATTGGTTTAGAAGTTGCATTTTTCTTGCTCTTCCCATAAGAATGCATGTAAATCCGAATTCGGGCGAAAAACGGTGGTTGAGCACGCTAGTGCTGGCTAAGACAGTTCACTAGACACCTGTATTCGCGACGGATTTTAATATTACCAATTGCAATTGATTCCTACTAACGGGCAATTAGATTAATTACTTGTCACTCAATATTTGACCGTTATAACATTCCCCTCCTTTTAATTATGATTTTTTTTCAGAGCGAACTTGCGAGTGACAGGAAAAAATTCATACCACATATTAATGATATTTGTTAGTGATCGCACACATAGGCGTCTGAATAGGGACTCGAACCCTGGACTGTATAACTTTTAACTCAACATTAGAATGAAGTTATACTTTCTGCAATTGTGAGATAATTATGAAAATATAAACGAATATGATAACGTATACAAGAATACAATATAAAGTACATTTTAACATGGAAATCTCAACGTGTCTTACCACATACATACTAACTTTGGATACACCCTGTAGTTTTATACATAATAATGTGACTACTGAATAATAAGCTAAATGAGATATAAGTAAATATTTGGTTTGCAACTTGCTCCCTCTCACACATATGTTTGCATACTTCTTGCATTAATTATAAGAAAGGTCTACATTTTTTGCCTTTTAATATAAAAAAATAATCTCTAATTTTCCTATTGTTTACTTTACAATCGGGGTGGCTCTAGTGCGGTATTTTCTTCAGTGTCTCCTTTGACATGAGCCGGACTGGCAAAGGAGTCTTCTAGTCTCCCGTCGGGCCTTGAATATCGGCTGTCCGCTGCAGAGATCGCTGTTCTTGCCTCAGTCCACTTCGTCCAGGTTGGTAATCTGGGGAGAGTGAGTCCAAGTCACGGCTAGTAGACGGTCTATTCCATTCGAGTAAATTAGCAGTAGACTGTGGGGACAAGACTGTTCTAACCGCATTCACAGCACGATTCCTCTCAACTTGACTCGGGTTGTTTTGACCCCTGCAGTGTTGCCATCTCGCGTTTTCTCCATCCCTATCGTCTCGGAAGTGTTGTTGTTGTGGGCGGTGATTGCTGTACTGGCCTCGCTGGGGATAAGCTTCTCTATTGTTCCTCCCAGAGTTCTGTCTCCGACTACTGTTTGTTGCCAAATTTACTTTCGGGCATCCCTCTTGCCTTTCTTCTTCAAAATTCCCATACTTTCTTCTGTGATTCTTGTTTTCCCCGGCTGCTCGTTTCTCTTGCTCCAGCGCGTCCAAATCGCAAAGAATCATCGACATCGTGTCCAGGTTGGAAAGTGCGTCTCCGGTTAGCTGACGTTGCACATAATGTGGAAACATTGCGCGTATTGCGGCTAACATTTCAACTGGCTCAATCCCGGGCTTCAGGGCGTGGAAATCACTCACTCGCTGCCAAAAGAATTGTTTATAGGTGATTTTCTGGCTCTCATCAAACCTGCGATTTCTAAGCAAAGTGATTTGGCGTTCTACTAGCTGGCGACCTTGAAATTGTTGCAGAAATGCTTGTTCAAACTCTTCAAAGCTATTAAATTGTGGATTCCGCTGCTCGAGCCAGATCCTTGCGCTCCCTTTGAGTAATTTTCGCATTAGCCTCAAGCAGTCTGGGCTATCGACACCGTACAACAAACAATCTTCCTTGAAGTCCCTTATGAACATTGACGGTAAAGTCTCGTCGTGATCGGGGTTGTACGTTTGAAAATTATCTATGCCGACTTTTGAGAAGATTCCGCGAGTATTCAACTCCGGGTTGGACACACTGCGTGTCTCCTGCTGGGCGAAAGCGTTCAAGCTCGGCGGACTCCCGCTCCGGCCGATGACGTCACGCGCTGCTTGGTGATCTAAGGAAGTTGGTGCTGATTGACAGGTCAGCTGGTTGGTCACGTCTGCTGCGACGAGCAAAGGAGTTGGGTTCGCATCCCTGGACGTTGCCTCCAATCGGCGAATCTCTTCGTCCTCATTTCTTCTCCGTTGCGTGATTTGGAAATCCTTCATTTGGTCAATTTTTGATAGCAGCACTTGGAAACGGCGATCCAATCTTTCTTCTTCTTCTCTCCTTTCGGCAGCCTCTATCTTCCGCCTTTCTTCTTCTTCTCTCTTCCTCTTCTGTTCTCTTTCTTCATCTCTGGCTTGGAGATAACTGATTAGCTGAGAGAACATGGCCTGCACGTCCATCTTCTCTGGAACTGGCAACCCTGTTACCGACTGATCTTTCCCTAGATCCTTATCAACGTTGCCGGCTGACGAAACGCCTGTATCTGTAGAATGCTCAAACCCTGGGCGGTCCATGGTATTGTCGTTGGCTAATCTCTTGCGGAGCCGAGTAGTTCTTTGCATGCCAATCTTCTTCTTCTTCTCGTGGCTGGCTATCGCCGAAGGAAAAAAGATATCAAAATTCTTTTCCTGGTTTCTGGTTTCAGATCCCGGGGATCGCTTCCCCTCACCTGCTTCCGTGTCATAACGCGTGTCCTTTTGTCCTTTATCGTCCGAAGTTAATAACGCCCATTGTTAATAAAATAATAAGATCCTCTAATAATTCTGCTATGGAAAAATGCTATAGTCGCAACAAAGTATTTCACTATTACACCATAAAAAACACACAAAATGGTTCTAGCTACACATGGATTGTATATTCAGTTAATTAAAATCACCGTGCAAATTACACATTAATACTTTGAATGAACACGTCTTTATAGATTCTTATCAGGATTTTCAGTTACAGGTTGCAATTATTTAACTTTCAACAAAAAAATCTTAGTTCCCCCTTAGCGTTAAATTCTGGTACCCTGTCGTAGACATTCGTAGGCTGAAAACTCTCTTTAACAACAAGTATTAAATCCCCTTGGGTAATAGACATAACTGATTGTTAACCATTACAATCAAACTTCATAAAAATTCACATTGAGTAGATAAGCAACTAATTAGAATACTCGTGACCTCCAGGTTCCTTACTAGCCTGCCTGTAACATCGTTCTACGAGCCTAATTCCTATTTGCTTCCTATTTGCCTACTCTTCTATTTGCCTATTCGTCGATTATTCGGGCCTACTTTTTACACCCCTACTTGTCTATTCACATACTCGTCGATTATTCGGCGTACTTTTTACTTGCCTACTTTCTTATTTGCCTACTCGTCGCTTGTGTGGGCAACTTTTTATATGCCCACATATTTATTTGCCTACTCGTCGCTTGTTCGGGCGCCATATTTTGTTACGGGATGCTAATTTAATAACTAACTAACTCAATTAACTCCACTGAACTGAGCTTAGCAACGCAACAACGAAGAATCTCTCGCCTCACCTGCTGGGCGAATTAAACATTACATGAAATATAATACGGTCAGGATAAGTGCCTAACAGTCGGAGTTACCAAGAATAAACCTAGGAGGATTTGATTTTAAATACCTGAAATGACGTTACATAATACTACGGTGTTTCTGAATATACACATATATTAAAGCACAGATAAATACACATTACATCTTGCCCTCTTTCACTCGATCTCACATTCATTCTCTCATTCTATGGCATATTGCGACAATATGACAAATACAAAGGTTAGATTAATTACTATTTTGATCATACTCTTGCTATGTCTTGGCTACATTGCCTTTTACAATTTACCGTTTAGGATTTTAAGTATAAAGTGAATAATTGTTCCTTGTGCGAACCCCTTCTATCTTTTCTGAAGGTATAAATATATTTCATGAACTATCGTTTGCGGCTAACATAAACTCTCATCTTTAACATTTGATTACTCCGCCGGAAAACAGATGTCTAGGGTTGCCATAGCACTGATTTAAGTTATGCAATGATTTGATTCACGCAGATTCGCGGTAGATAGTCGTCATCCTTCTCACACACGCACATGGTTGGATCTTACCTTAACTGCATTCCCTCTGACCTGGGTTGGGCGGAAGTGGTCCTACAGTTCTGGAAGACATCTGCACTCCAGTGTTGCACCTCGCGGTTATCCTGGTTGGCGAAAGTGGATCGGTCGGCGGCTCCATCTGGCCTCATCGGATCCTGGCTTCACTCGTTCACTGTCGACTCCATACGACAACTTGCGCAATAATAGGTCAGTTCTTCGCGGTCACTCGTAAGTACAGATACGTGACTTGGGCGATGAGACGAACGTACGCGATGAGCCATTCGCGGTTTCACATGGATATCAAATGTTATTAACTTTCACTACTTAGGACGTTGTTTCGGACGATTGACACGGGTGGACGTGTCTGGCGTTATTCTCACATAACTACACGTATGTGCACGGATGCGTTGACGGCAAGGGGAGGACGACCCCCTGGTTCTATATTCTGCTCTACTCCATGGCTCTGAAACACTCACTCGAGGAAAACAAATCCAGACCTCGAGTCTGCTTGCAACTCGCAGCTCGGTCGCACGTAGCTCACACTCCGGTGGCGATTGTAGGCAAAACTGTGCAAAACTGTTCCAAATCATCCCTTTTATTCCAGATTTGAACGTAGTGACGCTGTACCCTCTATGATCAGGTGCTTGTTTATTGTTTCTGGTGCTTTGACCGTTGTCCTCCTATCCTGGCCAATGCTCACTCAGGTCCTTAACCCCTGGCAGCAGCCCCTCGCGCAGAGATTAGGCTAACTCTTCCTCTTTTGTATTCAGTCACGAAAAGCAGGAACAACTCGGTAGGGTAGCGCCTCCCTTTCAATTCGGCGATGAATCTTTAATAAATCATAACTCCCGTATTGCTGTTCTGATTAGGCTCAAATCTTGGAATCAGTACTTTCATGATGTGGTCTTCCGCTGGTGAAAATCTCATCCAATTCGGTCCATTGGTTTAGAAGTTGCATTTTTCTTGCTCTTCCCATAAGAATGCATGTAAATCCGAATTCGGGCGAAAAACGGTGGTTGAGCACGCTAGTGCTGGCTAAGACAGTTCACTAGACACCTGTATTCGCGACGGATTTTAATATTACCAATTGCAATTGATTCCTACTAACGGGCAATTAGATTAATTACTTGTCACTCAATATTTGACCGTTATAGCAGGATACACAATAAAATTTTTCGAAACTATCATTTTTAACTTTTAAATATTACTAAATGTTTTTCAGACGAAAATGATAATTATCGGGGATCATTTTAAGGGGGGGAGTGCATTTACCACTTTGTTTTTTCCATAGTTCTTTACTGCTTTTACTTAAAAATACTTTTTTTTTAATTTTGGGAATTTTTCCCAGCGTACGCCAGTGGTCGCTATCGAAGGATCTGGATTCGAGTCCCGGTCTATCCATGGATGTTTTATGATTTTACTCTCCTCACGTTCGTCTAGTCATCATTCAGCCTCAGCTTTGTTATTACCTCAAAAGAAGAAGAAAATACATACAAATATACAAAAAGCAAATATACACATACACAGGAGAAAGTAGCAGACCGAGGGTGCATTAATATGTAGTGCCTTAATCGCCACGTTACAGCGGTGACAAAGAAAGTGTGGGGTAATTATTAATAGCAAGTGAATATTGAAGAAAATGATAGTTTATAGAACGTTCTGTGTTCTCAAATAACCATTTCTTATATCACCCATTCTCAAGACTATTGTCGTAGTTCCGTAGGAGGGGGGTAAATCTCACGGCATCTATTCTATTCTATAAAACGGAAATGTGCACACAGTGACACTTTTTCTTTTGTTTCTATTGTGGTTATATTACGTCGCTTTTATGCCTCTTGGGTAAAATTCAACAATGTATCTCTTGCCCTTTCTAAACTTACGGACTCCTTATTAGGACCGTTTGTTTAATGAGATTATTTATCTGTACAAAATTGCCAATGGCAAAATTCGCTACGACACACCCCTTCAGGAATTCCACTTTCGAGTGCCTATGCACACAACACGTAACACAAACATATTTTATACAGAGAGACCTACAATGGAAATTAAAAAGAGGATCGTTCTTCTACAGACTTCCCAACCAATATAATTACGTATCATCAAGTGATGATGCATTTTCCTCAGAGTACGCCTCTCGGTATTTCATCAGAACAAATGCTGGTAAATAATATATTTGACTTATATTCCTCATTTTTTGTTATTTTTATTTTTTTCATTGTTGACGATTTCATAGTAAAAATGGCCATTTGTTCTCTTTTTGAAATGTTCTCAATAAGAAATCACGGCGAGGATGAATGATGAACTGATGTATTAGATGATGAGACAAACATGATGTTTCCATGCCTTAACTGGGATTCGAGCCTGGAACCTCTGGCTTGGTTCCACGTTACATGACTTCTCCGCCATGGATGTTGGCTACATAAAAATCCTATTAGTGACATTAAAATGTGCATTGTTTGGTTTTATCAAGTGTATTGATATATTGGCTAAGACAGGCTACGAATACAGCTTGGAGTGCAGTCCAAAGTGCTCACTTATACCATCTGAGAGTCGAACCCGGGTTCCTTTACCTACCACGTTAGTCAGCCGTCATCATTTCATTACAGAGATGCGTAGGGATTCCTTTCGAAGACAATATTTTTGTAACCTAGACTCAATCTAGCGAAGGTGCATTGGGAGGATGCGAACCAGAGCTAATGGAAAACAAAAGTCCCGAGCGAGTTGATTACAGGCAGCTGGTTTTCCAACAAGGCCCACTTTCATTTGGAGGCAGCTGCACCCGGATTCCAGGACTAAGCGTTTTAGAGAGAAGGAAAAGTAGCTTCCGGGAACCCGTTAGGAGATAGTGTGCTGGGATCGCCTCCTCCAATTCTTACAAATGGCAGATCAATAGCAGATTCTTCCGCTGAAGCGTTCTAAAACGCATCGACAAGGTGGACCTTTTAGAAGAGCGTGCGATTAACCTGTTCGCTTACAGTTGATTTGCAAAATTCTCCCCCCCCCCCCCCCCTCCGCTCCACCGTCGTAAAAAAACTAGCAGTTCTTCAATGAGGATTCACTTTAATGCAAAGTCTGCTCAAAACGTGGATGTTCATTGTACCCCTTCTCTGTAATTTTTTCCAGGATTACAAAGAAAGGAACATTAAATGTGTGAAGAGATGACAGAAAATATTACTGACTGCTGAAAGTAGGCATAATTGCCTCCCTCTACAAAATTTCAATGCACGCCATTTTAAGTAGGATTTGGACGTTTGTGTATAACGTGAACATCGTTGGTCGGATGTAAGCGTGCTGGAAAAGATATGGGGTTATTTCTTGTAAACATTAGGACTCCATTTTTTACATTTGTTTTTAACTTATGTCTTCTCTCCCCGTCTATCTGTATTTGTTGTTTTCTGATTTATCTCTCTTTCTTCCTGTTCTCTCCCAGCTCTCCTTTCTCCCTCGCTTCCCTAATTCTCCTCTCGTTTCTCTCACCTTCAGCTACTTCCTCGCCTTCTCTCTCTCTCTCTCTCTCTCTCTCTCTCTCTCTCTCTCTCTCTCTCTCTCTCTCTCTCTCTACTTCTCTCAATTTCTCCCTCACACCCACCCATTTCTTTACCACACACTCTTTCCTTTTCACGCTCACTTATATACATATGTATACAAATGTGTGTATATGTGTACACCACACACACATATGTGAATATATATATATAATATTCATTCATTGTTTTCTGCCTAATTGGCAGTTATTTCACTGCAATCTCCAGCTTTCCCTATTCTCTGCCTTATGCTTCGTAATAGCATACGACCCAGTTATTTTAATATCATCCATAAGCTGATATCTCTTTCTTCCACGGACTTTTCCTCCTTCAACCATTCCCTCCAAGGCATCCTTTAGCAGGCAGTTCCTTCTTAGACAGTGTCCTAACCAGTTTCTTTTCCTCTTCTTGATGGTCTCCAGTATAGATCTTTTTTCACCAACTCTTTTTCAGTACGGCTTCGTTTCTTACCTTGTCCGTCCATTTTACACGCTCCATTTTTCGCCACGTCCACATTTCAAAAACTTCGAGGCGTTTCTCTTCATTTCTTCTCAACGTCCAGGTTTTTGCACCATATAGTGCTACACTCCACACAAAACATTTCACTAATCTCTTCCTTAGACCTATGTCCATGGGTCCACAACAAACATTTTTTCTTCTATTGAAAGCTTCCTTCGCTATTGCGATTCTCATTGTCACTTCTTGTTTGCAGCTCATGTCACCGCTTATAGTGCATCCGAGGTACTTGAAGCTATCCACTTGCTGTATTCTTTCACTGTTTGCTCTCACATTAATATTCCTTGGTTTCCGTCCTATAACCATTGCCTTTGTCTTCTTTACATTAATCTTCATCCCATACTGCTCACAGCTGCTGTTTAACTCTTCTAACATACTATTTATGGTTATTTCATCCTCAGCGAATAATGCCATGTCATCAGCAAATCTTATGCAGTTTATTCTCCTTCCTCCAAATTTGACACCTCCTGTTCCCTGGAAACAATTTTTCACTATATCTTCTAAATAGATATTAAACAAAGTAGGCGATAGGCAGCATCCTTGTCGTACTCCTCTTCCAATTTCACAGCCTTCTGTCATTTCGTCTCCTGTTCTCACTTTAACTCGTTGATTCATGTTTAAGTTGCTTAGAAGTCTTCTCTCTTTCCAATATACACCAATTTTCTTCAGAATTTCTAAAAGTTTAACCCAATTCACTCTATCAAAGCTTTTTCCAGGTCTACAAATACTACAAACACCTCCTTTCCTTTCTCTAAATATCTTTCCCCAATGGTTCTCAGTAAACCAATTGCATCCCTTGTACCTCTTCCTTTCCTGAAACCAAACTGTTCTTCCTCTAACTCGCCACTGACCTTCCACTATAGGCGTCTGTTCAGAATTCTTAGAAGAATTTTTCCCGAGTGAGATATCAAGCTGATTGTCCTGTACTCAGAACATTTTCTATTTTCTTGTTACTGGCAGCATTTTCTCGCTGCTCTAAATTATGAAGGATTCATATACACCATTCGTAATACACATTACTTTAGTTACTTTTACAATACTAATACACCCTGTATACTGAGGATATACAAAGAATATTAGAGTTTTAAACTTGTGTAATTTCTCTTATCTGTGGTATACAATAAGAAACCATACATGATATGGAATAGTGAGTACAAATTTATACAACACCTAATGCACTCCACACAAACACGCACTACAAGTGCTCAATGTTGCTATCACTTTTCACTTGTGAACGCCCGCTGAACTGTAACGCAAACTGCCGTACACACAAAGATTTCTGCTGAGGAGTCGCCATCTTGAACACTGGCGCTCTCACGCGGCGGGGTGGGGAAACAGCTTTTCAATTTTGTCAGAGTTGTTTTTTTTAATTTCTTCATTACTTTTTGGGTGCAAGAGGTGACCTTTTGACAAGACACCCAAGTGTGATCCTCACTTCCACGTAGTATACTCCTGTAACTGCAGTGTTAGAGGGCAACGAGGCTCTGGTGCCTGGACCTACGGACAGAAAAATCCTCTGTAGAGCTGTGTTGTCCTGTGTTTAGTCGATATATGTACTGGGTGCCCCTTTAGAGCCTCAGTTTTTAACTAGGTAAAGAGAGTTTAGTCCTCGGAGAGAAATGTCGATTTCATCTACGGTAAGGGACCGGATCCCGCGTAATAAGACAAGTGCAAATAGCATAACTGTTGACGCACCCACATTTTAAATTTCGTTCAACCAGTCTTTCATTACATTTAAAGTAGAAATGCGTTCATTAGCTACTTATGCGAAATGCCTACAATTCCGATATTCTATTGCGTACACCCTGTGTCTACCCTTGGCAGAGTGGTTATCACATCGCACTACGACACCAGGGGTCCTGCGGGTTCGAATCCCGGCCTGGACATGGATGTTTGTGAGTGTCCATTCATCAATAACATCATATCATCACTCATCCCCATCTTCGCAATTAGCCAAAAGTTACACAAAATCGAAGTAAAATATAGTAAATCATTCAATGTGTACACCCTGTATCATGGAAGTCCTCCTGTGTGAAATATGAGCATCGTGTTATATGCTGCGTATAAAGAATGTAAGAATATATGAACTTTCGTCGACTTGCCAAAATCACCTTTGGCGGAACATTATTGCTTCGCTGTAACAGGGCGGATTCATTCAGGTGTAAAAAATCGTTCCGTCTTCCCTTTTTCCAGGGATCCAATCTACGGCTGACGTTTGAGGTGTCTCATTCGGTTCTAATTTCCGCACACTCACGATTTCTTTATTTCTACCAACCTCAAAAACCAACGCCTGCAAGGCGAGATATGAGGCCTTCACACCTTCAATTTTATTCTTCTATTTCCTGTTTTTCTGCTTCGCTGTTCCGCTTCACCCCCTGCTCGTCTCTGTCCACGCGAAGTCTATTAGGTCAACCCGCGGGAACCACAAGTTGAAATCACTCAAAGAAGAAGACGGAAAAAAAGAAACCCTCGCAGATTATATTTTGAAAAATCGATATGGTCAACGCTTTTTGGCCTGATGTCGCCTCTTGTAAAATGTAACGTGGCTACACTAACGCATCCTGGCGGTCGCACTCGAATTCTCTCTCTGGACCAAAAGTCCGTTAATTGTGCACGGGGAGGGAAGTGGAATTTTGGAAAAGGATATTACGGAGGGGGAAATGGAACTACGAACGCACAGACTCGATTTCGTTCGTCTTCTTTTAATTTTTGGCTATTGGCTTGGAATATATCAGCCGCAAGTAGCGAATCAGTCGTTTGTGGCCGTGCAGGTTCTGACCAACCATACCCAACACCTCATCTTTTATTCAGAAGGCATTTTGGTGTATTTTCTCCGTCATTCTTTTCTGTTATTGAAGTTTTCAGGGAGAGATTGATGATACCATGCAAAATAAGTACTCCAGGGTAGAAAGGGAAAGCTAAATCTCCAATGAAAACATTTGCATTTTGTAACGCTTCATTCGCTTTCTTTCAACTCATTTTCGTGAATGCCAAAAACTTTGTAGCTGACCTCCGTGGCGGAGTGGTTAGCACAGCGGATTAACGTCGCCAGGGGTCCCAGGGATTCGAATCCCAGTCTGCGGGTGTTCTTTGTGAGTATCCCTTCAGTAATTTCAACACACATCCTCATCTTCGCGATTAGTCAAAAGTGGCAGAGAAGCGAAATAAAATAAACCAAATTAATCAGTCAAAGAAATACTTTGTAAAGGTTAGTAAGTATGTATGTTCCTCAAATAGGCATTACTACATTAAAAGCAGACATAACCATATATGTTTAGAAACAACAAGCTCATTGTAAAATAGTCATAGGTTATAAATAGGGCTTGGAAGTTGAGGAAAAATCCTTTTTTTTTTCCAGTGTCCAAAGACGAGGCCCAACATAATATATGTTCATTTTGGGTCATTGTAGGCCAGAAAAAGGTGGGTTTTATTTGTCCTTTTTTGCCTTTTTCGGCGTTTTTTGGCTTATTGGTCCTTTTTTAGCCTATTTTATGTCTTAACGACTTTGTTTTGCAACTTCAACTTCTTTCGACTAGGTTTTTACTGCCCATTCTCAATTCGAATCATCATCAGTTCATCACCTCTCAAACATCCTTTCTGTAGTAAATAAATAAAAAATAAAAAAATATATATTTGAACCATCCCTGAAACGAGAGAAAAACATTTTTGGACGACTGAAGGAGGTACGGTACAAGGTCCTTTAACCGTATCTTGTCTGGAAGGTCGCGCTGTAAATGGCAACTTTATCTTGTTTTGAAGCTTTCAGCACGGTGTATACGACCAGACAGTACGCGTCTGAAAGGATCTGAAGTCAGATAAGGAGGTACCGCGCATATTCATTAAATATATAATTATAACTGAAGTTATTAATTAATTTGGAACACATTTATACGTCCTTTTTTCCGTTTTAGGTCCTTTTTTTGATATTTTCAGGTATTTTTATAGGTCTTTTTTTTTGGCAATTTATAGGTCTTCATCTTCCGAGCTCTAGTTATAAAACAAACAAATTGTAATCGAAATCGAAAAATACGCATCGTCCTTCTTGATTGATTAACTGATTTGGTTACTTTACTTCGCTTCTCTTACACTTTTGGCTAATCGCAAAGATCATAATGAGTGATGACATGATGAAATTCATGAGGAGTCACTTACAAAGAACAGCCATGTCCAGGCCAGAATTCGAACCAGGGACTTCTTGTGTCGGAGCGCCTTTTTCATCTTTTAACTTCTAATTTTCTTGACGGTCAATTTTGATTTTTATGTTTATAATATGATTAACTACTTTCATTTTGCAAATTTTATGAATTGGTATTATATGTTTCAGAAAGTTCTTTTTTCCACATTTTTTCAATCCATCTCATTTTTCTCCCTCTAAAAATCAACTTATTGATGGGTGGTTTTATTCTTTGAATTTCTTATTTTATAAATGATCTACATTTCACACATACATAAAGCAACCCCATGACATAACGTGCTTAAATAATAATATTCTGCATATATTTAGTCGTGAATCCTTAAACGTGTTTTAAATTCACGATAATTTACATGTAAATATGAAATACATTAAATTTTCTATGCTGTTAATATTTATAACTGTAAAGTTTGAATTTTACATTGTTAGATGGCGCTTACATCTCTGATACTTCAATATATAAAACAACAATATTTGAATGAAAAATTGTGATTATGTCTGTGATAAATAATGTGATGTCTTAAGAAGCATCATTACTAAATATAAGTAAAATGTGTAGAAATTCTGCAATCAGAAATTAAAGTAGCTTAAATTCTGAAACATGTTTAAGAATTTTATTAAAGGAGAGTTACAAAAAATTACAGCGTGTTTTTGGCGAGTATTTCTCTTCAAACGCATGATGAAATCAGACGAAAAATGTTGGTATCCATTTATAAGAACAAACGTCAACACTCTGCAGCAACGTAACAACCTTGCTCCTCGGAATGTTACAGCAAGTTGGTCGGAAGGTTCTTATCCAGTCACGTAGAATACGTGATGCACAATTTATCTGATCAACGTGTTTGAGGGACTTGGTTGAAGGAAACTGAGATTCCGTTGGCTACAAAAGAGAGGGAAAGAATCTTATAAGGAGCACAAAGTGATTAAGAGAAGAGGCTTCAATCAACCGTTTCATCAACATCGTACTATAATTCTCCGGCTGTTTTCAGTTCATTTCAACAAACTTCCTTGTGAAAATAGAGCGTAATTCTTTGATAACCGGCCGAGGTCTAATTTTGATGCTAAGTAAAGCGTATATGTTGTGATTAATTTTGATGTTACATAAAGCGTAGTTGTCGTTAATTCTAATGCTACGTAAAGATTAGTTGTTGTGGTTAATTTTGATGTTGCGATGGGATGGAGAAAAGTTGGAAATATTTTGTTCTTTTTAAAACGAACAACTTCTATCCACTTGTTCTAGAAGGCCGCCATGAGCTGTAATCCATCAATTCAAAAGGCTTCGGTGCAAGTACGATTTCTGAGAAAATGAAATTGACGCAGGTCATACATCAAATTTATTCGTAGATATTGATTAGTAACACGTTTCAAACAAGTAGCCGCGCGTACACACCCACAAGCATACACATGGTGTTGCCGTAAAACACTTACAGACTTTCACAGAGTGCAGAGTGCAGAGGACAAGATTGATTGATTAATTTGGTTTATTTTATTTATCTTTTCTGCCACTTTTGGCTAATCGCGAAGATGAGGATGATGAAATTGATGAAGAGAGACTCAAAGAAACACTCATGCCCAGGGTAGGGCATGTAGTCGTAGCGCGCTGTGCTGACCAATCTGCTACGGAGGTCGGCGGGGACAGTATCCAGTATCCAAGCACTAGAGAGAATGATATTTATTATAGGCGCGTGTAATGTGTTTTAGTTTACATTTTTAGAAAATCTTCATTTGTCTTATTGTTGTATGTAATTTCTTTAGTGTCTAAAGATTACATTCTGTGCTAACTAGCAGATCTATCCGTTTTTTCAATTTATGTATAGTTATTTAAAAGTGAACCATGCTTCAGCTGTTGATAATAATTTTTATCTTTCATCCTAGGTCTTATGCATTTGTGCAAAGCGCTGAAGTAAGTTTGGTTGCATATATGCAAGGTACCCAAACACTTGCACCATTCGCCTGTAGATTGAGTTTCGAACCGCCAATGACTCGACATTTATTCTTATGTATTTCTAGTCGAGTCGAGTGCATAAAACATCTCACGAACGATTTTTAGTTGTTTTTTTTACACTGATTAGCCTAAACACAAGTGACAAAAGTAGTACTTTAAATAAATCAACTGGTGCAACCCTGCATGTTATTACAGGTTTCTTTTTTCGCAATAGTCAATCTACAATCTTGGAATATTAAGGGATGAGGAACAGTTTCCATGGCCAACCAGACGTGAGGTCCCGAAACTGCGAAACTCCACCGATCTTGCCCAGAAGCGAGCTGGATGGTTGTAGGAGGAGGAGAAAGCATTACGCTTATCGGAGTATTATTTTACTTGTTCTCTTGGGAATGCCAAACTTCCGATGGCGTAGAAAAACACATGAACGGGAACAGGACAGGTTGAAGAATTTGTTTGTTTTGAAAAGTCGAGGCATTCATTTGATTAACCGTAACTTGAAGTTGAAGTTTTTTGTCCATAAGGAATATATGGGAGTCTGTAAATACTTATTACAGATCAATCAACTTAAAAAAACCGCTTCCCTTGCATCATGGGAGAAATTTATACTCTCTTGTGCTAAGTTTTGTTTCTTTCCGTAGCAGTGCCCCTTCCGACGATATTGAAATAACTGCATACCTGGTGCGAAATTGTCACTCTTTGCCTTAACATCAACTGCCGGTATCACAGTATCTTTTTTGGTTGTTATTCTTTCTTTTTTAACGTTTCTCTTCTACATTTATAGAGTCGGTGGACCGGGGGGCGTAGATTCGATTCCCGGAGTGACTGCTTTGTAACAGATCTTCACGAGAGCTCTTTCCTCCCTCGACGATTCGCTTCCAACGTTATGGCAACACGTCGATGCATCCTTTCGAAGCACCGTGCCGCGCGCTGCGCTCAGTTCTTCAGCGGAGAAATCTTCCCCCCCCCCCCCCCCCCGGCGTTTCTTGTCCCGAAACTCCTTCCACTTTGGGGGAATTTATTGGTGAAATTCTTCCCCTCCCCAGTTCTGGAGCCGGGCGCAAAATTTAACCGTCATATATTTCAGAAATGAGAGCGGGTCTTCCACTTGGGCTAGCGGTCGAGCCTCCCAGTTACTGTCTTGGCCAGAAAATAGACGAGAGAAAATACAGGGCCTCAGCTCCCAATAAAACATGGCACGCATGAGGCCTTCTTTTGGCGGTGTTTCACTCTCGTACGAGAAGAATAGGAGACGGGGGAAGGGAGAGAAGAGACAAACTTACGACGTTCTCCAGTACATTTTTCGCATCCTCCGTGATGCCTTTTGCCTTCTACATCCCATTTCCATCGGTTTGCTCATATATATGTGTACATACTTCAAAAGTTTTGGCCCATAGAATCCCCGAAATCGCTAATTTAAATCATGTACAATGAAATGAAACGACGCGTGAAATAGCCTAGAAATGTTTCGGGATATTGCATCGACTAGATAAATTGCAGTTTAAAGCACTGTGCAATTCGTGAAATAGGCGAATCGGACATTGCCAGTCGGTCATATGAAAACACTGTTATGCTGTTGTCATTTTCAATTTGTAGGCTGACATTCCTGCCATACTGCGGATTATAGATCAGAATGTATGTCTACTAATCAAAGCGATACGTTTAAGCATAACCATATTTTATTGTAAAAGATTGTTAGAGGACAGCAGCCCTTTGAGGGTCGAGGGATGCTACGCGGTGGCCCTTTGAGTCTCATCGCCGCTGTAGCTCCATAATTGTCCTCACGATGCTGAGTCAACACTGACATTCTAAGTTTCTCGCCGAGAATCGAACCCGATGCCAAAAGCAAAAGTCATCATTCGGCATTATTGTAAAATCAAAAACTTAGTCACTGTTCCAAGTGAACTTCTCATGGAATAGTCAAGCAAAGTTACCTGTCTTCAATTTTCTCAACCGTCATTACGCCCTCGAATAATTCATTAATACGATATTTAAAATGCTGAATTCAGAAATAGTACTTTTATCATATTGCGACGTCATTTCTATTATGACACAATCCTGTAACCCTATCCTGTAACCCTATCAAATGGTTATTGACTCACTTGTAAATTTCTTTCCGGAGATTTCAGTTGTTTATAGATAAACTAATGTAAGAGGATTCAAATGTGTGGTTTCTACAGTGTAACTGATGAAATATTTTCAAAGTTAATATTGTTATTTATTTTCCAATTTCATCTTTTTTCGTATGGGTCTAACGTCAGTAGAAGTTGTGCTTAGTGGTGACTGTCGGTTAGTGTGTTTGCCATTTCATCAAATATGTTAGGGGTTATCCCACGTTTGAGATCGCCTCACAGCAGGTTGGTAACATCTCGTTGTTCTCTGCGAAAGGAGTGAATGTAAATTATTACAGTGATAGAAACCTGGCAACGTAACATACGAGGCCTGTCAAAATAGTATCCGACTTTATGCCTGTGAAAGAAAGTCACCTACCTGGTGTGGTTCACGTCCTAATTCCCTTCAAAGTAGCCCCTTTGGGATTTCACACGCTTAACACAACGAGCCTGCCGTTGCTGAAATCGCCCCTGGAACCCCTCTGTTTTAATGTCTCTCAACTCCGCCGTCGCGTTGCCCATATTGTCCTCTCGGCTGTCAAAAGGAGAGCCTTTCAGTGGAGATTTTAGCTTCGGGAACAACTAGAAGTCACGTGGAGCCATGTCCATCATCATCATCTCCAGTTATCACGGTGTTGAGAAACTCTGCATCCCTGTTGACAGTCTCCAGCATGTCTTGTGTGACGTCATGTCGAAGTTTTCGCTGTTCCTGCCAAAGAAGCTTGGGCAGAAGTTTTACTGCTACCTTGTGCAGGCCTAAATCCTCCCGTAAAATTGAATGCACAGAATCCTTACTAATATCAGTGTCATCAGAAATTACCCTGACTGTCAAATAGCGATCTTCCATTATCAAGGACTTCACTTTCTCAACGTTCTCTGCATTCCGGTTTCTTGATGGCCTCCCAGATCACTCTACGCCGATGTGCTGCCATTTTTGAAGCGGTTGTAACAGTCCTTTATTTGTGTAACTCCCATGGCATCATCGCCAAACGCCTTTTGAATCTTGTGAATTGTTTCCGTTTTCGTCTTCCGAATCTTCTAGCAAAACTTGATGCAGTATCTCTGCTCTACGCGTTCCGTCATCCTATCGAGCAAGGAAATGCGACATTACACAGAAACACTACGTCACTTGCCAGCTGCCTGTCATCTACTGACGGGTCCGACACACCCAGCAACATGCGTGCACATATATGAAGGTTCTCTTCACCTCTGTGCAGAGTGTAGCCAACCTACCATAGATATTTTCAACGGGAAAACAAAAGTCCGATACTTTCTAGACAGGCCATGTATTGGGATGATACCTTTACCAAAAGTTCTTCCGCATCCCTCTGGTCCCTCTTTTTGCTTCAACTCGTCATCGTAATTAACGTAACGTTACAAATAAAACTACATTAATTAAATCAAACGAGAACGTTTGGAATCTTAGACTGCCCGCCTTTCATCTGTGCTTACCACGTCGTGCATCATCTTGTTCTTGACTGACACGAGGACATTTCCTTTTATCTTCCTTCTTCCGGTCCTCAGTAATTCATTCTTTCTCCACCCCATTTCTATTAGCTTGATTGTTTCTTTGGTATTTGTTTTAAGTCCACATTATGTACAGATAGGGTAATCGAGACTGTACCTAGAGTTCAAATTAAATAGAAACCAAACCAAACCATAATATTCCTCCATCTGTATCGAACCCGGTACCCCTTTGTCACAAGGCAACAATGTTACCATTACGCCATCTAGAGGCCCTCTCTGTTAGCGTTGAGCCTAGTGGCGCAATCACGTTAACTGGCTACGATTATGGAGAATTATGTTGCCTGTTTGACACCGAAACTACTACGTTGAAGTGAGGTTGAATGATTGAATTAAAAGTTTTGGGTGCGTCGACACTTTGCACCCTTCCATGTATACGGGGAAATATTCCCTTATCTAAAATTCTGACTTAAACTTTTAAAAGAAGGGGTGTAAATAGCCCCTTTGGAGAAAGTGAGGTTGACAATTGGATACTACGTGGATAGGTCACCCCACACACCCCGCATTCGTATTTACAACAGGCTCACTGGTTAAGCAGTGAATCCTGAATAATCATACAGGGTGATAATGTCCTGAGAAAATATACCCAATTGTATTTGTTTTTAATCAACAACATCTTCGGTGTCCTAGCATGTTGTCCAAACCTCACCTGCAAAGGTCCTAGGTTCTAGTCCCGGTCAAGTCATGAGAATCATGTAAGGAAAATAAAAAATGTTACACTTTAAATTGTGCTGCGGTGGACTTTAGAGAAAGGTTCATCCGAAGAAGAAGAGTCAGTCACGTGAACAAAAGATTGGAAGGTGTGTTCACGAAGACAACGCCCCTCGTTCAGGTGTGAGGGGGAAACTCTTTAGTTGCCCCAGCGTTATGTGGTTATTCACGACCCCACCCAGAATTTTTACCTTAACCACTTGCAAGATTTTCAACTCGCCATAGATCATGGCTCTGGCTTTGAGTGACTTATGGGGAGAACCTTGGATAATGGGTACTGCACGAAAGGAGGACGAGGGCAGCTGTCATTGGCATGTATTTGTTCGTACGGTTACAAAATTCTAACACTTGAAATCATTTCTTTACTTAAACAAGTGTCCTCGGGCTACCAGGCAGGTTAAGTCGGCGAGTACTTTCACTCTCAGGAAATATAGGTACAATTTCTAATTTCGTTACTTCTTATTAAAACAAGACTTCCCTTTGCATGCAAAGATTAATATGCATTTGTCCATAACACTACATTATAACAATTCCACCGGTTAGGTGTCCGAGGGCGTTTCGTCTCACCCCGAAGTTCCGGGTTCGAGTCCCGACCAGGACTTGGTTGTTCTTTGTAAGTGCGCCTTCATCAATTTAATGTGATCATCAATCGTCCTCATCGTCGCGATAATTCAAACGTGGAAGAATATTAACGTAAAATAAAAATTCAATTCCATGTTTATTGTTTATTGAAATTAATATGTTGATGATATTGACACTTCGCTACTTGATATACGTATTGCATACCCACGTCCAAAATAAACCTCGGTTCTAAAACTTACATTTAGTCAAGAACTACTCCACTACAATGCCACCAATTCATCTCAATATGACTGTTTAGATTTACGTAAACTCTAATATTTTTTTAAATAATTATTTTCCCTTCATTATCTGGATTTGAACGGAGAAAACAAAATCAAAAATATCAAAGTTGACGTGTGATAAAGCCGAAAATATTGCAGCAGAGGAAACATCTTTATTTCCATGAATGATTGAATCTGAAATTTATAGAGCATTTCCATCGTGTCAAGCAATCACGTCATTGTGACACGAATCATCTGTCACTTGGTAATTCAGTTACCTTCAAACTGAATTTCATCTTGATGAAATCAATCTGATTAGGAGACGTCGAACTCTATTTTTTATTCCTCGTGTGAAAATAATTAAGACTTTCTTTCTTTTCATTCATCTCGTTTATAAAAGTCTCAAAATAATACGGACAGTATGTAAGAAGCACAGGATTATGTGCTGTGAGATTATTCTTGGTATTTAATTTGTATTACTTTGATTTTAAATTATCGCAATTTCATTTCTCGTGCATGGTTTTGTCCTGAATTTCTCAGCACCGTTCTCATACGTTATGACAAGAATACAATAACAGTTCTGTGTTCTGAATACTTTGTTTCCTGAAATCAATATGATAGTGTTTTTGGACGCTTCATTACCCATTTGAACAGCAGCCTCAAGCTACCCTTCGACATGTTTACAACTATTCTGTGCGGATTTCATCTGGAATTAACTATTTCGCGAATTAATCCTTACATTAATCCTGAATTTTGATTGGTATTTCACATATTTCTTTGGCGTATGCTTTCCAAAAATGTGTATATAGGTCATTCTCAAAAAGAGGGGTAGAAACGAAGAGATGGTTTCACCAAACATTAAAATTGTTGAAAATTTGTAAAAATTATTAAATATTCTGTCCTTAAAGAACCAAATGGAATGCTAACCTTCACGAAGATCATTTGCACCTATTTCATTAAAAAATAGAAATTTTAAGTTTGGCTTGTCCACCAAGGAGACTTTTGAAGCCTTTGGAAGTCTTTCTGTGTTATTTCCCCTTGTAAGCAACCAAACTTTTTCTGTACATAACCTTTTCCTTGACGAAAAGTAGACTTGAACTTTATTTAAGATTAGAGAAACAAATCGTGCGATGACTTTTCATGTTATGTTGCTTGTTAATTGAAAATGCAGAAGGGGGGAACAGGTAAGTCAACGCTCGTCAAACTCCAGAAAAATTAAATTTCAGTTGCAAAACCTTACACGGCATGTAAATGAAAAGGTACAAAAAACACATGCTTTGATGAATGGAAGTGTGAATTGCATAAAACGGAAGAGGGAATGCCCAGTGTAGCATCACATGGTAGGAAATTACACCACTGCCTGGCTTACGACAGAAAATTGACTTACCTGTTTTTCCCCCCTTACCATTCAATTTATTTGAGTTTTTTACTCAGAATTAAGAAAATTTAAGAGTAGCTAGTTTCAGAAATATTATTGAAATATTTTAAACTACCATAAATTTGGCAGGTTACATTTAAGGAAAATTGAATTCCCTATCAATAACTTAGCTTATTCATTTTTTGAACAAGAAAGGAAATACATGGCTTCGAATCTGCAAGAACTCACTTTAAATGGATAGCTGGGTCTAAAATCACAAATAGTTTCATTGATTGGCATTGAAAAAATTATAAAAACTTGAAATTGTCCCCTCCGTGAGCATCTATGTCCACGAAGTGAACATCCATGGATGGGACAAAGTGTTTTCATTTATTGTATTACTCCATGGAAATACAAGTTAGGCAAACATAAAGATTCAGATTAATTCTGTGCATAAGGTTTATCACTCAAATCATAATAATAAATGATTTCCAAATATTCTCACATTGAGAAGCTTGTCCACGGAGTGGACATGTGACCTCAACAAAGTTTGGATATCAGAACTTAATCCCTCATACAAAAGCAAGACAGTTCCCACTAGAACGTTATGATTTGATATTTTACTCGAATAAGATTTTCATAAAAAATATTTTTGATGTTCATAGGGGATTCTAAGGCGATTTCTTCATTAGTCAACATATTAAAACTTAACTTGTCTAAAGGAAAATATATAAATATATAAAAATAATCTACATCCAAAAATTTTGAATGAGGAAAGTCCACGGAGTGGGAAATCTACTTTCTGTGTAAAACTCTGAGAAGAAGAAAAATATTTCTGTAAGCAATTGAGCTGATGAATCTTGAAACTAATAACTAAATTAACTTCTACTGAAAAAGAACGTGAAACTATTTTTAAATAATTTTTTTATGACTGCCGGACAAGGTTTCTACCTCTTTTTAGAATAACCCATATATTAGATATAATACTGAATTATTGAATGAATATTTTATGAGCGACTACAGATAGTTTCTTATAACTTATGCAATTTATTTTATATCTGTTTATTGAACCGGACTACAGAAGTAAAAAAAAAAAAAATATGTGCGCAGTTTAAGAGAAATGTGGAGCCAAAAATAGTCGGATTGTATTTTTTGTGATCGCAATAACTACCGTAATTTTATATGTTCTGAGTTGACATTTGTGTAGCCGCTATATAAGCTCGAGTACTGGACGAAATCGATCCACACGTTTCAAGATGAAAAACCGATTTTTCTCTGCGGTTCATGTACTCCAAATGTTGTTGATATTTTTATAAAGTTGTCTAGATTACATTTTCGTAGGTTTAGAGATTAAATTAGTGGTATTTTTATGACATCTGATATATAATTTGGTAATAAGATCTTTGGAATAAGGTAAACATTTAGGATGTGACGTACAGGAGTGAATATGTGGCACCGCTGCCGTACATGTAGAGATTTTAAGCTGAAATTACGTGTTGACTGCGGAGAATTTAGTCGAAAAGTTACAAGCTGGTGGATTATAAACGTATATTTCCTATGTTATACACATATAAAAAAATCTGTAAGTTGGAAGATAGTAGGAGATGATTTCTTTTTTTTAGAATACGTGTAGACTTATATGCGTGGAAGTACTGAGGAATTTGAAAGACAATGATCGACGCGTTTCATTGTGGCAAATTTACCGTAGCTAACCTTTTCGCAATATACTTGGCGCGCACGGTTTTTCGTGTAATGGGGAAGCCTTCATTGTACATTTTCAGGCCATCCGGCATTAGAGTAAAATCTACAGAATTTGATCTAGGCGTGTTACCAATAGGCTTATTGGACAACTTCGGAGCAATGAGTGGGCTTAAAACATTCTGCTGTGGCATGACTTCAATGTCAGAAATGTAATAGTTATTGTACATCTATCTACGTAGACCATGAAGGGTTTCGCTTGGGTATATCGGAAGTGGTTTCCCTCAGGGGCGGCAAGGGTGGAGTAGTGGCTTTCATGTCAAGTACACACTTTTCCTCCGCTCTTTCGATCCACCGGAAGTTGTCGTCTGCGACCACGTCGGAAGCGGTTTGTGGACGGCGGAAGTGACGTGTTGGATGCGGTGCAGTTCTGATTGGTGGTGTGGTGTTAACTGTGAGTACATGTCCTCTACTTGTGGGTTAACACAAACCTTTCTGCTCACTCAAATTTCGAGGGAGATGTAGATGGTATTGTACATATGCGATGTATTTGGACCAATTTGTGCTGCATTTGGATCACTTTCCAACTTTCAGAATACTTCAAATGCACATTTGAATATTTAGTACATATTTTAGGCTTAGGTGGGCATAATGACATTCTCAATGGTTACATTCTCAGGTAACAAAATTCAGCAGAAATGCATTGCATTAGTGGATGATGTGAATCCACTAAAGATAAAACTGAAGGATCTTTGATTTGTTATTTATCTTCGATTTTCTGCAACTTGTGGCTGATCGCAACGATGATGATGAGTAATGATGTGATGAAAATGATGAAGGGACACTCACAAATAATCCTCAGGTCGGGATTCGAACCCGATACCCCTGCCGTGGTAAGCGCTGCGCTAAATAGTCCGCCATAGAGGTAGACAAAACAAGAAGAGTGAATGACATGTAGACTATTTGGGAAAAGCTTAGAAACTGTTACTGATACAAATATAAAATTTGGTCTAAAAAAGGCTAGGATGTACTACGTAGTTTATTACTATGAAAATAACCTTCCTTGGTCGGTTCATTGACGAATCAATAACCAAGGAACACTCTACAGCTTCTGATTACTACACACAAAACATATCGTAAACGCAGCTCCAACAGTCTGTATATTCCGTATTACTTTACCGTCTATCTGCTCAACATTTACCATGAAGCACGTTTCTACCACATTCACATGAACAAATCTTTTCCAATTTCTCTCCTACATGTTTTGATGAAGTCTTGAATAGGACAGTTCTTGTGTAAGTACCTTGTTAACGTTCCATATTTTCCGTCAAGAATTCTCTCATTAGAACCACATTGCTTTCAATATTTACGACCCTATATGGGGAAAAAGCTGTAACATTCAAAAGCATCAGGTGATTAGTTCGGTCCAAGTTTCGAGTTCGAGTAGGGCTTACGTTTTCGCTCGAATATCAAAAGACGGAAGTTGATGCAAGGGGAAAGGTTCTGCTTCTCAAATTACAAGCCGATGACTTGCTGAAACCTGGTATTAAATGTAAAGTGTTTCCTAATGAGCATGTTTCGTGTAGTGTTATTTAATAAAACGTGTCAAGGCACTGAAAATTATAGGTCGGTTTGATGGAGCAATATCATGCAATCGATAAGATTTTGTATCGCTTACTGGCAACGCTGTGGATGACTCACCCTGGTGACCTATCACTTGTACTTGTGTTTTGGTGACCTTGAATTTTTTATCTCGCCTTTCCGTTGTCATCTAATTGGCTCTACGTGTACAATAGCAGTCGCAATTTTTCAAATGTGGGATTCTGCTGCATCGATACATCTGTTTACGCTTCTGCTAATGTCCTGTTTATTTATTGTAAATTACATGGGAGCCATGTCAGTAATTAATACAATGAAATATTATGATTTTGGAAAATATTGCTCTATATGCACTCCACTGTAATAATAATAATAATAATAGTAATAATAATAAAAAATAATAAAAACAACAATAATAACCAAAGAAACCGCATTAGTACTGAAGCTTCATCCTCAGAATTTGGACTCTGTAGTTAAGGGGATTTAGCAACAAACATGGCTGATTTGGACTATTGATGGGCAGTCTTTACACCTTTTGGTGAGGGGGAGGGGAGGGTGATGGATAAAACCTTGAGAGTAATATAGTTTTGTAAACTCTAAAGTTTCTTCCAGCATAACATCCATTGTTTTTTAGGTCTTTAACTCAGTGTATTATGGAAATAGGATATCTTTTGATCTTCTACAGTATACCCTAAGAATATGTTTGAGTGAGAGAAAAAACATCCTCACTGCCTTGGAGCCATTTCCTCGTTAGGTCACAGTCCGAAATTAGTACATACAAAAGAAGAGGAGACTTATCCAAGCTTATGATTGAGTGCCATAGCAGTAGAGAGAAACCTAGGACAAGAGTACCAAGAACCCTATATTAAATACCTAACCAATGGAAGAAGAAATGTACTCTACATACGCATATCCAGCCACAATACTGGACTGGAGTACGTCAATAGGACTTTACGTTAACTAACATTTGGTATTCTAGCAACGTGTTCCAGCATTGTGTTGGAATTAGCAACGACTGACAGGTGAATTCATCTTGACGATTATTGGAAGCAAATTATCGAATACCTTTGTTATCTGTAAAGACTTTTCCATATGTTCGAAGCACCACTCCTTCCGTAGATAGGCTTTAGCTGCTTTGTTCCGACGCAGGGTATTAGATGCGCAGTGCAATACTACCAGTAGTAATATTATTATTGTGCATAGAGTAGGAGGTTCACTCTCGTGCGGATCGCGGGCTATTGGAGAGTAAGAAATAACGAATTCCTCTCTCGAAAGTATTTTCTCCAATTATGCTTCGTAGAACTTTATATGCACAAAGGGGATAAAATGAAGGCACGAGTTTGGCACGAGATTGTCAATATCAGAAAACGTCTCTTATTGGATCAATTGAATTCAGCTTGGTTATCTTCTTAGCGGGAGAACGCGTCCAAAATAGCTCTTGTTGTAACTGAGAGGGTTTTGTGCAAATGACGAGAGGAATTAGTTGCTTGGGAACCAAGCAAAGAGATATTGGTAGCTGCGTTTGTCAGCGCCAAGCTGGCTATTGTGCATTGGAATATGATTGTCTCGGCCGTAGAATCGCCTGAGATTATTCGGTCTTACCGATGTGCTTCGCATAATCATCTTAACAGGATATTAATGAGGATTAATCACCCACTTAATCAAAGTTAATTCTTCAAGGGTTTGAGAGGCAATATCCTATGTGTCCATTGTGTGTGTATTTGATTGACTTAAGGATTTAAACTGATTACTTTTATTGTTCTTTTGAAGATAAGATTGTGAATATTTTATAGTATTTTGTTGAGTGTTCGGTAACAACTGAAGTTCGAGGTACCCCCAATAAACGAACTTCTTTTATTCTGCTCAGGATCTGTATAAATATCTTAGTAGGGCCATTGAATTTCTTAAAACAGGACATTGCTCTTTCTTCTTTTGTTATTGCCACATGTTGGGAACTTTCCTTGCATCTATATTACCTGTTTTTAAGGATACTTCACCCTCTTCCCAGTTTCTCCTGCACTTAAGGTACTGGGACGAATTCTATGTTCTATTTCTTAAATTTCATTACTCTTACCACATACCACTAGAGTACGTAGGATTTTCTTCGGAGAGGAATTGTAAAAGTGGATATCACATTTCTGCCTTCTAGATAGAAGCGGAATACACTATAAAATATTTCATATTACCATTATTATTATCCTTCGTTTCAAAATATGTTCCAAGACCAAAATGGTAATGGTGGTAAGGGGGAGGGGGAGGGGGAGGGGCACTTTAAAATGAGTTTGCATTTACCACAAGTTTGTTCCGAGTCCTTTACTACTTTCAATTCAAAATTTTGATTTTATAAAAATTGCAGAAGGGGTTGTAGCGCCATCAGCTCCCAGCCTGTGTACAACAGTGCCACATACATAAATTGTGATGTCTGCAATAATAAACAATTCGGATTTAAGTTTTTACTGTACATTTTTTTTTAAAAAAATGTTCATAGCTTAATTTTTTTTTTTTTTTTTGACAAGCGTGTAACTTAGATTTAAATTTCGTTGTGAATTATATTGTTCTGGTTTCATTAAAGTATTTCCTGCCATTTTACAAAGATTGAAGAATTTAATAAGTAAGAATTAAATTTAAAAATCTAGTATGTACGTATTAACGTACATTTTAGCTTTAAAATTGAGCACAAACGATAGTTGTTTTTTTGTAATTCAGACCCCAATATCGGCCCCAATTTTGCTCCCGGATGGAACTATTGTTCACAAATTGAGCAATAAGAAGCAACAATGCACGAAAAAATCAAAGGAAACAATCCGGAAAAAGATTGAAGTGTTCATCACGCAGAGAAACAAAAGTTTGGTTCAATTCATCCGGGTCTTTTCTCCTCTCGTTCTGACACGGTTCCCTCGCAATACCGCCAGGATGTAACAAAAGGACCGTGGAGGGGAGGGAAAAGGCCAGGAAGAGAGAGAGAGAGAGAGAGAGAGAGAGAGAGAACCAGAGACAGCAGATTCCAAGGTTGATAACAAAGAATAAGATGTTTGATTTCCTCATTGTTCCGTCTACAATCGAATTGGGGACTTCTGCTTTGACATTCCGCGGGGGTGCGCACGGCTCGGGACCGGACTGAGCGAGGTCCCGAGCCCATTCCCGGAATACTGATTCGGGAGGGACAGGAAGAAATTTAACAGCGGCAAGTTCCCTCGGGATTCATCAACTGCCCTCGCAAGAGAACCGAGTCCAAAAAAACAGAAATGCGTTATTGCTCAATCGCGAAGAGGAAAAAGCCGTACATCTTAAGTGAATTTTTTAGTTGACTGCCATTCTTGTTTCTTCTTTTCTTTTCCTCAATTGATTTCGCTTTTTAGCATTCCACTCACGTTTCAGTAACCATTTACTACGGTGAACAGTTTGATAAGGTTTGCGCTGTACTTTCAAATACGCTTTAGAACAAGGTATCCTTTCAAACTGATACGAATTAGTTTAACAATTTAAAATTGCCTTGAAGAATATTTTGAAATAATTTATTTGCAGTGATGACATCAAATGAAAAACTTTAAAAGCCCGGCAAAAATTGCAGGGAAAATTGAGCGCAGCCCAAATTTACATGAATGAATTGTTTTAAGACAACATTATGCACATAGGCTAATAGAGACTGGACCTCAGTTTAAATAGGTTTAAATCACTATGTGTCCCCACCGGGTATCGAACCCGGGACCACTTGATTACAAGGCGACAACGGTACCACTGCGCCATCGGGGAGGCACCAATTTGCTTGAAGTATTAGCCGCTATTTTGAAAATGCTCGCAAGGGTACAGCACATGAGCCGGAAAATACAATTTTTCGTACATATGGTGGCTCAACGGCAGAAAGCGCTGGTTTCGTGCCATCTGGAAGCTTCGAACCTACATATGTTTTACTGTTAATGAATATACAAAATCGCAATAACGCCTGTCCGGCAAATTCACCAATGGAAGAATGATTATGGCAATGACGTCACTTTGCAGACACATAGGTGGAAAGATTTAAGCTGATGTCGTACGCGCTGTCCAACTCCTTGTCTGTCGCCATTACCAGTGCGTAGTTAGAGAAAATCAGTTAGTTCATTGGACTGTCCAACCTAACCATTGGTTATTGTGGGGATGCGGGAAAAGATAACGGTTTATTAAGTCCTTGCCTTTACTCATTCTCGCCCAACAAGTCGATAGGTATCGATAGGTACCAGGGCTTGCCCTGAGTTTATACCTTCCTAGAGATGAGGCTTACTCGAAAAGGTTTATTAAGTCGCACGTGCAATCCAATACCTAGAGGTATTCAGATTAGATTCCTTGTTGAATTGAATTCATGCACAGAGAGGCTAATCGGGAATGGACCTACAGTTTAAAGTGGGGTCACTGTGTGTCTCCACCGTTATCGAACCCGGCTTTCCTTGATTACAAGGCGTCGACGTTTCCACTGCGCCATCGGGAGGCACTCCATGTTGAAAAATTGCAAGTTTGTGCGATGGTACAAGCACAAATCGACGAGAATGAAAGCAAGAAACAAATTAAGGTTATTGTTTGACTCGCACTCGAATTCAATGAACAGATATCAAAGATTGAATTAGCTGGATGGCGTTTGAAATAATGGCCGAAGAGAAAAACAAATGTACTGGGTTCGATTCCTAACGAAGAAACACTCCACGGTTGTTTGCATTGCGCTTTAAGTTGCAGTGTCACTAATGATTAACCCATTTGAACAAAAATTGAATTTAAAAAAATCTTTCTTTAAGTAACATATGGACACACTTATACATTTACCCTTAGATAACATTTTTCTTGAAATTCGTTGTTCGATTTCTGGAAACGTTCCTTTCCATGGCCGTTGCCCTAAAATATGTTCTTTCTTTCTTCTCAGGTTTCCTGGATAAGACACAGGGATATCCACATCCTGACCGTGGGCAGCTACACCTACACGAGCGACCAGAGATTCCAGGCTATTCACCACAGGGACAATGAGGAGTGGACCTTGCAGATAAAGTGGGCTCAGAAGAGAGATGCCGGGATCTACGAGTGCCAGATCAGCACGCAGCCTCACAGAAGCTATTACGTCACACTCAACGTCGTCGGTGAGTTCCAAGCTTTCTCCTCACGATCTTAGAATAGGCGTACCCTTATCGGGGCGGTGCTATATTTTACCCGCACCAAATGGTGCCCTCTGGAAGAGTGGCTCAGGGGGCTTTTGCACCTTCTCTAAAGAGACGTATGGTGCCTTACATGACTCCGTTTCTGGCAAGGAAGTAATGTGAAAGGAATCGCCAATTTCGGGATAGAATTTCCTTTATCAAGAGTTTCAGCGCGCGAAAGGACGTTCAAAATGTATGTTAACCCGTAGCAGATGTACTTGAACTTCACATCCTATCCGTGGATATCTACAGGGGGGCCTAAAAATAATGTAATGATTTTCATTGGGAAAGAAAAGGCTGTAATCAATGCAGAAACTAAATTGAACTGAACAAATAATAAGAAGAATGAGCATACTCTGATTCGTCAGTATACAGCTCTTAATTGTTGAACTCCTCGGTATGTTGACAATCATTCTCGGTGTACAGCCGGATTCGCCGATGTATGCGTTGGCTTCCGAACATCAGCATTCCGGTGTTCATCATACTAAAGACACTGGTAATTTCTCCTTTAAATCTTCAACGAAGTTCAAACGAATTCCGCTAATCTATTCCTTTACAACGTGACTTTTAGCTACAGCATTCGGACAGACCTCTATCGGAAAACAGACGAATTACTACCACACAACGTTGAGAATAAATATTCCTCTGAACCTACGGCAACTTTTTGCGTCAATTTCACTTGCGAATAATACGTCCTTGCACTAATAATAGTATCCGAGCGTGACTTTTGGTCCACGGTATGCATTTGCGAAGTTATATTTATTATAAAAGTTAAATTTTCACCTAAGGTGCGTGAGGGTTTTGCAGTGGGAGATTGAGAGAGTGTGGAGATCTCACAGAAACCAACCGGTATTGTACAAAAATATATTCAGCCAGAAAAAAATGATCGTTGTTAAAGTTGCCCCAAACTGTGCAGAAATATTACGACTTGCAGAGTACAAATATTCACCATGAATAAAAGAACAAGTTTCATTGTATAGCCTGATAGGCATATAAGGGCAGAATATAAATTAATAGTTTGCGAGGTGTTATACCGATGACAAACTGGTAAAATAATTAAATTCGGTAGACAATATGCAAATTTAGCACGTCTAGTTTCGCTGCTAAATGAACTTGAATCATTACGCTTCCTTCCAAAAGAAGAGGTTTGTTTCTTACTTTGCCTGTCAATTTGACACGCCGATATCTTCACCATAGCCACAATTTTAAAGCTTCTAGCCGCCTTTCCTCACTTGTTCATAGTATTAAGGTTCCTGCACCATGCAATGCTACTGTCCACACAAAGCACTTCATTGGTTTCTTCTGTAGTTATTTTATCAAAGGTCCACAAAAATACTTCTATTAAAGGCTTCGTTTGCCATTATCTCCACTCTTGGCATTCTGACTGCATCTCACGTCACTGCCTATGATACATCTCAACCAGGTGTCTGAAGCTATTCACCTGTTCAGTTCGTTCGCCTTTAGTTCTCATGTTAACTTCCGTTAGTTTTGCATTTATCGTGTTTCTTTCTTTCTATAACTTCATCAAACTCTGTATCTCTCTTGCTCTCTCTCTCTCTCTCTCTCTCTCTCTCTCTCTCTCTCTCTCTCTCTCTCTCTCTCTCTCTTTCAGAATAAACTTGTACGTCTGACGTAGAAGTTCTTAGAACATAAAAAAAATGATACCTCTATCTTGTCATGACGGAAACACAATAGAAAAGTCTGTCCCTCCGCCTTCCCGTGACAAGATACCGCCCCCATCCTTCCCCTCCGCCGAGGAAGTAGATTGAATGTGACCATCGCTCCATTCCTGTTCGTGACTATTCCCTATCGTAAAGCCAAGGCTCGGAGAGGCCGTAACTCAGATAAGTGCAGGACCTGACCATTTCAGTTAAAGCCGCTGGTCGTGATTCCTTGGTTTATGACCAGCAGGGTTTCAACGACAAAATTAACTTCTCTTATGCAGGGGAGAATTGATCTCAAGAATTGTCTTCCTCGGCAGACCACCGCATATCGGGATGGAATTGCAGATGTTAAATTGCATGTCCGTAATGTCTACTGTTTCCACTAGCAGAAAAGGAGTGGCGTTCTACTTCATACTGGAATGAAAAGACAGTGTGCTATGGGTATATTTAACCTGGAAAATCTTAAATTGCGTTTGACGTGTAGGGTTATAAAGATTATAAAGTATTGTCTACAATTACTGTCTAGTGTTACCGAGCGTGTTGAGCTCACGTTTCGCTACCAAGTGTTCGGGATTCTCTTTCCTTCTTCCTGTTTCGGTGAGAGCGACGGAGCTGAAGAACAAGTGACTATTTAAAAGTACACAGCCTGCCACCGTTGGAAACAGCATTGGCGGGAGAAAACTGTTTGTTCATTCCTGTTTCTGTGCCGCGCTTGGCAGAGGCAGTGTTTCTACATGAAGGGAAATTGAATTTTTCCTGTCCTTCCGATGAGAGTTACAAGTTAAATCTTACTTGTCCGAACATTCTAGTCGACAGTTATCGATGGCTCCGAAATTACAAGACCTGAAAACACAATTCGGTGAACCGACAGGCAAACCAAGTGCTTACCTAGTGTTCATAGGCTGTCTCGAGTAGTGGATCTTTTCTTGCGAGTCAGCAATATTATGCAAACTATCGATACCTCCCATATCGATCATGAACCGAATCGCATGTCGAGATGAGGATGATACCACAGATGATACCATCCGTAGCGTACACGCTTTCTCTGAAACCTTGATTGCATTTATTGAAGTATAGACGGAGTACTGTCCCCTCAACAGTTGATATTGAAAAAGATTTAAGTAATGATAATAGTCGAGAGAAATGGGTAGGTTATGACTTTAAGAGAAGAAGTCATGAGGTAAGAACAACGGTTACGAAGCGATAATATTATATTATGTTTTCAGCATAATGTAATATTATCATCATCTTGTGACCGTGAATGTTCATTTTCAGCAAGTGTTCATCATTTTACCTTGTAAGTTTACTTCTCATGTCTTTCAAATTCTAAAATTATTTATTTAAGTAAGCAAAATAATTAGCTACTATTATCATTTTCTATCATCTTTCTTTGTTTTAGAGTATTTGAAATAATAGATAGTACAATTAACGTTCAATTATGAAATGTTGATAATATACCGTGTTCAAATGTATTTGTTAAACCTGCTGTTTACCCAAATTGTCTATCACTATATTTATGTTGAACAATCTAAAGTTCACTCTGTATAAATTAGTAAATGGTTGAAAGTAGTGGACAATGTACGTCGAAGTAGCTTTGAACTTGACTGTGCCTTAGCTGCTTAGCTTTTATAAGTTATTAACGTTCCGTGAAGAGACTAATGGACAGTCATGAAAATGGCATTCTTTATGTTTACTTTAGTTTTGTTTATTGCATTGTTCAGAATTTATCCACAACATTAGCACAACAGTGTTTTTGTTTTGTTTTGTTTCTTTCAGACACATTACCCACTTCGATTCCACTAAATCTTAACGATGGAACACAAGACGATACGGGTTGGATCTACTTCCAAGGTTTCGTTTGTTTAGAAAATTATTTTCATTTTGACTAACTTTGTTTTTTTACTCTAACATTGCTTCTTTACTTTTATTGTTTACATTTTGTGTGTAATGACTAACCCCATACTAATTTGACGAAAATGTAGAAAGAGTAATTTTAAATTTATTTATTTACTAATCACAATAATCCTTAACAACTGTTACTGATTGTAGAACATTTGAGACAACAATGATTCTGTATGTGTGTAGGTCAGAGTGGCAAATGAAGGGGGTACAAAACCCTTTTTGTAAAGTTCGAAATGCTGGTACAGAATATGTATATGGTAATGAAGATGACGATTATATACGCGTTTTTCAAAAAGAATGGTACAAAAGTAAGGTTAATTTTTTTTAAGTGAAAAGAGATACAAAAGCAATTCTGGTAGGAAAGAAGAAGGGAAGGTTGTTAATTTATAGCCTGTGGTTGTAGTTGACGTAAAATCCGCTAGAGGCGCTACTTGTTGTTGATAGCTAAAATGGTAACAACGAAGGTAGAGCAAGCATATTGCGTAATGGAATTTGCACGAACAGGGGCAGTTGTTACAGTTCAGAGACACTTTCGTGCGAAATTTAAGAAACGACCACCACATAGACACTGCATTACACGCTGGGTGCAGAAGTTTGAATCAACTGGATGTCTGTGCAATAGAAAAATTCCCGGAACGTCGAGGGAGACAGTGGATAGGATTATCGTTTTGACATCTGCCGTGTTACCCAGGGTCCTCATATCCAACATTTGTAATTGCCCAGGTAAATATACAACCTTCCTTTCTTCTTTCCCACCAGAATTGCTTTTGTATAGCTTTTCACTTAAAAATAATTTAACTTTACTTTTGTACCATTATTTTTTGAATAACCCTGTATTGATAGTCAAGATATATTTTTATAAACCTTGTCCCTCTTTAAGATGGCCATTTTGGATTAGTATTACTATTTGATACATGGGAATTTATTTTTGTTCTGTCGTGCATTCCGTCACTTCGTCATTCTTGAGTGCCCTTTAGAAATGGGAAATAGAAACTACAGCAATATTTTTCAGTACGACCCCATTGTTAATTTTATTAATATAAATTTGAGACGTGCTAGGGAGTAACTGACGCAGATAATAAAGCCCATTTTCATTGTGAACATTATCCTTCCTCATATCTTCATGCACTTAACACCCAAAGGAATTACAACATGCAGCACATTGTCTTGACGTAATTCAATTTGTAGTTGCTAAGTGAATTTGTTCCCATAATTTGTTTAACTCCTCTCGCGTATTCACCTATCCCTGCGCTCATCTCGTTGGTTCATCCTCGTTTGCTTCTTACGTCAGTATTCTATTTTAATATTCGTACAGTGATACAGTTGTTTTCTAAGTCTTTACATGGCCTTTGCACCCTTTCTTAACTCCTAGAGCACCAAATGTAATTCTATTTCTTAAGTGCTTATTCGTTTGTTGGTCCTCCTCGATGGTGTAGTCGCCTTGTGATCAAGAGATCCCGGTAGAGCTACATTACACAGCGGTTAGGATCCTACTTTAAACTGTAGGTCCACTCCCAATTTTCCTACTCCGTGACGCAACAACCTCTTGTGATCAGGACATACTAGCAGATCATTGGATGACGCGTTATCGAGTCCCATCACCGCTGTTCTCTGGATTGCGACACCGGAGCCCGCTAGAATGGCTTTCAAGTAGTTTCTCAATTGTCCTCACGATGCTGCATTAACACAGACATTTTGAAGCTCTTACCGGGAATCGAACCCGGGACCGTTCGCACCAAATGAAAGAGCGTCACCCATTCCGCAGAAGCTCATCTGAGCACAAAAGTGAACTTAAAACTACTTTCGTTTATTTACGCTATCCAACATGTAGTTTTGTATAATGTAAACCATATGCCTGTGCAATCTGTAAATCATTGTCGAAGACAATGTTTGTTTGAAGTCCATTTTATGCTCAAATAAGCTAATCGGGATAGCACGTACAGTTTAAAGTTGGATCCGCAGTACTGTGTCTCTTCACCGGGGATCGAACCCTGAACCCCTTGACTATAAGACTACAGTTATCATTAAGCCATCTGGCTTATCTTCAATGTTCCGTAATAAAATTTAGTTATTAAATTTTGTTTTACGTCCATTTTATGCACAGATAGGCTAATTGAGACTGGACCTACAGTTTAAAATATGATGCGAACCATTGTGCAATGTGCCTCCATCGAGTATCGAACCCGGGATCCCTTGATTACAAGGCGACGATGTTACAACCATGCCATCGTGGAGGCCCGGAATTTAGTTGTAATACGTCAAGCGAAACCTCAAATAAACATCATTAACTGACCAAGGAACAGAACCCAGGACTCTTTGCTTGGCATCTCGTTATTGTAACCAATACACTACGGTATTCTATGCACAATTTCTAGATACACACATCTAGATTTACCCACAAGCTGATGTGCATACTTAACAAATTATCTGCAGAGACTATATAATATCATTTTCGCTTTTTAATGAGAATTTTGTGCCACATACTTCCAGTCCAACGGTGACCTCTTTACCTTCCTTTAAGACTTAACTAATGCGCTGACTAGTTTATAAAAAATACGAGCATGTACTATGAATGGATGTCTGTGTCAGTGATGAAGGAACAAATTAACTTAGAAGCTTAGAGCGTATGAGCTCGGGGAATACCCGGCTCGTTAACGGTAACAAATGCTCTCTGGACTTGCAAGCTTCGTACTCCTCCTTCTTTAAAGGGAATACATTATCAAGGGGATCTTCTTCTCGCATGCATCTTTCACGGTTTTCATGTGAGCGAGGCGAACTTTGACGTTATTTTTTCTGTAACAAATATAATTTTTCCTCTGAACGACACGTGTGCCTTATTAAAATTGACACGTGCACTTAGGATTTATTTAATAAACGTTAACTCTCGTAAGAGTACTTTTGCTGGCAACTCATACTGCATGAAACGCGAACAACGTGTTTATCTTTCGACTTCAATATTACTATTAAAGTTGAAAAATAAACACACTTATCAAATACTTTCTAAAGTACTCGTACCACTAATTTACTTCTCTGTAAAAGTATAAATACAAACTTTTATGTGTATCTCACAAAGCACTCAACGTAGACAGTATAGTAATTTAACTTGTTTTTGATTAGACAGAATTCTTCACACAAATGCAAAATATTAAAAATCATTGGCAATGTCAAAAATATATTAGTCCAGAGCCATCTGTACGTAGTAATTGGAATATTAAAGGGACGTTACATATTTTCATTTCTATTTAAAAATCTTAACTCTTATGAAATTTCAAATAAATTAAATTACAGTGTGAGTGGCAACCTTTCATCTCCTAAAGTTTTATTCTTTACTGTGATATATATATATATATATATATATATATATATATTTTCATGAAAAAGATCATTTTCAAAATCCAACTTCGTTCAAAATTATCTTCGTATAAAAGTTTTACTATATTTTCATGTTTACAGTTTTTTCATAAATGAAAAAAACTGTTGAATTATTGAAGAACCTAGTGTTTGTGTGCTGCACACACACATACAGGGTGAGTGTGTAATTACATAACACTCTGATAGATTTGAAGTGTATAATATATTACACAGAACATGAATGTCACCTCACAACAACATACAGTGCCAGTTGAAGGATGGTATTTTGTTCAGTGTGCTTTCCCATTAAGGGTTACTTAACGAAAATTTCAAATAGTAAAGAAAGATCCAGTGACATCTACTGTGACACACCTTTTAATTTAAAGAGGCTTATGTAGGAAGCTCTTTTTTGGTAAACAGTTTTCGAATGTTTCCTCGATAAACCGTTTAAATGCTTCAGTGTGTTTCAAACTTCGAGGGAAATATTTTCAAAAAGGAATAAAAAAGGGCAACATGCCATCACATGAAAATGCATAGGACGAGTCGAATGGTTGTGTTCGAAAGTTATTGGTGAATACATAGTCTGGGAGGTGAGGGTTCTTGGAAAATTTGAAATGGGAATTTAAGTCGAGTGACACCTTATTGAATGGGTCTCTTTATTTCAAGAAAATTTATAGGAAACTTTTTTTGAAATATTAGCCTGTACCGAGACTGAGTTTAACAGGAGAGCTTTTTTGGGTGGGCAGCCATTCAAAAACCACTGATACCAAGAAACAAAGGATATATTCTACAAAATTTTGAAATTAAGAGACCTCTGTTTCTAGACCTAACTTATCCTTTCAAATTTTCCAAGACAATTCCCACCCCTCCTCTCTACGGATTTATTAGCTGTTTCGAAACTATTAGTGTCTTACGAAGTCACAGGCACACAATGCACGCACACACACACACACACACACACACACACACACACACACACACACACACACACACACACACACACACACACACACACACACACAGGGTAGGATTAAGACGAAATTGGGCCTGATGCTTTACTGAGTAAACTGTTTAACGTAAAATTGATAGCATTAACTTGAAATGTTCGGTGAACAATAAACACAACGACGTTATAGTTACGTCACAGTGCAAAGAATAATAGTAACTGTATAATAAGTAACGCTGTGTCTAGGCGTCATAAATTGGGGCTCCAAATTTCATTCTAAGATTTATTTTCAGGTTAATATAGCAAAAGAAAACTGTTCAGCTTTCGGAAAATTCTCGTCAGTTTTCATCTGCGCCTATTTCAGGAATAGGCCTAATGCTGCAGCATCAATAGCACCCACCTTAATCCGTCACTACACACACACACACACGTGTCCACACACACATTATTGAGGTTGACACTCGATTGCCTATTATTGAATCAAATGTTCGTAACCATAAGTTTTTCTATCCAACTAACATTTCTCTTTGTCGGTGTGTATTTTTATAAAAATTATGCTCGCTATGACTCCTAACCAGATCAATACTGATATATTTTTAGTTCTAAAACCTTAATTGTTTCAAAACTAACCCTAGTTTCTGGTTCCAGTCTCTACAGCCATAATCCACCTTTAGGAAGTTTCATTGCATTTTCATTGTTTTGAAAAAATATAAATATGCTGACCAAGGCAGTAATTTATTTTATTAAAAACATAAACTAAACGTAACGTTTCAACCTTCTAGCAAGGTCTTCATCAGACTCTGTATCAAGTACAAAAGACTTTTGTACTTGATACAGAGTCTGATGAAGACCTTGCTAGAAGGTTGAAACGTTACGTTTAGTTTATGTTTTTAATAAAATAAATTACTGCCTTGGTCAGCATATTTATATTTTTTCATAATAATGGAAACAAGGCTTAATGGTGTTTTCATTGTTTGCACATTAACAATTATCCTTTGTAGTGACTATTATAGATACCTCAACAATTAGCAAGAATCAACTTGAATGTCTCAACCATTAACATTTCACATTGTTTCAGTTGAAGTTGAACTTCATATAACGTCTCGCATGTTGCAGAATACATATAGAATTACTAAACTTTTGTAGTTGCAAAATTCCACAGGCAATTTGAAAATGTTCATAATCTTACGTCGTGTGTAATGTATTTTCAGTGCCAACAGCAGCTATTCTCGGAGCGCCAGACCTTCATGTGGACAAAGGCAGTACTATTAATTTGACCTGCATCATACAGTATAGCCCGGAACCACCAGCGTACATTTTCTGGTATCACCAAGATGACGTAAGTACATTTGGAAATTGTCGTTTAGTTGTACATTAGACAAGAAAATTATAAGTGCAAAGAGATGTGTTTATTTATACACATATCCGGTGTCCCCGGCAAGCGGCGTGGTTTCATGCGTTCAAATGGTACAATAACTAAATGAAGACACTGTATAATTTAAGCTCACGAATCAGGAGAGTTGCATATAATGTTTCAAACTAACTCCCATTAAAGCATCGGTTAAAATAGGATTATTTCATTAATCCACATCAGTATGATCATTTTTAATGTCCGTCGATGTTATTAGCCTGTAGGTATAAATTTGCCACATTAAAGTACACTCATTCCAGATACAGGTAAAATTTCTTTAGTGTTTACACAAATTTAGTCTCTGTAGAAAAAGTATTTCTTTAATAATTTCAAAAGTAAAGTGGATATTAATAACTTTCTGTAACTAATTGTCTGCACTAATACTTCTCGGAAATTTACAGGTAGAGTCTAATTACTTTCGGAACATCTCTAGCGAACTGCGCGAATCTGTCTAGCGAGCCTAGTGGGCGTGTAGAACCTGAGCAACGGGCTTAGCGATAGGTTCTGGGTTGACGTCAGCGGCTCGCTTGGTTAATTGGCTGCTTCGAGAGTTGTGACTCGTTCCGATGCTTCAAATGCATAAGAGCCAAAGATTTTACAGAAATAATCTTCCTGTAGAACAAACACATAGGTTACGTGTGTAAAATTTCATGTCTGCTGTCGCACAGCGATAGTTTTATCTTTAAAACAGCCAAATATCAAATTTTCCAGACCTGGCAGTTTTTCAACTTGGGATTTTACACGATTACCTGTCCGATCAATTACAGGAATACTAATTGGCATCGTTACTTTTCAACCAATGAGCTTTGTGCAGGATTACACAAACTAGAATATATTGGTTTTTGTTTTAACCCGAAAGGGGGGAACTCAATTTTATAGCGTCATTATTTCGGTTTATCCCAGTTCGAATCAGCATGCGGTAACATGATATAATCTTCGCCATTTAGTAGGAAATTTGTTATTTTGTGTTAGACCTTTTGGGTAAAGTATTTCCTATAATATTAGTAGATTGAAATGAGGGGTGTAGCTTCACGATAGTAGGCCTGGTTGTCTAAAAATTTTATCTGTTTGCTTATATTTACTTATTGAGAAAATCCTAGATATAACGCAAACGGTCATTTTACGCTGTGAAAAGAACAAAAGCCTAAAAGAATAAGCCAAGATGGTATGACTATATTATTTATCAACATTTGTGATGATGGAGGACCGAAAGGTCTCTGAGGAGAATATACAGTGTGTTGATGAGAACTGCTACCATTGAAATATTTTTGAAACTAATAATGCTAGACTAACGAGATTTTGATTTATCTGTAAGAGAAAACTAACTAATCAAGTTTCAGCAGATCTCTGCATGTGTGCCTATCAGTATTTCGGTTTTCTACCTATTGGGTTAATCGCGACGATGATGTAAACTGATGAAATGGATGATGGGCGAAACACAAATGATGCCTTGCCTAGGAATCTATCTGGAAACTGTGGCTTCGTAGCGCGTTACATTAAACACTCCGCGACAGAGCTTCGCATGTTGACTTTGTAAGTGTCCTTCGATCAGTTTCATACAATTATCAAACATATACATCGTTGCAATTACCCCAAGGAGGAAGAAAATTAGTATTAAAATTATTTTGCAATTTCCTGTTTTACCAGTATGTGAACTTTAACTCATATACAAAATATTTTCCTTGCGGGAAAACACTTTCTGTTGTTTTCTCGACATATTTGTACAAGAAATGCTTTAGGGTCAATCCATATGAAATCATACCAGCTGGTTGCTTGACCATTTTTAAAAAAGTTTATTTTTTGAGTGGTGTGAGCCTCATATATTGACAGTTCAGAACCACTCTTATTTTATTTTTACTATCACCGATTTGAAGATGGCGGGCATTTTTTTATCATGGCGCGCGTCATTTTCTCCATTCGTAAGCATCAGCGGCAACTTTTTTTTCTCAGGTCTGGTAAGTCCTACGACAATGAGACAAAATCTGTGATGTTAAGCACATTATAGGCTACAATTATATTTCTGTGTAATTTTCTAAATATTATTCGTTCACAATAAATTTTAAGGTTAAAAATGTGTATTTTAATCGCTCAAAATGACATTTTCGGACATTTTTTTTGGGGGGAAGGCAGTTTGTTTGATACTTGGATTTTTTTGTGCAAGTACCTGTGTACCAATAGAGTACGTCAAAATTATTTGAAGCTTGAGACTTTAATTTTTTTTCTACAGGGTCATAAACATGTACTTTTTGTTAAAAAAATCCAAGTTCAGGGTTAAATATCTCTGGTGGGCAGTTGTTTAAAAATCTGAAATTTGTACACAATACAGTACTTCAGGATAAGTAACTTCAGTAAAAATTTTGAGTTTGAGATTTAATTGGTTTAGGAGATACAAAACTCGTGAAAAATTCAACATTTTGCATTAAATATGGCATGCCTAATTTCACTAATTTACTGCGCGATCTTGAGTTTATCATGCTCTTAAAGAAAACACACAGCTGAAAAAATCTCAGCTATGTGAGAGAATGGAGTGAAAGGCCAGGAACTAGAACTGATGGAGGTCATCGGATTCGTGTTCAGCTGTGGGTTTTCTTTAAGAGCATGATAAACTCAAGATCGCGCAGTACTGATGTCTAACACATTCATCCCCATAATATTCCCTCAGTCTCAGATGAATGTCAATTTGTAGCACATTTTCTGCGTTTAGAAACTCGATCACTGCATGCTACTTCAGGCGCTTCACAGACATTGCATGGTTACATGCTGCCATTTTCCTCGCAATAGTTCAGCACCCCCTGGCGATAGAAGTTTGAAACCTTCAATGGAGAAGCTGGAAAGTCTTATAAGTGCAATGTATGGTTGCTCAAAATCCAAAATGCGTTTACAAGGTAACAAAGAAAATAAAAACATAGGAAGCGTTACTTTTCAGCACGCCCTCGTATATATACTTTATTGCAGAGCCATTTCAGGATTGTAATGTTGTTCATTGACATTCCAAATTACAGTTTGCAGAATTTCAACACAAAATGTTAATAAGAAATGAAATTAGGCATACCACATTTAATGCAAAATGTTGAATTTTTCACGAGTTTTGTATCTCCTAAACCAATTAAATCTCAAACTCAAAATTTTTACTGAAGTTACTTATCCTGAAGTACTGTATTGTGTACAAATTTCAGATTTTTAAACAACTGCCCACCAGAGATATTTAACCCTGAACTTGGATTTTTTTAACAAAAAGTACATGTTTATGACCCTGTAGAAAAAAAAATTAAAGTCTCAAGCTTCAAATAATTTTGACGTACTCTATTGGTACACAGGTACTTGCACAAAAAAATCCAAGTATCAAACAAACTGCCTTCCCCCCAAAAAAATGTCCGAAAATGTCATTTTGAGAGATTAAAATACACATTTTTAACCTTAAAATTTTTTGTGAACGAATAATATTTAGAAAATTACACAGAAATATAATTGTAGCCTATAATGTGCTTAACATCACAGATTTTGTCTCATTGTCGTAGGACTTACCAGACCTGAGAAAAAAAAGTTGCCGCTGATGCTTACGAATGGAGAAAATGACGCGCGCCATGATAAAAAAATGCCCGCCATCTTCAAATCGGTGATAGTAAAAATAAAATAAGAGTGGTTCTGAACTGTCAATATATGAGGCTCACACCACTCAAAAAATAAACTTTTTTAAAAATGGTCAAGCAACCAGCTGGTATGATTTCATATGGATTGACCCTTTAGTAGTATATTTAAACAATATATTGACGCTTAACAATCAATTATGATTGAGACAACAATGGAACTTTCTCTGCGCAGTTATACTATCCCTTTAAATTTGCTGTACATTTTTACTCTGTGCACTCACGCATCTAGTTGGTTACAAAGTGCAACACCGAGTCGTCTGCTTAGTTGATTTGGTGGCACTTCTACACCGTTTGCACTACGTTTTGGAGCGGTGCACAGTGTGGTGTGTGGTCACCTGGTGCGTTCTGACCAATCAAGGAATATTGAAAGCAGCAGGCATGCATTTGTTGAATCATCTGCACTATTGTTGCCCACAGCGTCTACTTGGTTCAACACAATTTCTTTCCACAAGCAATACACCTAGTGTCGAAAGGTGCAGCGAACTAAACGGGATTCCATTGAATTTTAATTTGAAAATATTTTTCTGTATTTTTCTTATCACTTTATTCTCGGCCTCCCCGAAGGTGCAGTGTTAGCGTCGTCGCCTTGCAATCAAGGGGCCCCGGGTTCGATACCCGGTGGAGGCACATAGTGGTTCGGATCTCACTTTAAACTGTAGGTCCAGTCCCGATTAGCCTTTCTGTGCATAAAGTGGATTAAAAAAAAACACCAAATCAATTATCACTTTATTCTGTTAAAGAATAACTTGTTTGGAGTTCATTTTAGAATGTTTAAGTTGCAGTGATGAAAGATTTGTTTGCCATGTTTAAGAAATTTGTAGTAAGACGTACGAAATGGGCTGGTTGCCTGTAAAGACGCAGATATCGTTTCAAGGGGAATAAAGCTGAAGAAGACTGAGAGGCATTGGATTACTAGAATGTGCCGCGGCAGTAATAAAATTATGGGGTTCGCAATGTTGGTCTCCTGCTGCTGTCATTGATTTTTATGTCGATAGGCATTTTCTGGATGAGGTCATCTGTCCGCTGATCAGGGAGACTCAGCATCCCCTCTGGACCAGGCGGACGGGGATGGACGGAGAGAGTGAAATTATAAAGAGATAACTTGGAGAAAACGCGGCCCTCGGGTACCAATCAAACCTCGAGCAACAAGACACTCACGATTGCATTATTTTCAGCGTTCCCCTGCGTCGTCGTTTCTTACTGATGACTTCTCGACTTCGCGGTGAACGTAATTGGCTTCGCGAAGATAATGCGCTGTCGATGTATATTTTGCTAATGAAGTCGTGGTCGCCGGGGACCCATAGACAAGGTTATTACTCTTCTCCCCCTTGCAATGTGTCGGTGATTGATCTTGGGTTCATTTCTGGGCCGATCCCACGGGATTTGCACTTTGTATGAGTTGTTCCATACACAGCCTTGTCTTGTAGACACTAACCTGTTGTGTGACGTTCCAGCGAAAGCGTTGCTTGCTTGACTTGGTACAACACCCCTCCGATTTCCATGAAACTTGGCAGGTGTATAGAGGGGCACAAAGGAATAAATACGTGTTTTTTTGTTTCGGCTGAAAAACTGTTCTAGGGGGCAATCCCCCTCAAATGTCAAGATGAGGACAAATTGAAGTGGGGATCTGACCCCTGCGTCCCACTCCGATTTCCATGAAACTTGACAGGTATATAGAGTGGCCCAAAGGAAGAAATACGTGTTCCTTTGTTTCAGCTAAAAAACTTTTAGGGGGCAAAACCCCCTCAAATGTCAAGATGAGGACAAATTGAAGTGAGGATCTAACCCCTGTGTCCCCCCCGATTTCCATGAAACTTGGCAGGTGTATAGAGGGACCCTATGCCCCCTGTTTCTTCCAATGCCATATTTACGTGGTTTCGGGGTCAGATTCCCACTTCAATTTCCCCTCATCTTGACATTTGAGCGGGGAGGTTGCCCCCTAAAACATATTTTTAGCTGAAACACAAAGACACGTACTTCTTTCTTCCTTTAGGCCCCTCCATACACCTGCCAAATTTCTTGGAAATCTGAGTGCGACACAGGGGTCAGATCCCCGCGTCAATTTGTCTTCATCTTGACATTTGAGGGGGGTTGCCCCCTAAAACAGTTTTTAGCCGAAACAAAAAAAACACGTATTTCTTCCTTTGGGCCCCCCTCTACACCTGCCAAGTTTCATGGAAATCGGAGGGGGACACTTAGATAACCTCCCTTGTTAGAAGTATCAGAAAATTTAATGCTATTCAAACGGTAAACAGACTTTCAACACCGTACCTCGAACTTTCGGTACTTGTTGGCCTACAAGGTAAGGACAACTGAATTCTCTTGTACAACTCCGGCGCTATGAAGCTAGGAACCTTGAATTCCAATCCTAGATGTCTATTTGTAGTTGCTCACTTATTCGTTGCAACAAATTGAATCTGTAACTGACAAAGTTGAGCTCGCCATCCAAATACTTAGCTAGATTGTCGACCAGAACATCATTTTTGTTCCTTTTATGTTTCCATGTTTATAAGCATCCATCCTCATCTCCGCGAGTATCGTAATGAGAATAAAAGGTGTTGCTAAACAAGCAAACACATTCAATCCAATAGAAATTTACTGTTGCTACAGTCTCGATGGCCGATCTCTGTAACCAACCAACCAGCAGTACAGGTGTTGGTGTTTCATTGCGAATATTGCTTTATCAATTTCTTCTAATCATCTTTCATCCTTAACGTAACAATCAGCCAAAGTTGGCAAAAGTGAGGCATAAAATTAGAACAGTACAAATACAAAAGTGTGTTGATGACCAAGTCACGTTGACTAAATTCCGATTTTGGTACACCCCAACTCCTAACCTACATCTTAACTGCTTTGCTGAAACATTCTCCTATTTAGTATTTCCTTGTTCTTCTTTGAGTAAGCAACACTTCCCTTTCCCTAAGGGTAGTGGCGTATTTACGATTCATTTTGGAGGGTGAAGGTCAAGCTATATTTCAGTGCCGAATGTGTGTCCTTCTAATCCTTAGACTCCATATTTACGTTCCATTTATACCCTAATTCATATGCGAGTAGTGCTTTTCAAAGTAATAAATTTTAAATCAGCCAATGATGATAACAGATTTTCTGGGTTTTAAGACATTTCGGGGAAGATCAAGCTTGACTGCTCCCACGCAAATACGCCACTCCCCGTGGGTGTACTCGTCTTAATATTCTGAATCCGTCATGCCAAATATTTCCGCTACAAGTACACATTTTCCTAATACGTGGACGCTAATATGGACTATTACAATTGTATTCAATGCACGCACGTAACGAATAACCTTCGTCCTCTGTCTTTCCAGGTTATCAGCTACGACTCCAACAGGGGCGGAGTGAGCGTCATCACGGAGAAAGGGGATAAAATAACGACGAGCTATCTGCTCATCCAGCACGCCAAAGTCTCAGACTCCGGGAAATATTCTTGCAGACCTTCGAACGCAGATGTGGCCAGCGTGAGGGTGCATGTGCTCAACGGTAAGATTTACAGCGACTCGCTCTCTGGCTCCGCTGTTTTCGCTGATCAGAAACTTTGGAGTTTCCCCTACATTGCATTCTTATTAATAACAAGAGATATTGACCTTACTCTCATGGTATTGTATTAGACATTTATGCAGAAACAAAACAAATGTCTAGGTTTTAAAAGGTTGTGAGTGTGTAGAATTAATGTGATAATACAGGATGATTCATAAGTCTGTGAAGCACGAAATAACCCTATATCATTCTAGTTTTTTGGCGTAGTTTGAATTTTAAGAAATATTATAACTATGTACTTATTTCTATAAATATAACTCAGCAATTGTTAAAAGGAGTTACGATTACGAGCATATGTTCGTATATTCCAACATTATGTACTGTGTGGGTAAGTAATATTCGAAGTAAAAATCCTTATTTACGCAGATTTCACCTAGAACATGGGTTCCCAAACTCTTTCGTTTCACGGCGCCCTTGGTGTTTCAATATTTTTTTGCGCCGCCCAAGTCACAATGTAGGCTTGCTTTAAGTTAAAAAATGAACACATTCAAATTCAAGAAAGTTTTATGTGCAATAAGTACTAAGTGATCACATAATTGAAACAATCATATCAATCGTGTCATTTCAGTTAAAATATCGGAACATTTTGCGGCGCCTCTGTAAGCCAGCCAAGGTACACCAGGACGCCGCGGCGCACACTTTGGGAACCACTGACCTAGAACATTATATTTTCAACATTAATTCCCTTACAAGGGAATTGTACAAGTTGTGTAAACGAGGAATTACTAATGACCAAATTGACCAATCAGATATTGCTCTTTCAAGGGGTCCATCATTTTGACAATTGAATTGGTTACAATTCTTTAAAGTGTTAAATTAATTTTTCAACAATATCATGTAACATTCATAAATTATGCTCTTCTTTTAAGAATCAAATTTGAGTCCATGTGTGTGTCTTTAATTTTATTACCCCAACTTTAATGAATGGATTATTTTAAAGGACAAAAGGACAATAGTAGGGTCTCAAATGAGAGTAGGTCCCGGGTTCGATACCCTGTGGAGCACAAGTGGTTTGGATTCCACTTTAAACTATAGGCCCAGTCTCGATTAGCCTTCCTGTTCATAAAATAGACTTAAAATCAAAACTCAAAAACTCGAACTCAAAGTAGGCTAGAGAAATTTAACCTCATAAAACTTCTCATTTGCAAAGAAAAATTGACTTAGTAGTACTCTTTTCAATAAACTGATCAAATTTTGTAACAACATTTACAGTCCATTAAACTATTTGCACTTGAAAAAGACGTGCGTAAACTACATCGAAATATAACCACTTCAATTACAGATTTTATAAATATTATTCGTTTCTTTAATTTGGACTTACTCAGTGTCCTTTGTTTAGCTTTTATATTGCGACACGTTAACCTCATAATCATTTTAAGGATTTAGAATTTTTAGAAAAACCTGTGATTAGGTTCTTGTTTCAATTGCGCTACTCATCTTGAAAAACAGACTGCACATTCCCAAAGGGCGATTATTCAAGGCAGTGAAGTAGATGTCGAGCTGTTTACAACGCAGCGTTATTATAGAATCCTATTCAATTCAATCCTTTTGTGGCAAGGAAGAGATAAGTGGATCGTTTTGAAGGACCACGTGATCATGATCTTCGGTGGCCATTGCACGACGAAGGGAGGAATGCGAATTGAAGAAATTTTGAAGAAAGGGCTTTGAAACACGCAAGCGTTCGTGTGGAAACTCCATTCTTTGAGAATCTGACGTACCCGGAGGGATCGAGAACGTCGCTTTTACTTACGATTAAACGGGGATTTAATTTGAAAGCAAGTTTCCCCTCGGCGTCCATGTGGCTAGTCATTAGAAATGCCAGGCACAGACTGCAATATGTCTAACGCCAAAAGAGCCTCAGCATATTTATTAGAATAATTGTAAATTTTCAACAGTGATATCAACATTCTGTAAACTTACCTCGCAGCAATTTACCACAGATGTAAATGATTTGTGTCGTAGACGGGATTTTGGGTGAGCAGAGGAAAACAGTTTTCAAGAGTTTTGAAAAGAATCATAGAAGCCATCTTCCAAAACGTGATATTTGTCATCAATTCTGATTCAGAACCGAAATATTTCATTTTCAAAAAAGCAGGAGATATTATATCAAAAAATACTTTTTTTCATAGGAAAAGCAATAAATATTCCCTCTTCCGCATTGAATATGTTGAAGGCTCTCATATAAATAGTTGCTATGATGAATGCGAAATCTAAAAGAGCATAATTGGTCGAGCAAGATCACAGACCTGTTCTGAACACACGCAGCTCCTTCGTTATTCTAAAATCAAGTTTTATTTTCACTTGAAATATGATGCAATTTTGTACATGTTAAAAAACAAATAATGTTAGTATTTAAAAGAGTAAGTGATTAATTTTCTCAAAAATATCTATTATAAGAGAACTGAGTCATGAGATTTCTATTAAATTGCTTGACTACTTCTAAGTTTCACAAAAAATTCGGTTCGAATTCTTGCCTGTGTATGAATGTTTCTTCTTCACCTTCAATTCATTTTGACTGCCACTTCTTCATTCATGATAATTATCGAGAATAACTCACAGAGGCAGCCAAGTAAAGAAAAAAAAATCAAACCCAAGTCTCCAAAATTTCCAACCTACTGAACATAGTGTTAAATTCCTTGCCGTAAATGTTGAAGAAATGTATTCTGTATTATGCGTTGTAATAAAAATTATGTCAGGTCTATTTTAATCAATGGAATTCTATTAAAATAGTTTCCATTTGGTCATGTCCTTGCAATTAGTAATTGCTGGTATATGATAATGAAAATTCGTTTCGTTGGTTATGATACGATGTTTTCGTGTTTCTATGTTATTTTCTGGGTGAAATTGTATTGATTTTGTATTTCTATTTGAAGCAAAAATTGCTTAAAATATCTTTTCGCTCTCATTCCATTTCTTCTCTGTGTTTTTCATTTATTCATTATCTCTCTCTCTCTCTCTCTCTCTCTCTCTCTCTCTCTCTCTCTCTCTCTCTCTCTCTACTATCCTATCTTCCTGACTGTCTCTCTCTTTTTCATTCCTTCTTTCTCTTCCTTCTTCTCCTTACTTTCACTTTCACTACATTTTTCATATCTATCTTTGTCTTTCATTCATTCTTTCACGTATCTTATCTTTCTTTCCATATTATTTTTTAACTCTTTCTTTCATTCTTCCTTATTTCTCTGTATCTTTCCCTCTCATTCCCTTTCTCTTTTCTTCTTAATCTTCTTTCCCTGGCATTCTCTTTCTCTTTGTTTCTTCATCTTCTTTCCCTCTCATTCTCATACTTTTTCTCCCATCTCTTACTTTTCTATCATCACTTCCTTCATTTTTCATGTTTTATCTTTTCTCTTATTATTATTTCTTTCGACTTCTTTCTTAGTCTTTTGGTCTTTCTGTCCACCCATTCTACTCTGTCTGTCTCACACACACAACAACATATTTGTCAAATAATCGTCTAATCATCCTGAAAGAAATATTCTCGTACATATTACTTACTTGGAATAGGGAGTGGTCGGTCTTTCCTGTCCCTTCAATGTTCCTCCTTGACCAAATGTTTACTCATGTATTCCTTTGTTTCGTTGCAGGGGAACGGCCGGCCGCAATGCAGACTGGGTCGGCAGGACTTTCGAATAGTTCGATCAATGTCTTGACTTTAATGATACTCTGTTTGTTGCATTCGTTGGTGGTGGAGGAAGTGCTGTTAAACGGTTCGCAGTGCCGGTCCACCTCGAAAAGGTAATCACGGGTTTTTTGTTCTCTCAAGAGTCCTTGTCGCAGAAACAGGAACATTGTCACCGCATGTGATCCTTCAACCATTGCCCCTGCATGATCTTGCGTGTTTAGACCACAGGGGGCAGGAAATTCTTCAAACGACGGGGTGAGGAGGAGGGGAACGATTCTACTGTTACTGGTTTGTGCCTGAGTGAGACTCAACAATGAACAAAGTGGTAGCGAGACGCAACAATGGATAAGGCTGGTGTGATTCGATACGGAATGAACCGAATAACGATAGCGTGACACAACAATGGATAAGGCTGGCGTGACGCAACAGTGGATAAACCTAGGTGTAGTCTCACAAATTGACAAGTATTCGGGTATGAGTTGATATAGGTTGTGCGGATGTTTTCCGTCCGAGTATATAATGTTTAGAGGCATGTACTATAAGAGGAAATATACAGTGTATATAGTGTATGATAACCTCCGTAAGGAAAAGAAGAACAAAAGAGTAGCGTCAAATTTTACATTAACCCGTGTTTAAAGGAAACTTAACATAAACATGAGAAGAAAAATTATTTTGTCCTCTATTCATTGTATTACAAAAATGGTGATGTATCTATAGACGCTAATGTGAGCGCAAATGGATAGTTTAACGTATGGTAAACCCGTTTTTAGTGTTATCGTAACCGGTCCCTTAAAAGCTACAAATACCTCTTTTTTAACATTTTTGGAAAGAGCTTAAAAAACATTTGTACAATATACTTGCCAAATGCAGTTTCATAACCTAGTTTTCCATTTTTAATTTTTGCGAAGGTTGTTTCTTCTCCCTTTGTGTTTCGTTTGGAGAAAATTTAGATTTAATTTAGTGTTGTTATTATGTAGTAACGATCAAAAGTGTATGTTTTTTAGAATAAGTTTTAATATAATCATTGTTTTGGACGCACGAAGAAATCACTTCTGTATTTAATGTTTCTGATTTATACCTCCAAAAAGGTACATTGCAAGTGCATATCCTATGGTTACTAATTTCAGCATTTAATTGATCCATAAAAATATTGCTTGTATATCAGCAGAAACATTTTTAAAGTACAGTCTCAGATGTGGTTGCCCCTTTCTTTGAAGGCAACAATGGAAATGTTATAGAATTTACACAAAAACAGTCTGATTGTCATGTACAATTTAAATTGTAAGTGACCAATTCGTAGATCTGACAGGTACAGTAGAACGACACTTAAAAACAGATCATATTTTATGTACAACATCCATCTACCACGTGAGAAATAAACTCAACCGACTACATCGTGTGCCACGTAATGAGCATCAGCTTAACGAAATAGGAATCAAATAAAAAAAAACTGAATTATCGAACATAGTACATGACGTACAAGTGCAGCATGAAACGGTAAGTGAGATGGCTTGAAATTTCTACACTGAAAAACGTGCGCAAGAATAAATGGTGAAGACTAGACACCAGAGAACAATGGAAGTTATTGATTTTTCAGTGCAGGGAAGAGTAAAACCAGAAACGACTCATAGCCATCGAAATAATAAACTGTGAAATCTTGAGGTGAAAAAGAAATACACAACGTTTTCCGGTTTTATAAATTCCGATGTGAATTTATAATGAAAAATTGTTTGAAAATAAAACTCGTTATTGTATTATTTCATGTTCCCTTATCCTGTCACTGGTAAAAATGGTGTGGGTGGATGAGTTCTTTGGTGAAGGTATCAATTTTAGACATACACTCTAGTTTGTTCTTGCTATTCAGTTCTTTCTGACGCATTTTGGTGAAAATGTGAAACTTTTCACACAGAAAAGTTGAAATAAGAAATGCATGTAGCTCAAAGTGCTAAGTGCATCATTGAAAAATATGCAAGAAGGTGCATCAAAAAAACATCATGACAGAAAGAAATACTCATTTTCATCATATGATGCACTTTGGCGTTTCCTGTACAAACGATAGGCCTACACAAAAATGCATGAAACTGTAAATCTGATTATTGACAAAGGCCAAAACTCACTTTAGTGCATCGATGCGATCGTGGTGCATCAAATAGATTAGATGCATTTAATTTTCTGTGTGTACATGTGTACTGATAATTTTTGGCTCCATATGTGAATACAACCGGCAGCCATTAGCTTTAGAAAGAATAAGAAATGTATCCATTTTCATAGTCATCGTTCCACATCATGCATATTATTATTATTATTACATGAAAATAATTGTAATAGAAAGCAAATTTACTTAATAACTAATATTTCAAGTAAGGTATGAAGTTCAAATAGTAGTTATAAAATACAAATATGGACACTAATATCTCAGAAACATCATCACGGATTCTGATGAAACTTGCACTGAATTACAGGTAATAAAAGTAAATCCGAAATAGTTTGTGAGATAGTGGTGCACTCATCTTAGTAGTGCCGCAATTCTCTTCTTTATGCATCATTTTTGTCCAAGGTGTAATTCCAGGAACATTGGACAATAATGGTGTATGTAGGAGCGAATTGCGGCAGAAGGAAGTAAAGCGAATGTACACTTTTTGGTACATCATTTTTGTCCACTGCTGTTAGACCTACACTGGACAACAATGCTCTATAAAGAACCGAATTGGAGCACTAATGAGGCGAGTGTGCTTATGTATAGAACTGGTATATGTGCATAAAGCATGGCATATTTTTCTCGGGCGGGAAAAAAGAATGAATGACCTGGTGATGCGATTCAAGAATCTAGAGATTTACATACATACATGAATGCATACCCATGCCCCAAGAGCACTTTGCCATCTTTCAAACAATATCACTTCGAAAAGGAAAGCATTAACCAATCTTTTTTCCCTCTAATACTTTACCTTCGATTCTCCTTCGTCGGCCATTATCGTATGTGTCCTTGAAAGCAAACATTTGTTGCCGTCAGGAAGGAGAGATATAAGGACGCGAGGAACACAAAGAAACGATATTTGATGGCGGGAAATGGCCCAACGCAGAGAGAGAGAGAGAGGGTGGAGGGGGATAGACGGAGCGGATGGAGTCCTTTTCCATTCCCTCTTTTGTGCGATTTGAAAGCGCGGAGATTTTTGTATTGACAGTCTACTGAATCCAGATTTATATCCACTTTTACCCTGACTCTCCACTTTTCACGGTGTCTGTTTTCGCTGAATATCTCCATTATCCGAATGCCATAGCTCTGACTTAACCTGATGACGGTTTGGCGGCGGGAAACATCACTTCGTGAGCTCCTCTTTACTTTCCTCTTTTTTTATCATCCCGCGATCGTGAAGTTCGGTTTATTTTCTCTCTTTTCCCGCGTTCGAACTGATGCGTAACCACTGCCAAGACGGCAGCGCCACACGCATATGCGTGAAGGTTATACAAGAGATATTCTAGTTCTTACGCCTGAAGTAAAGATAAGATATTTCAAAGTTTAATGAACGGGAAAGAAGAAAATATGCCATATTTTAGAGTTCATCGAACAGGGAAGGCTAAAATATATCAAGGTTTACAGTTTAATGAACAGATGCCATATTTTGTAGAGTTCTTTGAATAGGAAATGGTGAAACATGTCATATTTCAAGAGTTTTATGAACAGTAAAGAAGGTAATGTGACATATTTTGGAGTATATTGAACAGGAAAACTAAAAAACTACATTTGTTTTAGATTTTGGAACAGGTATATGACATATTTTATAGTTTATTGAACGAAACATGCCATATTTTAGAATATAATTTACAGGGTGGAAAAAAGCAGGCCGAGGTTATGGTTTAATAAGCAGGATAGAAGGAGGAAATGGCCATATTTTAGACTTCCATGAAGAGGAAAGAAAGGTTCATGTTACATTTCAAAGTTTAATGGCAACGAAGTAAGAAGAAATTTAATGAACAAGAATAAAGTGAACATTCTATAAATTAGGGTTTAATGATCACAAATGAGAGAGACATAGAATACTTTAGAGTGTAAATATACCTATAATATGAAGTAAGAGAATGGAATGTTCAATGTGCCGCAATATATTGAACCGAAAAGGGCACATGCAATATTTTAAAGCTTATTGAAGAGTACATGAAGTAATATTTTAGAGTTTATTGAAGAGGGAGAAATAAACAGGAAATAAGGAAAAATTGAAGGTACAACCTTTATTGGAAAATTTATTGAAGAACGTATAAGTAAATATAATGGAAAAATAACTTCTGATTTTTATTTGTACATAAATGTGTTTTCAAGTCTCGATCAATATTTGCATAAAGTTAACATTTTTTGTTCTTTGGTGGCAGTATGGGGACTTTAGTTTCTAATTTATAGGTGTTGCAAGTGCTGGTTTTAAATCTCCTAATATCTGCACCTTTATTTGTTCAAGATCATTCTGGAAAACGAATCCAGGCCGTGAATTGAGTGAAGTTAATTCAAACCGTTTTTGCTGCTCTGCTCGGTGGAAGGGTGCAGATAATCTTTGATATGAATTCTGTTACGTCATCCGAAGTCTGCAAATGGAATGGAAAGTAGAGAGGCGTGCCTATGCAGCATTGTTTGGGGAGATCGGATCTCGTGGGGGGAGGATCGAAAGCAGACCAGGAAAAACTTTCATCTGAATAAGTTCCATTTTTTTTCCGAGAGTGGGTGTTGATGAGGATCCGATGTCAGTTTCAATGCGTGGCCGATTCCGAAACGAATGAATAAAAAAAAGCAGCATTGCCAGTCATGCTGTCCTCCCTCGCTTGGAAATTTCTCGTTCGAGAAATATTAATTTACCCGTCTGGCATTTGCCTACGCTGCAAAAAAATAAATCGCATCTGTAAATTCCTTTACGCTAGAGTGAACATTGGAGGTCTTTCATTGTCGTCGCAACAGACTGTTTTTTTTTTAAATAATTTTTTTTATTGTTTAGTTCTGATACTCATTCTCCTTCATTGTGCTTACTGCTTCTTTGTGGCGCCATCTGTGAGTATCCGTGCCGGAGTGGTGCTAAGAATTTAAAGGTTCTATATTTGGTTACATGAAAGGAGGCTCCTGGCAGAAATTGCGATGTTGCCAAATCAGCGTGTTAGATCACTTCGTCGGAGATGTACAAGATGCGAAAATGTCATCAGTATATCTTTGAAGGATCCATGGGCACACGCAGGGACTTGATCTCCCTGAAAGATTGAGAAATTGTTTACCTAATATAGATTTCTCTCTTATACTTGTATACCTACGTACTACCTATTCTAGGGTACGGGTTTGAATCCTGGACGTGGATGTTCTTTGTGATTGTCCCCTCCTCAATTTCATATCATTACTCGTCCTTCGCGATTAGCCTAAAGTGGCAGAAAAGCGAAGTAAAATAAACCAAAGCAATGAAACCTATTATTTTTCTATATTTCTGGCTCTAGATTTTCACCTTCCTTCGTATGGCTTTGAGTGTATTTTATCTCTGTTACTCTTTTCCGTTTGCTATTATTTCTCTTCCACTTTTACCTTTATCCTCACCTACCTCCGTGCTGGAGTGGTTAGCACAACGCACTACGAATCCCAGTCCGGGCACGGCTGTTCTTTGTCCCTTCATCGATCATCTTCATCATCGCGATTAACCGAAAGTGGGAGAAGAACGACGTAAGTTAACCTATTCAATCGATTAATCAAAGCCAATTTATTCTATTTTTCCCTGTCTCCCTCGAACATCTTTTATTCATTTCTTCCTCCCTCTCGTTTCTTTTATTTTCCTCTCCCTGTCACACACCAACACACATGCTCAATCCCTTCCATTTGTGTTCTCTTCTCTCTTTATATCTCCTGATTTCTGTTTTCTCTCTACAAATATATATCTCCCTGTCTTCTTTTCTTGTAACATTTCAGTTTTATGACCTGTAACAATGACGTTACACCATCTGCACTTCCGAACACAACTATTTTATTTTGATCCACCTTTACAAAAAATTCTGCTTTCGTCCATGAAGAGATCAGATATGTCAACACGGTCTGTTTCCCTTCGGAACGGAGGTTGATACTTGAGTCAGAGATTCTTCGTCTTCGTTCGGCCCCTAGTCTCATGACCCCTTCTTTTTTATATATATATATATAATAAAAAAATAAAATAAAAAAAAGCGCCTGTTTCAATGGTTCAAAAGAATCAAACTAAATATGTACTAATCTTACACAACTTATTTCTGTAAATTACAGAACATTATCAAGTTCCTTTCACAAATCAATATTTTTCTTTCTTTGTACTAAGCTTTGATGGTGTTTGCTTAATCAGGCAAGGAGGAGCTTTGTGGGACTTGGTTCTAAATCGTTTGATTTGATATATGTTATTTAGCGTCGCTTTTCTTCCACTTTTGGCTAATTGCAACGATGAGGATGAATGATGATATGATGGAACTGATGAAGGGACACTCGCAAATGATACGCATGCCCGGGCCGGGATTAGAACCCAGGACCCCTGGCCTCGTAACGCGCTGTGCTAACCTCTCTTCCACGGAGATAACTTCTAAACCGTCTCTGCTCAAAAATTTTCAATTTCGTTTCGTGGAACCACTGCGCGCACTTCTCGCCACTGGAATTCCCCAGTCAACTGCGTAACAGATCACGTATTCAGTTAATACAGTCGACTGAAGCAGAGTCGATTGGAGTGACATCTGTCTGCTGAGATTTCAAAGTTGATGAAACGGTGCGATGCGTATTCATTTCTCAAGATTTTCTAACAAGTACTGCATTTCGTATGAACGAGATTACCCGGCCGGGCATGGCTGTTCTTTTCATTAATTTCATCGTATCATCACTCGTCTTCATCGTCGAGATTAGCTAAAAGTTGCAGAAAAGCAAAGTAAATTAACAAAAATCAAACAAAGAACAAGAAGGTTTATCATGTGCTCACATTTTGATATGAATGGAAAATGATATATGTGTGCATTAGCATTCAGGCATGTATGTTCCCAGGTCATTTGAAAGTTTGATATATCTATGAGGGGTCGCTATAGATTGGAGCTGAGTGTGAGATGGGACGTGCTCGTGAGCACGTGCTCATGCATATTAATAGGACCTGTTAAGGCTAACAAGTTTCTTTAAACAATTATTGGGAAGCAACAGTAATAATCTTACGCTTTTCTTCTAGTTTGTACCAATCTTCATGTTACTCATCTTCCACTTTAGCCAAACTCTTTGTTCTCGTACTCTCAACCAGGATTTTACCCATTCGTTCCGTTTCGCAGTGTCTCTGTATTTAATACACAGTTAATCTTCCTTCACAATCTGCGTCTCCCAGCCCTCGGCCCTCTGGCGGTTAAATCGGATGTTGCTGTTAACAAGAGAAAGTCAGTATGACGACGTATGACGAGTTAATTTCACACTTCTTGACTCTGAACATCGCATTTTGTGATAAATTCTACGCGTTATTCGCCACGGTGCCTGACTTCAAATTTCGCAGCGGGATACTAAATGTTTTTTTTCTTCTTTCAGAATTATTTCAAGGAAAAAGAAAGTTCTAACCTCTAGAACACCACAAAGTTATGTGGTGGTCTGGTAAATATACGTATCCCCTGTAGCATTAAAAGCACGCGGTGAAGTGCTTCCGAAAAGACCGAAAGTGTGGACGGTTTTTACACAGATTGCACAAAGTCAGTGAAGACAACTATTTGCTACTGTATGTTTAGTTAACCTGGAGCTCCTGGCTTCGTATTGCTTGTTTTCTTATTTGCTGTAATATACCGCTTGTCCCAGAAGTCTTTCCCTGATTACAAACTTTATTCATATCCGCTATATGCAAGGTAGAGATGTGAAAGTGGTGCCAAAATGTTGGAAAACTAACCAAGTTTTCTTGTTGCAGGTTTGAGTAACGTGGCTGTAGTGTAGCAGTGTCAGTGCCCAGAAAACCGGAAATGTTCACAAATCAGGAAAAAGCTCAGCATGTCCTCTGGTATCACGAAACCCGGCCCCAATAACAGTGCAGAGGAACTTTCAAATGTACAGAATTCTTTCGTCTAGAATATCTGCCATCAATAAGTTGGTATTTAGAAAATGGAATTTATCTTCATTCCCAAATCCTGTCACGTCCAAGAAACATTATATGGAAAGATGCCACCCGATGTCGAGAGCATTAATTCCGGATTCCTTGGCGCTGACACTGCTACACTACAGCCACATTACTGAAACCTGCAACAAAGTTGGTTAGTTTTCCAACATTTTGGCACGACTTTCACATCTCTACATTGCATATATCGGATATGTATAAAGTTTGTAATCGGAGAAAGACTTCTGGGACACCCGGTACAACCAACACTAGAAACGCCAGAATACTTTTTATAGGGAGGCAAAGGGGGAGGTGAGAGTACACAAAACTGTGTATTGTCATGTTCATATAAGCACGCACGCGCACACACAGTTAACTTTTTGCTCAAATATTCTAATCGGGTTTGAACCTACAAGCCCACCTTCGTGACGCAGGGGCTAGCTCAGCGCGCTAAGGTGACAGGAGTCCCCGATTCGAATCCCGCCCTGGGCACGGGTGCTCTTTGTGAGTGTCTCTTCATCAAATTCATCATATCATCACTCATCCTCATTGCCGCTATTAGCCAAAAGTGGCAGAAAAGCTACGCTAAATAACAACAAAAAAAAAAAATATTATATTATCACTCGTTCAAATCGTTGCAATTAGCAGAAAAATCAACTCAAATAAATTTAAAGTGAAATCTCAACCACTATGAAATGTGTCTATACTGGAATCAAACCCGCGAGCACTTTATTCCAAGGGAAAAGCGTTACCACTAAGCTATCGGGGAGGCTCTTGCAGGAGAAATGCGACTGGGAATTTTTCAGGGGTCCACAACCCCTGGCACAACCTTAACCCCGTCGCTGAAACCAAAGATCCTGGTCATGAATCCCGGACAAGGCATTTATATTTCATTATGGTTGCTGCCTCCTCTTGTTATCTTTATCGTATGACACAACTCAGCGTTTCAGATTCCACTCTATACCAGTAGCGAGGGCTAGGGTAGGGGGGCTTAAACGTAGGGCGCCAGAGGGCACCATTCAAAGCTTTTTTTAAAGGCATCGTATACATATTTTATAAATTTTATCCACAATAATGTGTAATACAAAACTGTGTTTATAACGATGCTATTTTTTCACGCAGAGTTGAATAATTTTATATTACAACTTTTTCTACTGAATATTTTATTTTTTATTTATTTATTTCAATTATCATCCTGAATCTTTTCTTATAACCGCACATTCTGGTAACATACTGCTGACATTTTTGTTTCTCAACGTAGTAGTAATAGTGTGTTTTAAAGATATTCTTCAAACACTAAGGCATACCTAAAATATTATTAAATATGCAAAAAAAAAAATTGAAATCAGAAATTCAAACTATGAATCTTAAAATAAAACCTATATTATTTTTAAAGAAATTTTCTTAGTTTTCTCATTTCAAAATTTGTAGGATGCAAATATCACAAACCATGTTATAAGAAGAAAATATTGAAGAACGCACAAAAAATGCCGGTGCTTGGTAATGCAGGGAGGGGGGTGCCAAGCCACAATTCTGTCTAGGGCAGTGGTTCTCAACCTTTTTCCACCTTGAAGGATATTACACTTCGTGGGACCCATAAGCATGGCGCTGGCGGAATTACTTGTAGAGGGGTGTGCACCCAGTTTATAATCATCATATTTTTGCTAACATTGAGTACTTTAAGAAGCTTGCTTTTTTATCCTCCCTTACACAGATTACACATACTTCATTCTAAAAAGTAAATATGTAATTTAAAATACTAATTTACTCTTGTCTAACACCTAATTAAATACACATGCTGAAATTAAAAACTAAACAGTTTTACTTACCGAACTAATGTAATGGTTGGGGCTGCCTTTTCCACATAAGCTGGGGTATGTTGGGTTCAATGGCTGTTAACTTAAGTCTCAAATCTGAGTACACGTCAAGTATATATCTGTACTTCTTCTTCACTTGAATCAGATGAAAATCCCTTCTCACACAGATATAAGGTACAGAACGGCATGAGCAACTTTAATGCCTCATCCGAAAGTTCAGGATACACGCATCTTAAAGATAACCTTGAAGATAATTAACTATGTTAAGTCTGAATCCCAAAAAAATATTTGTAATGTCAGAACTACAGCTGATATCACACAGTTGTTCTCTTAGTTTTGCTGACAACATGTTCGAACTTTCAAAATACGAGCATTCAATTGAATTCAACGTAACTTTCTGGAAAGTAATTTTCAATCTCGTTACCGAGAACAGAAAGATACTACAGAATCGATTCTAAGGTCCGGAAGGCAGAAAAAATTACCATTAAATTTTCGATCCTGACTTCGCGACCCACCAAACGCCCCTTCAGGACCCAGCAGTGGGTCGCGCCCCATAGGTTGAGAAACGATGGCCTAGGGTGCCAAAATATCTAGCTACGGGGCTGCTCTACGCTGTGAGTTCAGATTGTGTGTACATAAAGTTGACTTAATACAAACTTTGTTAAACTTTTGTCATTTTCATTGCCGTCATTTATCTGGAGAGGTAGAAAAATGATAACTAAAATTCAATGTAATTGTTCATTCGCATAGCTATAGAGCCGTTGTTCCTCCGTGAAAGTTGCATTTTTCTTCAAAGCTGGTCATCAATCATGTGGCCGTTTAAAATGACAGTACATGTACTCGACGTTAAGTAACGGTAGAGACAAATGAGCACAAGAGGTAAATAATGGTTGGAGCGGCTGGTAATTGGACAGAACCTCAATGAGAAATGTACGAAAAGATAATTGAGCGATTGGATATCGCAGTAAACCCATGTCCTACGTACGGGAATTGTGAAATATGGACGGCTGCAGAAGACACATGAGTGGAAATTACAAAGTCATCGAGATTTGTCATTTTCGTTTCGATCATTCCCATGAATTAATGCACTTGGCCAAACGACGTGGGGGATGCATCACGCACGTCGGTTTATAATCCATGCAATTAAGGGGTTTGTCCCTTCAGACCTCATGGAAAGTAAATTGAAGTGCCCTAAAAGTGCACGTGATAAACAGTTTCATTCGCTTCTCTGAGAAAGTGTGGAGAGAGAGAAAAAGGGCAATTGCAATCTCTCTCTCTCTCTGTAGGACCGTCAAATGACGTAACCCTTTACGAGAACCATGGAGAAGATCTGCAACGGAAATTGATCCCGGTCCTTCCCCGACTTTAATTGTTGGCTTTAACGTCTCCTTGTTTGGTCGCGAAGCACCTTGGGTGATTTAGGACCAGAAGATTTCAGTTAATCAAAGTCTGAAGATCTCTGGAGAGAATGAGTTTCATTTTGTCAGCTACTTGTTTCAACGCTGGATGTCTCATTCTTCAGAGTGAGTAAGGACTGTTGGAAATTTACGCGTCTGTGTTAAAGTGATGAAATGCTTTTCCTTACTTGCATTGAAGCTGTGAGCATAATGTATGTTGTTTCCTTCTTAAAGATAACAAGGCTGGTTGTTCTTCCTAGACTATTTCACCAGAATCGTAAAAAGAGGGTACCTCTTCTGCAGGCCCATCGTAAAAACTTCAAGGTTTTAAAGAACAATGAATTTATCACATCGTTTGAATAAAAACTATTTGCAAAGAGTTGACAACGTTTAAGTCCACTTTATATTCGAATAGTTTAAAGTATGGTCTGAATCACTGTGCCACCGAGAATCGGTCCCTTGACGGTTTGATTACAAGGCAACGGCGATATCCACTACAATATCGTGGGGACCCCAATTAGGCAATTATTATAAGTTATTTCAATAAAGTCTGGTTTAAACTGAAACTTAATACAATATGAAAATTGTTTGACTTAATGTATCCACAATAATGCATAATGTATTTTTCTTATTATTTATCAAATTTTCACTCAAGCATTACATCATATTAGTCAAGAGAAAACGACATAAAAATTAATAAACTCTTTATTAACGTGCAAGATATTTTTTCTCATTCTCTGCAAGCACTTGAGTTTTAACTTGACGAAGGAAAATAATCCTAAATATTTGCAATTGTCTTCTTGTTTCTCTTTTTACCACTAAGAAGCTATGCGCCAAGTCTCATTAAAATTGACGGAGTAAATACGATTTCGTTCATCATAAATTGCATGTCTAAAAAATATGCCATTTATCGTCAACGAATGCCATTTTATTGCCAGTAATTGGCGCCACCTATACGTACTTGCCTTGTCCCCGTGCAAGCTGGAACCTGCTTCTCGACGAAAGTCAAGTAGCTTTTTCGCAAGGTAATTTCTTCATCGCGAAGTGTAGTGTGCTATAAGCATTTTCTTTATTATTTTCGCCCAGGATATATTACACATTATAGGTTTCTGACAAGTTTTATTCCTCTTCTGGTTTATACGTTAAAAAAAGTAAGAGAAAACAATGTTCATTTGGCCATTACATTAATCATCAAGTTTTGGTAAGGTGAGTATGTAACTCAGCAATTGTATTCTACAGAGGAATAGCCGACAAAGGAGCTACGTAAATAGCTGATAAGGAAAAGCATTAAATGGTCTTGTTCTTAGAACTGATAAAATGTAGGTTCTTGAAAAGAAAAGTAACACATCTTCTTTAAAGGAGAGTAAAGTTTCATAAAATTCTGTGTGAAAGTATTATTTCCCAGTCTATGTTATGCTATTGACTATTTGGTACAGTGGTATGTGTAAAGGGGGAAGTATAAGGTCAGTAAGATGTAATTAACTTGCCAGTGCAATATGTTTCATGTATATATAAACATACCAGCACGTAGACTGCATTTTACGGTGTAATCGTGAATGTTTTGGGGAAAATATTTACTCTCTGAACTACAAAAGCATGTCGTCAAAATGCTATTTCCAGAGAAAGTGTAAATAAATTATTGAGATGTCACTTATAGCAAAGTTGTGACATCAAGAGTGGGGGAGGGGAACAGGAAAAGCGGATATCCACCAATAAAACTTTCGCTCTACAATAACTATCAAAGCAAATCCATCCCCAACACTCATTTCGGTGTGATATTTACGACTGCACTGAACGCGAATGTGTCTCCAGAAAATATTCCCGCCACCTCATCACATCTGCCCCCTCCACTCAATTTTTTTACGTTGTTATTTTGACAGGGGAACTGAATTTCTTGAGTTACGAGGATTATTGGCAACTGGCCTTAAACATACATTTTGCTTTGAAATTTTATTCACACACGTGTACTATACTGAAACGTTAGTATAAGAATGATGTCTGTTCATCATAGTTGCATCGTGCAAGTCTAAAAATCCAATAAAAAATGTTGTGCAAAAAGGGAATATTCTTCTTAAAATTTGTATTTACGTATTACAATTGAAGTTTGGTCATGTTGTAACAATTTGATTTTTACCTATGAACGTGTGTGTTAAGAGTGTCGCTATGTACAGACTAACCCTGAAACTGTACTTTTTAGTGCACTGAATTATATTATAGTAAAATAAGTTTGGTGAGGGGATTGGTTTTCGACATACAGGGTTTGTCCAATAAGTATCGGGACTGAAGTCATAAAGAGAAATTTATTGAAGATATCAGAATTTAATCTCTTTTGGTACTTGCGAAAAGTCAAAATAGTTGAAATTGGTTATTCATACATAAAAGATTGAGACTTGAAATTTGGTAAATTCTATTACGAGAATAATAACAATATTATTTAATTTCACAGTATGCATGTATTGCATTCTTAGCATTTTATTTTAATTTTCATTAATAAATTGCTATTTCTGAAAGACTCATTTCTCACACGTTTAAATTCAAGCCCTTCTTACAGTATTTCTAAGTCCATTTGTATCTTTCCGTTTCGGCGTATTCAATATTCAAGCATACGCCGCATACTTCGCCCGAGTTGTGTTCGTGTGAAGATGTAATTTGTTTTCAAATTCCATTTCCTGACGCTTTTTTTTTCGGTAGAAGATAAAAACATTCCAATTTAAGTCGAATAGGGAATGCATGCAGCAAGGCTCTGTTGTCCTGGATATCAGATGCTGTTGTTTACAGGAACAAAGAACTCGAGGAAAGGGGGTGGAGGGTGGAATTCAAATGAGCATTGCAAAAGGGGAGCGTTTCGGAAGATTTGAATCCTCCTCACCCCCATGGTACCTCGGACGCGCATCTTAGGAACCCTGGAAACAATCCAGGCTTGGAAAATTAACTTCTGAAGTAGTTTTAATTAAAGACGAGAAATGCCTCCCCTCCCCCATTTCTCTCTCGACGATGGGGTAAAAAGATGCATCGATGAGTCACGCTTTTTCCGAATTAAAAGAGAAGACCAAGAGCAATTACTTTCTTTTTTCTCTCTCTCTCATAATTTTCTTGATCAAATTAACATTTCAAAAATATCAGGAATTAACGTACGAGATGTCGAGGCTACTTTTTCTAACCTTAAACATTATTTTTTTTTCACCGAGCGATGGGGTAGGAACTGCACGTTCTCCCTTTCCTCTTTCCAAATGTTTTCAGATCTGAGGAAAATACTGTTTCTGCGAAAATATTATTTGTTTTCGGAATTGGTGCGTAATTGGTGCATCCATATTGACTAATCGTCTAGTTTAGTCTCGGTGGGGTGATGGGAGATGATAATTTGATATCTTTCCAGAAAGACTGTATCCGCAATGTATTGAAAGCAGATGCATTAGTATTATTTCAACGTGGGCACGGAAGACTTTATGTTTCCATAACTGTAACAAAATTTTATGAAACAACATGTTGGCTGCATGACAGGAAAGTCAATGAAGAATAGTGATCAGACATTGGCTACGATCAATGAGCCACGATTTTCGATAAAGAAATCAAAATAAATAGTACACAACTAACACAGCGTAGAAATCGATATAGGCTTCTTTAAGGTTGATCATGACTTACTCAATTACATACTCTTATGACGCAGTAAACTGAAAAAAAACACCGGTGTTAAAGCGACACATATTCCACGTTATTAATTTCTGTGGTGTTAAGATGGTATTGATTACAAGCATGTGTCTTTGTTAACACCACTGAGGTTAAACGCTGACTGGAATGTAGTGTGTAGTTGTATGTGTGGTTTAACACCATTTTGGCAGTGTTCTGTGTGGGTGTTCTTGCCAAAAATCTAGAATTGTCAGAAGTTTCGAAATGGAATTCAACTTCAGCACATAAGCTAAGCAAAACTGGATCTACAATTTTGGTAGAACATTATCCTTCACTAAATATATTTTGCCTTAAGTAATGATTTTACACGCTACAGTGTGTACTCGTCAGATATTCTTGTTTTTGTTTTTAATTTATTTTACCGTCGTTTGTAAATGGTTATTTATCACTGACAGTGAGCATTTCCACGAAAGCTGGAAATATATCTGCGTTTAAGAAATTGAATGTAACCTTGGACTTCGCTTAAGGCACCATAGCAGCACTCGCCTGAAACAGGTAAGAAGCCCTTTCAATATTCGCCCTCTTAAATACAAAGTCGATTAAACGAAATTTGCTTAATCATAATATTTATTATATTTCTCTAATCCTCACTGTTAATATAAAATTTCACCTCAAACGACTTTCTAAAAGGATGCTGAGAACGGTATAATCCAAAAATCTGTGTGAGAGTACATAATGATCTAGTTCTATTTAATTCGCGAGAGACCTTTAATTCTTTAAACGATTTATGTATGGGGGATATTGAATATAACCGGCGATGATAAAATTTTATCTGAACACGCCTGCCCAATGGTGTACAATGAAACCAGATAGCGCTAAAATCCCTGCTGAACATGATGCCTGAATATTGATTAGAGAGAGTATGTGTTAGGTGCCGTCACAGACCCTTATCTGGTTCCACTCTTTCTCTTTATTGGCTTCGTCGCCATTTAGTCACCGGCGAATATTACAGCCCATGTCCGCCCTCCTGCTCCATTACCATCCCAAATTAGCGAGTAATTTCGGACGAGCAGGTACCATTAAAATTCATAACCGCCCCACGCCTCTCTGTCCCCTTGCACACAATTGAGACAGCTCGAAATCAATATAAAAGGTTAGGCAATGAACACACTAGCGTTACAATCGCTGCTTTCTTGGCACCTTCCGAAGCCATAAACGAGAATGTACAGGAAGTGGTTCGCTGGAAGTAAAGAAGGGTCGTACAATTATTCATGTTAATGCAATTCCGCCCTCGGGAAGGTCAACAAGTGCGAGATTGCCCGCGCGCGGGAAATGATTTTCGGCGGGCTTTACTGCTGGGTCACGTGCTCTTTTACTGCTTTCGTTGCGGTCCGCGTTGCTCGTCCCGTAAGACGTGGGAATGGCGGGCGCCTTATCCCGTCTCCTTGCATGAAATCCGAGATGACGGTCGTTTTATTACTGCCCCTTGTATTAGTACTAATTTCATTAGAAATTGCTCTGCGTATTGTACCCTCTCGTCTTGATATCCGCGAGCAGGGAAGCGGGACATCTTTGATTTCTTCTTCGAATCTTTTTTCCCAATATTATCCGTATGGTCAGCCAAAGTAATATTTCTACAAACCTTGCAAAGACAGGCCGGAAATAAGCAGATACCTCTTGTGGGGGAATATAATAACAATGTACAGGAAAGCAATGTTGCCATCTTATGGAAAGAATTTCCGTAAAATAACTTCTAGTATCAGCCCTATGGATGCTGGATGGACCAAATTTGCAGGGAAACACAACAAAAGATCACTCTTCAAGGACATGTAATCCCGCTTTCATCGTAGTGATTATGGATGGTACACCCGACTCACATAATTGTGCAAGAAAGCAAAGTTTGTTTCAAGTTCATTTTATGTTTCTTTAGGCTATGCATGTTTATGTTTAGGCTAATCGGGACAAGGCCTACAGCCTAAAGTAGGTTCTGAACTAATGCACACTTGTACCTTCGTAAGTAATCAAACCAGGTACCCCTTCTGAAGTCAAATTTTCTGAAGTTAGAAGAATATAAATGAGATCAGAGTTTCACTTCTTTGTTTATGTTTTTGGAAAATCTATCCAATTTGCTTGTTTTCAATAATAAAATCCCCCTTTCTCCTCGAGCTGGATGCTCTGTAAAGAAAAGGGGGTAGTTCTGTCGTTTAGGACTGTTTACTGTTCTTTTTACTTTTTATTTTTATTATTATTTTTATTTTCTTCTTGTTGCTACAGTTTCAGTATAAAATGGTCTTTCGGTACTGTATCTGAAACTTTAAGTAAATAAAAAGAGAGTCTGTCAAAAAATGGCGGCCTGCGTTGGTGGAAATCTGTCCAAACCGAATGACAGTGGCTAGCCCTTGGGAGAGACTTTCTCTCCGCTAATTACGATTCACCACAACACGCATTGGGTAAAGGCAATATTTGCAATTTAGAACCCGCTACACTGTCAACGCATCGATAGAGAAATGTACTTTCTGCGACCTTATACAAATATATGCAGATTTATTTTAATAAATACAGCTACCAGTTCAATGTATTCGTTATTTGCAGCTTATAACTTCATTTTCCGTACGAAGCATCATTAGGCATGAAAACATGACATCAACTTTTCGTGTCGTTTTGTACTATTTGTAGCTGCGTTACAGTCTGCCAATGAGGTGCGTATAGAGCTTAATTGGATGTGATTTCATGGTTAGTAGGACTGATGATAAATGTTAAGATGTAATTCCACCTGTTTAACAGACAAGAAAACGCACAAATACATACTCCTTCATAGCTTGTTAGGTCTTTCTTCTTTTCCAATATTTCTGTCTCCTATAACGTCTATTTAGTTTCCCCCTCGATATGGTTTACTTCATGTCTACTTCCCTCTCTCGCCCTTTCTTTCTTCTTCCGTTGATCCAATTTTTCTATCTATTTTCTTTCTTATCCTGTTTATGTAGCTCTGTCTCATTTTCTCTATTTGTCTACTTCTCTCTTTCTTTTTCTCTCGTCCTCTCCTATTTCTCCCTTAGTTCTATTTCTTTTTGCCTACTTTCTTACCCTGTTTATGTATCAATTTCTCTCTCTTGCCTAATTTCTTTCTTCTTTATTAATCTGTTTCTGTATCTGTAGCTAACTCCTTCTTTCCACCTCTCGCTTGTTTTCTATTAATTTCCTTCTTATATATATGTCACACTTTTCTTTACCTTGTGCAGCCAATATTACACCATTCTTCTTTTCTTTTCATGTTTACATATCTCTCGCACCCCTTCCTCCCTTTTTTCTATCTCGTTGTCTCCATTTATCTAGTACTGGTGTCCATGACTGGTGTGACTAAGCAGAGAAAACACAGTCAAATCAGCGACGTTCTGAATGCGAGACCTTCACCTAGCCATCTCGATAGCTGAGCGCGTTGAATCGTCGATTAATGATCTATCCGGTTTCGGGTTCGAGTTCTGGCGTGGGCATGGGTGTTTCTTCACAAGAAGCTCCATCAATTTCATTTACTGATCCTCTTCGTCGCGATTTCACGAAGCATACAGAAATTCGACTTAGACAGAACCAATTGCTCGTACGAATTGCTTTCCGCATCAGCGAAAAGGCCCGAGACGTTCGAACGCTCTTAAGCCAACGGCCGATAAGGAATAAGCAATCCAGTTACCCAAACAAGGATATTGGGAATGAAAACTTGGCAGAGAACGACAATTTCGACGACGGCATCACCAGTCCCTCCGAGAGGGGGTCCGGAGGAAACGAAAGCCGAAGAGTTGCGCCGCGAGAAGATGGAGAACTTTGGGTCCCGGCCAAAGTACTGCGAGTCGGGTCTCCACGGGATAGAAACTGAGGCAGCGACTTTTAGTTGGTGAAAGCGTCTTTTAAAGCAAGTTGCTGAAAGGCCATAACTCCTCTTTATGATATACGACTTTTTATTCCCCGAAGGAGATGAATCCTGCATAGAGCCGCTCCTTTCAGAATACAGAATTGACGACAACGGAGAAGAATCTTCTGCTCAATAGTCAATTATCGAGACCTTCGGAAAAATCAATTTCTCTCTCTCAAGACATCCTGGGAATGAGCAGCATCTCTTTTGTATCCTGTTTCCACGCGCCAGCCTCTGCCGAAACCGTCAGATGTACGGTATGTCCGAGAAGACTCTGTACCCCTACTTGCATGCATGCTGTTGCGACAGTGTTGAAAATTTACCGGTATTCGGTTGTTTGGGGATGATTTCGTTATCGTGGTTGGCATCCCTGCAATCTTTGCTGGAATTCGTATGTCCGTTGTTGCACCATGGCTGATGTGAGCAGAAATAGTTACAGTGCTGGTGACCCTTTAAAAAAAACACCGAAATGTCAACCCTAGATTGCTTTTTTGAGACTAACGAGGATATGGCGTCTGGACTCACGGGCAGTATAATCCTCCGTTGCCGTGTTGTGTTGTCCTTATATGTTATTATCGATTTCATCTTATCAACATTCATCCTCATCTTCGAGATTAGCCAAAAACAGAAAGCGAAGTACTAAACTAAATCAATCGTTCAATCAATAGTTACAGTGGTGAGGAACTGCTAGTGACGTGTGTGTGGGTGCACAAACGACAAGGTATGGGAAAAACGATGTACTGTTGCAAAATCTGTATATGTCATATATCTTGGGGTGATATGTACTATGTAATAATCTAGGGGTGTGGGGACTTCTCGGATTCCCTGTAGACATTAAGACAGATAAAGTGGATTAAGAAGAAGCTGAAAATCTTCGAGAGATATCCGGTCTCTGATCCCCCTCCACGCATTAGTATTAGATAAGGTCAGCAAAATTTCTGGTAGAGTAGGCTGTGCAAGATATTGAGATATATTTTTGTACTGTGTGGTGCGGAAGTCTGAATCGGTGTTTGGAAACTTACTATTTAAAAGTATGTGAGTTTCAATTACAGTATAAGCCTCCCGATGGCGCTGTGGTAGCGTCGTCGCCTTGTAATCAAGGGGTCCCGGGTTCGAAGGTTCGGATTCCTCTTTAAACTGTAGGCCCAGTCCCGATTGGCCTTACTGTGTGTAAAGTGGACTTAAAACACAAATTCAATCAATCAATCAATCAATTACAGTATGGTCCGTCTGCATTCGTCGCGACCATTGACTCAAGTGCGCTGACTGGATGAATCCATTGGCAAAATAGGGGGAACGTAAAGCCACGGACACTTCTGGGTTGTAATGATTCCATTGAAAGTCAATAGCGTTACTAAAACCCAGAAGTGTTCGTGATTGTACAAGGGGAAGTGAAAAACGTCTGCTGCTGCTGAAACGATATTGAAGCTTCACACACAGCACGTCACTGGCAAGATGTTAAGAATTGTAAAAGCCGTCACAAGCACAACCTACCGAGCCTTAATAAGCAAAATAACCGAAATCAAACAAACAAGATACTTACTGATCTGAAACCTGCAACATTGTTAAGGGCATATTTCTACCCCTGTCGCTTGTAGATTCGCTCTGTTGAGCTAGTTCGCGATCGGACAGTAAGTAATTTGTTGGAATTACAATAACTCAGTTCCCTTTTAGAGTTCCTTTGCTCCAGATAAAATACAAATCTCGTGCTTCATGCATGAATGACAAGAGGACTGTTCTTTTTTTTTCATCGATGACAATCAAAAGTACACATTAATTTTCAACAAATTATAATAATGCTCATAGGTTTTTACAATATAAGAATGTAAGTAATAAATTTAAAATAAACTAACCCGTGGCGCAACAGCCCTTGAGGACCAGGACCTGCGTACCGATTGCCGGCCTCATTCCTACTTATTCCTCAGCGGAGTTGGACGATCATGCAACTAATTACGGGGCGACGTGTGGTCAGCACGACGAACCCCCAGTCGGTAGTGTAGGTTTCCTTGACCGGATTACGCTACTCATTCGTAGCTACCCAATTCCCTTACGATGGTGGGTGACCACCGGTCCCATTCACTGACCGAAATCTCAGGGGAAAAGTTTGAAAAGAACTCCTAGCTATACTTAAATATGAATATTAACATTTTATTTCTTTCTATTTGTGGATGAGGCATGATTTTGTTAATTATTGTTGAATCAAAAAGGTGTAGCATGTGCAAGAAGATTGTCTTCTGTATGTATAATCCTGGGTATTCTAAATGCACTTGGGGTACTACATATTAACATAACGAGGTTGATCAATGCGGGTACTGTCAATATATTTTCTTCCATCCGAGATAATTAGTCATTGCAGTCATTTACTTTTAATAGGAAGTCATAAAAATGATCTGAAGTTCAATTTTCGTCCGTTAGATAAGTTAACCAATATTTTCCAGCAAGGAAAAGTATATCCTTGCTCTTATATTACTTGGAATTCTGGTGTGGATGTCCATAGCTCTTATTTCGTTAATTATTTTTCTGACACCACTTCCCCGCAAATCGAGTGGCCTTCAGCAACATTCTCCGAGGGAAAAGAGCGCAAGTTGTAATGGAAAATTAATGGGTTTTCCCAACAACGGAATTCCTCCGGTCAAGCTACTCCAACTTAAGACAAAAACTACACCAGTTACATCTTTTTGCCTTATTCTCTTTTTCCGTTTCGACCTTTTTTCCCGGTGGTTTTCTTTATTGTTTTTCTTCCAAAAGGTCTGAAGGGGCCAACCTTTCGAGAACTTCACAATTCTCCGCTCGCCCTGGTGTGCTTTTCGCCCTCGTCAAACACCCCCTCCTCCCCCCCTCAAGAAAAACCCCAGAAGCGTCCGGAGAGAATTCTATTTGGAAGTTTTCGCCTGTCAACAACACGAGAGGAGAATCGAGGCTGTGGCCAGCAATTCAGGAGTGTGGTCCAGAAGCCAAACGGCAATTGACAACCAAATAAACAATGTTTTTCTCTTCAGGACGCGTCATTGAAATGGCCAGCTTTCCTTATCACTAGGGTGCGGATTTATAGGCACTAATATAGGCACTTAAAAGGCACCCCAAAACAAAAAAAAATTGACATAAAAATAGGCATTGAACATGAAGTTATTTCTATTTTCCTTTTTCAATGCACAGCCATACTCAGGGCGTGCACAAGAAAAGAGGGGTTGGTGGGGATCATAACCCTCCCTTTTGGCCCAGTATTCCCAAAATAAAAATAATATTAAAGAAAGGGGAAGATGGTAAAATGGGGGCTGACTAGTAACAAAGTATATGTAACCCTACCTTTTGAAAATCTGGCCGTCTTGTGTTTTGGCATTTTTGTGCACAAGAACACGATATCTCTACAGATAACTATCTACTTTCTTGCACACACACACAACAAAGCAAATGAATACTGATTGACTCCTACAAGCTTTCAGATTTACATGGTGAAAAAAAGAAGGGTTGGATTGACCTCGTTTTATCCAAGTATAAGTCACCAACAGGTTGTTTAGTTTGCTTACCCTGATTAAGAGACATTTGCTATTTCCAAGTATGTGACATCCCTTGCGACTCTCAAATCTGGCGAATACCACATTTCGGTCAGTTCAACATCTACGAAGGTTTACCTTCTTCAATGTAGGAAAAGCCAAACGTACATTAAGCAAAAATTGCAGAATAGGCATTTTTAGGCATGATTAAGCAAAATAGGCACTAACCCTCAAAATAGGCATTTATAGACTATATAAAAATCCGCACCCACTATTCATATATTTTGCTTTCGCTGCTCATTTGTTGTACGCTTGTTTATAGATTCTCTATGAGAGCTTTCAGACAGAAGCGACACGGTTTCAAAAATTGATCAAATATTTTCAGATTACTCTCTATGTTTCTTCCGTTTCTCGCTACCTTTCAATCTTATTGGCCTCCTCGATGGCGTAGTGATAACGTCGTCGCTTTGTAATCAAGGGGTCCCGGTTTCGATACACGGTGGAGGCACATAGTGGTTTGGTTCTCACATTAAATTGCAGGTCCATCGCGATTATCCTTTCTGTGCGAAAAGTGGACTTAAAAACAACACTCTTCCATCCTTTCTTTCTCTTCTATCTTCCTCTGTTCCTCTATTTTTCATTCTTTCTTTATCTCTTCTATCTTACTCTGTTTTGTATCCATTTCTCTCTCTCTCTCTCGTCCTCTCTTCTTTTGTTGTTCTATTTCTTTCTATCTACTTTATTCTGTTTCTCAAGCTACCTCTCCTTCTCTCTGGTTCTCTTTCCCTATTTATCACTTTCTGTCTTTTAAATCTTTCTCTCTGTTGTTTTCTTGTTTCTTCTATTGCATTATCTCTCTCTTTCTGTAATCATCCTGTATTCTCTGTTTCTTCCTGTCTCTTTTTCTCTCTGTATCAATCTGTTCTACTCTAAATGATTATGGAAATTCGTACTTAGACATGTAGATAGACGGACTAAGATTGTTTCACAGTGCTAGAGCCCTCCTCCTCGACTCTGTTCTGCCTTGGTGGCCAAACACACAAAGCTATCTCGGACCCAAAGGTTCTGGGTTCGAGTTTCGTCTAGGGCTATATTGTGTTTGTTCATTCATATACTAATCCTTGCCTTAGCGATTGGTCTGGAGACGTAATTTTCTCCGTCGCTGCCGAGTAATATGCGAAATCTTCCCTGGCCGAGAGCGGAGGAAGATGCATGGATTGGCCGGCGGCAAACAAAAGCGATGACGACACGTGTTTCCCTCCCAGAGAGGCATCAGGGGGCATCCGAACGCGCCTGACAAAAGCCTAACAGATAGATTGGCCGGAATCCAATGGCGATTAGCGCTAATAGTGCCGAGGCAAGCGGTTTCCGCAAGGCTAGGCATGTTTCCACTCATTGTTAGTGCTCATTAGGTCCCCTGCGTATCTGCGCCGTTTCGTCCATCGGCCATTACTCATTGGCGCACCCGTAGTTTGTTTATCTTTATTGCGTATCTTGACACGACGTTGCTACTTTTTTTAAAATTCCGCCCCGATGCCGAAATGATCTATGTAAGTATGCTCGGGAAGAATTTAATTAGCGGGTGTGAAGGGTAACAGCTCTTTCCGAGGGTGAGGTTGACGTCTCGAAGAAAACGTTATAAAATTCTTCGGATCCTCATTAGAGTCTGTGAAAGTTCCAGGCGCCACAACCTCGTTACCGTGGTGATAGAGCCCGGATATTTTCCTGAATACATATTTTGAATTGTTTGAATTATTGTTTTAAGTCCACTTTATGCACAGATTTTCTAATCGGGACTGGTCTTCACCGAAATGCCTATTTTGTTTCTGTGACCAGATTCGTATGCTTTCAGTGCAGAAGTAGGTTTCAGGGTAATACAATCATTACATGTAAATTCCATAGTGCCTATAATTGCCTCTTTTGAACGTTAGTGTCTAAGTGCCTAAAATGTTTCGAAAAGGACACAAAATAACGCGAGGACTGTGTTTTGTGCCTTTTTTGTTCAGGTTTCCTTTCTTTTGAAATCTGGTAAATTTCAAAACATTCGTTGAATTTTAGCCAAACTTCAAATTCGGTCTTCAAACAAAAAAAAATCTCAAAAAACATATGAAAAAAATTCCTATTTTATTGATGAATATGCAGAACTTTGTTCGACCCTCTACTACACGAAAATGAATTCTCCACCGACAACCACTGCTGCTCTTTCGACATTGGTGTCCTTGCAAAAATTGGCAACATCGAAGCTACATGTAGAGATCAAATGCCCCTACGCGTCTAGTGAATATTGTGAGGCAAATAAAGCTGTACTTCCCTAAAGTTTGTCCGGAGCTTTTTGATTGATTTGCTTTATACTGCCTTGCTTCTTGTGCCACTTTGGCTAATTTGTGAAGATGGGGATGATATGATGAAATTGATGCATGGACACTCACAAACATCCATGCCCAGGCCAGGATTCGAACCCGGGACCCCTGGCGTCGTATCGCGATGTGCTAACCACTCAGCCACGGGTGCCGGCGTTTGTCCGGAGCTGTAAGTCTAATGATTTGTGTGCATCATTGATATTGATATAACCGCTTTGGTTTTGTGCCTTTTTCAGTGACTGTTTAGCACAGTACTCTACGATGCCAGCGCAAGAGTGTTCTTTGTGAGTGTCCCTTCTTCATCAATTTCATCATATCATCACCCATACTCATCTTCGTGATTAGCCAAAAGTGGCAGAAAAGCGAAGTAAATTAAACCAAATCAATCATTCAGTGGTGACCAGAAATTTGTCTCTTCTGACACCTCAGCGACTCTTGGTTCTTGGAAATAAACTATATTTAGGTAATGAATCATCAACCTTAACTTGTATCCCTACGCAGTTTTATGGAACAATGATGATGAATGAAGTAGACGAACAAACATCCATGGCCTCCCCGATGGCGCAGTGGTAGCGTCGTCGCTTTGTAATCAAGGGGTCCCGTGTTCGATGGCCTGTGGAGGCACATAGCGGTTTGGATCCCACTTAAAACTGTAGGTCCAGTCCCGATTAGCCTTACTGTGCATAAAGTGGACTTAAACCACCAACTCAAACAAACAAACAAACAAACAAGAAATCGGAAGAGGTTTACATAAGAAGACAATTGCCACATGAAAATGGTCTTTACGGAGTTACAGGTGCTTGGAAGTGCTCACAGAATAAACCACACGTGGAGAAAGAGGAGCGCTACCATTAAGCTGATTTAGACAGACTTTTGGAAATATATGTCTCCATTGTTGGAAGCTTCGGCAATTTGCCTTCGTGTCTGATGTTCTCATATCTGATTCAGCAGTCGTGAATTATTGTTCCGGCTTTTCAAGCAGAAAAAAATGGCAGTCCTACTCACCTCAAGCAGTTAAGAGAACATAAGTGTGGCAATTCGTGATTTCGCCCCCATTTCGGCAACCGCAAGTTACTTTTTCATTGCCCGTTTTATTTTCGCTTTCAAGGTTCCACGACAAAGAAATGTCGCTTCAAGTTGCCATTGGGCTGTCGGTTCGTTTTATTGCGTTTTTTATGGCGTGAAAAATTCCACCTTTCAGCGTCTGAAGTGTAACTTTGAAACGCGTTGATTGTGTGGATATACTCCTCCACCAATTTAAAGTTTGAGATAATGGTAGAATATGAAAAATGTCATTTTCAAATAATATTCTTAGTTCAGTTTCATATTTTTATTGGCCTTCTCCATTCTTCATATCTACATTTTTTCTGCTTTTGGTCATATTGAAGCATGAAAAATGTATCTGGATCATCCCGTTGACGCTATCAAGAAGTCTCTCGTTTGATACTTAGTTTTTAATGAATTTAGGTTTCTGGCAAACTCACTTCAACAGTAAGGGATTCTCTCCACAGAACTAAACGACATGGGAACATGAACGTCCGGAAAGAACAGCCCTTTCTGGATAATTATATTTCATACGTGTAATTACAGTGAATCACATTCATTGTCGTCACCAACTGATCATTATGACCAAATCCAGTACAGGTTCGCTGCAAGAACGTTCAAATTCAAACAGTGGTTCTTTTTGGGGAGGATATTTGGAAAAATGCTATGCCTACTCGTCATTTGGGCACTTGGTATTCCGCCGACGTTCATGCTTACAGCAGTAGCACTGATAAACCCTTCCCAGAACTAAAGGTAAACAAATATCTGAAAACCAAATCTTTTTTATGGCTGCGACAAAGGCTGAGGGCAACATGAGAGGTCTTCGGGCATCTTGGCGAGTGATCAAGTTTATCACCTTAAAGTTTGAATGTTAACAATTGTAAATATCGATATGTGTTATATACAAACTCAGTGAGAGAAGAGGTAAATAGTGCCTGCCTGTACGCGTCTGGCGGAAACAGTCACCTGATTGGATTCTCACTTCCATTTTCCTCCAATAGAGTTTCGAAGTCTTTCGCACATGACAACATTGTAACACATTGAGCATTTCTCTCAGTTTCCGTCTTCTGTAGTGCACCGACGTCACATGACGGTCCATTCATCATATTGCCACATGAGATGTGTCAACAAACTATCATTTGGGTTTTATTGACTGGTTTTTATCACCTCACATAAAATATTTTCTAGGCTTTATATAACATTATTGTTCTGTTCTATATTGCTTGTTATACATAAAAAAGAAGTTTTATCTGTGTTTATCTATGTTTGTTTCTGGATTACACAGCAACTAAGCATTGAACCTTTTCCTAAACTTGTCTCAAGTTCCTGTTTGCTTTGTAATCCCCCAGCGCCCAGCTTGGAAAAGTTTATGGATGTTACGGAGACAACGAAGTCCTATTAAAACCGAGACTAGAGCGAGACTAACCCTTTCAAAACATGTCTAGACAAGACCAACGCTCCCTTAGCAAACGAGAAACAATATATATGTAAATGTTCTTTTAGTCTAAATATGCATTTCTTGCGTGGTATTTACTGGTATATTAAAACTAACAACCCCCAAAAACTATTTTCGCTAGACCTTTCCGCCCAACTGATTTTTCCATGACGACGCCACTGAACTGTGAAATCGAGATGAACCCTCCTAGACTTAGTGTCCGAGACTCCCGGTCTCGTTCGGCACATTAGTAAACTACAATACAGTGTGTTATATGAAAGTGTTTGCTACTTTAAAGTCTGTTTTTTCGAGCTCGAGAAATAGAAAGAATGTAACGAGGGTCTCGAGTGTCTTGCCATTGGTGGTATGTACATGAAACCGCACCACCGATACTCAGTGATATGTCTATGGTTGGATCTGCATGAAACAAGACAATCAATATTCTAAATGTGATCAAATGACCGTGGTCGAATCTACATGAAATAAAACAGCCAATATTCTGTGATGAAATAAATATCTGTGGTAGGATCTGTATGAAACAGAACAGTCAATATTCTACCTGTGATGAAATGCAGCGTCAGCTTCTTCGTCGATATCAACGCCGAAAGATACGATATGTTGCAAGCTGTCCAAACAGAAAAACGAGTTTTATGAGCACTCGCGGAGCAGATAACTTGAACGAATAACAAACAGGCTAATTAATGCAAAACACAATTAGCCAAAAGCAGGGCTTGGAGCGTTGTCAGTCGATGTACGTAAATTTGTAATGCAAAAGCTTGCATCGGTGGCAATTACATTATACTCCTACAAACTGCTTCTGTTATTGTGGTGATTGGATTGCAGAGTCCACTGTGTTGTTTTTCACCGTCTGCTCGGAACTACAAGCACAAATGAACGCTCGACTCGACAAATCCGTTTCGGCGAGTAACTGATATGGTTGTTGCATAGAATTAACTCCGTCATACGGCATAATAAATCAGAAGAGAAGACTTTCTTTCATTGCAATTCTTCGTTTTGTGATGAAAAATTATAAGCTGAAGGGTCTCTGAAGTGATGTCGAGAGTTGTCAAGTTTTGGAGCTTTTTAATACGCAAGGTTGGATTACTGTGACGAGTGGAGATTGTTACCCCGTGTACGTATCTGTAATTCAGGCCAGATGTTCATTCTCCACTACATTTGTTAAGATTATTTCTGCATTTGTAGGATCGTTATTCTTCAATCTTGTTTCCATAGAAGCAGTGGATAAATATTCGTTCTTAGAGAAATAAATATGCAGGACCTATATATACATTATATTTACACTGAAACACACTTGAAGAGAACATGAAGACTTATCTTGTTGTCAAGGCCTCGTTTTGACGCTAGGTACCCTTTAGTATGCTACGGACAGACTGAGCCATCAATCAAGGCAAAGTCTTTCTCTAGGGGGAGAAACTCCCGGTCAAATCGTATGTAATTGCATACAATAGTATATGTAACATGTGCGGGATGTAAGCAGACGGTGTAATCTTGTGACAACAGTGTTGGTGCCTCTCCTGGCATGAAAGTGCCACCATGACTTCCTAACGATTTAGAATGTTATCTGACAAAAAAAAGTGACAGTGTCAATCATGAGACTGCACAGCTTGGTTATATGTTACGAATATTTAAAATGCCGTTTTTCGATGGAACCTATTGGGGGGAAACGACGTCTCAAGAACATTTTCACATGCGCTGTGAAAGTTTGTTTGTTTGTGTGTGTGTGTGTGTACAGTATATATGCACACACACACACACACACACACACACACACACACACACACACACACACAAAGATACCCGCATATATACATATATATAATCGAGGGTCCGAGGTCGATACCCTGTGGAGCACATAGTGATTCGGATCCCACTTTAAACTGTAGGTCGAGTCCTGATTAGCCTATTTGTACATAAAGTGAACTTTATCAAATAAAAATTCAGGCTTCGTAGTATATTATGCTAACCACTCCGCCTCTGAGGGTGGTCCGAAAGTATCAAATCTAAAAATGGTGCAAATAGAAGACGAATAACCGTGATATTTCCAAGTCTTAATAATCCAAGACAGCGACGTATGAGAGAATATCTAGAATCAGCAAATTATATGATCGTCGAATTCTTTAAAATAAATAGTTTGTCAGTGTCATAGCTCCACTACAATAGGAGTAAGTGTTATTCCAAGCATCTAGGATCAGCACAGCTTTTTCGATTAAGTATTTGCTGTGACAGACTGCGTCATTCCAGCTCTTAATAAGAAACCACTATCTTAGTAAATCAATTTTATATGTTTGAGTAGGATGGATCCAACAGCATCCATTACTGATAAGGCAGTTCTGTGCCAACATCCTCAATTCTAGCTGACACAAATATCAATTGATGAGGCAGTGAAACAGAATTAACCCTGGTCGTTTCTTCCTTCACGGGAACTATCTCCTTTACTCTTTGTCAAGTTCGAAGGTTATTGTCTTACTCTTGCTGAAGGAGTATAATCCAATGATATAATTCGTAGTCACACGATCTAACCATTATAACAGTAATGACATTAATTAAATTGTATATAATGTATATGCGCGAGCTCGCATGTGTATGTCGTTTTTTATTTGCGCTGGAGTATGGGGTGACCCTATCGGAAGGCACCCAATTGTCAACCTCATTTCACGTAGTACACACTGAACTGCATTTTGCAGACTAGCGACGCTCTGGCAACTGAACTCACAATAATCCCCTATGGGAGTTTGGGTTGTGTGCTGTCCATATGTGTTTGCGATTGTGCTTTATTTTCGCGATTAGCCAAAAGTGGCAGAATAGCGAATAAAAATGAATTAAAACATTCAATCAATCAATTTTATTTGTGCTGTTAGGTTTAGAGACGGTCTCGGTTAGTAACGGGGCCTGGTGCATATCTATGTGGGGCCTACAACTACATAAATATGTTGAAATGAACTCAATAAATTTTCCTTTCTCAGTTGCAAGAAACAATTTCTGTTACTTATGGGACCAGACTTGATTTGCCATTAGTATCAATTCGATACGAATAATTCAGTTATAGTGTTTCATGAAAATAAAATGAAATACATTATAGTACATGAAAATAAAGATATAATTTATCTAGTCAATTGCAATCAATATAACAATAGCCATAAAGTTTCATGTGTTTAGTGAACCCTATAATCGTTCGTACAGATTGGCCTCCTCGATAGACTAGTGCTTAATGTTGTGGTGTTGTAATCGACCCTAATATATGTGCAAAAAAAATTTCTATAGCCGATAGAAAATATCAGATTTTTCAGAAATCGGTAAATGTCCTCGTTTTTTGGAAAGAGTATAGCATTGACCATAGCAAATGTGCTGCATACACAATGCTTAATTTGGGGCGCGTTAAATATTCGAGAATAGCTCACCTAGCATCTGGGAGCTCAATACGATCACTTTCCCGACTGAGTCATTAGTAGGGCGCGTATTTAAGGCACTAAAAATCTCTGAAGTAGGCAGTCAAATATGCACCAAAATGATGAAAATAGGCACTTAAAAAGAACCACAAACTAAGAAAAGGCACGAAAATAGGCACTTCGATTTTTTTCCACTTTTGGCTAATCGCAAAGATGAGTATGAACGATGATATGATGATTTTGATGAAGGACACACATGCCCAGGTCGGGATTCGAAACCGAGGCCTCTGCTTTTTTGGCGCGGTGTGCTAACCACTCCAACACAGAGGTCGGCCAGTTCCTTTACGAGTTATGCATACGCGATACAGAAATGCGTAGTGAGAATTTTGATTATTAAGTAATATTTACTTTCATGAAATAACGAAGCGAAAGAAAATATCCAGTTTTAAAGGATGGAAGAAACGGATATGAGGTAAAGTGTTAGGTGGCTGTCACTTTCCCCTGCTGTTGAAAGAGTGCTAGAAATGTTCGTGGCATTGAAATCACATTTCTCTACCCAATCTAAACTACCTAAAATTTTAATTTGGCTTTTCGAAATAAGTTAAGCGAATCTTACTTGTTACATTTGCATTCACTTGTGGAGATATTTCAGTCTAATATCCAAAAATTAGAAAAGGAGTAAAACACTGATCTTCAAATTATAGATATTCTTTGTAATTTGTTTAAAAAAAAAACAGATTATGAGATTGCTTTCTATTTCTATAATTCTAAAATTTTTACTTTCAGATAATTTTTAAGTGAGATAACTGCTATGAGTTTACATTTTTGTGTTATAATATTACAATTCTATTCAGCAAATCATAAATAGAGCTTATATGAACATTTTTTTTATCCATACTATATAAAATTTACAATCCGTTCTTTAGTGTGGTAGTGGATGACAGTAGTGCTAGGTATTTTCAAGTGCCAGAAGGGAATTTTTAACATAACTTCCTTTCTAAGCTTACACACACAAAAGAAAATGCATCAATGTTATGTTTCTAACTTCAAATGCATCAACTGATACATGTGTAATTGTTGGTTTCTTGGTTCGTCGTTGAACAAAGCTTCTGATCGGATGTATTTTTAATGCAGCAAGGGAAAATAATTATCAGGATGAATGATTCTTTTGTGTTTGAATTTAATTTGAATTTAAAATGTGATGAATTTTAATGCATTGATGCATTGCATCATGATTTAAAATTAGTTGTTTTACTTTTCCTGCCCTTCTTTTTTGTTTGTTTTTGCTGATAAATTAAATTGTTGAAAAAGAAAAGCTCTCTGGAACAAGAAGTTGAAATAACTAACATTTAATACCTTATGCAGTGTATTAACATTTATAGGCTAAATTCCGAAAAAGTAAACATGAGGATGGAGTGGGTAATATTTTAAGAAATTCAAAATAATTTATTTTTCTTTGTCTTGGTTAAACATTCAACGGCAAAGATAGTTGTCAAATTGTCTATCGCTATTTTCGTTCTTTTTTTTTTGTACATCCTGTGTTTTCAGTGAAATTATGTTTATGTAAAGCAAATGTCCTCTGTGTAGTGGTTGTTATGTGTTTGTGTGTCTTGTGCAGTAGTTGTGCTGTGTAGTGTGTGAGTTTGTCTTGTGTAGTAGGTGTGCTGTCTAGTGTATGTGTGTTTATCTTATGTAGTAGTTATGTTGTCTAATGTATTTCTGTTTGTCTTGTGTAGTATCGGTGATATGTATGTATATGTCTTGTGTTGTAGTTGTGCTGTCTAGTATGTTTGTGTAGTAGTTGTGCTGTCTAGTATGTTTGTTTTGTCTTGCATAGTAGTTGTGCTGTCTAATTTGTTTGTGTTTGTCTTGTGTAGTAGTTGTGGTGTGTAGTTTGTTTATGTTTATATTGTGTAGTAGTTGTGGTGTGTTTGTGTTTATATTATGTTATAGTTGTGATGTGTTTGTGTGTGTCTTGTGTAATAGTTGTGCTGTCTAATGTGTTTGTGTTCGTCTTGTGTAGTAATTGTGCTGTCTAATGTGTTTGTGTTTGTCTTGTGTAGTAGTTCCTCCATTCATATTGGGGGTTAGGCGTAGAGCTGACAACTCTGCACTGTAAAAAGACATGTCAAGAAACAGCAATATAAGGCCATGGATGTTCCCAAAGTAAAATATTCCGGAGGTAAAATAGTCCCCCGTTCGGATCTCCGGGTGGGGACTACTTTGGGAGGTCCCTGGACTAAGGATAAGATCTACATTAGGAATAAGGATATTAAATTAGGCACCTGGAATGTTCTGAGCCTTTACCGGCCTGGGGCATTTCAGTGTACTGTTAATGAGATAGTTAAGTATAAATTAGATGTAGTAGCTGTCCAAGAAGTTAGGTGGCCAGGAGAAGGGAATTGTAAAACTAAAAATTATACTTTTTTCTATGGTGGTACTGAAAATCATAATTTTGGAACAGGCTTTTTCATAAATAATAGAATTATATCGGCTCTTAAAACAGTAGAATTTATTAATGATAGGATATCATATGCAGTTTTACAGGGTAGGTGGTGTAAAATTATTTTAATAAACATACATGCACCAACGGAAGATAAAGATGTTAATACTAAAGATGATTTTTATACAGAGTTAGAACAGGTTTTTGATAAATTTTCTCAGTATGATATGAAAATTCTGTTAGGTGATTGTAATGCACAGATTGGTAAAGAAGAGACATTTAAACCCACGATTGGTAAAGAAAGTCTTCATGAATTAAGTAATGATAATGGCATAAGATTGATTACTTTTGCAACCTCAAAGAATTTAATTGTGAAAAGTACCACTATTAAACATAAAGATATCCATAAATATACCTGGTCTTCTCCAGATGGTAAAACTCATAATCAGATAGATCATATTCTCATTGATAAGAGAAGGCATAGTAGTATAATTGACGTTCGTACACATAGAGGTGCTGACTGTGCCAGTGACCATTATTTAGTAATTGCTAAATTAAGAGAAAGACTCTCAGTGATAAATCATAAGCAACAAAATCTAAAAGTTCTAAAATTTGATACAGGAAAATTTACTGATGAAAGAATTAAGAAAGATTACCAAATTAAACTGTCAAATAGATTTGATGTTTTGCAGGATTTAAATGATGATGAAAATATAAATGAAACAGACGTAAATAAGAATTGGGAGCATATACGTAATGCAATAGAATCAGCAGCTAAAGAAAGTATAGGATACCATAAACCAAGAAAAAGTAAGCCATGGTTTGATAATGAATGTCATAATCTAATAGAAATAAGAAATCAGGCTAGACTTATGTGGTTAAATAACTCTGATGATAAAAATCTAAACAATTATAATAGAATAAAGCGAAAAGTTAACCGCACGTTTAGAAGTAAAAAAAGAGATTACTTGAAAAGCAAAATTAACGAAATTGAAACAAACAGCAAAAATAAAAATATCAGAGATTTATATAAAGGTGTAAATGAGTTTAGAAAGGGGTGGCAACCTAAAGTAAACTTGATAAAAGATAAAGACGGTGATTTTCTAGCTGACCCAAGCGATATTCTAAATAGATGGAAGAACTACTTTAATGACCTTTTAAATGTCCATGTAGGAGATAAATCAGAAGTAAATGAAGTCCACACAGCAGAACCTTTAGTTCCAGAACCTAACTTGATTGAAGTTAAGGATGCTATTAAAAGGCTAAAGAATAACAAAGCACCTGGCATTGATTTAATACCAGATGAGTTAATTAAGTATGGTGGAAATTCATTAATATATCAAATTCATAAATTAATTTGTTTAATATGGAATAAGGAAGAAATCCCTCAACAGTGGAAAGAATCCATAATTGTTCCTGTGTTTAAAAAAGGTGATAAAATGAACTGCAATAATTACCGTGGAATTTCTCTACTCTCAACAACATATAAAATATTATCTAACATTCTTTTAACAAGACTAACTCCATATGCTAATGAAATTATAGGTGATTATCAATGTGGATTTAAACGTAACAGGTCAACTACAGATCAAATTTTTCACATCAGACAGACACTTGAAAAAAGTGGGAATATAATCAAAATGTCCATCAGCTATTCATTGATTTCAAAAAAGCATATGATTCGGTCAAAAGTGATAAATTATATAATATATTAGTCGAGTTTGGAATACCTAAGAAGCTTGTTAGTATGATAAAAATATGCACCAGTGAAACAGAAAGTAAAATTCGTGTAGATATTAATATGTCTGACAAATTTACAATTCATGATGGGTTAAAACAAGGAGATGCATTATCTCCATTGCTCTTTAATTTTGCCTTAGAATATGCTGTTAGGAAGGTAAAAGAAACTAAAGAAGGACTAAAATTAAATGGTATGACTCAGTTGTTAGCATATGCAGATGATGTAGACTTACTGGGGGATGATGTGAATACAATTAAGAATAATGCTAAAATATTTTTCAAAACTGCTAAAGAGATAGGTTTGGAAGTTAACAAAGAGAAAACTAAATATATGCTTACAGGCCGAAACCAAGTGTTAGGTAATAATCAAAATCTAATTATTGATAACAACTCGTTTGAACCAGTTTCCAAATTCAAATATTTAGGAGTAATATTAACAAATGAAAATTATGTTAAAGAGGAAATAAAAAGTAGGCTTAATTCAGGAAATGCATGTTACTTCTCTCTTCATAAACTTTTGTCTTCTCGTTTAATATCTAAGAAACTAAAAGTTAAAATATACAAAACAGTAATTTTGACTGTAGTATTATATGGATGTGAAACTTGGTCCCTTACATTGAAAGAGGAACATAAATTGAGAGTATTTGAAAATAAGATCCTTAGGAAAATCTTTGGACCTAAAAGGGATGAGGAGACAGGTGAGTGGAGAAGGTTACATAATTTAGAACTACATAATTTGTATTCATGTCCAGATATTATTAGAATAATTAAATCAAGAAGACTTAGATGGGCAGGCCATGTGGCACGAATGGGAGAGGAAAGAGGAGTTTACAGGATTCTTGTTGGGAAACCTGATGGTAAGAGACCTGTAGGAAGGCCAAGACGAAGATGGAGGGACAACATTGAGATGGACCTAAGGGAAGTCGGTAGGGATGGAAAGGAGTATATAGAACTTGCTCAAGATAGGGAAAGATGGAAGGCCTGTGTTGCTGCAGCCATGAACCTTCGGGTTGAAGAAGGCTAGAGAGTTAGTTAGATAGAAAATATATTTTCAAAGAGAATAATGTTCTTTTCCACCAAATTAATTTCCTCTTAGTGTTACATGCATAATTAGTAGAATCATTTGTAATTTTTACAAATTCTGTTTCTTTACATTCCCTACTTATCGTCGTCCCATAATCATTGCTAATATTAATAAAGTCAATTGTGCACAAATTTCACCACTCAGTACGCTTGATCAGGTGTGCAACTGTGTATAATTAATACAAAATCACTAATGCAAACGGGCTAGAATATCACTGATCCGATTAGAGCATAGAATCTGTGTGTCTCATTACAAGTAAGTCACATTGGCCATAAATTGCCTTAATTGTTGCGAACGGTGCATGCATGCCTTTGTACGCCATAATTCACCACCATCGGAAGTGTGGATTATATTGCAAGTATGGAAGCGTGGTGTCGGTTGTTCCGATGTGGATTCTCTCCCCGGCGTAACCAATTTTACGTTGTAAAACGTGTAAAAGACGGCCGATTATTACGAGGAAACTCCTATGGGAAATATCTATCAATCAAACGCTTCTAATTACGTCGATGGCATTATATTTCATAATCAGGTGTATTGCTTCCTAATAGATTCCACGAACCCATTCTGTGATGAGATGACCACTAATTCTCCAGAACGAACTCTTTGCTTGCAGATTTAGGGATTGTGGTAATTGAGATCGAATTATTATCCACAAATGACCATTTTGATCCCCTGAATGGATTTATAGAAATGTACACACCTACGCACTGAACGCACTTCTTTGTCGATGCGTAAGTACATTTCGGGAGTACAGTCAACGGCAAAGATAATGGTAAGCAAATTGTCCACCGCTATTTTCATTACTTTTTCTATTCTACATCCTGTGTTGTTTTAAGGATTGAAACTATGTTGGTTCAAAGCAGGCATTGTTCTCTGCTTATTGACGTCTCTATTTCAATTCATTGTCATCACACTGTGTAATGCAGACCGAATGAAAATTGTGGTGGACAATTCGCCTACTGTTTCTCTCGCCGTTGGGTGTACAAGTAGGATCACATGAACATGGATCGCTGCAAAAAAATTTACAATGGGAGTCAAAATAAAAAAAATAAAAAAAAGTGTGTTAGATATGCCTACGTTTACATCATGTTTACATTGCATTAAAGAAAGAAATGTTTTAAGGGAGATAGAAGAAAAGAGAGAAAATTTGCGGTAGATAATGAAAGATTAAGACACACAAAGAGAGAGAGAGAGAGAAAAGAAGAGAGTGAGAGAATAAAAAAGAAGAGAGAGAGATAAAGAAGTGAGAGAGATAGAGAAAGAGGGGGAAAGAGGAACAAAGAAGATGGAAAGAGACAGAAAGAAAGAAATAGGCAGGGAGAAAGAAGAAATAGGGAAGCGAGAAAGGGAGAAAAATAAATATAGAAGCGAGAGAAAGAAACAAAGAGATAAGCGAGATAGAAAGAGTAAAGAGAGAAGTGGAAGAAAAATATTGAAGAAAGACAAGCAGAAAGAGAGAGAAAGAGAAGGAATAAGGAAGAAATAGACAGAATGTTTATCTGAGAATAGAGAAGTATCTATCAAGAAGAGAGAAAGTAAACACGAACGTAGGCGAGGGGGTACGAGAAGTGAAAAAGGAAGATCTAAATATAGAAAGAAGATACAAGTAAGAAATAGAGAAAGGAGCTACAATTAGGTGTGGAGGGAGGGGAAACAGACATTTCTACTTGTTCGAAGGGGATGAAGTTACCCCTCTAGAGACCTTCCTTGCGGGCAGCCGTGTTATCCGAATTTGAATCGTTCGTACAGACGTCTACTTTTCCCTGGACATGCACCATGACTGAGTCTTAAATATGTCCTGTGAGACTTGAAAAGAAAAGTACTTAATGTCATATTTTTTTTAACATCACATAGTCTTCACTTTAAAAGATACGAAAAAATCACAGGGCACAGCTGAGGAAATTTATTACGCTACATTCACGTTTGTAGAACATACTGAAAAGTGCATTTTTTTAAAAAAATTAGAAAAGGAGATTCTAATGGACGAACATTTCCTACTTATGTATTACTTATTGTGAGTAAAGGCTGCCGGAACATGGTGCAGATCACATCACCTTCACAAATACCTTCATGGTAAGAGTAGCTTTATCTTTATGGCATATGCGCAATCCAAATCTCTATTGTTGTTTTCATGGGCAAATTTGAAAATATATATGATAAAACGTCGTTTAATTCACTTTCGTCGAAGTTTTTCACTTGCTGGAAGAAACTTTGTTCATTTAACGGAAGTAATTTTGATGTCCGCAAATGCACAGTAAAATTGAAAATAAAAAGGATCGATCTCTTTCCCGAGGTACAGTTACGGGCAATAAAATAGACCTAGATACTGATATTCTCTCTCCCTTGCAATGTCTGTTTCCGGCGATAAGCGAACTAAAATAGCAACTTTTCCATAGCAGGCTCTGTCGTTGCTGTAGAGTTGTGCAACCCACATAACCCATTGCAGTGAAGCCTATATTTCAGGATGTAGGTGTCCCCCTTTTATTGCCAAGAACTGTACATCCGAAGTATGAAAATGTGTAACTCCAACCGCAATCAACTATGCATCAGAATCGCAATCAGCATAAAAAGAAACTCAGCTTCGTTCCGAGAGAACGCCGACAGAACAAAAGAAATTCATGACTCCATAAAGAACTGCCAACTTGTAAAACTAGCAAAGATACTATGGAAGTGAATCCTAACTTTATTACAGAGACTAGCAGTTCTACTTGGGAAGAAAAGAGGAGGACCCTACTGCCCATGGTCTTATGCAGATGACGCGATATATTTTACTTATTCCCAAATCCTCCAACTCTTAAACCCAAGGAACTTGCTTCCCTCACAATGGGCTGCTGAAGCTTTGGCTTTATATCAACAGAGGGTTTCCCTAGGAACTAACGAGGTATAGGATTACGAAGAGCAGAAAATATTAGCATACTTACAACAATCTCTTCACACTTGGATGAGATACAGAGCGCACGCAACTGTTTGCCAACAAATTAGCTTCGCCAAGCTGGGTAATGCTTCCTTGTTCTTTCTTTGCTATTTTTCTCGTGAAGGGGAATGGTGTCGACGAAGCTTATTGTTTTTTTTTTCATAATAGTTGCTGTAATCGTATCCTGCTGCCCATTCTCGCTATCAATTTTCTCCGTTTTCATTCTCAACAGTTAATCGACTGTAATAGTTGAAGTATTGCATTGTTGGCATCGGTATTTTTCTTTTTTGTTGAAGCCTCTTCCAATGTTTTCCCCCTGTGCTCATTTCTTTCTATTTTCTAATCTGGCTTGTATTATCTTTATATTTCTGCGCTCTTTCCTCTTTGTATTAACATCCACCTATTGCCAAGGAAGGGAGGCGCTGCCAAGGGTGGAACATAGTGGGCCACGGCCCATCCAAAGTGAGTCTCACCTGCTGGCACACACTGTCAAACTATAACCAACGCAGAACAGAGAACAATGATCCGTTTCTCTGCTCGGAAGGTGTGTCAGGGGCTGATTTTCACCTTAGGCTTTCAGTACAATACGGGGACAGTGCTCTACTCCGTAGAAGTGTATATGAGTGGATCGAGAGGTTTAAAAATGACCGGACAAGCGAGAAGCACGAAGCGGGAGCAGGACGCCCATCAACCTCCACCACTGATGGGAAGATTCAACAAGCTCAAGAGATGATTCTGACGAACAGATGGGTCGCAGGGTGGCAGCCGATGAGGTGCATGCTCTCTGCAAATTGGTTATCAGTGGCATGCCTGAGGGGGGAGGGTTGGTTGGGGTTATAACCCCTCCTCTTTCGCCCAGTATTCTTCAACAAAAAGAATGTCAACGGCAGGATAAGATGGCAAAATGAGGACCGACTACTAAAAAAAAGTATACATAAATCCGTCCCCTTTCAAAAGTTCTCGACACGCCACTGTTAGTCATGGTTCTGTGTGCGAAATCGTCCACGACAAGCTTCAGATCACTGCTCTCTGTTTTCCCTTGCTGCACATTACCAGTAGCAAGGCCATGTTTACTTTGTTACAAAAGACAGAGAAATGGAGCAAATAAAATGAAACCTCAGCCACGTAACCACAACAGTACCACCTTTCAGCATGCGAGAGCTGTGGACAGTGTGGCCAACCTAAAGAAAGTTATGGTGAAAAGTGTAGATAATTTTTGACTCACCCTTGTAATGATGGGAAATCTTACAATTGTTACACATCCGCCGCTAAATTCAGTAATACTACATTTAAAATGTTTAAATATAAAAAAACAATTACTCTTCTCATATTATGACGTCAATCCTGTGATCATCCTAATGGTCATTAACAAGCCTGTAAAGTTCTTTCCAGTTTGTACGAGATAGTAGAGAGATAATGATGTATGCTGATTTATGTTTTGCGGGATATGGACAAGTGTAATTGAAGAAAGTTAGTTCGAGATTAATATTGTTATTGCCTACTTAAGTGTTTTCTTTATTAAGTGTAAATGATACATGGAGGTAACATCAGTGGAAGCTGTAAACGTATAAGGTAGTGTCGATGTTTATGATAGATTTTCCAATGTGTTAAGGTTTATCCCCTGTCTGGTGGCCTCAGAGTAAGCTGTTAACGCCTTGTTATTCTCCGCCAAAGAAGTGAAGCACAATATTTACAGAACGTAGCACATGATTCCATTCCTCTTGTTTCAAGTCACACCCTGGGTGATGGAAGTCTGAACTTAAAATTTAACACAGCACTCGAATTTATATGATTTATTTGTACAAAATTATTTCTTTGGTCAATAAATTCTTGATCGTATTATGGAATTAATATGTGAATATTAAAATACATTTTTATTGAAGATTTGGGCCACCCAAATCCTTAGTAGCATCCAATGATACATCAACAACAGAAAGTCTGGAGCCGACACTGCGCGCTGCTCCAGTACGTCGATCTCCTTGCCAGGGGTGGTCCCGGGTTCGAATCCCGGGTGTAAGACATGGATGTTTGTACTTGTCCTGAATGTAAAAATAGAGAATTGTGTAATACTGACATATGAGAGAATTGAAAGATATTGACAAGTGGAACCATCGCTTAGGGGTTTCCTTTAAAAGATATGTATGAAAAAGAAAGTCAGCAGGGCGTCTGACTACCACGCGGGAGACCCAGGTTCGAATCTAGTGAGTTTTTGTTTCTAGTTCACTTTATGCACAGAAAGATTAAACTATTTATCGCTTATTTTCGTCCCCTATCCCTTTTCCCTCATATTCTCCTATTAGATCCAATCGAAGAAAATAGCAAAAGAGAAGTCGATATGAGAGATTAAAAAGAGCTGGAAAGTCATGTATACATATCTAAATTTTGAGAGTTACATTCACAAATTATTCCTGGTCTCAATTCATATTTATGCTGCCCCAAAACTTATTAAGAAACGAATAAATTCAACTCCCCGATTGTCCCTTTCAAGCGAGTTGGGAGACTGGGCAACGAATTGAGGAAAGAGGGGAAATTTTTTGTATGACTTTCGAGAACTGTTGGAGCACGCTTTCACAGCTTGGCTACAGAGGGTGCTGGAAGCAAAAGGCGAGAAGTTCTTGGCAATATCTCTCGTTTTTGGTTTAAATAACAGTGACCTATTACGTCATACAAAGCACTTTATCATAGCCTCATCCTGTCGCACCCAGAGAGCGGTCCCGCGCGGACAAATTGTCTCTCTCCCTCCCCCCCTTTTGCCCCCCCCCCTCTTCTTTGGAGCGCTGGAAGTGCGAAGATAAAACGACGCTGCAGTTGGTAAAAAGCCATACTTATGGAACGGGAAGAAAAACGAGCCAAAAGTTAGCTTAGGTTCAGCGCCTAGCAGTGAGAATCGAAATCATTTCCAACTTGGCTCGGAGGTCAGAATATTCTCTAGCTCCCTCTCTCTTTCTCCATATTTCTCTATATCTTCCATTCCATCTTTCCTAAAAGACTAAAGAGAAGGATTGTGTATTTATCTTCACCAAAAAGGACGAGTCAAACTATATCATATTCACATATCTTTGCATGTAAATTGGCTGGACACCCCCAGCACCAACATCAATTCCTGTCGCACTTTATTCTTGTTATTGTAATAATGTTTTATGTATAATGTACATATAGTTTTAATTTTGTACTACAGGGTGACACAGAGATGTATACCCATTTTGGAATGAACATTACACAGTTAATTGTACACCAAATTGTATTATTTTTGTTGTATAATGTGTGTGATATATTGCCATTTATTTTACATTTATTTATTTATTGCAGTCACCATGGAGTCGTGGTCGGTGGAACATCACGTGTTCACGTATGATGCCTATGTTGCAGCTCAGAGGTTCAGCACCTGGTGTTGTTTTTGGAGTTACAGTTCCTGTGAATCGAAACTGCTTAACTCATTTTAAGATTGTTTTGCATGTTGGAACTGATCCATGCCGCCTTACGTGGAAGTGCCGGCGGAATAACCTCTGAGTTGCAACCACTGAGTCGCTGTTTCTCACTTTTCTACATAGGTTAAACCTCCCCCATGCTATCCTTATGCAAGGATTAGGCTTAAAAGGACTAAAAGTGCATTCTGTGTCTACCACCCGATAACTCGAGAACTAGCCCTTGCTAAGGGGCGGGACTTATACCACCGAAGAGCCCCATCCTTCCCCGAGCACCAAGACCATTACCCCCCTTCAAGTGAAAAAGAGACTCTACCACCCCCTTCAGAGTGACGGCATGTGTTGCAGTTAAATCGCTGTAGCGGTGGGACGTGGACACGGGCGACGACCCAGGCTTGACACGTCCTGTCTTCAAGGGATGTGACGTGGTGATACACGTTTGATGTTGTGATCGGTTGACGTTTCGCAGCGCATGTCAAACAATAACAAACTCCACGTGCGCTCTTGGCGGGAAAGCTGTCTTGTGTTCTCCGCGAGTGATACGCTGTTTTGTAACGCAACGAAGTGCAGTGTGAAGGATGGCTCCCACGGGGGCCACCCCTAAGAATACCAATAACCGCCACAGCATGGATTATCCCTCTGAGCAAACAACCGACCCCTTTAGAAGGGGTGGAGGATTAGCACGCACACCCCCTTCCAAGAGGAAGCACTTGTCGGATAGCCCAGAGCATACAGTTTCGCAGCAGGAGAATCCCGGTCAGACCGCTGCATCCCAACCACACCTAACTCCCACCCCAAACCCCCCAGGAAGCCAAATAAGCACAATTGTATCAGACTCGTCAGAATACAACTTGGGAATGTACCAGAGGCTACATTTGGATATTTCTACCGTGATATCGAAAGATAAGAATATTACGGCGGACAAAAAGGCTACTACTGGAAATCCTGGCCAAAATGAATCAAGTGCATACAGAAGCCATAGTAGAGTCCCGTTCTTTAAGAACGGCGTGCCGTATTTTGGAAACTAATAATAACCCCCAAACAGTAGCAACTCAACAAAAGCCAACATATGCGCAAACACTGTCCAATCCAGCACAGCAGGGAGAAAAAGCTGCTCAAATACAAAAAATCACCAGCCAAACAAAACATACCGTATTTATCACAGCGCAAGATAACCAAAAGGTTCGTGATATATGGGATAATTTCACTATGGCAATAAATCCAGTCCGTGAGAGGGTAAAAATCGAAGCTATGCGAACCACCCCAAAAACCCTTATTGTGGAGACCGCCACCAGAGAGGACCTTGAAAAAATAATGAATAATCAAAACCTCAAATCCAAGAAACTGAGTGTAGAACTCCCTAAAAAACGCAACCCGCTGATGATCATTTATGAAATCCCAATCAAAAGAGAAGAGGAGAATATAACAGAGGAATTTTATGCACTGAATGGTATCGAGGAACACTTGAACATGTCTCTAGATGAATTCAAGACCAAATTCAAGTTTCGGTTTAAAACCGGGCCCAGGAACCGACCAGTCTCGCACAGAGTATACGAGGTGGATCCCGTAATTAGGAAACTTATCCTAAATATGAATAAGGTACATTTAGCCTATCTGTCCTTGTCAATGAAGGACTATTTAGTCGTCCCGGTTTGCCTCAAGTGCCTGGAATATGGACATGTCGCGAAGCACTGCAAAGGGGAGCAATACTGTATAAAATGTGGAGCTGAGGGACACTCTAGAGAGGAATGCAGAAAGGAGAGGGTAGAAAAATTATGCATACCCTGCATGAGAAGGAAAAGAACGTGCAACGCCGATATACAGGATTGCCCTACAATGAAGTTCTTTCAGCAGAGATTAATAGAAAAAACCAATTATGGAATTTAAACAAATAAGAAAGAGAAATAGGAACACCCCTAGCCGCCGACGCCGTAATGCGACAAGAGCGGCGGCATACGCAGTAAGGAAACAGGGTGAACTTCAGGAAATTCTAAAATACCGTTTCACAATAGATCTTCCTCTCCACCTCAATACCTTAATCTCCGGAGAACTACTTTATCCCCCACCCCTCCCCGCAGCAACTTCTCTCTTCATTCCACACTAACGCCGTTACCTACTCACTATAACTGTCAAAAACCCATTCTTAGCACACCGATACCTGGCCTGAAACCATGTGCCTTCATTATTCCCCCTCAGTTATCCATATCCCCCCGCCATCGCCACTCTCACTTTCTCCCCCTGAATCAGTCCTACTCACACCACCGCACTCACACTCTGCACAATCCTCGCCAGTCTCCTGGTCTTTCTCACACACCCCATTCAGCCCCACCTCATACTTCTCTCATAGCTATGAAGACCCCCCAGAATGACCCCTGCCCCAATCTATCGTCTCATTCTCCTTCCCTGATTGACCTAGTCGAACCTCCAAGTCGGTCAAGTCTAAACCCGGAAGCTCCTCCCTTCCATGTACAAACAAAATACTCAAATTTTACCGCACCAGTCATAATGAACCCACCCCGACCAGAACTCAAAGATACCCCAAAAACGAACATCAACCCAGCAATGATATACCGTAAATTCGAACTTGATCTACAACTTAGCCGGCTTGAAGAGAGGGATAATTTAATCACTGCGCTGCGTTTGCTGGTTAGATTAAAACATGATAACGGAAAATCCATTACATTCCCTTACCCGGAGGCTGTGGATAAGATGATCCTAAGATGCAGCAACATCCCGGTTAGTCCGGATGAATTGCACGACTTACTAAAACAAACGTTTCACCGAAGGGACCTAAAGCTAGACTTAGAAGAGGTCTACAAAGATTTCGCAAGGGGATATGGCAGAGTTGTCCAGGATGCCACCAAGCCTTGGCCGTCGTGGAGCTCGGTAATAAGACATTAACGAGAAACAAGTTAGGCATACTGCAGGTAAATCTGAATGGAGCGAAACTGGCCACGGAGGAGATTTTCATCTTAGCTAGAACAAACAACGTCGACTTGCTGTTGTTACAAGAACCTTACATTCTAAACGGAAAGGTGATACATGCACCATTGGACGCTATACTAGCCTATAACCAAAACCAGAATGCCAAAACTGCAATAGTAGCACTAAATAAAAACATAAATATGCTCAAAATAGAACAGTTATCTGATTCACACACAAACTGCGTAGAAATAGGATACAATAAACAAAATTTTACAATCATAAACACCTATTGTCAATATAGTCACAGCATCGACAAATATATAGACCACATCAGAAAAGCCTGCAGGGCCTATTCATACAACAAGATTCTGGTGACTCTAGACAGCAACTCTTCCTCACCCCTCTGGTTTGGCAGGGATATGGATTCCAATGGCGAAAAAATGATGAACCTTCTAGCTGAATTAAACTTAAATGTAGAAAATCAACCGGGTAACCCACCAACTTACCGGGGTAGAGCGGGGGCGAGCAGTAATATTGATCTAACTCTATCCAACAACCGCATGAGCCCTCTTATAGAGGGATGGAAAGTCCTGGACATGGTAACAACCAGTGACCACAACGTCATTGAGTTTTATGTCAACCTGGAAGATGCTCCAAAAACCCACACGATGAGACCACCTACCTACAACTGGGCAAAAACGGACAAGACTGCTCTGCTAAACAACATCGATCTGCCAGAATGCTCTAGATCTGCAAATAACGCAAATGATTTTGCAGAATTGCTCACGAAACAGCTTCAAGCAGCCATAGAGGCATCCACGCCTAGGCACGATATGGACAGACCTCCTAAACCATGGTCAAACAAATTGACAAGGCTTAGGAACAACATGCGCAGATCTCGAAAACTATACCAAAAACCAAACATTCCTGACATAAGAGCAACTTATCTAGAAGACTATAGAAGAGCAAAGTCTAAATATGCAGAAGAGTTGAAAAGCTTCAAATTGAAAAGGTGGCATAATTTCGTAAATAGATATCTTAATAAGGATAAATGGAGTCTGCCGTATAAAATTATCACGAGCAAAACTAAACAGAGAGAGGTGACAACAACCCTAAAAAGATCTGATGGAACCCTAACCAATAACGCAAGGGAAACCGCGGAACTGATGCTGCATGGACTCCTCCCAGATGATGAAGAACAAACGGACAACGAGGAAAATGCCGCGATAAGGAGGGAACGTGGACGCTATCCTAACAACACTCCCATAGCCCCATTCACATCTGAAGAAATTGTCCGAGAGCTGACATCAATGAAAAGTAACAAGGCGCCAGGCCCAGACGGCATACCAGCTGGAGTAATCAAGCAAACGCTTCCAAAAACACTACCTTTCATTACAGCCCTCTTCAACCAATGTATTATAGGAAAGGAATTCCCCAGGGCATGGAAGGAGGGACGCCTAGTAGTAATCAGGAAGGAAGGAAAAGAAGATGCTGCGAGCTTAAAATCGTACAGACCCATCTGCCTGTTAAATACTATGGGGAAGCTTTTTGAAAAACTTATAAACAAGCGTCTGCAGGAATTCCTCGCCATGGTAGGAAAAAATGACAACCAGTATGGCTTCACAAAGGGTCGTTCTACGGAGGACGCTATAAATAAGCTAAAACAGGTTGTGGAAAAATCAGAAACGAAGCTCGTCGTAATCGTTTTCGCGGACATTAGCGGAGCTTTCGACAATTTGTGGTGGCCCCACCTCTTCTACACCCTCAGGAAAATAAACTGCCCGGTTACACTCCTCAGATTGTTGGAAAATTACTTCAAAGACAGACGAGTTCACCTCGACTTAAATGGAGTAAAGGTATTAAAAATAACTACAAAGGGCTGTCCACAGGGCTCGGTATTGGGCCCGCATCTATGGAATGTAAACCTTGAACCCTGTCTTCGAGCGCTAGAAAATGACGAAAACGTTGACCAAGTTATTGCTTATGCCGATGATGTAGCGGTGGTGTGTTCGGCCAACTCGAGAGCTCAAATCGAGAATAAAGCAAATCAAGCATTGAGAACGTTGGCAGAGTGGTGCAGAGGCGCAAAATTAGAACTCTCGTCATCTAAGACGAAATACCTTATTGCCAAAGGACATCTAAGTCATAAGAGGAATCCTAGCATTAAAATATCTGGCTCAACAGTGAAAAGGACAAAAGAATTTGAATACTTGGGTGTGACACTGGAGGAAGGGATGAGATTTGGGGCTCACATTCGCAAAATTACCCAAAAAGGCGAAAATACCATGAGCAAGTTAACGAGACTGGCAGCCCAAAACTATAATCTGCCACCAGGCATCATGGATACATACATAAAGTCCATATATGAACAGATTACCACATATGCGTCCTCGGTCTGGGTGGGTGGACTCAAAAATAAGAAGAATGTTAGGGTACTTCGATCCTCACAAAGGAGAATACTCCTGAGAGTGACGGGAGCATTTGGCACGACCTCCACGGAGGCGCTCCTTGCCGTAACTGGTAACATACAACTAGATAAGGAAGTGAGATGGCGAGCAGCCAAATACCAGTTCAGGAAAGGAGATGAACAGGAATTGACGAAATGTGTTGGAATCTTCCTCCCTACCCTACACGATATAAGAGCAAGATTGACAAATGAATGGCAAATGGAGTGGGAAACTGCTGAGAATGGAAGAAGAGTATATAGCTTTGTGCAAAACATCAGATACAATAAACTAGCCAGCAATCAATATTCAAGAGGACTCGTACATCTTCTGACAGGCCATGGCCCATATGGTACGCACCTCTGCCGAATAGGCAGCAGACCCACACCTGCGTGCAGTGCATGTGGTGTGATAAGAGATACGCCAGAACACAAAGTCTTCTTCTGCCAGGCAGCTGGTGAAGAGATCAAACGACTAAGACGGGAACTACCAACCACTGACATCAAAACACTCTTATGTCCTCAGCAGTTGGACAAGCTTAGAGCCCTGGCGAACGCAGTATCATTAGAAGAACAAAGAAAATTTAATACTCGGCTCCAAAATCCCCAACCGGAAGCGCCCATCCCGGCAAGACACAATGAAGAAGTAAGGAATATCAGGTTTCAACCGGCAAGGAATTCACACACCAGGAATGTGCCTCCCGCACCGGCTCGGCTGGACGCAGAAGGAGACGAAGTGTAAGAAGTGGAGGAAGCTCCGGAAAATGCTTCAAGAAGAAGATTCTTCGCTGTCTTACTGGGAAGGCAGGAAACTGAGGAGCGTAGGAGAATTCGTCCAATCAGAATGCCTGGTGAGAAACATAAAGACTACCTTATAAGGGTGGCTGCATCCAGAACATCAAACATCTAAATTAATGTTCTTTTAAATTTTTATATCTATTATTATCTCATATATATTTTTTATCTCAAAGCATTAAGAAACCACACATACCCGTTCTAAGGAAACTCGCGCGCGCTATAATCACTCTTTACCAACTCCAAATCCCAAACTCTTGTACAGACGGGGGCTGGACACCGACAGCGGAACACCTAGCCTCTGGGGTGGAGCATTCTTTGACAACAATAATTGCAAAACGTAAAAATAAATGGTCTTAAACCAAGAGCTCACCCGCTTTCGGTTGCCGGCTCCTGATGCAAGATGCATCAATAAACAATATTATGTAATGTATAGGGCGTGCGAGCTCCAAAAACTTCTCATTCATAGATCCTGGAGCCCAGGATCCGGTACATGCTAGATCACCACACATTACAGCATATCATCTAAAATTGTAATACAAACAATATGTAACGGAAGATATTTATTCACGTGAAAAAATGTATAGCATTGTACTGTCTACAAATGTAATGTAATGTAACTCAATTTATTAACTATGTTATTTAATCTTGTATTGTTTTCTTTTTATTTTCAGTCTTATGTATCTGCAATTATCAATAAAATAGTAGTGCACAACGATAACGGGGGAACCGTAATTCGAGCAAAAGACGTCCCAGTTTATTTACAGAGGCACTGGGACAAGCGTATGCCCTCGAATGCATACGGGTGGAGGTTTGGTTGTATTCGGGGGTTCCCCCCTTATATTCCATGGTAACTGCAATAAATAAATAAATGTAAAATAAATGGCAATATATCACACACATTATACAACAAAAATAATACAGTTTGGTGTACAATTAACTGTGTAATGTTCATTCCAAAATGGGTATACATCATTGTGTCACCCTGTATAAATTTGTTGACTGGTGACTACATTTACGAAAACACGTCACACATGCAAATGTATGTATATACGAGTATATAGCGCTACGACACCAGGGCTCCCGGGTTAAAATCCTGGCCTGGGCATGGATGTTTGTGAGTGTTCTTTCATCATATCATCACTCACCCCCATCTTCGCAAATTAGCCAAAAGTGGTGCAAGAACCGAAGTGAAATAAACCAAATCAATCAATGAATCAAGCAAGAAACATGAGCATTAATTTAATGACCATAACACGGACTGCTACTTGGTACAGTCACCGGCAATAGAAATGTCACAATTAGATCCTGAAATAATCGCAATACGTTGCCTTGCAGGGAAGCAAGTATTTCAGGATCTAGGTGTCCCAGTTTTATTGCCGGTGACTGTACATAACGGAGTTATAATGGTATGAAGCTGCTTTCTTCTAGTGCTGTGCCAAAGCCAGACAGCGTGCAATATTGATATCTTTATAGCCTAAGGCTGGTTTGCTATTTCGGCGTCTTTCTTATTCCAAACGACGCGAAAGTTTGCGTTACGTACGCAAATGCTACCTGAAACAAAGTGACCAATATTTTTATTTTAACATTTCTGTTATGAATATCTAAATAATTTAATGGATGACAGTGCAAAGTGATCAAATTTACTATAACTCGTTCGGGAAGGGGGTTCATTTCCTTTCGACACCTCATTTAGGAAACACTCGGATTATTGCAGAACTGGCAAATACCGGGTGCGTAAAAAAATGTATACACACTTTGAACTGTCATGGAAAATTTATTTTCCAACCTACAAGGTTAAATTTCTGGGAAAATAAAGGCTACAGTCCAATTTTGAAAAATAAGTGTACTTTCTGGTCAAACTGAATGTTCTAAATGGTGGTTAAAGCAAATGTTCAAAATGATGGCCTTCAGCTTCGATACATTTCTGAGTACGAGTCACGACTGATTCCGTACTTCGCACCAAAGTGTCCAATGGGATTTCTGCACACACCGCTTGAATCGCATCCCAAAGTGTGCCCAGGGTACGGTGGTTTACAACGGTACACCTCATCTTTTACTGTGACCCATAAGAAAAAATCGAGCGGCGTAAGGTCTGGAGAGGCTTCAGGAAACTCGATTGGTCCCCGGCGTCCTATTCACTGGCCTGGTACATTTTGATCCAGGTATGCTCGCACATCCCTATGATAGTGCGGCGGGGCGCCATATTGTTGGTAATAAAACCTGTCATTACTGTACATTGCATGAATGGCAGGGAAAATGGTATCAGCAAGCATTGTTAGGTACTTTTCTCCAGTTACAGTACCTTCAAAACGGAAAGGACCAATGAGTCCCCTAGGAGACAAACCACACCACACATTTACACCAGTCAAATTCACAGCCTTTTCAACAGTAATGTGGGGATTATCTTTAGCCCAGTACACACAATTATGCCTATTGACAGTTCCATTAAGTTTGAATTGAACGTACGTCCGCCATGTTGATGTTACTCTCTTGCCACTAACTGGGTTGCGCAGCTAGATCGACGATTCTACTGCCACCTGTTGAGGAAACATAACATTTCTTTTTCCCAGAAATTTAACCTTGTAGGTAGGAAAATAAATTTTCTATGACAGTTCAAAGTGTGTATACATTTTTTTGACGCACACGGTATATACAATTTAAAACCAATTTGCAAAAATAGTTGTATTCTGTACTGTTATTGAAAACAAAACTTGCAGTCCCTTTTGACAATAAATCTGAATTATAATGAACAATATTGGCAGAGATTCTCAAATAAAAATGATTGAGTTGATTGATTGAGTTGGTATATAAAGTCCACTTTATGCACAGTAAGGATAATCGGGACTCTACCTACAGTTTAAAGTGGGATCCGAACCTCTATGTGCCTCCACCGGGTACCGAACCCGGGACCCCTTGATTACAAGGCGATGACCAAAACGCCATCTGGGAGGCCCTAAATAAAAATGATTGTCCATTGTCTGCAAGTAATGATTTGTACATGGAGAAGCGCTTCTCTGTATTCGCTGATACAACTAGATAATACTGAAAGCAAGCAATGTCTCCTGGATTTAAATTTACAGTCGGCAAGAGAAAAATTTGAAAATTAAGGGTAGGAGCTTTGATACAGGCCTACGTACTTTGTTTCCTGGAAATGTTGTTTTCTTATACGTGTGAACAAGCATTAACTAAAAATTCCAAATTCAACGAAAAATGCCATTGACTTTCAGAAAACTATTAAAATTGCTCTAAATGACCTAAAAAATTACCTATCCTCGAGAAATGCAAAACAAAATGCCCAAATAAAATGCAAATCAATTTCTGTGAACTAGTCATAAAGGTTCTTTGTGACTGAAGAACAGAGAATTCCGTTTGGATGTTTCAGGTAAGTTTCCTTTCGGTGGCCTTTGGATTCTCTTTCCTTTTATCGTTCCGTCTTCCCCTCTCTTTCAGTATTTCTGTCTCTCTGTGTCTTTCTTTCCTTTTTATGTTTCTTTCTCGTTCTCTTCGTTTTTCTCCTTCTGTCTATTTCCTCTCTCTCCAATTATTTATATTCCTGATTCCTTACGCTTTTCTCTCAAACCTTATCACTTTTTCTATCATTTCTGTATCTCACTACCTTTCTCCTTCTTTTAATCTCTGTGTGCATATTTAGCCCTATTATTATCGTATTCAAACGCTTATTGTCATTATTTGAAAATTTCTCCTCTAACTATAGTTAAGCGGAGGTACTGAGGTCCTCTGAAGAGCAATTGATTGTTTTGGCTTGTTTTACTTCTTTTCTTTGCCACTTTCGGCTAATCGCAAAGATAAAGATGAGTGATGATGTGATGAAATTGATAAAGCCCAAGCTGGGATTCGAACCCGGGACCCCTGGCGTCGTAGTGCGCTGTACTAAACACCCCTGCAGAGGAAAACAAGACCGATAGTTATAAAGCAACATTTGTCTTAACATTGAACTTGCATACTGTGATGTACGAGGTACATGAACATCTAGGGAAATGCATAGAGAACGTTGTTCCTAAATGACAGCTCCATTAGCAAAGCGATGTGCATACACACGCAATTAATCCCAAATAAAGGCACCGGTGATGGAAATTGGTTAAAGAGTCCAGTGTCACGGGCACATAATGAAATTGTTAATTAAACGTAATTTGCCTTGGTTTATTGTGGTAATGAAAGTGATGAATGATGTCGAGAGTTAATATTAACATTTACCAGTACCAGGGGGGCCTTCAAAAGTTAGCCAACTAATGCGGGATGTTCAAATTTAGTGATTGTATTTTCCTCACCTGAAACTGAATTACGAGCGTAATGAAACATGTGGCATTCATTCAAATTAGTTGTTTGTTCGTGCAGACATGGACGTGGCACGTGCTCTCTTAAGAGTTTGCGGATGTTCGCGTAAGCACAGCCTGCAGTGAAGATGGGTAAATTAGGTTCGACAGCCTCTGCACCGGATTCATCGGTTCTGGGTTCGATACCTGTTAAGGCATGGATGTGTATTTATTCGCCACAATTCTAAACGTCGCCGTTCATCCAAGGAGGTGGAAAACCAACTTTAGAATGACCAGAAATAGAAATAGGAAAATCAGGTTTGTTTGGTGTGCGTGAGCTCCTACTTAGCAGAATGGTTAGTGCTCTCGTCTTTGCTGCGTGAGGTTCCAGGTTCGTTTCTATGTGGAAGCTCCGAATTTTGGCATTGACTCAATATCATGAGGACAATTAGGGAGCTACATGCAAAGAAGTAAAAGAAACAAAGCAATAGTACAGTAAAGTAAAAGATCAAAGCAAAGTACAGTAAAGCCAAGCTAAAAAGTAAAAAAGAAAAGTACGGTAAAGTAAAGCAAAGCTAAAAATTAATGAAAACAAAGAAAATTACAGTAAATTAAAGCTAAAAAACAAACAAAGAAAAGTATAGTAAAGAAAGAAAAGCTAAAAATGAATGAAGTTAAAACAAAGTATAGTACAGCAAAGCTAAGAAGTAGACAAAGAAAGGTACAGTAAAGTAAGGCAAAGCTAAAAATTAAAGAATAGTACAGTAAAGTAAACAGAAGCTAAAAATTAATGAAAACAAAGCAACGTACAGTAAAGTAAAGCTAAAAAGCAAACAAAGCAAAGTTCAGTAAAGTAAACAAAAGCTAAAAATTAAAGAAAACAAAAGAAAGTCCAGCAAAGTAAAGTAAGGCTAAAATATAATTTTAAAACAGCGGTGATGGTACTCGATGCACTGACCCAGTTTTATGTTCTTAACTTTTCAGCTTTCCTTTACTTTACTGTACTTTTGTTTGTTTACTTTTTAGCTTTGCTTTACTTTACTGTACTTTTGTTTGTTAACTTTTTAGCTTTGCTTTACTTTACTGTACTTTTGTTTATTTACTTTTTAGCTTTGCTTTACTTTACTGTACTTTTGTTTGTTTACTTTTAGCTTTGCTTTACTTTACTGTACTTTTGTTTGTTTACTTTTTAGCTTTGCTTTTCTGTATTTTGCTTTGTTTGCTTCTTTAGCCTTGCTTTACTTTGCTGTAGTTTGCTTTGTTTATTTTAATTTTTAGCTTGTTTTACTGTACTTTGTTTTCATTTCTTTACTTTTTTAGCTTTGCTTTACCTTACTGTACCTTGCTTCGTTTCCTTTTACTTTGCTTTCCTTTAATGTTATTATTTTTACTTTACTTACTCGCTAAGAGTTACTGCTTCTTAGCAGAAACTTTTGTTGAAACCTCCCAGATAGCCTTTACGCTGTAGTCTTGTAATCAAAATTCCATGGATTCGATTCTCAGTTTGGGTACAATTCAGTGTTTCAGGTGTCACTTTAAGCTTCATATCCAGCCCTGATTAGCTTCTCCATTCACAAAATAAATTTAAAACACACTTTTCAATTTTTTGTGTTAAAGAACTAATACCATGTATGACACATCAGTCTGCTTGAATTTATTTTCAATACTCATGTTCATGAAGAACCTCTTCAGTTGAGATACTGTTTATGCCTGTGTAAGTGAAGATAGGGATGAGTAGGGACACAAATTTATGGTAAATAAAAACTGAGGAGAGCTGTAAATAAAATGTTAGATCAGCGGTATATACCAGCGGTGAAAAAAATTGCACACACTTTTTCATTATGAGAGGAAACAACATACAAAAGAGCTATAAATTGATAAACTACTTCATTTTTATATACTGTACACATGCACAAGTACTTAGCTGTCCAACCAAAAAGAAAACATCAACACAAAATCACTTCATTTCTAAATTTCATATCTCAAGTGATTTATTCATTGTATGTATTTAAAGGATATCCTTGCTGTCCAACAAATAAAATAATCACTACTGCACATACACAAACACATGTTGAAAATCACATGATGATAAACAAAATTCATTCATGACTGAACACAAATGACACCATTGTCTCCCTTGATGTGCGGGAACAGACTAATTTTATCGCTGCTACAGCTAGCACGTTCAATGAAACTGGAAGTTGAGTAGACATTTGGGGGAAGAAAGGAATGCAGCTTGACAGGGAGCGAAGTTTTCGAACTGAGATTATGTGCATGGGAAATCCCAATTTGCAGCGTCTTCCTGATGTGACCGAAGATAAAACGTTCTTCAGCTGCAAGTGGTAGGAAACTTTAGGCAAACGTTTCGTTACAAATCGACAGTTTGCGCTCACAACCTCGATTGCCGGTTTTTGCTTGTTTTCTACTTAATTTGATGATATTTCACGGTTATTTCGCGAAAAAGCGTTCATTTCGTGGAAAAGCACACATTTCGAATTACTTCGCGAATAAAACTCATGAATATTTCATCATTGGGGGTGTAGTTACGTGCAGAATGTTCAAAATTGCATCTTTTTTTCACATTTCGCGATTTCGCGCATCGCGAAAATTCAATGTCCCTAGGGATGAGCTATGTAAGGAGAGACTAAGAAGGGGGGAAGGGGGCTTTAGCCCTTTAGTGTGCGTGTGAGACATCGCGCGGAAACTGTCACGAGAAATATAGACATCCCAACTCACGTGAAGAAATCAATACACACGTCACAGTCAAATAGCACGAATGGTGCGAGAAAGCAAACCATCTTTCTCCGAGAGGTTGAAAAGCTAAGACGAGGATGGAGGAGAGAAGCATTCACTAAATCGCTTTATTTGTATTCAATAAGCCAGCCACGTGGCTCCAATGTTGGTGATAAAGTGTCTACGCCAAGCTCTTCTCTCGCGATTCTGAGATGAGAGAGAGAGATTTCCGAGCTCACATTTGGTCCATTTCCCACCTCCCAACCACCATCTTTCGTCTCCTCCCAACCGAAGGGAGGGGGTGGGAAATATCCCACACGCACCTCAGTCAGGGAACGGCTTGAACGCGATAAGCGTCTCAAACCAGTGGAAATTGCGACCTTTCGACAAATATTATTTGGTCTCCGCAAGCAGCAGGTGTGGCGTTCGTCTCCTACGACGATAAGTAGGTGCATTCAGCGAGAGAAGCCACGCTATGGTTCTAAAGTAGATTGGCTCTTTCTACCGTGTGCGTGAGTGTGTGTGTGTGGTGTTGTTCTTTCACACACTTAGAAGAGGTTGCTTGCATTGGTACAGAAAGACGCAACTGAAATGTGGGTGTTAATGTGTATTTCTTCTTCCCTATCCTCTGTCATACAACACTAAATACTTTTCTGTCTCTCTCTCTCTCTCTCTGGATCATTTTCCCCTCATTCTGTCAATCTTTATTCTTCTCCATTTCTTTTACTTTTTTACGCTATTTCTCATCCTGTCTCATATTCTCTTCTTTCTTCTATTGGAATTGAAATTCTCACTCTTTCTCTCACTATTTCTTATTCTCTTTCATATTCTCTCTCTACTCCTTTATGTCATAGTCTCCCTCTTTCTCACATTTTCTTTCTCTCTCTTTTATATTCTCTCTCTACTCCTTTATGTCTTAGTCTCTCTCTTTCTCATATTTTCTTTCTCTTTCTATTTCTCGTTCCCTTTTCACTTTTATTCTGCTTCTCATTCTCTTCCTCTCCCTCTATTCCTCTTTCTCTTTCATATTTTTCTCTCCTTACTTTGTGTGTTTTAATTTTCTGCATTTAATATCTTTTCCAGTTTGCGATTGAATTTTAAAAAAGGATAGGAGTTCAATGGCGTCTATATGTATCGGTTACCAATCGACCGAAGTACAGTCCCTACCAAAACCATCAAACAGAAAAAGTATATATGCGAGTGCTTTTCATAAAATAAACACTTTAATACAAAGTTGGAATTATTATCTAATGTTATTGAAAGGTACATTAAGATCAAGAAAGTGTAAGGGCATATTAATGCACTTATGACTAATAAATAGATGCAACTAAAGGTACAATTTGTAAAATCATTAAATCTGAACTTTGAAAATATACTTGGAAGTGTGAAATTTTAATACTCAAATGGTCTACCTTTAAGTTTCAAGCACATTTGCACACGTTTTCTCATGCTGCGGACTAATTTATGGCATTCTTGGGACGCAATCTCATTCCATACTTCGGAGATCTGTTCACGAAGTTCCTGGACATTCCTTGGCTGGCGTCTGGCTACACGAAGACCAATGGTATTCCATAGGTTTTCTATAGGATTCAGATCCGGACTTCGTGCTGGTCAAGGCAACAATGGGATATCCCTCGCTTGAATCCAAGCCATTGTTGCTGCTCACGTGTGGCAAGTCGTGTTGTCCTGCTGAAAGACGAAGTACCTGTTGTAGAGTTTCTGGGCGGACGGGAGCATGTTATCTTTCATTGTTTCGATGTATTCTCGTGAATCCATGGAGCCAGGAATGAATCTCAAAATCCAGGTCCCTGCAGCAGACATGCATTCCCAGATCATGACTGATTGACCCCCACCCTGAACAGCTTGCACGAGACATTCGGGGAGAAGTTTCTCGGTTGCTGTCCTCCGAACTCTCACTTTTCGGGAGCTGTACAGCACGAATCGCGATTCATCACTCAAAAAGAACCCTACCCCAATGTTCCATGGACCAGTTTCTTTTATTTTTGCACCACTTCACACGATTTCTCTTATGTACATTTTTTACCAATGGCTTTTTGCTGGGTCAGCAGCAGCGTGGTTTATGAACCACTGCACCTTGCTGCTTGAATTTGTTTATTGTGTTCGCCACGCAGGTTTTACTCACATTCAATGCGACTGCAATTTCTCTATGAGACCTATTGCATCTGTACATAACAATTATTTGCCATTTCACGCCCACGGGCATAGATTTTTTTCCCCATTATCACGTAGCTTGTGATTCAAACAGCCTGTTTATTATCAAGCGTAACGAAAACAGGTTTGGACTTGCACAATGCTGCTACTCGAGATATGTCTTTCTGTGCCATCTATTGACACACATTTCAACTAATGGCTGATAAAATTTGTTCACTCCAGCACAGTCGCTGAGGAAGATATTGTTATCTGAAGACCTCTCAGTTTTCACTGTATTTTTTTTTTTGCGAATTTTAGAAGAAAAAAATATAAAACACGAGAATTTTTTTTTGGATTTTTTTGGGCCAAAAACCTTCGTTCATGTTCCATAATAAAGGTAAAGTGTTCCCCTGTGCATAGCACCATGCCATGAAGGCATATAGGGGGTGTGGGGGTAACGCCCCACACTTTCTTGATCCGGTCGTGAGTGGGGGTGATGTGATCAGCATCACGCCCCTAACCGCCTTTACCCCCCCAGGGTTTCCCCCAGGTACCCATGTTATTCGACGCTGGGTGGGCGCCGGGACCGCTTCCATCGTTAGAAAAGTTCCCGGATTTGAACCGGCCGGGGATCGAACCCGGGATCTTTAGCATGGTAGTCAGACGCGTTACCGACTGAGCCACCGCGACTGGAAAAAATTCAGTACTGTCATAACGACGTTGGTTACGTGTATAAACATTCATCTGTACTTCAAAATGCTGGATTTTTCAGTTAAGAAATTTTGATTTTCCACTTTCGTATCTCAAGAACTACAAGACGTGTACCAATATTTTTTCGGCAATATATGCCTCACACACTATATTACTTCCATACAATTTCACTCCATATTTGTACCAAAAACCTTCGGTCATGATTCATTTATATGAAAAGAATTGGTGGTCTTAAACTTTTGGTAGGGACTGTAATTTCATGGTCTGAATCGCAGTTAAGACACGATGACTTAATCGGATCCGTTTCACCAGTCCTACATAATAACGATTATTCTTGCTTGGAAAATGGACAACTTCGTAAAAGTAACTAAAATATAAACATCATTAGTTACTATATATTGACATTGAAAGTGCTGATTTTGTATTAACTTCAGTGGCACAGAAGCTGAAGAAAAGAAGTTGATTGTCGAACTTATTTGCCAGCCAGGTCGATTTTAACCTAGAAAATGTACACACCAGGAGCAGAAAGTTGTGGGTATTTTGTGGAAAATATATGCGCATTGTTTATTTACCACTACATAATATCTCTCTCTCTCTCTCTGACTCTCTCTCTTTTTCTCTCTCTCTCACTCTCCATTCTTCTGTTCGACACTTATACTTAGAGTTGGATAAGAGGCACAGAAAAGTGAGTTGGTGATAAATCATGATACGAATGGAAAGAAGGTAGTGTTTTTGTCGTGAGAACATCGTCACTTTAAAATTGATCTGTCAGAATTGATGAATGTGACTTACGATAGCAATATGAGAACGTATCTCCAATTCAGATTCTTGCAGAATATATTTGAATATGGGTCATTTGATGCTCGCAAATTTACAGTCCTCTGTTTCTCTCTCTCTCTTTCTTATTTTATCGCTTCCTTTCATCATTTTTTTGCTACTTATCATACGAGATATCCATCAATCCATCGAATATTAGTATTTGTTTCAGTATTATTACACTATAGTAAAAGTATTTCAAGCCTCTATAACATTACGGAATGGGACAAATGCTTCCAGTAAGCAATTTATTTTACTATGAGTCGTTATAAGGGCGTGTTGAGGGAGGTGAAGGGTTCAAACCCTCGAAATGTCCTTCAAATAATAATTCTACTAACAAAACCGGATCATGTGAAAAATATTTAAATTTGTGTCCTACCAATATGGATAGTCAGATCCCTGTGAACAACTCAGCGTTGTGCAGCGTTGCGGTCTCTCTAACAACATGGTATATTAAGAAAAACAGGGGGCGACCACCATCCCTTTAACGTCTGCATTTAGCAGTAAATATCCAGTCTCCCTTTCATGTCTCAAATCATGCTATCCCTTTCCCCGAAACGTCTAAATGCATTAATAAATTCTCAATAAACCGTGTGGTGCCCTTGCGTTGAGAAAGTTGTTAAAACCCTTCACTGTCTGTTACTGTATTAAGCGTGGCGAAGAATGTTGAAAATGAATGCTGAAGACGTTACCAGCTGAAGGGTAAAATCATCGTGTAGTGTTACTATGTTTTAAAAAACGAAAAATATTAGAGAAAACGTTTCAAACAATGAGCACGAGTGAACTGTTGAACCCAAAGTTATTAGGTACTGACTTCGCTAAAGCATTCGATTCTGTTCTACACGATGACTCCAGCATTTGCCCTTTCTGTCGCTCCTTTCAAGAAAAGCAATAATTTTGATATCTCCAACCATAAATGCCATCGAAATAATTTACGATCTCTCACGATTCCTAATGCAAATGAATTATAAAGCGTCTAATATGTCGATGCATAATGCGGCACATAATGTTCACAGCGCGTATCAGATGCGATTTCCCTTAATGTTACGGCAATGTAGTTGGGTGTCATAAAATAGTCCTGCTCTTACATTATTCGACATAGCAAGTCATAAAGACGAGTCCTTTGGAACTGTGGCTTGTGAGACAGTCTTTAGATCTTATTATTATATATCCATTTCCGTTCTTTCACATTTGGAAATTTGCATTCCGATTTTTTGGCGAGGAAATTATTTAAGACAGCAGTGTAGAGACGTTTACAGTCGCAATTTTGTCCTGCAATTTATGACAAGTTTAAGTGTTGAAGATGAACCCCAGATTTTACAGGGTTCTAACAAGATATGTAAATATACACAATAGCTCATACATTACAAAACATGACATGTTTCTCTATCATCAAGATAATTCTGGGTGCCAGTACAAGCACAGAACATAATCGTGTTTAACCAGCTCATTTTTTTCATGTATTCCAATGTGGTCCTTCTTTCCTCATACTGCTATACATGTGCGTTCCAAGAGGAGGGACTTAATGAGCTGCAGCAGCCCTCCCCAAATGCATTAATGTGGAAACTGATAAAAATATTGCCGGTCCCCGTTGCGGAGTGGTTAGCACATCGCGCTACGACAGCAGCGGTCCCGGGTTTGAATCCCGGCCTGTGCATGGATGTTTGTGAGTGTTCATTCATCAATTTCATCATATCATCACTCATCCCCTTCTTCGCAAATTAGCCAAAAGTGGCACAAAAAGCGAAGTAAAATAAAGCAAATAAATAAATAAATAAATGATAAAAATATTATAGGTGGAATTTGTAGGAATATACGTACCGTGGAATAAAGTACAAAATTAGCAACTAAATTAGTAACACTTTCTAAAATTTGCAAATCACCTTATTATGAATCATCATGGTATTATATGAGGGTCAAGAGAGCAAATTTTACTAGTATATGGGATATTGTAGGTCCCAGATTATCTTCAATATTATCTGATTTCACCCCCCCCCCCTCCTTCCTCTCTCTCTCTCTCTCTCTCTCTCTCTCTCTCTCTCCATTCTTTCCTATTTCTTTCCTTCTTTTCTATAGAATTATAACTCTGACATTAAGAGGCTATCCACCGAAACAGTATTTGCCACGTGTGGCCTCTGGACACATGATTCCGTGGCATTCCTTAATAATCCGACTTCAACATTCTCACCTCGATCCCTCATTAAACTTCTCCCTCTTGGAAACTTTCAGCTTACGTAGCTGAGCATCTCAAGAACCTGGTTTGAACCCTGAAGCAGAAGCATAGGTAATTCTTTGCCTCTCTCTGGTGTGCATGTCCAAACCGGATGTTTGTTTACACATGTAAATTCACACCCAATTACTATTCTATTCTCGTTTTCCACTTTCTAGAAAGGGTTCAAGACTTTCTATCCCTCACTTTCACTGCATCAATAATTATGTTACCTCAGTTGTATTCTTACCACACAGGCCCTATCTTACTTTTGAAGTCCACCTATTTATTTCGAAAGGTATTTCTGAAACCAAAAAAACCTACTTTTCTGTAGACTTGATTCATTAGATTTTCTCAGAATCAAATTATTAATGCGCCAGTTGATAAATTTGAAAATAATCCTCTGTATAGTACATTCGATAATCGAAAGATGGCAGGAATATTTTAAAATTGTGTGTCTACAAAGAAAATCTCACTTGTGTAAAACTGTACTATTTTCCGTTTTTTTGGTAAAAGTAATATAATATATATGTTAATGTCTCTTAATGCAGATTCAATAAAAAATGTGTAAAATGCTGACTTCTTTATGGGATGCCGAAAACCTGCGATTCTTTTTCAAAATCACACTTATTTAGGCCTGCATCTTTCCATTCTATAAAAGGCAGATCGAAAGTGATTTCAGAATAGACAATACCAGAGCATAATGCAGGTGTTTCAGAAATAATTGCGGTGTTACAAAAATTTATCGCAAGTAAACCATTGAACTTACGTTAATGAAACGAGTCCAGAACGAACGAGGAACGGAAACAATTTGTGCGTGTATGTTTTGGTAAGCTGAGAGTTCACATTTCTGCCGCTAGGCGACACTCAAATCACCTACATCACTCACAGTGTGGAATGTTTGGCTCCCCAAGTTCACCGGACCTTATACCGTGTGACTTCTTTTTGTGGAGTTTCATCAAAGACAAGGTAATCGGCTCACCGATGCTGTGTGATATCGTAGACTTAAGGGAGCGTATCATCAGAGCGATAGACACTATCGACAGGCCCATGTTGATACGAGACTATCCTGTCGACGTGTGCCGTGTCACCCGTTGTGCACACATTGAGCATTTGTAGGTGTAAAAAACTGAGTAGCTCGTTCCTTCTGGACTGGTTTCATTAGCGTAAGTTCAATACTTTACTTGCAATAAATTTTGTAACCCCTCAATTACTTCTGAAACACCCGGTATAGAACTCAGATCTGAATAATTGTGCAATTGTTTCCTCGTGGTTAAGTTGACACTTTAAATGTTTTAGTAATATTGAGAGTGTTGTTGCACAAATATTATCAGGAATATTAACATAACAGCTTTTACCTTTTTCTAATATCAAGCAGTACTCAAATCACTTTTGGTGCACAATTGACTCAGCTAAACGCGTAATTTTGGTTTCTCTGATCGGATCATGCCTGATCTGATGCATTTTTGGAGCAGCTGATAAAAGTGCCCTTTTATGTAGTTCTGCAGGTTACGCAGTATTTTGATGCACTAGGTAGTGCATCATTAGCAATTTATGCATTTTAACGTGTTATTGGAGTCACTGGTGTACGCAGATGGGGGCTGATGGGGCTACAGCTCCCTCCGAAATTTTGAGAAAAATCAATATTTTCAAATATAAACAGTGAAAGACTCGGGGAAAATATGGTAAATGAAAACTTCCCTTGAAATGACCTCCAATTGCCATTTTTGAGAGTGGAAAGTTCTAAATATGCGAAATATATTATGTATACCGCCCCTCTTGAAAGCAGCTATGTACTATTCACTTTTACAATTCCAGCCCATCTCGAAAGAAAATTCTGCGTACGGTAGTGATGGGAGTTAACATATTTGTGTCAGTTGACAGGTTTTCGATTCTACCAGGGTATTCTAGAAATCTGTCTTCTTCACTTCTGGGAATTGTGTCTTATATGTTCAATTACTTCAAAACTTGGACAAAAGTTCATTTAATATTTATTTATTTATTGAAATTTCCAGTACAGCAGAAGCCATTTTAAACCAGAAAGATACAACAGTAAAACAGTAGACTAAGATTAAAAACACAAAAGAAGGATAACAAAATAAACAAGCCAAAACAGTACCAAGCTAAACGGATCAGTTTCACAAAAACATTACTTATGTACATTTTTTCTATGTTGGTGATAAAAGATTAATATGAACTGAATATATCTATTTGGTTTGAGATGATATTGAACTGATTCGGTAGCCTATGGAATAGTGAACGTTGCAATTTTCACTGTCAAAAAAGCGATCTTATTCAAATTTTTATGCAAGGCATTAACTCTTGCATTTCAGTGAGCATTGGTGAAATCTTGAACGTCACTTCTTTTGGCGGAAAATACAAAGAAGCTCTTTACCCGAAAGGATGCGTTGGATCTGTCACATGTCAATTAGTAAGACAGTCAACACGTTGCTGAAAAGAGGAATCCTCCGGCAAATAAGAAAAATCATTATCTTTTCCCTGTCGAAGATTACACCGAGGAAGGAACAAAACGCCGTGGAAACTCGCACGCAATTTTCTTCAGGCTCGCCCACCAGCCAATCCGATCAGAGAGAAAAAGAGGAATAAAAATCGATGCTTCGTAAACCTTTGTGTTGCTTGGCTCGCAGGTATTTACAATACTTTCCGCTTCGTTAGTTTCAAATGAGCCTCTGGTTGGCTAGCTTCCTTTTTTTTACCCGAGCTAACGACGGCTTTAAATCCGCTCCTGCTCCGAAGGGGGGAACGGGGCGGGTTTATGAAGAAGAAAAAAGATGAATTAAAAAAGAAATGACTCTGTGAGGCTTGTGTTTAATTATGGACGAGGATGCCTCAAGGCTTTTCCTTGTCTTCAATATGGGGAAACACTTTTGTTGCACCACAAACGGCAGAAAATAGCATTTTGATCTGTTTTGTCTTTGATATATGCTTAGCGACGTTTGCTATTTTGGGACGGGAATCTGATATGGGGTCGGATCATGTGGCTTGCTTCGTTCATTCATTCGTTTTGTTCTGACGTGGGTGCTATGCTTCGAGCTATTCCATCAGTTGGTGTATGGTGGTGGAGATGTTGAGAGAAGAGAGCACAGTGTTTCAACCACTTGGTGGTACACCCAACAGCAAAAGAAACAGTAGGCGAATTCTCCATCACCATTTTCATTCGGTCTGTATTGCACAATATGATGATAAGGGATTGAAATAAAGATGTCAATAAGCAGAGGGCAATGCCTGTTTAGCACCAGTATAATATCATTTCTTAAAACAACACAGGATTTAGAATAAAATGTAATGAAAATAACGGTGGACAATTTGCCTACCATTATCTTTGGCGTTGACTGTACAATGTTAAGAACATCTCTGTGCTTATTTATATAGGCCTATCTGTTGCTTTTCTCCATGCTTGTCTGTCGTTCCAGTCTCCATCTCTGAATCATTTCTTTCTCTCTCTCTCATCATGCGCCGGCCTACGTTGCCGAGTGGTTAGCACAGCAGGCTACGACGCCACGTGTCCCGGTTCGAATCCCGGCCTGGGAATGGATGTTCTCTGCGAGTGTCCCTTCATCAATTTCATCATCTCATCACTCATCTTCATCGTTGCCAAAAGAGAAAGGAAAGCGGCTGCAGCTACCAGCACTGCTTTGCTCCGCCTACTCGTTTTCTCCCCTTCTTTAACATTATGTGCGGGCTTGATCCACAGATTCTCGAGACAGTGTGTATGTATGTTTTCCGACAGGAAGACTAAATATTAGTGGCAACTATGAATCTGTGATGCCTGGTTGCATATATACGGGATTGAATATGCCCTTTTGGTCAGTGGTCAGTGCTTAGAAACGAGTACTTAACGAGGATAATGTTACCAAGAAAAGTTGTTCGCCTTGATTTCCTCTACATGAAAGTTAGATGGTGTTGTACGGCTACATTCTGTACATGTGCCCTTATTGCTCATCTCAAGTAAACCCAATACAGGGTGATTCTGAGCAATGGGAATAAACTTCAGAAATACCGCGTGTCCGAGACGAAACGCCCTAATTTGAAACACTTATACTGAACATAATAAACAACCAAGACAATTTTGTTAGGTGGTATATGGTAGAATAGCTGTGGAAATTTTAATTATGTAATGTAAGAGCAAGATCATTTTCATTGCAGGTGCTGAAAAATGACAACGAATGCTGAAAAAGCACAAACCGTGTGGTGGTATGCAGAATTACTGACATTACTCCCCTGGATTTCTTCCTGTGGGGGTATGTTAAGGACAAGGCGTACTCTATCAAAGTGTCAACTGTGGAACAGCTTCGTGAGAGGATTAGAGCTGCTATTGAGACAGTTACGCCACACATGCTACAGGCTACCTGGTGTGAAATCGAGTATCGATTAGACATCCCCCGTACCACTCGTGGGGCTCATGTAGAAATGGTGTGATTGCACAAACAAAACTTCATAACGATGTGTATTCATTGTTGTATCAATCTTCTTTATGCATCGAGTACATGTCGTATTACAGACAGTTCAAATTAGGGTGTTTCGTCTCGGACACCCTGTATATTCCTGACAGGACAAGGAATAAAAAGGTCCATATCAACATACGTCCGTAAATGCATGTGTTCCAAGATAGATGGCACCACCCGTCGTCATGCCGTGGGTCCCTCGTAAGAACACTACTTGCCTAACATGGGATATTTTCGCAAACGGACTAACTAAAATTCACATTTCCGGTGCTCAAAATGTCGATTTTTCACGTTTTGAGGAATTTCGTAAAAAGCAGAAGAGCATTGAAAGAAAATGCGGATCGTCTACTAGGCTCATATCCATAGCAAACAGATCCGCCTTCTTTATTTATTTACTTAAAGTTTCAGATATAGTACTGAAAGACCATTTTATACTGAAACTGTAGCAACAAGAAAAAAATAACAACAACAAAACAAGAAAATACAAGATGACAGAGGGGGAAAAAGGAAAATGTTACACGTACATTCTTAGCGATTGCCGGAAACTGTGTTCTGACAAGAAAATATCAAAATTTACAGTCAGGTTATTGAGTAAAGAGATCGCTGTAGAAGGTAGAGCCTTGTAGCGGGAATGTGAAAGAGTTTACGTTGCGGCTTGGCCGTATTCGTAGATGAAATTGGTTGACTAGGAATTCGGTTTTAATTTTGCCGTTGATGATTTTGTGCAAAAATTTCATGTCTGCTAGTTCGTGACGAGTATGTGGTGACTGGATATTCAAAATAGACATAATATCTGGTTTATGGATGTGTCTGAGAGAAGATATTCTATGGCGAGGAAAAAGCTGAGGACAGAATCAATCCTGGAAAGATTAGTTTTAGAAGCCATTGTCCAGATGGGGGAGCAGTATTCAAGAATGAGTGACATAAAGGTGAGGCAGGAACATTTCTGAGGATTCAATTCAAGTTTCCACTGGCGCACCACACAAGTAGTTCTGCTTGTGTCCCTACCTACACTTGCAATTCTGTACCTGAACTGCCCATCACATGCATCTTTCCCCATGTTGGACAACTAGCAATCTTACGAGAAACTTCCGTCATGGCGACGAGTGGTGCCATCTATCTTGGAACACATGCATTTACGGACATATGTTCATTTAAACTTTTTTTTCCTTGTCCTGTCAGAAATCACCTCCTGAAGTTTATCCCCATTGTTCCGAATCACCCTGTATACACCAGACAAATGAGCTACACGAATCTATTTTATTTTTAAAACGCCCACACCATTCTTGAGCCATTCATATCCTGTTTACGCTGAACTAGTATTTATTTTTTTAATCTCCCCTTTTCCTCGTAATTTACATCTAAAATATGCATGTTTCTCGTTATTTTCCTCTCTCACTCAAATTGTTCAATGACCAGAAAGCGCTTTTTTTCCTAATTAAGTTAAGCATCACTTCATTTAAATTCGCCCAGAAACTTTTCTCTCCCCATGTCAAGTGGCGGAATACATTAAAGGGATGGTGAGCTTCCTCCCCCGTAAGGAAGAAAAAGTTTGGGCGTAGGTTGGATTGACGTGAAAGGCGAGAGGGTGGGGTGAAAAATAAAATTGCGAACCCTCACGTTCCCCCTTCCCTACCTTTTTGAGCAGAAGAAAGTTCAAATTATCCCTGGCCGCCGCGATATGGCTGCCGAAAAACATCTACGAGGAACGAAAAACCATCACCGCACCGTCAAGGAGAATTTTTTTAATGAGTTTTCTTTTGCATGTGTAAGATCGTGGAGTGACGATGTTTCTTATGGACGATGTTTCTTATGGACATAAAGAACAATGTGTTTGTTTGGCCGGAAACATCAATCGCCTGACATGTCCTCGTCGCGTTTAATTTTTGACATATATTTGCAGAGTTATACGTATTCTTATCTCTCTCAAACACCCTATCTACTCCTTTTTCTTTCCGTGTCGCTCCCCCTTCCTCTGTCTCGTTACTTCTCCTCCTCCTATTTGTTCTCCTGTCTCTCTCCTCTTTATCTCCTTAGCTATCTCCACATCCTACCCCGTCTCTATCTGTCTACCCCTCATCATTTCCATCTTTCTTGCCCTTCCTCCTCCTGTACAGCACTCTGTCTCATCCTCTCTATGTTCTCCTGTGTCTCTTTTCCCTGCCCCACCATTCCTCTATATCACTTACTTTCTATTCCCACTCTCTACCCCTCTTTCTTTCCCTGTCGCTCTCCCGGACGAGGGCCGATTACACCGCTAGCATAACATGTCAATCAAACGACTGGCGAATTGCACCCGACTTCCTCGTGACCAAACAAGGGAGTTGCACCAGTTCCGGATACATGACGTCATAGCCAGTGTCCGCCTCTCTTCTAGTCAAACAGGCGTTTGCTTGTACTGTGGTAACGTGCGTTGTCTGAAGGTACGTACCTAACTTTGTTAGTATCGAATGTCTTATCGTTTGTTTGAAGTTTCTTAGTAATAATGGAATTCATGATGATCGACGTAGGCTTATGGTTTACGGTAGTCATAAATTTTACAGGCAGCATGAAACGCAAGAAGGACTTAAATGGAGATTGTGAAAAGAAATTGCTTAGCAAAGATTTATACGGACGGAAATGCCACAGTTATTGTAAAATGTGATGTGAACCATAATCATGACCCCGATAAGAACTTTAAAAGACAAGTCACCTCGAATAGTGTTAAAAGGAATGCTCTCGACGAATTGAACGAACGGCCACAAAAATTAATTAGAAGGGAAATAAGTTATGCACCTTCAGGTTTTACAGACGAATTCAGTGTAAAAGATATGGAATATATAAGGAAAAATTTGAGTCGAGCACGGCTCGACCTCTTCCACCAAAACTCAAAAGAGGTGCATTCTGCTCTAAAAAAGGTATTGTTTGTTTTTCAAGTGCCTCTTCTTCTTCCATTAGCATCACAACCCTAACTTTGAGAATCTTTAAATCTTCGCATACATCTTCAATCCATCTCATCCTAGGTCTTCCAATTGCTCGCCTTCCCATAGGTTTCCATTCTAGTATACGTTTTATAGTTCTCATGTTATCCATTCTTTGTATGTGGCCTAACCACTTAATTCTTTGACTTTTAATATATCTTATAATGTCTGCACCATTGATTAATTTTTCTAATTCCACATTATTTCTTATTCTCCATATATCATTTTCTATCTGTACTGGGCCAAAGATCTTCCTTAAAATTTGTCTCTCAAATATACTTAATTTGTTTCTATCCTTCTGTGTTAGGGTCCAGGTTTCAGCAGCATATGTAACCACTGGTCTTATCATAGTAAGATATATCTTCATTTTTGTATTTCGTTTCGGAAGTTTCGATTTTAGCAGGGATACATTTGCATAATAGGCCTTATTACCTTTCTTTATTCTTTCATCTATTTCAGATTCTATTTTATTGTTTTCGTTAAGTGTAGATCCAAGGTATGTAAAGTTACTAACACATTCAAAAGAGTAATTATTTATTAATATTGATCTGTTATTATTCATGTTTGTTCTATTAATATTCATGTATTTAGTTTTCTTTTCATTGACTTGGAGTCCTACTCTTGCAGCTTCCTCTACTAGACTTATAAACGTTTCTGAAAGAGCTTTCTTAGTTCTTGCTACAATAGCTACATCGTCAGCATATGCTGTGACTTGTTTTAGTCTAGTACTGATGTCTCCTCTCACATCTAATTTTTTAATCACTGAGTCCAAAACTAAATTAAATAATGTTGCTGAAAGAGGATCTCCTTGGCGGACTCCTGTCATGACATCGAAAAAGTCCGATCTTGAATTTTCAATTTTAACTGAGGCTCTAGTGTTTTGAATTGTCATTCGGATTAATCTTACTAATTTATTTGGTATTCCAATTTCTTGTAACCTTTGTAATATTGTTGGTCTATATATTGAGTCGAAGGCTTGTTTGAAATCAATAAACAAAACATGCAAATCTATATCATATTCATAGCATTTCTCGAATATCAAACGCATCATCAGGATGTTATCTGTTGTACTTCTGTTATTCCTAAATCCACTTTGATACTCTCCTATAATATCTTCGGCATAATCAGTTAGTCTGATGTTAATTATTGCTGCAAGTATTTTATATAGGTTATTTAGTAGTGAAATGCCTCTATAGTTTTCACAGACTGTTTTATCTCCTTTTTTAAGTATAGGGCACACTAGTGCTATGTTCCAATCATTTGGCATTTGTTCTCGATTCCATATATTAATTATAAGTTTATGTATTCTACGATACATTTCTTTTCCAGCTGCTTGTATAAGTTCACTGTTCATATTGTCATTTCCTGGTGCTTTCGTTTTTTTAAAGTTTTTAATTACTGTCTCCACTTCTTCGTATGTTGGTGCATCAACTAATATGTTTTCATTATCCTGCTGATTCGTCGTATTCCAGTAGGGCACTTCTAAATCCTGGTTGTGCTGAACTCCCTGGAAGTGTTCTTTCCATCTATTCATTATTTCTGCTTGTTCAGTTAGGATTTGACCATCTTTGGATTTTAAGTTTCTAGTTCTTGGTTTATACTGTTGTGTTATAACTTTCTGGGTTCGATAGAATTTTCTATATTCTTTTTTGGTGTTTAGTTCTTGTAACATTTCTATTTGTGTTTTTACTGCTTGGCGTTTCTTTTCTCTACACATTTTCTTAGCACGCTTTTTCAGATTTTCATATTTTTCTCTATTTGATCTTGTAGTTCTATTAAGACAACTATTTCTAGCTTCATTTTTTGCTTTAACCGCCTTTTTACATTCTTCATCATACCAATTTTCATTTTTTTCATATGCTTTGGTTCCTAAAACCTGATCAGCAGTACTATCTATGATGTTTCTTAAATTATCCCACTCGACTTCTACATCATCTTCTTCTCCTGCTTCATCGAGTTTTGTTTGTATTTCTTGTCTGTATGTATTTTGTATAGAAGATTTCTTCAATTTTTCTATGTTCCATTTCTTAGTTTTCTTGTATATTCCATCATTAACCATGCTAATCCTTTGTCTTATTTTAGTTCTAACAAGATAGTGATCCGTATCACAACTAGGTCCTCTATATGTTTTGACATCAATTATTAATGTAGCTCTCCTCTTATTGATCAGTACATGATCAATTTGATTACATCGTTGTTCACCGGGTATTTTCCAAGTCCCTTTGTGGATTTTTTTATGCTTAAATCTGGTGCTACTGATATCAAGGTTTTGTAATTGTGCTAGTTGTATCAGCCTTTCTCCATTGTCACTTGTTTCTTTGTGTAGGGAAAATCTGCCTGATACTCCACTGCTGCTGGATTCATTACCTATTCTTGCATTAAAATCCCCCAGTAGAATTAATGCATCATGTTTTGGTACTCTGTCACATACATCTGACAGTTCACTATAGAAATGTTCAATATCTTCTTTGTTTGTGTCTTCGGTTGGTGCATATATACATATAAAGGTCATATTGTTGAATTTTCCTTTTATTCTTAATTTACATATTCGGTCATTTATTGGTTCAAATCCAAGTATACATTTCCTCGCATTTCCAGTAACTAAAAAACCTGTGCCATTCCTTCCTCTAATTGTTGGATGCCCACTATACATAAGAGAGAATTCTTTCTTCAAGTGCCTCTAATCTATAATTTTTGTGAAAAAATGATACGATATTTTTCGATGGAAGTTTCAAACATTGTCCAAATTTTTTCCATCAAATGTTTTCCTTGCATGTCAAAGAAAATGGTCACTACATACCACTTGCTCACTATCTTTTGCAAAACAAAAGTGCCTGCATTTACGTAGATATGTTTCTGTTGCTGTCAAAGCGTTGTGAAGAATTAAAATTGAAATTTGAGCCGAAGCCTATTGTTGCTGATTTTGAAATTGGCGTTCGTTCAGCAATTAAGAAAATCTGGCCTACAAGCAACATCATAGGATGTCGTTTCCATGCATCTCAGTCCCAATACTATGGGCTTCAGATAAAGTAGACGGAGAGAGAACAACTAATGTTTGTGAATCGGTTCACGCGAAATTCAATTCCAATTTCAGTGCACCTAATCCAAATATTTATGCTTTTATTGAAGTGATTAAGCAGACCCAGGTTGATGTATATGCTTTAAAAAATAGTGCAGATGTCACAAAGAAACATAGTAAATTTCTGAAACAGATAAAGGAAAATATGGAAAAAATGAAGCAGAAATATAAGAATAAAGAACTAACAGGATTTGATTTCTTAAAGGCTATTTCCTACTACAGTTCAAAGAAGGATAAGAAGAAATAAAATTGAAATATAGAGGTAAAATTAGACAAAGGAAACTCATCCGGAAATTTTTAAACACGCCATGAGCTTTTATCCATGACAGTCCTAAGCCTGTGAAAAGTGTGAAGGGAAAATTAGCGGAGAAAGGGTAAGCCCCTTGGTCCGAAGGGTTTAGCGGTGCAACTGACCCCTGGATTCGAATAGTTTAGCGGTTCATCTCGCCCATTTAGGTATTCTCGGGGTGCAACTAACCGTCAACCGTTCTCCCTTCCTCTGTCACATCACTTCTCCCCCTCCTATACATCTCTCTACTTCTTATTTTTTCTTCTGCCTCTCTCCTCTATAACTCCTTACCTATCTCCACAGCCTACCCATCTCTCTCCCTTTCTAACCGTATTTCCTTACCTGTCTTTCTCCATTCCTCTATGTCACCCCTCCTCGTTCTCTACATTTCTCTCTACTTCTTTTCTCCTTTACATCTCCCTAGCTATCTCCACGTACTTTCTTCTCCATATCTCTTTTCTACTTTCTTTCTCACCCTTCTGTTCTTCCTCAATGTCTTCCTGCTTATTTTCACCTCTTTCCTCCCTCTCTTTCTGTCTCTAGCTATCTCTATCTCTCTAGCTATATATATCTATCTATTGGCTGGGCTACAGCCTTTGTGAAACCTTGGCCACTTCAACAAATATCCTCCAAACTCCTCAAATATTTACCAAATACAGTTTCCTTAATATTCATTCTCGCTTTACGTTCTCTTCCATTCTCATCATCCTATTCTTCGTGCTTTTATACTCTACCTTTAGGCTATATGTTGTACTGTAGTTCCTCCACTGGGCAAGTTCTAAATACTCCACTACGTTACTGTAATTTGTGACCTAAATGAGTAATGTCATTTGAAGTGTACAAGTATATTACAACCAGCCCCTGTGCTCATCACAACAGCTTTCACCGACCAACAATTATCATGCACACGATCTTAATTGCTTGTTAATTAAACACAAGGGACGTGTTTTCTTCCCGCGTGACACAAATTGGATGTTATCCTAGACACCCGCGTTTACGTCACAGCTTTGTGAAGATTAACTTTGAACTGCGTTTGTTCGAAAACAATCATTGATTCAGAAACTAACGTTTACTTTAAACGTTCATCTGCGATTTCTCAAGTCAGGTGTAGAATAGCCTAAGGATATATTTATTGATAATGTAAACTCGCAAATTAATACTATTCTTAAATATGCACGTTAGCTACTCTTGGATTACCGTAAGCTCAACCTCGACCCCGCCTCTTTTGGCGGTAGTAGATGATGCAATTGGTCGATACGTGAGAGTGTTTTCTGCCAGCACAGCGGGTGTTTGAAGTGACCAATGGGGCAAGGTTATCGTTCAAACTCAGATGGTAACCAGTGATTATAAGAATATTAGTTGGATATCCAATACAGTAGAGTCTCAATAATGCGCTCATCCGTACAGACCCTAATCCGAAGCAAGAATAAATCTGAGTTTTCTTCTGGTAAGTGTTCGGATAAGTACGTTTGCGAACGTAAACGTTACAATATCCTGAACAAGAAGACCCTTGACCTTTTCTTTAAAGCGTAACTTCAGTTTTGTTTTACTATTTTTTCCTAACATTATTGTTACTAATGTACTGAGCAATATAAGTACAATATCCATAAAATACTGTTATCCAATTTTTGAACACATTGTAGCTTTTTGTTATATTGTTTTTCTATCGCCTCTTCTGATTTTCCTTAGGTTATTCCTCATAGTTTGAGTTTGTTTGCAATTCGAGATAGTCTCGGTCCGTTCACGAGGGATTCGCACATTTGATGTGCAGCAGGTAGCGTCAACTTCACATAAATAATGGGGAAAGGGTAATATTGACAAAAAAATACATTTCTTATGCAATACATTTACATCTTGAGGATCTTGGGAACAAGAATTGCCTTGTCTGGAACCATTCAGTAAAACCCATTTAAGGTGTAACGTCAGGAAATTAGAACACTAAGTCTGATCATCTAATCTACGCAGGTAAGCACAAAGGAAGAAAACTGCTACAGAAACTATTTATTTACATGCAAAATAAAAGTATGAGTAGGTTAGGTAGGTCAGGTTTGATGTTTCTAGCGTTCTCTTTCTGTGACGTCACAAATCGAAGAGCGGGGTTTTACTGGTGATTAGTGCACCTACTGTAGATATAACGTTTCATTTTGCAAAAAAATTATCTCGAATCAAGAAAACTGCGATGATTATACAAAATTTTAAAAATGACATCTGTTTAGAATTCTTTCAACAGCATTCTAGTGAATCTTCCTGTGGTGTAAAGGAACTATTACAAATATTTAGATTCACAGTTCACTGATTCATGAACTTAGCAATTGCGATGTGCAAAATACATGATTTATTCGTAAAGAATCGGGTACACATCTGACTGTCTGAATAAGTAGTATTCCAAGGTAAATTTTCAAGGATATAATTTACCAAGTCTCTAAGAGTTTTCGTTCTCAGTGCCTCTCTAACTCTAAGAGAAAGGGTGTTAAAGAAAAACCTTGGGGGGGGGGGGGGGAATGTCGAAATTAAATTCATGGGATAGCGAATTGGGAAGCGCTTAGAGGAAGTGATTTTAATATTTATATTTTCTTCTTTTAAATAGAATTGAATGTAAGTTGTCAAAGCTTGACAATTCTTAACAAGTGATGATTTCATTATGAATATTTTTGTAAGATGCCACGAACTGACCACAGAATTCTGTCCTAGGAAGAATGTATTTTTTTAAAAAAACGTGGACATTCCTTAAAATTAGTTTGTTACCCGATAGAGAAAACTGGAAGAAATAGCAGAATTAGACTAGGAAATCTAAAAGAATTGAAACTTTACTATAACTCCGCCCGTGTCATGCCACAGCTTAGGACATTTGAGCAGTTACTTTCAGCAGATTGCCTTAGCACCAGTCTCAAGCGAAATTGTATAGAGATAGCAGTTCTTGGGTTTCCACATCATCAACAACAAAACCACCCATGGCCGCGACAAGTCGAAAGAGTGGTTCTTTCTTCTGATCGATTTGATTCGGAGATGACGAGATCCAATACCTTCGGGACTCTTTACCACTCCTCGACAAACAGTCGTAATAACTTATCAGAAACTACCTCTCTTCTCTTCCGAGAGGAGTCTCCTTCTATTTCCGTCTCGTCTTTTTTTTTGTTTTCGGAGGGAAAAAGTAGTTATTGACCCGAGCAGCCGTTGAGAGAGAGATTTTTCACGACCTTTCCGATCTAATCACGGCTATTTACGTTACACAAAGGAAACTTAAATCCGGGGGGAGAAAAATAGAGTAACCGATCGTCTGGCAATGGAATCTGGTCTGGTTGATTGATTCCTGAAAATTGCAACTTGGCTTCCACGTCTTCGGCTGCCGAGGTTTCATTGGAGGACATTTCCGCCACAAGGACTCGTGCACTCCAGATTCGACTCTTGTTCTGATTTCAACACAAAGAAACTTACACACGCCGCAGTGCAACCACAAGTGGAAGTGTATTGGAGTTCAGACCCCGGAAACCAAACACTTCCGACGTTCCTCACCATTGCGTGACACGTGTAACGATGTAGATTTTTGTTACTTTTTAATCACTCCTCGTATATAGCTCTATTTTTTTCCCCCCGTTCTTCTTAACGCAGCTTCATTCATTGGGCAAAATAGAACGCAGAGCTAGCTGAATCTTGCATTTTTATTTCTTTCCAACAATGTGTTTGTTGAAGTTGGAGTGCTGCGCTGTGATTTAAGGTACAGAGCAACCACAATAAAAGAACCTTCGACCAAAAGCCTTCGCTCATCTTCCCCTCCATCCGTTCAACTCTGGCCATAACGAAGCCTCCTCCACTCTACTCTTCCCCTCAACGCACGAGTACGATGTACAGGACACGCGGTTCCACTACAGCAAGAACAATCCAATCTTTTCCATCCTTACCGATTTCCTTTAGGTCCATCTCAACGTTATACCTCCATCTTTGTCTTGGCCTTCCTACAGGTCTCTTACCATCAGGTTTCCCAAAATGTATCCTCTAAACTCTTCTTTCCTCGTGCCACATGGTCTCCCCACCTAAGTTTTCTTGATTTAATTATTCTAATAATATCTGGATATGTTTAATCATTCTAATCTGTACTAGTTAGAAAAACACGAGAATCGACAGTTAATTAAAAATGAACATTTCAATACTTAACACTAATCAATCTAAAAATTAGTTGGAGTTAGAGCTGGAAAGTCCGACTCCATATAAATCATAAAAGTCTGTAATCTTTAATACAGTTTGAATACGTAAGTTAATTGATGTTTCTGAAATCTGTATTTGTTTTTTCACGTTCCAATTACGTTCTGGATTTTACTATCTTCAAATTTTTTTTTTTTTTAAATAAAAATAAAATTTAGCATCACACCACCTAAATTACCCGGAACACTTCTCATCAGAAGGTTCCGTAAATAAGATATGTTTTACCAGCTTATGCATAGTGTCGTATCGTGAAAAATTACACTTGAAATTTACGGTATTTTAAAGGTTTCCTTGATGTCTGCGCTATTAAAAAGCCGACAAAGATATCTTGATTACCTTGATAGCACGTATTACTATGCCTGAAATTCCATTCTCCTAGATCTTCTGCCTGTGGTACCTTTCGAAGCAGTAACGTCCCGCTTTAGCATCCAGCAGTAATCTGCCATTACTTGCATTCCACTTGCCCTGGTATCTTCTTTCCATAATGTCTTTGTGGAATTGCTTGCCTTGTTCCTGATTGATGTCACCAAGATTACTTGGAAAGAAATCGAGGTGTGAGTACAGAATGTAATTTTAGACTCATTTTGCAACCACGCTTCATACTGTTAGTGGTTTTCTTGTTTATAGTTTCCTAGAAAGTGTACAACTACGTTTTTAAAACATATCCACGTGATTTTCCGCTTTGTGCCGCATATCAATCAACAGAAATGCTTCACATCCTATCGGCATTACAAGCCGCGCAAGTCTGCTTTCAATTAGCGAAATCCTCAAATGACACGTGTCGCATGCCGCTTCGGAGGAAACCTCACTTGTACTTTCGACCTGACAATCTGACCACTTTCACTTTCGAGGACAAAACAAACAAGTACATAATTGCACTAAACAGACAAATTAATCGAACGGTTGCACGCTGGGTAAATTGAAAAGCTGGAAAATTAAAAAAAAATAAACTGCTCGAAAATGGAGGGTGATGGAAAGAAACTAAAAGCTGTTTCAGAATCAGTTACCAAGGGACTATAATAAAACACACAAAGATAAAAAAAAACCATCGGAACCCATGTCGACCAGTGGTATTATTAAATTGTTAGTAGCACCTATTTCTTTCTTACAAGCGCTTAGCATTTGCCAGAAAATGCTCTTCAAGCCTCCATAAAAGGCTAAATTACTGATATAATAGGATTAAATTCAACACGTAGCCCATCTACTCCATGTGCGTAATGTAACTGTATGACGTAAAAATGTATTGGTATTAAATTATTGTTTGGGTTTGTGTGTGTGGAATAATACGTTTTTGATAGTAATTGTATGGCACACCTGCGCCAGTATTACACGCCATAATCAAAACCAGTTTGTGCCATTTGTGGAAAAAACTTGACGTGATAGAGAAAAACGGAAGTCATTTTCGAACTCAGCAGGAAAAATGCATTAAGGATCACCCACTCATTTCAAAACATCGCTCAACTTCTTTCAAAATGTCGACCAGTGTAGCCATTAAAATTATGTTGGCCATTTTGAATAGAAAGCTGCCTCGATTTTTCTACTAACAGTCGTTTATTGCCAGTTTTTTTTTTCGAGAAAAGCTGAGTCTCCTATATTCTGTCCCTGGAATCTCTGGAGCTAGCGAACAAAAACAAGTAGTGACGGGAGACGGCTCGACCAGTGAACACGTGCGAGGGAGTGGGATTGCGGGGTGGGGGGAAAGCGACTGAAGTTACCAGCCTTTGCAGCAGCATGTGCTGCTTGAACTCCGCCCATTCGCTCTCTCCCCTTCTCTGCCCTTGTGCGCGTTCTTGCTCCAAAGATACCCGGGATAGAGTATAGTTTCTGGAGACTTTTAGGCTCCAATTATTGTTTCAGTTCCTAGGGCACATTGCTGGGGAAATAGGTTGGCATTTTAGCGCATTCCTTACACCAGGGAAGAAATGAAGTTACGTCACCGAACCATAATATGAATTTTCTGCCGGAGTGGGTACAGGACGAGCTCCGTAAGAATTCGGCTGCCGTAAGTTCCTCATCCTCTCCCTCAGGAGAAAGGAAATACTTTCAGAGAAGATGAACGAGCATGCGACGTCAAAGAGCCAAGGCAAGGGATGGGGGTAGAAGAAAGGAAAGTACTGTGGTCAACGACGCTACATTAACGGCGAAACGAAGATGAAAATTTCTGGTCCCCTAAACTTTCCTTCCAATACTTTTCAAAGCCACGTGTCAGTTGATAGGAAAAAAAAGTGGGGGAAGGTTTCGACCAAGAGTACCCCCCTGACTAACGACGGTTCGTCTTGTCTTTAGGAGATTAACGACACGGAATTTCTACTTGGAAGCCTCGCGTCAAAACCATGAGAACTAACTTTTCGGTACCCTCCCCCCTCTCCCGAAGCGGCATCGAAACTTCAACTTGAGAACAAGTAACCAGCATTATGCCTCCTTCTTGGTGGCTACCCCACGGTGGAATGCCTCGCTGACAAAGTCAGTCCTGATGGAGACATTAATCACATCTATGAAGTGAACTGGGGTGCTGTTTTCTTGTTGCTACGCAAGGCAACAATGGGGTAGGTCGATAAGCCATGTAACTTTGAAGAAATAACACTCTGGTCTCTAGAAATCTATTCGAACTGCACTGCATTCTCTGGAATTTAGCTCTATTTACGACCTAGAATCAATCAACATCCATATTTCTAAAATTTTGGGTTGCTGAGTGTCTTTTTTTAACAGAGTCTATGAAGCACATGTCCTGAACACAATTTCGACAGGTATCTTGGGTAATCACCGCCATCTTGGTTTCAAATATGATGGCCAGCAAACTACACCTGCAGGTTTTTATTTTCTGAGTAAATTATTACTATTCAACGTAAAAACGTTGAACCAACGGTAATCGATAGAGATACTTCAGAGAATATGGTGATAGCAAGTGAAATGCCCTTTTTTCAGAAACTTTTATATAGAAATCGAAATATAACTCGATTTTTTTTAAAACTTTTATTCGTCATTTCTTAACATAGCGCTGTAACCATGAACCCGATTAAAAATAATACTCGTAATTAGTACGGAGGATACTAAGATAACTTTGCGTTCCTGGAAACAAAAATCAAAAAACTTTTCACACTTTATCCTTTGGGAGCAATTTTTGAGGCACACCCCATGTCATTTCCTTCTTCGAAATAAGATTCCAGTTGGATTCTTGCACTGCTCACTTTCAAGCCAATTTTCTCCACAATCAGTAAGCCAAATTGCATAGTGTTTTTTATTTTTATTTTGAATTTTAATTTTTGTTTTTTAAGTCCACTTTATGCATATATAGGCTAATCGGGACTGGACCTATATATTTAATGGGGGATCCGAACCACCATGTGCCATCATATCGAACCAAGGATCCCTTGATTGTAAGGCGACGTCGTTAGCACTGTGTCATTAGGGAGGTCTTAATTCTTTATTTATATTATATCTATGCATAGATCAGTGACGACTTCAGAAAAATGGACAAAAAATTATATTTTATCCCAAATACACGTTTCTTGTGTTGTACTTGCGGTGTAAATGCAACTATCCTCCAGAAAATATTCATCCATTTTGTGCCATGCCATTTTTCTGGCACTTGCATAGATGTGCGTGTGTGTGCGTGCGTATTGATTTTTGAAAATATTACTAATAAACAGTTTAATAACTGCACATAGATAAAATATACGGTTGACTAGCTTTGAAAAATCTTCCGTTTAACACATGTACAAGTAGTTCTACGTAGTGTACAAGTTTGACCGCCTCCTGTCGAGGTTTTGTTAAGCAAAAACATAAAATTCCCACTGCGCCTTGCTTCTGACGGAAGATTATGATCCAAGGACTGGAAATTTTGCTGGACCCATTCCAAAATTCCCAGCCCGTGGCGGTTCCTGTTTCGTCCGTCTGTTTGGTTGAATATCTAATTCCACTTCATGGAATTTATACACAGGGTCCTCCCTTTTTTTCGAAATCCTGATGCACGAGATTACACGATGAGACAACTCGTTTCCATATCATCATTCAAACTAGTCCCCCTCTTCTCCGTTGCTTGAGATCCAAGCATCTACCAGTAAGAATACTTGAATGCATTCCTGCCCGCAAAAGGAACTGGAAACGTTAGAGAACGAGGATCTACTCCCGAATATCGCAAGACTTGTCATTGTTGCCAACTTGGCTCTTCTGGGATCAAGTCTGGCTCTTTTGCACTTTACTTGAAATACTCTAAGAAGCTTTCTAGCTCTGCAATGTAGCCCTTTTTAGCACTGGCAGTCCTTTTACGATTGCCTATAAACACACATGTAATGACATAACGATATTCCACCACCAACATACAAACAACACCTTTAATTCACAAGTTACAGCTTTACCAAGATGAGAATACCCATGTGGCGCTGTAGTCGCATTCTCAACCTTAGTCGAGCAGAGGTAGCGTGGACGATGCAATCAGCTGCTTACCATGTAACCTGCAATTGCCTTGCCCAAATGCGCGGCATTCTTCAACACATTGTCGTCACCTTTAGTCGGTGCAACGTTTTTGTATGACCATGAAGGGAAAAACCGAACACAGCAACAGTGGAGACGTAATATCTAAGGTTTGTGAAGCTTTTGCCAAATAAGCAATGGAGGGAAGTTATACACATGGCAGCACGGTTGCACTCTGACGTATAACCGTATCGTAGGGGAAGCGATAGGAAAAAAAGAAATGACTGTTCGCCCTAGTTTGCGAGTTTCCCAGGGTTTTTCCATCTTGGTTCAGCTGTATTCGCCAAGGTGCGAAATCCTAGGGGGGACAGGGGGGATTTCCCCCACCAACAATCTTGGCGTCAAAAATCCCCCCCACCAAACAAACAAAAGATAAGCAAATACTTTTAATTTCAAATATACTTTACTAAGAACAATATCCAAAAGATAAACAAATTTGTGTAGTTGTCAGTATTGAATGAATTCTCTCTCAAGAGATCATTAACAAATCTACATCAATACGCTCAATAAAAGTACAACAAGAATGCAAGAAAATAACAACTATGAAATCTAATTGATTTATCATAAAGCACAAACTAAACAAAAACTTACAAATAATAAAACCACTTGAACTATTTTATAATTTATTAATATCTTTAACCAGTTAGTATAGGAATTAATTAGCTGCTTTGCAATATCTGATATGTATAAAAGTAACAAATTAATTTCCTTTATGTAATTAATAATAATATTAATAATAATATATTTTTAATTGAGTAATTTATTTTTACTTTTAATAACATTACAAATATGTATCGTATAATTTACACATATGTTTGTGGGGGAGGGGGTTTGTAGATGAAGAACTTCCCCCCTCCACCAGTTTTCAATGATTTCGCACCCTGGTATTCACCATGTGATGAGAGAACATTCGTCCAGCCATTTGTAGGCCTTCAGATACCATCAAGTCACCGGTGTGAACTGAAAGAAAAGGGAGGGGCCTGCCCGAATTAGCAATGGTTTTTCTCAGTTGGGAAAGTGGTCAAAGACTGTAATGCGATGATACGATTCCGCCATGTCAGGAGAGTATTGGGGGTGTGCAAGAAATTCCGTACCCAGGTCATAGATGTTCTTTTGGATTTGCAACTCATGGAGTCTCGCATTGTCCTGGTGCAGATCATGACCCTTCGATTGGCTAATTCTGGCTCATTTTTTCCTTAAAGCTGTGTGTTGCAGGCGAGTTTCTGACAAATAACATCTGATTGCATGCGCCATTATTTTTTTTAACTCAAAACTGTAGTAAGACAATTTTTTCGAGCATTAGAAAATCTAGTTCTTTGAATATCCTATTTTGAAATTCGATTTAGCTGCTTTCTACAAAACTAATTCAGCAACACTCATTGTTGTGTTGCTTCTCTTCCCTTCCCCCTTCTTCCGCATTTTGCCTTTGGCCTCCTCCAGCTCCTCCCCCTTTATCCCTCCCTTTTTCTCACTCCAATGAATCTGATTCGTTCTCCGTAAACGTCGTCCGGACGTCTTTTAAAACCACTATGTAAAGCCTTCAAAGAGGAGGAAACACAATGCAACGTCTTCTGCTTGGTAAAAATGGAAGAGCCTTCGCCTGCCCTTACCGAGGTGCGTCTGCGCAACTGAAGATGACAATGGAGAACTGGTAAGTGGTTTCAGGTTCGAACCATGGTCAAGGCATGGATGGATCATTGTGCTCGTCTCAACATCCATTTCATCTTCATTCAAATCTAACTTCATGTTAATATTTGGACCATCAAAACAAAATTGCATACGTTCTGAAACATTTTTATGATTCAAACTGCATATTGTAACATGGCACACACTTCATTAAAAATGCAAGTTATTTGTTCTGGACTCCAGAATAAGGGAAACAAAATCTCGCTTCAAACCAAATACCCGTTCTGCTAACATTGGACTTGCCGACACATTCGGAATATTTAAATTATAAATAATAAATTAAATTATAATAAAAATAATAACAGATCTCACACCTACTATTCAGTCATCGATCGCCTCACTCAGAAGTACTTAATAAAGTCCCTATAACGGCAAAAATAATCAAATAAAATACTATAAATCAAGTACCATGCAATATTTGTCTATTGTTATATGTATGTTACTTTGTCATGTATAAAATAAGATAAATCAAAAGGCGGGATCCGTTAAATTCATGCAGAGCACTAAGCGCATACCCTCGAATGTATGCGGGTAGAGGCGGATTTACTACTATTACAAAAATCCATTTTATCTATTTACCATCCTAGCAATCACGATTAACCCAAAAGGCAGAAAAGCGACGTAAGAGAACAAAAGCAGAAATAGAAAAACATTAGAAAATAATATGTAGTCAAATGTTTCCCCAAACCACTGGTTTTCAAAGGTTTATTTTGAAGTGTGAAAATTTTGCCATTTAATGGAGTTCTAAACAACAGCAATGTTTCTTTTATTATTAATTGTTCTGGAAGCGTTTATTTTCTCGTTTTGTATCTCAAGTTTCAAACTAACGATCTTATGTACAACTTGGTTTCAGTGGGAACCATGAATCCGAACCTCGTGGTTGCATACATAGAGGATAAAATTAAGTTTCTCTACACCATCGGAGAGGACCCACGCAGGAATCGAACCAGGATCTCTCGCGTAGCAATCAGACACCATACCGACTGAACCACGCAACTGTTATTATAATAATGAGTTGTACGGTGAATATATCATCAGTTTAATCTCAGCTTAAAATGTTAGTCTTGGATTAAATATTTAACTTTAGATTAAATATTTAATCTTGTGTTTAAGGATAGAGCATATTTGAGTTGGTGTTTTAAGTCGACTTTATGCACAGTAAGGCTAATCTGGACTAGACCTACAGTTCATAGTGGGATCCGAACCACTATGTGCCTCCACCGGGTATCGAACCCCGGACCCCTTGATTACAAGGCGACGACGCTACCACTGCGCCATCAGGGAGGCGGTGTTTAAGGATAGATTCGCGAGAATAAAAAGATTTCCCTACAGGCGGGTTATTCTACATTAGGAGGGGAAAATTGAAATATTCCTTCCCTACGATTCTCTCAGCAAACTGTCCTGAATATTTTAACGCCATTTCTAAACATAGCCACTAAAATAAAATAAAAAAAGGAAGTAAAATTCTAAATGGGTTGTGGGGGTGAAATGACTGTAAATGTGTTAGTTTGATTTCGCAGCGTGGAATCTGCTCGGATCGTTTGTCTTTTCCTCTTCTCGCTCCTCCTAAGCAGCCTGTTACCGAACCCCCCCCCCCCCGGCCGGCCCTCCCCAAAGGAGTCCTGGGTTCAATCATTTCCCCTTCAATCACTAGCAGCTTCCACATCCGACGGATGCTGATCCTGCATTCCTAAACCGTTCGACCAATGGGACTTCTCTCCTTAACGGATTTTTCCCATTTCTGGACCCCCCCCCCCCCCAAGCTCTCCGTTTCCGTTCTTCACTAGTATTTCCATCATCCTTCTTCTTTCGTCCGATTCCTACTGTTACCCCCTTCCCCTCCCTTCCTCCCTTTTCCCTCTGAGCAATAAAAATTTCCAATTTTCTTCGAGGCTAGACATCCACCCACGAAAACCATCGTAAAGTAAGCTTTAAAAATCTCTTTACGGTCATCCGGAGAGAGGAAAAAAAAAGAAAAGGTCCCTACTCTGAGAATTTGGGGGGTTCGGACGGAGGGAGGGGGGTTATCCTTTTTGAAGTGTACGTTTGTAGTACGTTTGGCTGTGGTGCGGTACTACGAATGTCCTAAGGGAGTTGATAAAAATGTAGCTAGAAAAAAATTGAAAACTTAATGCATGGAGAGGTGATTTTAAAGTCCAGTTTTGACTTTTGGGCATGCTCATATGAAAATACATTACATTTTGGTCATGTTGAGTTTAGGCTTCCTCTAATAAGTTCGTGCTGTTGTGTATAATGATATGATTGGTTTGGTTTATTTTACTTTGCTTTTCTGTCTTTTGGCTAATCGCGAAGAGGAGGACGAGTGATGATAATGAAAGTGATGAAGGGACATTGTGTTTTATGTCTACTTTATGCACAGATAGGCTAATCGGGGTGAACGTACAGTTTAGAGTGGGATCCAAACCACCACGTACCGGGTATCGAACCCGGAGCCCTTTCATTACAAAGCGACGACGTTACGAGCAGGCACTTACCTAAAAATATATATCGGAAGGGACCCCTTACGGTCGATACTCGGTAGAGGCACATAGTAGTTCGGATCCCACTTTAAACTGTAGGTCCAGTCCCGATTAACCATACTGTGCTTAAAGTGGACTTAAAACACCAAATCAAGCTCAAGCTCAAACGAACCCTTACGGTTATTTCGGCGGAAAGTTACCACTAATCCATGGATATGTCGATGTCTTGATTAGTATCCATGTAGAATATCACAATTATATATTCTGTCAAAAAAGTACCGGGAATTGTTAAATAAAACGCACAATTTTCCTTTATTCATCAATATTTATTTTGTCGCCTTCAAAGTAGGCCCCATTTGATGCAACACAAATATGCCAGCGTTTTTTCCAGTCTTCGAAACACTTTTTATAGGCGCTTTCCGATATGGCCTTCAGCTCCTTCCACGAATTTTGCTTTATGGCTTCAATCGAGTGAAAACGGGTACCCCGGAGCGGCAATTTTAATTTTGGGAACATAAAGAAGTCTCACGGGGCCAGATCTGGTGAATACAGTGGTTGATCGATGGTATTTATTGTGTTTTTGGCCTTAAATTCGGTCACAACTGTCCTTGTATGCGATGGCGCATTATCGTCGTGTAAAATCCACGAATTGTTCTTCCACAGATCTGGCCGTTTCTGACGGATTTTCTCACGCAAACGATTCAATACGGCCAAATAGTATTCTTTATTGACCAAGTAAATGCCAAAACATTCCCCGCCCGGTAACGAATAAATAACCTGTCAGGACTTGTTCCTAGAATATTGTAGAATAATGAGTTTATGCAGGAAACGTCTAGGACGTTTACCTTTAGCGAAGTAAGCGAAGGTCGAGAGATGGAAGAAAACCAGGTGAGGAGAGTAGGACGGGATCTTTTGTTGGTAATCGTCTGGAGGAGCTGGAGCCATAAATTTATTCGTTACCGAGCATTGTAAGTTACATCTTCACCCTCATCTGCCATTCTCATTGTTCAGTCAGAAGTGTTTAAATCTAAACCATGGGTTTTACAATTGTTACTAAATGCTAAGCTAGGTATTCACACCTGGCTCTTTTAGGGCCGTCTCTACCACCAAGTGCTACAATTGGTGGGGGTGAGTTACATCCCTTGGTCGATTCCCGCGTTCTACAGGGTGGAACGCTACGTGGTGCAGATGCGGGATTTTCATTTATTTCAAATAAACAAATGAAAATTGGAAGGATAGGCAGCGATAAATGGGTTTTCATCCATTTTCTTTCTGTTTCGAAAATGGAAGGAAAATAAGTTCAGCTATTAATTAATGACATTTCAGAATTGTTTTCCCCGCGTAAAATGTTCTCTTTATGTTATTTGGGGGGGAGGCTTTATTACGCAAAGTGCGTCACTATTGTTAATGATGTTCAATGTCGATCCTCGGCTTTAATTCAGAATCCCTCCCCACTCTCAACCCCCTACTGATAGGTTGATCGACCTCAAGTCAGGGTCAATGACCTGCCAAATTTTAAAATGCAGGGGAAAAGAAAATAAGATGTTTTCTTCGGTAGCCACGGGCGACCAGGGGATAGCCCTGAGCCCCTGTCATTCCGCTCCTGGTAGCGCCTTGGTTCGCTCGAACGATGCGACCAACTCCCACTTGTACTTTGTCTAGGTGGACTCCAACCTTCGTGTTGGAGTAACTATCAAATTGCTATGAATATATGTGAAATAGAATGACAGGAGTAAACTGCCGCTTAGGTGTTTAGGTGGTCGAAATGAGATCTCGCCATCGAAGTTACCGGCAAAAGTGGCCCTTCATCTAATCATCCTTCTCGTCGCGATTAGCCAAACGTTGCAGAGACGCGACGCTAAATAAAAAATAAACAGATAATACATTCATGCATGCTCTCTTTCTGTTGTTTTTACTTTATAATATAAAGTTTAGTTGAAAATTATTGCCTACTCAACTTGGACTATTTTTGACAAGAAAATAGCACCCAGGGCTTGACTTCCACGACAACCTCGTTTCTACAAAATGAAAGTGGCCCTTTTAGATCCACACCACAGAATATTGTCATTACAGTCTATGCGTTTTCTATTTCATAGTTTTATTTTTATACTCACTTGTGCATCAAAAGTTTCTATTTATTTTACAAATTATATTATCTATTCAGTTCTTCTTCATTATTCTTCGTACTAATGAAAATAGTGCATGTTTTGTTTTGTCGTACACTGTGACGAACACTCTGACGTCAATGAATTTCTGGACGTGGACAAGGTTCTAACTAAATTTGCCGGATAATTAACGTCGTTGAACACTTGGCTAATTTGCATTGTTTTTTTTTCTTTTGTCCGAGGACAAACTGTGTTTTCAATTGGTTCTTTGTAGTGGTCAGCGAGAGAACAATTAACTTCATTGAATGAAATATTACGTATGTGCGTACGTGGTTTAGCAAATGTTTGTTTAGAGTCAAAGTTTTAGAGGAGAAATATAAATTAAAAAATTGAATCAATCACATCTGAAGTTGGTATATTTTCAATGTCCTCTTGCCATGATTTAAACCTGTTGTTCACGTTGCTGAAAACTCTCGGTCTATAATGCTAAAAGTAGGTGTGCCACGAGGATGGAAATTACCCCCCCCCCCCCTTCCTGTCTGTTCACCCTTTACACTGCAGAACTGCAACAAGTCATATTGAATCCACGGTTTTACGCAGACGATACCCAACCCAGTTATACTGTTCAGGTAAATACGCAACATCACGAGAACACAATCTTCAGTCACTGAACATGGCCAATAGCTGGTGCGTATCTAACGATCTGAAAATCGATCCAGAAAATTTCACTTTCAATATCACAATGTCGTTAATTTCAAATATCAAAATCGAAGCAAAATAAATTATTTGCCCATTGTCATGAATAAAGCTGCTAAAAATCTTGTTCAGGTCTTTGAAGAAATATTTGATTGGACCGAGCATGTAAAAACGCAGTGTACGAAAGCTCAAGGAACGCTCAGGATTTGTTCCGGCGACTTCCTCCCTGTGGAATGCAAGCAAGGACTCGTCCAGACATTAATTTACCCAATTTTTGACTCTTGTGATAGTGTTCATGGACCTCAACTCTCGCAAAAGCTCAGTAAAAAAATACAAATGGTGCAAAATGCGTGTACTAAATACATTTTCCAACTAAAAAGGTGTAACTAACCACATTCTTCCGATTTTAAATAGTAATATTATGGCAAACAGAAGCAAGGTGCATTATCTCTGTTTCATTCGCGGCGTATTGGCAGAAGGTAAGCCGCAGTACCTGTTCAAGAAAATGCATCCTCGTAAGGACGTCCACTCATATGCTACCCTTAAGCGGAATAATTTCAATTTTCCCCAACATGCAAACACTGCCTGCATATCATATTTCTCTTTTTCGGCTCCTAAAGCATGGAAAGCATCGACAGTGCATGCATAAACAACCCTAAACGTTTTATAAATAAGTACAAGATTTACTCTAAATGGAAAACGGCAGAGTTACGGTACATGCTGAAAGTATCAACACGTCCCATGTGAAATTTCATTATTAATATATTTTGAATTTGGATTTAAACAGCCTATGTGCTCGTTTAATTGTTTGTATTTCCTACAGGTATATATTGTTGTATGTATTTTTAATGAGCAGTATTGATCAGATTGTAAAAGATCTTCCCGACGAGACCGCTCAAGACATACGTCGAGAAACTTATATGGCCCTTAAAAGGGCCGTTCCACCTAGACCTAACATTTCTCCAGCAGAGAAATCCGCACTCAAAGCACTAAAAGTAGACATGGACATCCTCATATTGCCAGCAGACAAAGGAAACGCATCAGTTATTCTCCAGACTGCAGACTAGGACAAGAAAATTTCAGAACTTCTAGCAGACTCCACATACAGGAAACTTCCCCGAGATCCTACAGCAGCAGTTGAAAGTAACACCAGAACACTTCTGAAGAAAACTTCATTGCCGAAACCCATTCAGGACAAATTGATACCAAGCGGAACAATACCACCACGACTGTATGGACTGCCAAAAATACACAAGACCGCAGTGCCATTAAGACCGATCGTCAGCACCATTGGACGCCCAACGTACAGACTTGCAAAATTCCTGACAGCCCAGCTTCAACCACTGATAGGCAAATGTGAACATCATGTGACAAACTCCACTGAATTCATCAAGACACTTCAGCAGATCAGAACATCATCAGATGACATCCTAGTCAGCTTCGACGTAGTGTCACTCTTTACCAAAGTGCCACTTCAAGATTCACTTCAACTACTAAAACGCCACTTCACACCTGAAATTATCAGTCTGTTCAAGCACACACTGACGTCTACCTACTTCAGCTACGGTGGACAGTACTACGAACAAACCGACGGTGTGGCAATGGGCTCCCCACTCTCGCCTGCCATAGCCAATTTTTTCATGGAGAACTTTGAACACGAAGCGCTGCGCACAGCTCCGTTGAAACCCACCGCCTTCTACAGATACGTCGACGACACCTTCGTCGTCTGGCCGCACGGTAAAGAAACTCTTCAGCCATTCTTAGATCATCTAAACAATCAACACCCAAATATAAAGTTCACCATGGAGACTGAGAAGAACAACAGCCTGCCGTTCCTGGATATTCTCATCAGACGCAAGCCAGACGGATCCTTGGGACACAGTGTATACCGGCAACCGACTCACATCTATATCTCAATGCCAACAGTTTTCACCAGCCATCTCAACGAGCTACAGTTCTCTCTACTTTATTTCACCGGGCCATCTCTATCAGCGACGCGGAGCATCTATCAGAAGAAATACAACATCTTCGCACAGCTTTCAAACAGAACGGGTACTCGGAACACAACATCAACAGAACATTAAAACGAGTACTGTCCAAGAAAACCAGCACACCAGGGAATCCGGACACATAGGGGAATTCAGACACGCCAGGAAATCCAGACACATCGGGGAATCCAGACACATCGGGGAATCCGAACACACCAGGGGACACGGACAAAGCTGACCAGAAGATAGCCATCCTTCCTTACACAGGAAATCGCTCTGGAGTTATCAGCCGAATTCTAAAGAAACGTAACATACAAACCATTCACAAACCACCTCCGAAGATCAGAAGCCTACTACGCAACCCCAAGGATGAGCCAGAACTCAAAACAACGGGAGCCTACCGTATTACCTGCAAATGCGGGAAAGCATACATTGGGCAAATGGGTAGGACAATAGAACAGCGCTGTAAAGAACATCAAAGCTCCATCAAGTATTTCCACCCTGAAAAGTCGGGACTAGCAGAACATTCAATCAACATAGACCAGATTTCAGCAACACAGAAATCATAGCCAAAACTTCAAATTACTGGGACCGTATTATGAAGGAAGCAATAGCCATTTATGAAGAAAAAGACAATCTTAATCGCGACTCGGGCTCGAACTGGACCCAACCTGGTTAGCGCACGTAGCAGACACGCCACTCGATTGGTCCGCCATCTTCACCGGGACCCCCCCACGAACGTATATACACCGGGTTGACGCTCACCTATTTTTGTGGGAGCAGGAAAAGGTTTATTATCCATTTTGCCTTGACTCATCTCACTCAACAGGTCGCTAGGTGCCGTGGCTTGCCGCGAGTTGATAGCTTCCTGGAGATGAGGCCTTGCTCGAAAAATGTTTATTATCCAGAACTGCACTTCTACCCTGAATATGAGAGTGATGTTAGCTCTCGAAAGCTTGGAATCATTTCCCCAACTCATCTGGTCAATAGCCTGAGAGAATCTGTTCATCATTCGTCACCAAGAAAGCTTCAAGTCTTACTTCAGCTAATACCTATTTTTACGTGCTGTCGTGTACAGTTTACTATCACTAAATTTCTACACCTAACCAATATGTTGTACAGTACAGGTAAATTTGCAAGACATCTAAAATAGTTTACTATTAAAGTATGTTGAAGGAAAACACTTTCCATGTACCAGTGCAAGTAATGTAAGAAATCGCGAACGTCAATCAAAAGACTTTTTCAAACTTTGTTATAAAACTACACAGAAAATACGAAACACATTAGGTTAAGCTTTTTTATAACCGTAAACAAAATATTTGGTAACCTTTACTAAATTTAGTACTTTGGACTAAATGTTTTGGTAACTGTAAGCAAATGTACGATTTGTTTCTGTGAATAATCATTTGTTTGTCGCGTTTTTAAACAAATATTTAGTTATGCGAATCTATTGATTGGTTATTCCAAACAAACTTTTGTCTCTGTGCATTTTTTAAAATATAACTTTACATAAGATCGAGAAACGACCATGAATTTTGACTCAAGACTAGTCACAAGACGGCGTTCATTGTAAGAACTCTGAAAAATATTAGATGTAACAACTTGCCCCCAGCACTGAATCTTCCCTTATGCTTTAAAAAAAAAAGTAGAATTCTGACGTCAAATAATTTTTAATTAGGACACGCGCTGCCACTGATCAAAATTACACTTTTAATTCAAAATAGTACTGTAAGTATAGAGATTTATGTGTAATATTTGCTGTATGCATAAACTTATACACTGGCTATTGCTATTGTCACAACAAAATTGCACAATTCCCGTACTTAAAAGAACAGCTAGATTATTATTAAGATCCAATAATGCGACGAGACTGTTTATGAACAGACTTAAAATATTACGTGCTGGAAAAAACGGGAAATGGCATATTCCTGTCCTCATGAAAGTGTTCGAGCACTAAGCACCACTCCTTCCCCAAGCAATAACGCGAAATTCCTTGGAGTAATATCGGTTTATTTTTCCTGGCGTGGAACGTTAATTGGAAAATATTCGGCGTCTTGGAAGGGCTCTCAGTGTGATTAACTGTATTCTCAGCGCCCTTTAAGGACACGAAGGGCTGCGGTTTCCAGTTTTACGGTAAGACCCTTAATGACAATATGATGAAACCGGGGGGTCTCGTGAACGGCGGATCATCGCAAGGGAATTGTGAACATTAATGGAAGTGGCCAAAGCGTATAGTGTCCATAAAAGTGTCGTTTGTGAGACGACTATATCTGCCTTAGCGGCGAGAGGTACTATAAGGCGCGGAATTGATCCCCCTCCAACCAACCCCCCTGAAGACGATAAGGAGTGCAAAGTTTTGTAGGAAGGGTGCGGTGGGGTTGTACAAAGCAGAGAAGTGGCGAATATTGCAATATTCCTAAATTAGGCGCGTTTTATAACGTATTAATTACACCCGGATTACGACCGTTCTTTATAATCGGTTGGGTCTTTATTGTGGAATATTTCGGCGCTGATTAAAATTGCAGTCCACGGGAAGGGGCTCTTGTAAATCCTACTGGATATTTTTCGCAACAATCGAATGTGGTCGGTCCTTGTACTTACTTACGGATGTTCTGTCGTACAACGGTCTCTTTCTGTGTTTCAAGTGGGGGATGAACCGAGCAGTAGTGGCAATAGTGGCCTCCCGGGGATGGGGGACTCTCAAATTGTTGGTCTCCTGCCACATAAGGAACCTTTGTTCTAATCTTGGTCATTTTGCAGGGCCTCCCCTATGGCTTAACGTGTTCTGAACGGCATCAGCAAAATACTAAATAATTTTCATTATAAAGTTGTTCATTAAATATTTGAAAATACTGGCGTAGTAATGATGTGAGGTACGTATCGTAAACTGTCACTGTAAGATAGTTTTTGAAAGTTACAGATTTTACCCAATCCCCTCATTTTCTGTAGTTGAAAATTACCTTTCGTGTAACATTATTATGAAATTTCTCTTCAACATAAAATGTTTAAAGTCAGAGATCGTTAATTTTGTCTTCAAGTTACATTCTAATTACCTGATGAAAAATTCTGTCGTTCGTAGATGTTAATTTCTTGTACTACATGAAGGTCTTTTACGTGCTTGTAGTTTTTCTTCTTTTGTTTAAAACTTTCGTCGGTTACCTTTTCTCAAAGTTCGTGAGCATATATCGTTGTGAAAGAAATTTTGCAAGACAAACTGTAATGAGAAATTTTTCGGATCACTGGCTTCAAAACACCAGAACTACTCAAAGTTTTCTGTCGCAAGAAATCTCGACGACCCCCCCCCCCAACCCCAATTCTCCTTTCTCTGAGAGATCGATTCTGAGATAATGTTTATGTAGAACTTCAGAGAAGACAAGTTATTTGTGTACTTACATTTGCAAGTGTTGTGCATTTTCTCGGAACAAGATTGAGATTTGTTTATCACGTCTCGATTCCTTTTAATAGGAGTGCATAAAATAGAATGAAGGACGAGAACTGAAATATTCTAAATAAATGATCTAATTAAGTTGCAGTTCTCTGTGAAGGTCCCAAACTTGGAAAGTCTCGGTAGATGAAATGAATGTAAAGGATCTTTAAATGTTCAATATATATTCCGAAGATAATAAAAAAAGACTTAATCAGTGTTGTCCTCGTGCGTTTCAGATTTCATAACTCTAACGTATATTTTGAGAGAATTTAGTTCACTTTTGCAACCGTAATGCATATTTGCATGCTTTTTTAAAAAGTGTAGCGTTATTTCCGCCTTGTTTGTTATGTTAGCGACGATTTTTAAATCTTGCACTTTTACAAACAGTCGAGCACACTACATGTTTTCAAGTATAAAAAAGTATATCCTAAAATATTCAAATGCCTGTTCGCCGGAATGGTAATATCACTAATTTCGAAGCAAATTAAAACTAAATTTCACATCTGGTAACAGATTTTGTACCGCTTAAAGATGTAATTTTTATCAGTACCTATTTACTAATGAATAGCCAGTGAAATATTGTATTCCCGCCATAAATTTTAGCTTTAAAGCGCGCGTATCAGTCAAGCAGCCAATCAGCTCCAGTTCGCTACCTGATTGCTCATGCTCATCTGCTTGTTTTAAGTATAAAAATTGTATCCTAAAGTTTTCAAATACCTGCTCGCGAGAATGGTAAAATAATTAATTTCGAAGCAAAATAGAACTAAATTTCACATCTGGTAACAGATTTTGTACCGCTTAAGGATGTAATTTCTATCAGTACCTATTTTCTAATAATAGCCAGTGAAATGTAATTAGTTTGTATTCCCGCCAAAAAATTTAGCTTTAAAGCGCGCGTATGAGTCAAGCAGCCAATCAGCTTAAGTTCGCTACCTGGCGCGCTTTCAATTGACTTGGCGGGAAGAAGTGGTTATATCTCACAGACTATTGAACATCCGTGTTGCATATGCTGTTGGCACTTCTTTTTCTTCGGTATTCCTCGTCTATTCCCCCCATTCGGATACTGAAAAACCTTTCCATCCAGCGCAAGTGGAGGACGCAGAGAAGAAATGCTTTTTGACGTCAAAATTATATTATCTGCTTCACGCTTCATTTCTTTCGAGCCACGAACGGAAAAGTCTCTTATTTTATTTTATCCCTACTGCTGCTGTATTCAGATTGGGAGTTCCACCAGAGTATGGGAGGGAGAGAAGGAAAGAAAATAGAGGTTCTGGTGGAATGGTTGCAGCCCCTGCGCCTAAATCGATTTCAAACAGGTTGATGCTGGATATATTATTAGATGCAAATGCACTTAGTTTATCTATTTAATCTCCCAGTTTGCCCCCGTTCGTAGATCGTGCTCTATTTTTGTGGGTGGTAGGTAAAGTTGCTTGCAGATTGGAAGTGAATCTAATGGGAGTTTTTAGCATTCGACCTTGTTTTCAGAGAGATGCTGGTATATTCATAGATTAGGAATTGCAATAGCTCCTTTCATAAACAATGGTTCCGTGCAAATACTGGGCAATTCGTGAGATGTGAGACTGAGTTAGATTAAGTTTAGAGCCCACTTTATGCACAGATAGGCTAATCTGGCCTGGATCTACAGTTTAAAGTGGGAGCCGAACCACTACGTACCTCCATCGGGAATCGAACCCAGAACTCCCTTATTACAAGACTACGTCATTACCACTACGCATTGGACAGTTCATATAATATCGTCTTGAATTTGTATTTTTTTCGTAATTATGTTACTTTTTTCTAATTTGGCTAACCGTGACGGTGAGGATGAATGATGATTAGGCCAATTAGGTGAAACTGGTGAAGCGACACTCGCAGAGAAAAACTCATGTCCAGACCGGGACTTGGAAACGGAACACTTTTATATATTTATTGCTGTTATTTCTAGAATCGACACGAGAACGAGACTGAAGTTTTAATATAGACACCATACCGAGAACTACATAAGCTTCCATCTTTACGAGACGAAACAAGATTATGCCATGGCACGCCTCGTCTCTGCCATCCGTACCTTCAGTTGCGGCATTTTCTATACGACCTGGTTTCGTTCAGAAACTTGTTTCATTTTGTTACAATCTCATTATACGTTGTCATAATCGCAAATTTCGTCCTCAAAATATGCTAAAAATGTAAAATTTGGTTATCTTGAAGAGATATTTTAAAATGATAAATTCTAAAAACATCATGCATTCGCAGATCATGAGAACAAAATTGTCCATTCCTCCCTAACCAGTTAGAATTTATCGCAAAGGAGCCCGGGTACACAATTCGTCAACTCTTAAGTAACCTCCCTGTCAACTTTGTAATTTGTATGTAAATTGTATCCCGGTCTCAAAATGGATCAAGTTCCCTGATATTGTGGTAGGATGAGTGTTCGTTATTAAGAACTCCCTCTTTTAATTAGTTCATCTTTATTGTCTTGCTTCTTAATCCTTTGGAAGATGCAACAGTAATTATCATAATATTAAATTTGGCACGTTTTCATTTTAATTAACTCTTCAGAGGAAAGAAAGACGATAGAAGGCAATCTAGTTATTTTATCTTTAATTTTTTTATTATTGTTTATCACCGTAAATTTATGTTTCCTTAATTTTAATTAATTAATTAATTTTAATATGTACCTACTCAGTTGGAATTACTTTTGTTTCCCAGAAAAGTTAATCAGAATGAAACTTTCATTCTTGTTTCTATTATTTGTCCATAAGGTACAGAGATCTTCGCTTAAAAAAACTGAAGTTGTTTTAACGATTGTGCACAAAGGTATTGAGTGTTGGTGGTTTTCGTTAATAGTTTCAACTTAATTCGCCTGTGCGGTAATATTAGAGTTAAATGTCTTTGGAAAAATTGAAATTTGTTACATTTCGCAAAGGTTGGATTTGTGTTTAGAGCCGACAGCAGGGTGTTCAGAGTAACTGTTACAGTTACTTGCTTCAAAAAGTAATTGAGTTACAGTTAATCACTTTAAAAAGTAACTCAGTTACAGTTACTGATTGAGAGGCAACTGCTGGAAATTTTCTTGCAAGCAAAATATACACAATCAATGATTTATATTTGTAGTATAATTAACAAATGAAGATTTACATGTGGTTTATTTATATTTCTGGTACATTATGTAAGTCTTTCATATATTTATATTATTACAACAAATAAACGACGAGAGAAGGAGTCAAGTCAGTTTTGCTTAAATTATTTTCCTGGACTACCAAATTCCAAATAAATGCAGCAATCCACCAAAACACTAAAGTCCTTGTGCGCAATTAGAAACTTGTTCAAAATTTAGCATGCAACGAAGTGTAGCCTCTTTCCTTAAGGCGTTTCCTCGAAAATCCTTTCCCCTTAACATGCAGATAAAAAATGTTAAAAACAGATTTGCCAAATTTAGCTCTTCCCCTACGTTCCAATTTTTCAAGTTAATACTCATGTTGAAACCGAAAACCACACAAAGATTGTCATCTTTTCCGAAGACACTGCCTTTACAGCTTTGAATTTCATGTTATTATTTTCAAAACCGGAAGTGCAGTCGCCGCCAGCGCTAAGGAAGCACAGAAATGTAAACATCCTGTGAGTAGCGCCCATATGGAAGACCAATTTTGTATTTCCCAGATGGAAAATGTTTCTGCGCTACTGAACGCACTTATGCACCATCCAAGTTTACAAGTTCAGCCCCCCCCCCCCCCATAAAAGAAAAAATCCTGCTTACCCTAGCGGTTGTGTGTTCAGTAGGGGTGTGCGAGACAGATACTTTGGGTCGGGAAATTTTTTAAATCCCGACATTCGGGACGGTGAATGTTCGAAATTTTCCGAAGCTCTAGAAATCTCGAATTCCTAATCGTCATTTTCACCTTAAGTGATTATTTTTGCATTTCTGATACAAAAACTAACAATTTCCGATAAGTTCCATAGACATTTACAATGCAGAAAACGTCTAAAATTAACGAATTTTTAAAATGACTATTACTATACTTTTCGGGATCCTACACACCCCTCGTGTTCAGACATTCAAATTTGATTGCAACTCCCACAGTTAACTTATATCAAGAGGTGTGCGGGATCGGGAAAAAATTTCCCGTCCCGATCCCGACTTCGGGAAATGAATTCCCGACTTCTCGGGATCCCAAGCAGTCGGGAAATACCGAATGGTCATTTTAAAAAGTTGTTAATGCTCGACGTTTTCTTTTCTGCATTTTAAATGTCTGGAACTTACCGAAAATTGTTAGTTTTGTACCAGAAATGCAAAAACAATCACTTAAAGTGCATAGGCATGCGCACGGGGGAATCCTAATCATGGACGTCCGCAGATTTTTCCACGGAGGGACAAGCAAGGAATTTTTCCATTTCTCCATCCCGATAATAGTGTTGTCCCCTCAAAAAAAAAAAAAACTTTAATTTGAAATTATCGCATTAATGTAAATTACTATGGCTGAAATCATATTATACGTGTGAAATATATACTTTTAGGTTGACATTCGATTTCTAAGGGGGGTGTGGCCATCCTTGCCCTCCCCTTCCAGACATCCATGTCCCTACATTATTATTATACTTTCACCTAGAAATTTAGTGTAGACGAATCTTATCGCCGTTATTAAACGATATCATACTCTTAAAGAAAATGAAGTATTTTCAAGCCGATTAAATTTCAAAGCAACTGCGAGGGAAGGGGGTGCAGTGGCGCAACTACAGGGGGAATGGGCATTGCTCCTCCCCAACCTTGGACGGAAATCAATTCTAGGGGGCAAACATTGAGGTAAAAGAAAGCAAGACTAGTAGAATCTAATAGTAGTAGGACAAAAAAAAATACTCAAGATGGAATTAGTTTTCACGTCTTTCTTGCATTATTTCTTCCAGACGGCCAAAAGCACCTGCAGGGGACAGAAAGAGGCAATTGCCATTCTCGATATCAAATTTTATACAAATAAAAATACATTACGTAAAATTGTTTTGCTCGCTTCGCTCGCAATTTCAGCTTTTCTTAGTCTTGTCAAGTTCAGACCCGTAGTTAGGGGGCGGCGAGGGTTGGCCGTGGGCGCCGAACAATCCAAATTAAAAAAAAAATGCAAAAGAGAATACATGTGCCATATTAAATCGATTTCGTTTAGAGTTTGCAAAAATTTGGATCTAAAAATTTTCTTGCTCGCAATTTTATTGTTTTCTAGAATATATTGTAAATTACCAGAGAGATAAGTTATAACTACTAAGTATTTCAGACTCTTGCTGCTAAACAGCTTGGTCTTAAATGCATGAACATAATTGTTTGGAGGAAAAGGAACGCAACACATTTCAGAGACAATTTATTTATTCGTTATGGTGCCTCTATTTTGCTACACACTAGGGATGGCCAGATCCGGATCCTCGCGGATCCGAAATCCGGATCCTAAAATTTTTCGGATCCGGAATTTTCAGATCCGGATCCGGATCAAGTACTTTCGGATCCGAATCCAGAACTTTCGGATCCGGATCCAGAACTTTTGGATCCGGATCCAAAACTTTGGGATCCGGATCCGGTACTTTCGGATCCGGATCAGTTTTGCCATCCCACATGCGCGCGCTTCTTTGGAAAGTAAGAATGTGTTTATAACATATTCTCACCTGCTAATATATATATATATATATATATATATATATATATATATATATATATATATATTAGTGTGTGTGCGCACGTGCGCGATTTGTAATTAATTACTACACATACAAAGGAGGTCTAAGTCTCCCTCTCCGATTTCCATGAAACTTGGCAGGTGTATAGAGGGGCCCAAAGGAAGAAATACGTGTTTTTGTGTTTCAGCTAAAAAAACTGTTTTAGGGGGCAACCCCCCCCCCCTCAAATGTCAAGATGAGGAGAAATTGAAGTGGGGATCTGACCCCGAAACTACGTAAATATGGCATAGGAAGAAACAGGGGGCATAGGGCCTCTCTATACACCTGCCAAATTTCATGGAAATCGGAGAGGGGACACAGGGGTCAGATGATCCCCACGTCAATTTGTCCTCATCTTGACATTTGAGGCGGGTTTGCCCCTAAAACAGTTTTTTTTAGCCGAAACAAAAAAAACATGTATTTCTTCCTTTGGGTCCGTTTATACACACACCTGCCAAGTATCATGGAAAGCGGAGGGGAACATAAGGGTCAGATCCTCACTTCAATTTGTTCTCATCTTGACATTTGAGGGGGTTTTGCCCCCTAAAACTGTTTTTTAGCTGAAAGAAAAAAATACGTATTTCTTCCATTGGGTCCCTCTATACACCTGCCAAGTTTCATGGAAAGCTATTAAATGTTTTATTTTAATTTGTAAAACTGTAAGTGCACACAAATTGTATAATTTTTGTATAACATTTCTATCTTGTATGTGTTAAAGGTTTCATCCTGGAATGGAAAGTCTCACATTTATGTGTGTTTCCATTTCCAATACATTCGAATGAATACATATTCGTTTCAATGGTATTTACAAAATCACCTCTGATATTTTATGTTAAACAAGTAAGATTATTTTTGTGCACGTGTGTGTTAGCCGATGCGTAACAAAGTATTTTAGGAACAACACTTGAAAAAAAATCTTGTAGGACTAACTAATAAAAAAATTCTTTGTAATCGAAGATCATAATACCTTTTAAGGTGTGGTAATATTATAATGGGATTGAGATACGAAACTCTCGGATTCGGATCCGGATTTTCGTATCCTGAACTTTCGGATCCGGATCCAGATCCGAAACTTTCGGACCCGGTTCCAGATCCGTAACTTTTGGATCCGGATCCGTTTGGCCATCCCTACTACACACACACGCACACATATATATAGTATGTATATGCATATACCCATCAATGCAATGAAACTACAACAGTGAGATACAATTAGTTTTTTCTTTCCCGACTGAACTTTCATCAAGGCTTTTGCCTCCCCCCCGCCCCACTAATACGAGGGTCTGCGCAAGCCTATGTTAAAGTGAAAATGACGTGTAGAATTCGAGATTTGCAGAGCTTTGGAAAATTTGGAACATAATTTTTCCCGTCCCGAATGTCAGGATTTAAAAAAATTCCCGTCCCGACCCAAAAAATTCTGTCCCGCACACCCCTACTTACAGGTCCGTACCCAGGATTTTTTGAATGAGTGGCCAGATCCGAAAATGTTATATATTATGTATCTATGTATGTATGTATGTATGTGTATATATATGTATATATATATAAATAGTTTATAAAATAGTTGGAAGTGTTTAAATGCTTTTAAGTATTAGATTTTATTTAATTTTTGCTACACCTTAGTGCTTACATTCAATTATCTGAAGTATTCAAATAGTTCTTTGTTCCGCAAATTAACAATGTTTTCAAAATTTCCTTTAATTTTCTTATACCAGCGCTATTCAAAAGTCATAATTCTGTTTAGAAAGTAATATATTTATATATTTAATGTTGCGTATTAGCCATTATTATTACAATAAAGAACATGTCTAAATGTGAGTTAACAAAAGGATGAACGTCGTCGCCTTGTAATCAAGGAATCCCGGGGTCGATACCCGGTGGAGGCACATAGTGGTTCGGATCCCACTTTAAACTGTAGGTCCAATCCCGATTAGCCTTACTGTTCATAAAGTGGACTTAAAACACCAAATCAATCAATCAATCAAAAACAAAAGGAAGAAACATTTTCGTATCACGACTGCAGTTCGAAAAAAGTCGAGACAGGGATTAAAAGTAATGGACTGTCTCGGCTAAATCGGACGTCTGGCAGCCTTGCATCAATGGTTATAAAACTGAAACTACCCAACATTTCAGACTACAGACTTCTACTCAACAAACATGTCATATACATTTATGCAAAAACAAAATTGAAATCTTTACAAAATTGGAAAATCGTCGATGTTATTTTCGTTGCTTTTTATAGGTTCATATTGAAATATTTCATGGTTCGAGGGGGCATGGCCCCCGTGGCCCCTCCCCTGAGTACGGGCCTGCCTGCTTATATCATCTAAACATCGAGTATTGCCAGAGTGAAGAAACGTGCTCTCGATTATAGCAGTTATATCGACATCAATGTGACGTTGTGTTACAATATGCACCACTTTCATCAGAAAATTATCTCCGTCTCTCATGAATTGAAATATTCTGGTTTACCTAGAATTGTTTGTAACTGTATACATTATAGTCGGAAATTTTTAATCGTGGTTTGTCCATTATGTGTAATCGAAGGCCGTTTATAATTTACCTAAAACTCTTTTTATCATCACTAGTGGATTGATCGAACCTTACTCAACAGTTCCAACACTGCGCTGTATATAGGATGATCAAACTAAGTTTATGATGAGGGAATACCAATGGAAATTTGAAGATTTTTCTTGACATGCTCGAACATGAAAATCTGTTCCCTTCCCTTCTCTCCGAACAAAAATTTGGCGGTAAAGATCTTTTTGTTTTTCAATATTGTTAAGGTTTTTCTTCTGTGTCATGCAGGTAACATGTTGTGATGAGTCTAAAAATGCCGTTAGCTATATTTTATTGATAAGGTACGGAACAGTTATAATACAGACATGAGTAATTTGAAATTTTCTTTGTCGGAATGAGTGTCAATGGTATGACATTCACATAACCACAGAAAAAATAAACGTAGTATAACCCATGTGATATTTGTTTATAGAAAAATTGAAGCATGTATGTGCTGGAGCAGGTGTTATTTGGTCAGTCTTTCAAAGCAAACACGACGTGGTAAGTGTGCAGTAATTTAAGACGACAATGTATCTTTTTAAAAGGTTAGGTTCATAATTGGTAACAGTTTGATATAGCCAAAACACATTTCACGAGTCCATTTCGTTTTTTTTTTACATTCGTACTTACCTGTTATGCATTGCGAAACATTATTTGGTAAAACTGTCAAGCCGAATCGGATTTCTTCAAATTTACAGGAGAAAGTACTTACGAATTGAGTTTCTGTGTAATTTCGGAAGGTCATAGAAGTGTTTTCTCACATTTTTCAATGTATTTGGCCGCTAATTCATGTATTTTTCAATAATAATGTCCGCCCGATGCACGAAAGCTGTTGCTTGCATTTCCATCCAAGTACTTGAACAGGATGTTGCGAGTATCTCGTGACGTAATCCCCGGTAAGTGTTTCCAAACACACAGTTTTTTCACCATATTGCCCAACCTAAAGTAACCTAACCTAACCTTAACGTGATGGTGCATGGGGCTATCGTGAATGGTTTTTTGGGGCTATTCGTGGATGGTTATACGATACAGAATGGTTTTGGGGGCTATTCGTGGATGGTCATACTATCCCGAATGGGTTTTGGGGCTATGCGGGAATTTTTCTGTTAAGAAGGTTGAAACACTGCTTTGCCGTTTGAAACACAATGCTAATCAAGATTTGCCCGCCATTTTGCGTGTTCAGGAAGCAAGAAAAGAACGAACAATAATTACTCAATATGTCGACAATAGATACTAATTTCGTTAAAAAAAGTGAAATCCCCTGTTTAACAATCTTTTGCAATGCAGAATAAGTAAGTACGACACTTCCACATAGTACACCCTGAACTGCAGACTAACGAGACTCTGGTGACTGGCCACATGGCCAGTATAATTTTGTTTGTGTTGTCCTGTGTTTTGTCCTTATTTGTGCTGAGTGCTCCTTTACAGCCTCAGCTTTTAACGAAAGTCTGAAGATTTTAATATTTTATGATTTTAGAGTTGTTCTGTGTAACGATAAGGGGCTGGATCCCGTATAATGTGACGGGTGCAAAATAGCCTTAGTGCTGACACACCCAAAATTTTAAATTCAAATTCAAAGTATGAATGTCAACAATTACAGAATAAACGAGTTACAGCCGATTCCCGGCTTTGACAGTTTTACCCATTATTTAAGGTGGGATTTTGCTTTTTTCACTGAAATAATTGTAATTTTTCACATTACGAGTATTTATTGTTCGTTGCTTTTTCGCTTCTGTTACACGCAATATGGCGGGCAAATCTTAACTAGCGTTGTCTATCATCTGTAGGTATGCAGTGTTTCAAACCATCTTAACCAAAAAATTCCTACTTTCGTGTTACAGATTATTTTTTTTTCCGGGTTCCAAACCCCTCGGACCATGCATGCATAGCCCCACACACCATTTACGGATAGCCCCACAAACCATTCATAAATAGCCCCACAAACCTTTCACGGCAAGGTTAGGTTAGTTTGTTAGGTTAGGCAAACATAGTTAAAATTGTCATGTTCTGGGAAAACAATGGCGTCGTTGGAGACACTGACCACGGGTTATGTCATCGAACGCATGGAACATTTGGTTCACGTAGTCGAAGGTAATGGAGGCAAGAGCTTTTGTGCATCGCAGAGACATTATGGTAACGGTTCAGATTGTTTTATGATTTCTCCTAGCACAAAGACTAATTATCGTAGAATTTTGGAAATCATTGTCACACGGAATTTGAACCTTCCTTAAAGTAATGAGTGCTGCTTGGACTCAAAAGAAGTTATTTATGTTGAAAAAAACAACTTGAAAATTACCTTACGAACTTCTCATGGACAAGATATTATCCGTCGACAAGCAACAGTAAATATCGTAGAAGCGTGCGACTGAATGTAGAAGTAAATCGGAACGTTAGTAGAATCCATTTAGGGACTTTATTTTAATGCTAAGAGAACCAAACCTAACCTGCCTAACCTAACCACGAAGCATATATTGAAGAAAATATTAAGGGATTGCTAAAACTCCGCAGTATGTGTTAACAGACATAAATCGAAATTAAACCATGTAAAAATTGCATTCGTAGCATGGTGAAATTGCAATAAAACAAACTGAACTTGGACCGACATGGTAGTCAAAAAATACATGTTTCACCGGCCGAATAAATTGAACGAAGGGAGAAAACACTTCCACGACCTTTCAAAAGTCTACAGAAATTCAGTTCCGTAAGTACTTTCTCCTGTAAAATTGAAGAAATGTGTTTCGCCTATATCAAACTGTTACCTATTTAATAATCTGCATTTACACAAGTTGTTTGAAATGTTAAAGGCTGTTGATTTTCACTGTAGGCCTATATAATATTGATGCAACTGTTTCTAGAGAAAATATTAATTCTATTTTATGCCTGCAGAAACTACATTTATTTTATTATGGCTGTAAATGGTAAATTTACGAGTACCTCTGTTTTTCTGGTTGCTGCTAAGTTTCTTTTTCTCTGTAATCAAAGGCACTACCGTAAGTGCAGTATTTTCGTACGTATTCTTGTTTGGAATTAATAATAATATACTATTATCATGTGTAATAGTATAGTATAAAAAAAAGAAGTACTTTATCATTTATTGAACTATACTGTTGAATTACCATCATTTTTAAAAATTGTCCAAACCATTGACACACATTGTATAGTAACCTTAATTGCACAATTTTTCAGTACCAGTTTCATAGATCGGAGACACATTAAAAGTGGATATTTTGTGTTTCGCATGGTTTGTACTTACCAATTATGTATTGCGGAACATAGTTCAAGGTGCCATTATGCTTTTTACACGAAATCAAACACAATTTTTCACATAGACAGTAAGTTTTGTTATTCCTTTCTTCGCTTCCGTAACACAGGATATGGCTGACTCAGCTTGACTAATGTTGTGGTTATGCAGTGTTTCCAACCTTCTTCACCGAAAAATACCTACTATTGTGTTCATCACATATGCAAATTGTACATTATACACGGACAGCTGACGGATAGCCCCACGAACCATTTCCAGTAAGGTTAGGTTTGGTTAGGTTAGGCAAGCATAGTTTAAAAAAAGGGGGTTGGAAACACTGACAGGGGGTTACGTCATCAAACGTATGCAGCATCCGATTCACTTAGCGAAAGCAATGGCTCTTGTGCGTCGGTGAGATATTTCTCTCGAAAAATACATGATTTCCCAGTCAAACAGATTCCACGTTGAAAGAGAATACCTCGACGAATGTCGGAAACCTTAGAGAAACTCATTTCCGTAAGTAGTTTCTTCTGTAAAAATGAAGAAATGTGTCTCCAATATACGAAACTGTTACCCAATGTTTCTATTAATTCTTGTGCTGGAAGTATGGGAAAATATTGTGAAGTTTTTTTTTAACTTTTGTTAACATGAATGTAAAGATAATAAAATTTGTTGAATGTACAAATTGATAGTAAAATTTGCCGAATGTACAAATTGCTTCACCCTTTGAATATACTAAAAAGGTACTTACAGGCTGGAGCTTTGTTCTCAAGTGGTTGCCAGCCATCATATTGAAAATTCTACATTCTATTTTTAAATGCTTTGTGAATGGCATCTGGTCACTTATTCCTATGTGTATCTTGAATGTTTGATGGGTACTCCCATGTTAAAAAGTTGATAAAGTTGCCTGCAAGTACATCAACCGTGGCACAGTGAATTTCAGAACCAGGTAAACTGAGAATCATAAATGAGGATTTTTAATTAGTATTGCAGGACTATATTATTGATGAAAAACAGACTTAGTGTTACAATTGCTTTCAAATACACTACTGCAAGTTACCCGAAGTAGAAAACATATCGGCATTCTCATATGGTCTATATATTGACTTTGAAAATTAGTACAGGATATTGACTTACCTGGGCATTTTGAAGGACACACTATGGTGGTCATTAAAGTTGTTTTTTTTTCCTGTTATAAAATATAATGGTTTTGTGATTGTCTATTTGTGGCCACCAATAATAGACTACAGCTACTCATCGATGTCCTAAAGGGGGTGATTAAAAAGGATTTATACCTCTACATTTTGTATCATCAAAAGAGTGTGGATATTCAACTTGCTCTTTTCAGAAACCATTAATAAAGAATTTGCACTGTAGGTGCCAAAGTCACCCCAGTTTACAGTACAGAATAAGGTATTGTATAGTTTTCAGCATACTACACAGACACACACAAACTTTGTAAAGAGGTATGTAACAAATGCATTGTTGTAGCTATGCTTCGAACATACATATGCATATGCAGATCTATAATTCAAGTTCTACCAATGGATATATGTATCGAAATCAATCCAAAAATCAAGTGATAATCAGAAGAGTTAATCTTTTGAAGTCTTTTAAAGATTCAGTGTTTAGGAGTATCTAAGCTAAGGTGACCAGACCAGTATTAACTGAGACAGTCGTTTTTTGAGTGTCCCGATTTTAAAAAAGTGTAAAATGGGATGCCAAATTGTCCCCTTTATGTGATAGTAACTTACTGGCATAGAATTACTTCGCAACACTTTCCTTACTATGACTATTACAACAATGAATGATTTCTGATTCTAAACAACTGCTTGGTTGGAGCACAGTGCAGTACATTATTTACACAGTATTTATATATTTATTTTGTTTTCAAAGATAAGTATTTATGAAAACAGTTTTATATTAAAATATGTACATTTTGCCATCCCGTTTTGTTGTTTTAAAACTATGGTCACCTTAGTCTAAGCAGATATTTTTGCAGAATTATGTCTATTTGAATATTCAGTACTATGAATATTTCTGGAATAGATTACATTATTTTTTTTTATTTTCATAAAATATATTTTGTCATGTATGAAGGGTATGATTGCCTCGTAAGTGAAAAACTTGTTTTTTTCCCCACAGCTTTCGTCTCTCTCATGGTGGCAATGTATTTGTTTGGAAATTTTCTGAGGGTCTATGAATGTACACATGTATATTCCAGATTCTATGTTAATGTGTGCACAGTTTACGTTGGAAACCAATCATGATTGTTCTTTGCTTGCATGCTAATTAATGAAAAACATTTTCTTTCATTTTTAGGTTAGAAATGTTGAGAAATGTTAATATTTAGAATTGGTGGCACCTGGCGCAATAAGAGAAAAATATGGATAAAGGAACCATCAAGAAAGTTACAGTCAAAGACTTCGTGTGAGTAATGAAATTCATTTTAATAAACTAGTGATGCACAAGATATTTTAATCACCTGCAGTTCTTGAAATATGAAAGTGTGTACCCCTGGCACTTGTCTTCGTAGAAATTACTCGTGAATTGGTTCCCTGGAAGTAGAATTCACCATCTACCTGAAAGAATCTTTGGTACATATTGTATGGATTTTGTTTTAGCCTCAAATGGCAGAGTGGGCCAACTGTTATCTTGTACCTGTAACTGCCCTGAGTATGGCTGGGATATCATTTGTCCAAGGAAATGCAACATTATTTTAAAGTATAGGTTTCACTGAAGGTTATGTTCAAAATGAAATATTCATAATAAATTTTAATTATTTTTCTTACACTTGGGATAATATCAGGTGTAGACAAATACAGAGCATTCAGTCACCACAGCACCTGGAAATTTTCACCTGGTACCTGAATTTTCAAATTCAGTTGTATTTTTTATGTGTATATATATATTTTGAGTTGGTTTGTGGAAATTTCCATTACTTTTTTTCTTCAAAATAACGAGTACAGTATGTGTTTTTTAACTATTGTGTGTTTTCCTTATGTTTATAATTAAATAATGTTATTACAAATTTTTACACTGTTGCTAGCCAAAATTTAAAATTTGCAGTGATATGGTAGAGCCAGCCATATGTTTCAATGTATTGTGTAGTTATTCATGTTCTTACCAGTAGAGTCATGCATGCATGCATATTGTTTAGGAAGGCCACTCTGTTGTAATTATTAATTACTTTTAATGCAATCTTGTATTAATAAATAAGATATCTTAAGGTGACATTTCCAAATGTGTAGCTTTATCATAATTGGATTCATGGCTTTCTTAGACTGTATTTACAAAATATAAGTAGGATAAATAATTTTAAAAAATTTAAAGCTAGTGCCTGAATTATTTTTAGTTTTGTCTGCCCTTGTGCCATGTTTCAAGTATAGCTGTTTTAATCACCATACATTACCAAGGCCATGCTTTGTTTGATTATTCTGTCTTTGATTTTTAAAGGACGTACAGTTATGCCTCCATAAACCCTGGGCCGAATTTGAACATTATTGTTGGTCCAAATGGAGCTGGAAAATCGACCATTGTGAGTGCTATCTGCTTAGGCCTTGGAGGCAAGCCTAAGATGATGGGAAAAACTGGCCAGGTAATTTCTAATTTGGATTCAGTGTTAAATCTTGTGTGTGGACAGACAAAACTAGTGTAGAGCCTAAGTTCCAATTGTGTAATTTCAATAATAATAATTACACACACATTTTCACCATGAATTAAATTCTGTACATGTCTATAAGAACATACTGAACAGATTTTCTGATTACTTAACTGCATCTTATACAGTGGTGACCGAAATTGTGGACATGTTTTGAAATTCTCACGTTTTTCTTTTTTGAATGCTTACAGAAATTGTTGTTTTGTTTCGGTAAATATGAATATCTCATTGTAAAGAGAATTTAATGCTGAATTTCATTTAAACAGGTTGGGTTTGATAGCATGTTCACACTGTTCCTATTTATGCATTTTGAGTAAATGAAGGTTGTTAGGTTTGATCACCAGAGTGATTTGAAATGAGAGAATAAATTAGCAGCAATTTGAAACCATGCTTACTTGCACAACCTGCTTTTCACAGAATATCAATTTTGGAAACTTCGAAACATGCAAATTCGTATCTCCAAACTTCAAGCCTTACTTCCACACTCGTTTTTATTATTCTAATCACATAGCTTATTCTCCGCACTTGTAAAAATGATGCAATCAGTAGGTATAGAGGTGTGGTTAACACCATCACTGTAATCAAAGATTCCTATGCCTCACTTCCCAATGGGGAACATTTCAATGGTTCAAAATTTTCCTAAACTTATTTGTAATTTCTTAATCCACTTACTGCATTCTAAAAGAATAGCTTTTTCTCATTTTTCTTCCCTAGATAAGTGACTACATCAGGAGTGGTTGTGACAAGGCCACAATAGAAATTGTTCTGAACAATCCTGGTGGAAATGACTACACTGTGACTCGTACCATAACCAAGGAAAACAAGTCCATTTGGGCTTTGAATAAAGCATCTTGTTCTTATCGACAGGTAAGGCATGTAGCTACTCAGAAATATATATGTATAATAAGAGTTATGGCAATATTTAATCACTGACGTGTGTGGATTAACATGACATGTCCTTCTCGGACGTATGAACATAGTGTTGAAGTACACCATCCCACCTTATATGAATCTTGTTGCTGGAAGTTAATGGAAGTGCATGTGATAATTTTTGTGCTGGTGTTACTGTGACTTTTAGTGCGTTTCTTTATGATGTACAATTTTGTTCTTAATTGCATAATCAAGATAAATAGTTTCTGAATCAATATGTTAAAACGTAAGTCCTGAGTTTTGTTCTTTTACTGCAAATCTTAATGTTTTCCCCTGCCCTGGGAGGTATCATGCGTATACCAATATAAAGTCTCATGTTGCTCATTCTCAATTTGTATTGAGATAAATATATTCTTATGGCTATTAATATCCTATGGTTGAAACTGGCACGACCATGTCAATCTTGTAGGATCAGCTAATTTTCAGGCAAAACTCACAAATGTTAAATATCCTGCGAATCATGCAAAAGTCCGAAATACCTATTGATATTTTGAAGAAAATCTCTTGTAGATCGAAATGGTATAATAATATTGAAGTAAATTTAGAAATATTCTGAATACATTCATATTGTTACAGTATTCAAGTATTAGTGTCAGTTCCTGGTGGTGTTGGTTAACCCTAAATAGATTGTGATTTTTTTTTTAACATAGTACATCTCACTTATACATAGCCATAAGCGAGTGAAACTCATTCAGAAACATCTTGAACAAATTGGCATTGTTTCCAAAATTTTATTAAGGTTAATTGATACACAGGGGTCACAACCAGTCTCTCCCCAATCTCACTAATAAGAAAAATTAAATTATATTTAGCTTTGCCCAGAATATGCATTTTTCATGTGACATTTAGGTAGGGATATGACAGATTAATCGGTATCAGCCAATATAGGTTGATATATATTGGTATATATTTTATAATTATAATAATAAAATGGTTAACATCAAAAATGAGAAATATTATTACAATTACAAAGTATCGTGAATCAAACACCACAGATTCATTAGAGATAGAGCTGTGCCGATACCACTTCAAACAAATAACTATACTGATGCCAATGCTTGGAAATTGTAGCATTTACAAGTTGTTGAAGATCATCATCCTTCAACGTTTCCTGTCTCTGGCTGGGTTGACATAGAAGTCAAGCCTCTCCATTTTCTTCTGGTTTTTCCACCATTCCTCTCTTTCCACGGTGTTTCGATCTTGTCCTCTTCTCCTAGCACTCTCCACTATCTGCTCTTTGCACCTTCATCTTGGTCTCCCCTTTGGCCTTATTCCCACTCCTTGTGCATTATCAGCTCTTACTGGTAGTCTTTCTGCATCCATCCTCTTCATCTGTGCCTGATCTATTCTGTCATGGAGCTTCACCACCGCCCGCTGACTGTTTAATCACCCCATTCCTTATTCTATCCCTTCTAGTCTTCCCCAATATACTGCTTAAAAATTTCATCTCCACAGTTTGCATCTTTCTTTTGTCCCTCTCTGTCATTGTCCAAGTCTCCGCTCTACACATAATTATTGTTGTATGGTATGTATTATATATTAACCTTCATGCATTTCATAGGTTCATCTCTGTTCCATATTAATCTTTGAAGGCTTTGATAGAGTCCAGCTCCCATTTGTCCTCTTCTGTTTACCACCTTGTCTATTCTTATACTTCTCTAAATTTTGCATCCTACTCTCCACTACTCTCAACTCTTCAGTGTCCTTCTTTATTCTTGGTACATTCCTGGGTCTGTTTCTTAGTTATTAGCACCACACTCTTTTCTGCATTGAATTGCATTCCTGCTCCTCTGATTTCCTCATTCCAACTATCAAGCTATCTCTGTACTAATTCTTCACTGTTTCCCCATATTACTGGCCGCGGTGGCTCAGTCGGTAACGCGTCTGACTACCATGCTAAAGGTCCCGGGTTCGATCCCCGGCCGGTTCAAATCCGGGAACTTTTCTAACGGTGGAAGCGGCCCCGGTGCCTACCCAGCGTCGAATAACATGGGTACCTGGGGGAAACCCTGGGGGGTAAAGGCGGTCAGGGGCATGATGCTGATCACATCACCCCCACTCACGACCGGATCAAGAAAGTGTGGGGCGTTACCCCCACACCCCTATACGCCTTCATGGCGTGGTGCTAAGCACAGGGGAACACTTTACCTTTTTTACCTTTTTTTCCCCATATTACTAGGTCATCAGCGAACTACAGGGTTTTCATCTCTTCCTCTCCTATCTTCTTCCCCATCTCTTTGTTAATTACATCCATTGTAATTATGAAGAGTAGTGGAGAAAGAGCACTCCCCTGTTTCAGTCCATTACTTATACTGAACCATTCCGTTCTTCCCACTGGCATCTTCACAAAGCTCTGGTTGACGTTGTATGTGCTCTGCAGTCTACACAATATCTCTTCATCTACTCCTTTATCTCGTTCTGTCCATGCTATCGTATGCCTTTTCTATATCTAGAAATGCCATAATCAAGTCATTTCCATACTTGTAATGCCTTTCCTGTAATTGCCGTATGGTGAATACGATTGATTAATATTAGTTTGTAAACATTGCACATATATGAGCTACATCATAATATTAACATACACGTTATGCAATCACAAAATCCAGTTTCTGACACCAAACTACCGGTAGTACAAAATAAAAGAAACTTTGAATTTTGCATAATTTCTAGGATAAATGTCGTACATCATTATTGTGGACCACGAAAGACCAAAATGACATACAAAAGTATCGGCCGGTATTGGTGAATAAATTCGAACTTCTATTTTGTGACTCAGCTCTAGTTGCAAAGAATAGTACATTTTGTTGAAGGAACATTTATTGCTTTATATTGGATCATTAGAATATCCATTATCAGTAATACCTATCTGTAATAAATATGGCTGACCCCTATGAAACACTTCCATCTTTCTACCTCCGTATTTTTTCTTTTTTTTCTTTCTTTCAACTTGACTATCTGATGGGTATTTTGAATTAGAATTTTAAATAATAAACTAGTAACAATAGGCTTGTGTGTGTGTGTGTGTGTGTGTGCGTGTGCACGTGCACGCACGCAGAGAGAGAGAGAACAGTGGTGCATGCATTATGTTACTTGTTAACAAAGGAGAGTTGTTATATTTATTGGGATTTTAATATATTTATTTCACTTGTTTTTGCTTGGACGTTTCTTACAGATTGAGGACCTCACAAAGGAGCTGTCAATTCAGGTAGATAACTTATGCCAGTTCCTTCCACAAGATAGAGTGCAGGACTTTGCAAAAATGGACCAATTAAAGCTGCTGGAGAGCACAGAAAAAACTGTAGGTATGTTACTATCTTTTCTAATTTTTGCTACATACATTATATTATTTTAATGACTATTTGTACTTTGATGTATGCCAAAAGTCGTATTGAAAATTTTGCCTAAAAGCAGATTTTGTTCCTTTGGACACATTTGTAGGTTTTCAGTACAGAAAAAATTGCCTGTTTTTGACTGTTCGTGCTTATTTATATTTTTAGTGCACGAGAAACATCAAGGAGGGAGAGAGAATAACATTCCAATTGTGAAAAATGTCTTCCTGTTTAGGTTTAGCCATAGGCAGATCAAAAGGGAAGGAGATTTTGATTTGATTTGATTTTTGTTATTCAGCGAAGCTTTTCTTCCACTTTGGGCTATACAACAATGAGGATGAGTGATGATATGATGCAATTAATAAAGGGACACTCGCAATGGACACCCATGCCAGGTCAGGATTTTATGATGCTCTGACATCGTAGTACATTGTGCTAACCACTCCACACACGGAGGTCGGCAACAAGGTAGGGGAAGATGAAAGATTTTGAGAATTAATTATAAGTAATGGACATTACTGCAAGGTGAAAATGTAATTTTTACTGTAATGCTATTGTTATTTTCATCATCATAATAATACACAATGTTATCTTATTCACTATTATTACGCTTATCGGACAGACTACGCTATATGTCAGATGACACTGAAATGTTTTATTAAGTTGTTTTTTTATGCCATACACAACAATCTAGAGCTCTTTACAGAGAAAGACCTATGTTTTCTTTCGTGTAGTGCTGGGTAGTTTACCATTTGCATTGCTGTTAAGCCTTATTTTCAGCACACCTCCACAGGCTTCTACAGTGCACACTTTGGAAAACTGAATTACAGCACATGTCTATATGTGATATTTCATTTGCTCAAAGTAGGAAAGAGGCATTGAAGAATCATTAAATTTACTTGTAGCACTTGTACCTACTTTGAAGACACTGGCTGTGGTGGTAGTAGTGCTGTCCAGTTTTGGGGTGATTGGCCGAGAGTACCCAAAATGCACTGACAAATGACCGACCACCATGCAAACGAAGTCAAGGTGGGATATAAGATTCACCTCCCGTGAGGGTACTCGGATGCAAGGATCGAAACAACGTATACGTAAACGACACAGAGAAACCGCTCAATTCGTGCGAGCTCCCCAATATCTCTCTCCAACCACTTCTGAACAATCTGAACCTCTGCTCACTGTGTGTAGACCGGAAGCAAAGTACTATCGTACTGTGCCGAGCCTCATTGATCAACAGGAACAATTGTCTTATTACAACCAATAAAGTGAAATGACAGGAAGTGCTTCAAATTCTTAACAATAACATTTAATGATGGTGAATTTTACGCAATGAATTTAGCATTTACAAACACCATCTTTGAATGTGTCCCCCACATAACATCAAAATACTCCCTCCCTTTTGCTAATAATTTCATTAAACCCAATCTGAACACAAAGAGACTAACATATATGGTGTCCAACACTAGTAACTGAAGACTCTCCAATCAATAAATCTGCCCAAAACAACATGATTCACCTTCTACTGAGATTTTTTCGGGTCCCAAGGAAAACTGCCCCTGAATCATTAAGTGTTCTGCTAATCAACTGCGCAATGATCCAATTAATCAAAAATTGTACCGAACTCAACATTACATTCTTATTTCCCATACACATTTTTTATTCTCATTTGAATCCCAAGCATGATCAATGAGTAGTTCAAATGGATTGCAACAAGTATTATAGTTCTCCACAGACACTGATAGTAATCACTCCACTTGACGACATACCTGTGCTATTGGAACGGTCCTCTACTTCGAATCTGTCCCGTCATTAGATTTGGCCTTTCTCTCTGGGAAACCTCTGGAACTGGACAACGTCACAGGCAATGAATCTTTCTCCTTCTGGTCACAACCAGCCTCATTTTCTTGCAGGATTTCTCCTAGAACCATGGGCCGATAGTCGATCTGGAACTCGGTTTTTTCGTGCAAACTGGAAACCTCTCGGATACACAGCAGGGCAAGTGACAGTCGTCAGAAACTGAACTCGGGGGACAACTGCTGCAGGAGTCAAAATTGTGTGTTGGATTCACACTGGGAAATTCCAAATCGCCGATAATCCATGCAAATCCTGGAACTGCTCACTGGGGCGAGATCCCGGCGTTTCCTCACATTTACACTTCAATCCTGAAGCGACTGTTTTCGACGAAGTTCAACTCAACGGGGATTGCACTCGACCAAGAGAGTGACTGTGGGAGAAGGTCGAACATGCACTGATATGTCTGGCTGCACTTTTCCGCCGCTTGGCGAAGCTGCTGACACATAATCTAGCCTTCTTCACGACGTCAATCATGAGGGATAGTACAAATCCACAAATTACAGTAGAAGACACCACATGATTGTAACGAAGATTGTAACGAAAGTGTCACGGGGAGAGTGAGACTGTCACATACTTCAAAAAATAACATGCCTGTAAAAGTACCTCCTGTCATTACACTAAAATTACTTCTGTAATGTATTCACTGCGTAACATGTTTCTCATGTGAATTGTACAATTTTTTTGATTTCAGGCTCTCCAGATATGTTTGACAACTTTATGAAACTGAAAGAACTTCGGCACAAACTGACTGAATTGGAAAATCAGGTCAATAGTTCAAATCAGAGATTGGCTGAAGAACAAAAGAGAAATGAAAGGTAATTTAATGTTACATACTAGTATTTTTTGTATTTTTCTTACTTAGCATTTTTTTTTGTCACTTTGAACTAATTGCAACTATGAGGATGATTAGTAATTAGATGAAATTGATTAAGGAACAGGAATGTCCATGTCTATGCCAGGACCCAAACCTCTGACTGTCAGTGGAGAGATTGAGAGTGCAGCATGCTTGGCCACTAAGGCAACAGAATTCCTGATATTTGTTTATGTAGCATTAGTTTTTTATCTTTCATTATCGGTTCGAAGTGTGATGAATAATGAAGAGATGAACTGGGGTAAAAAAAGACAGGAAAGTATCTTTGTCAATGAAATTATGACATGAGTACTCAATTTAGAAGCTACTGTAGTGTAGGGAGTCTGACTGCCATGCAGGAGACCTGGGGTGGGTGTTCTAAGGTAGCTCTGGAGCTCACCCAGCCTCAAATCAATGGGAACCTATGGGGTAAAGGTGGCCAGAACATGGTGCTGATAACGTCACCTCCAAAATGGCCGAGATCGGGAATATGTGCCCTACATCCCCTAAATGTGTCTTCATGGTGCTGTGTTATATGCACGGGGAACTTTACCTTACCATACTCAATGTGCTCATCAACCAGTTCGGAACAGTTTGTTTTTTATCCGTGCTTATTTGTAGTCTTAATGGCACAGTAGAAGAGAGGTTGTAGATAATGAATAGAGGAATGCATATTTCGATTTTGACGAAAACACGAAATATGAAATAATACATTCTAATGTTAATTTTTAAAGTTTCTGAAAGGTGTGAGGGACGTTTTCCTACCCTGTTTTGTCACGAAATGAACTGCAAAATGCGAAAAAGACTTAAAAAACGAAATTTAGTGTTTATATACCGACGAGACACTTTCTGAACTTTGAATTAACCTGCAAGTAATGCAATTCACAGAAAATTGATTAATTTTGCTGTAAATATTTGAGAAGCAAAAATGGACCCTTTTTACAGGAATAAACTTAATACTCTGTTAACTACATAAATGTGCTATTAGAAGGGATATATTTAGAGGAACATATTTTTGGTAAATAAAAAAGCAAAATTTCGGTACAAACACAGTCAATTTCGGGTGCAAAAGCGGTAAATGAAATAAAATTTTGTTGTTATAGCGGTGAAAAATTGGATGAAAAGTGGTATATAAAAATACATTTTGGTTTTAAAATTGTGAATATAATCCTAAATTTGATTTAAAAACTACACTTATTCCACAGAATTAACATTTCACTTCTAATAGCACATTTATATAGTTATCAGAGTATTAAGTTTATTTCTGTGTAAAGGAGTCCAATTTCGCTTCTCCAATATTAACAACAGAATTAATCAATTTTCCGGGAATTGCATAACTCTCAGGATAATTCAGACCTCAGAAGGTGTCGCATCGGTGAATAAACCCTGAATTTCATGTTTAAGAGTTAATTTCGCTTTTTGCAGTTCATTTCGCATTATTTCGTGACAAAACATGGTCACAAAATGCATCTCGCACCTTTCAAAAACATGAATAATTAACACTACAATGTGTTTTTTTAAATTTCGTTTTTTCGTCAATAACTAAATATGCATGCCTCTAGATATATTTATTTTGTGTAATAAGTGCAGTTTTTAAATCAAATTTAGGATTATATTCACAATTTTCAAACCAGAATCTCATTTTTACATACTGCTTTTGATCCGATTTTTCACCACTATAACATCGACATTTTTCTTTCTTATTTACCAAAAATATGTGCCTCTAAATAATAATAAAAAACCATTTAAAATATAAATGTTGCTTCTAATTTAAACATTTTTGGAGAAGCCCAAATTATTTTCATACTTTGATGTTGACATCATTTTTCTGTTTCACTCTAGCATTCAAAAAGAAGTGGAAGGTATATCAGAGAAGAAGAATTTGCTTGAGACAGTACAACAGCTAAAGCAAAAACAAGCATGGTTACGATATAGCAGGCAACGGAATGCAGTAGAGCAGGTATAAATTATTGTTTTTTTTTTTTTTAAATGACCGCAGTTGCTTTTCAAATAATGTATCTGGTTGTTAGAATGTGTGTTGCAGACATCCAATAATAAATGTTGTTCTGTACCCTTATACACAATGAACGAAAATGATATTAAAAAGGAAATAAAATAGTAGACTAAATTCAGGAAATGTATGTTACTCAGGGTTGCTACGCGACTGGAAAACCTGGAAAACAGGGAAAAGTCAGGGAATTTGGTTGGTCAGGGAAAAGTCAGGGAATAGTCAGGGAAATTTGCATATTTTCTGGAATTTACGCACATTTTGGAGTTGCAGGAGAACCAGTTACAAAATGAACGAACGGTTCATTTCCACTTTCGAATACGGTTCTTGTGATTCCAGTCAGATTCAGTTCAGAAACTTGCTCTTCTTGTCATTATGACTTCTAGTCTGTTACGTACAAAATTATGGTTCCTTTGCATTTCGATTCTATGTTTATTCATTCTCGGATCTAGGTTCTTGGATTCGTTACGACCGTCCGTTCATTTTGCGACTTGTTCTTGTGAACCTGTTCAAGACCGGAATTTGGAGAGGAGTAAGATTTTTTCCTTAGAAAACCAGCGACTCAAGACGAAACCTGCGCACCAGCCATCCTCACAATTTCTTGCTGAAAAAAAATGTTGCTTTAGCTTTGTGTGAGGTGAGGAAATTTCCTTTCTTCAAGAACACACCCGTTCGGAACTCGTTCTCTTTTGATACGTGAAGCGGAGTAAGTTGGTTTTCGAACAGTTCATAAGTTTTGGATCTGCAATAACTGTATACTCCTTGAATCAAAGACAATGTAATACTTTCTGCCTTGAAGAGCCGAATTTCACGTAACTGCCTGTGGTTGACGTCACACTGGATGGGTGCGGATGCGGAGTAAACACAAAGGGACTAACTACTTCGTTCCCCCCGTGAACCCGTTCTTTGAATTTGAGTCCTTCGTTTGCGACCCGTTCAGAAGCAACCTGATCAACTAAGCTCCACGACAGGTTAAGTTTACAGCAGGTTTTATGTATTAATCCGCGCGAGAACGGCGCTGAGAATCTTCCGTGCCAGTCTTGTCTCAACCGTCGAGCTGTTCATATCTCATACAGTGAGAAAATCAGCAGTATTGCAGCGGAACTATATTCTGCGCGCACGTTTTGGTCCATATATGCGAAAAGTTGCTTCAAACTTAACCTGTCGCGGGGTATAGTTCATTTGCTCGTTGTCGTAGTTTTTACATTGCAGAGATGTGTTACACCGGAGAAATTAGTGATTTTATGCAATATCTGTGATGTCATTATTCGAATATGCACGTGTTTTGTGCATGTAGAACGAATTTATTTTTTAAAAACTGTTGCGAAATAGAGGAATTAAATGTACGCTGGTCACACATTGTTGTTAGGTTAGGAATGTTGGTTCGATGCTGAAACTAATATTACGTATTTTTTGCGTGTATAATGAAATTATGCTGAAAAGTGGTGAAAATGGGCCAAGTTCCGTTTGTTTTATTACGATTTCATCATGCTACAAATGCAAATTTTACATGGTTCGATTTTGATTTATGTCTGTTAACACATACTGCAGATTTTTAGCCATTAATTAAGATTTTGTCAATATATGCTTTTGTGGTTAGGTTAGGAAGGTCAGGTTTGGTTGTCTTAGAATTAAAATAAAGACCCTGAATGCACTCTCTTATGCTTGCAATAACCGTAAACTACAAGAAAATAATCACTCTACTAAGGTTTTGATTTATTTCTACATTCATTCCCACTAGTTTACGATACTTACTGTCGACTGTAGCTTGTCAACCGGAGAATACCTTGTCCGTGGGAAGCGTGTATGCTTGCGTAAGGTCATTTTGAAGGTTTTTTTTTTCAACATAACTTTTTTCAAATCCAAACAGTGCCCATTATTTTAAGGAAGGTTCAAATTTCATGTCACAATGATTGCCAAAATTCTATGATAGTCTTCCTGCTAGGAAAATTTGAAAAAAATCATAAAACATTTGGAACTATTACCTTTTTGCATCCTTTGTCAGAAAAGTTCCAGGACTGATTTTTTTATTCTTTGCCTGTAATATTCAAACACAAGAAATGCACCTGATATGTGTTCTGAATAGAAATGGCCTTAAAAGTGTTTCCATGTAAACACACTAGGTGGCAGGGCTGTGCTTAGTAGTCCACTGTTGGCGCATTTAGTTGGAAGTTACACAAGTGTCGTGATGGACGTGCATTCCGAGCAGAGAGTTTTTGATAAGCTTGGAAACCCCTAGTGAAACATGGAATATGATACAGCATTTGGTGACAAGGCATGATCGAAAAGCCGTATCTTTGAATGTCACAAAAGGTTTCGGAAGGGCAGAGATTCAGTCCAAGATGATTCAAAGACAATGTTAATCCCATTTTTTCGTGCTAAAGGTTTGGTGCACCATTAATATCTGCCTGAAGGATAAACGATAAACAAAAACCTTTATATTGACGTCCTGAAACATTTGCGTCAAGCAATTCTGCGGCGCCGTCCAGATTTGTGGGCATCTGGGCAGTGGTTCTTATTGCACGACAATGCAAGGCCACATACTGCTTTATCAGAGGAGAAATATCTGGCCAAGCATCGTATCTCTGCTCTACCACATCCCCCATATTTACCCGACCAGTTACCGTTTGATTGTTTGTTGTCTCCCAATGTGCAAACACCGCTGAAAAGGAAACGTCATTAAGATATTGGTAGCAATCCAAACGGTTTTGTGACAGATGTGCTGAGAAGTATCCTAGATCAAGCTTTCCCTGCTTGCTTCCATGACCTCCAGAAACGGTGGCATCTGTGTATAGATAGCCAAGGGGACTATTTTGACAAAACCTAGGACCATTAGTTCGTAAGTTGAATAAATTATTTTTTACGAGCTCAGTCCTGGAACTTCTCTGACAAAGGTTGTAATAGACAGATTTCGATGTTTTCCATAATATTAAATTGGTTCCAGCACGTGGAAAACTCAAATAATGGAGATATTTGATTCCAAAGTATGGTCTGCGTAGCGTATATATTTTTTTAGGTGTATGGTTGGTCACCGGCCCCATTCACTTTCTGAATTTCCGAAATATGTACTATTTTCAATAAATTAAAAATATAATCATTAAACTTATTGCATATTTTCTAAAGGTACATGACCTAATTTTATGTTGTTTCTCATTTGTATTGATATAATTGAGGTTGTATACAGGTTATATTGTAAAGCTTTGATATATGCCACATTTTTTGTTGATTTTGTTTACACCACCTTAATTGTAATGACTTAGTGAAAGTGGGGAAGTAAAATAGTTATTTATTTTTTCATTGAATAGCATTGTATTAATCACTTAGTAAATTTTCAGCTAATAACTGTGTATATTCATATTCATAATAAATAATGTGCCTGCATATTTAATTGAAAAACATGAGGTTCAAAAGCAAAAGTCATGACGACAAACATGTCTGGAAAAATTTAATTTCTGGTCTGGAAAACCTGGAAAAGTCAGGGAATTTCATAATCAAAAATTCGTAGCTACCCTGGTTACTTTTCTCTGTAAACTTTTATCTTCTCGTATAATATCTAAGAAACTAAAAGTTAAAATATACAAAAGAGTAATTTTGCCTGTATTATTACATGGATGTGAAACTTGTTCAATTAAGAAGAACATAAATTAAGAGTATTGGAAAATAAAATCCTCAGAAAAATATTTGGACCTAAAAGGGATGAGGAGACAGGTGAGTGGAGAAGGTTACTTAATTTAGAACTGCATAATATAATGTATACATGTATAATAATATACATTCATGTCCAGATATTATTAGAATAATTAAATCAAGAAGACTTAGGTGGGCCGGCCATGTGGCACGAATGGCAGAGGATAGAAGAGTTTACAGGATTCTTGTTGGGAAACCTGATGGTAAGAGACCTATAGGAAGGCCAAAACAGAGATGGAGGGGTAACGTTGAGATGGACCTAAAGGTTATCACTAAGGTTGGAAATTATTAGATTGATCTTGCACAGGATAGGGACGAATGAAAGGCTTGCATTACTGCAGCCATAAACCTTCGAGTTGTAGAATGCGAGAGAGTTACTTAGCTTCTTATATACATAATGAACTTTGTGTGCTGAGTGCACAGTATTAGCATATTGAAAGTATCCGTTCAATTTTAGACGAAGAAACAAAGAGATGAAGCTGCAGCTGAATTGCGAGCATCTCACAGGAAGTATGCTCCCATGGAGGACAAAATCCAAGAAGCTCAAAGGAGAGTAAGAGATGTTCAGCAGAAATCCAGTGAAGCAGTAAGTATTATTCAACAAACAACCTCTATTCATTTTTAGTAACTTCATTTGTTGTGTTATTTTTTTTGTATATATTTATTCATCTCAAGCTGTTCAGTACTTCAATGAAAGTTCGTTGCAAACAATAATAAAGCTTAGACAGATTAGTCAGTACTCTTATCCATATTGATAATGGAATATACTGGTTTTTTTTTGGTAAATTTAAGGAATGCTATTTCTGTACAAAGGCGATTTTAATATTATCTCAGAGTTTTTTTTTTTTTTTTTGTGGTTTTTAAATGCAAGTAGCTAGGTTACATTGCCCGTTGCTAAATCAATAGCCTAGTTATAAAAAGTTACCAAGACTGCTTTTTTTGTGTGTGTGTGTGTGTGTGTGTAATATTTTGAATTTTTCTATACACTGCACTCTAATGTGTTGAGCGATTTCTTGAGTAAAATACATTTTTGTTCTACTTGCACATGTATTGAATGTCAACATGGTACTTCCTGTGAAAGCCCCAGCCATTCAAAACAAACTTGAACTCTCTACAATGAGTAGTTGCAATTCTACAATTTTTAGTTTTACTTGCAATTGTGAAAGCTTAGTCTTTAAAATTCATATCAACTTTTGACATTGCATTGTATTCATGATGAAAGTTGTGTGAATTACTCACAAATGTAATATAAATATATTAGTAACTTTTGTTTTGCGAGTATCTAGGTAACTCCTGCGACGTTTTGGGACGCAACTGCTCCCTTCCTTAGGTTACGTATAAATCATAACCACGTCGACCTCTCCATAGGTACAAGATATAGGATTGGTAAAATGTGTGTGTTTAAAAAACAATAAAAATCTAAAACCCATTGCAGGTCATACTACCATGCTGTTTCCCCGATTAGAATCTGCTCCTTGGAATGTTAAAACTTTAAAACTGTGAATAGCCACGGCCCACATGTGCTGCAATTGCAATACTCCAAAGTTTCCTCGTAGAGCGCGAGGTCGGGTGCCTACCCTCTCTTTCTCCTCTATTTCCCCTCCATTTCCCCCCACCCCTCCTTCATTCCAGTTCATGTCAAGTCCAGCAAGAATTCCTCTTCCATTTGAGCTTGGCGTGCTACTTCCGGTGTTACGTTAAATCCTATTTTTACGTATTCCTTCCCATCCCACTTCTTGAACATCTTCCCCTACATCTCATCGATATTCCCATCATCCCTGTTTAATTTATTCGCTCTTCCTTTCCATATATACGACCCTTCATATACATTCCTTCTTATAGGTTTTTCCTCTTCCCTAAGCACTTTCCATTTGGCGATTACATGGCCTTCGTCAAGGATATGTTCGGAGAGCCCCATCTTGGGAACTCCCTCCCTTATATCCCTGTTGTGCTCTCCCCACCGAACATTCATGCTTCTTCCTGTTTGCCCCACATATTCCTTGCCACATTGGCAAACTATTCCATACACACCCTTCATCCCTCCCTTGTTTATTTCTTCCTTTTTTCTATTTTTCTTATATCCCGTGAAATGCTTTTCTAAAGTTTTTGGAGCTCGCATCCCACACCTTACACCATATCCTCTTACAAGTCTTGATTTTCTCCGATATTCCGGGAAAGTACAGAATGCCTATATATTTAAATTCCCCCTCTTCATCTCTAACTTCTTCTTCTTTTCCTTTTGTCTTTTCTCTGTTTATTCCTTTCTAATTTTTTCCCATATGTGACCTTAGCTTTACTTAAATTTCCCTTTAACTCCTCCTCTCTGTATCCGTTCCTCTTTCCTATTCTCATTATCCATTCGATTCCTTTACGCAAATCAGCTTGGTTGTTACATAATCTGTGAGTCAGCAGGAAGAAGTTTTGAAATATGTTATTCTTTGTCTTTTTGGCATGGGCCAATTCTTTGTTGATATATAGATCTCCCGATAATGCCTTATGATGAACCCCTGTATGAATTTTGTTTCCCTCTAGTTGAATTGCCAGGTCTAAGAAACTAATCTTATAGTCATCCATCTCTTCTTTAGTAAATTTTATCCTTTCCTCTTGTTCCCCTAGGGTTTCAAATAGTTTCTCTACCTCCTCCCCCCCCCCCCCCAATAACAAGGATATCGTCTACGTATCTGCCGCAGAACTTAATTTCCCTGTTTATGAGCCTAAGTGCTGTCTTTTCGATAAAGTGCATAAATGTACTCGAGACAATTCCATTGCTAGCCCTTCTTTTTGAATGTATATCCTCCCGTTTCCCCAAAAATAGTTAAACCCCGTACACAGATTAAACCATCTAACATATTCCCATGCCACGACGACATCTATACCCTTACTTATTAACCATCTTTGCAATGCGGCAGGGGAAACAGCATGGTAGTATGACGTGCACCTGTAATGGGTTTTAGATTTTTATTTTTTTTTAACAATAAAAACCTATAAATACGGAGAAACTAGTACTCACTTTTATCCGCGAAGCTGTTTTTTCTTCTTTTTCGATTAATTTCAGTGGCCACTGCCACCATCCTCGTTGGAACTTGCTGCGCTGTTGCTTGGCGTGCGTCTTTTGTTCGTAGTTCTGTGGCTGCCGTTAGGTGCGCTGCTAGGTGCGCTGTGCGTCTTGGTGCGTCGTCTGCTATTTCCGGGCGATAACTGCTGTAGTAGTGGAATCCAAGTGTGGTGCGCTTGCCCGCTATCGATGTTTAGTTCGTGCGGGAAGTGCATTATGGCGTGCGTTTCCTTGATTTTGGTGTCTATGAGCATGTGGGCAGTGTGTTTGACTCGAACCTTTTGAATTTTATGGCTATTGTATTTGATATGTCTAGCAAGACCAGTAGTGGGTTGGGCTTTTTTCGCATCTGCTAGGTGCTGTTGGATTCTTTCATTGACAGATCTGATGGACCTGCCGATGTAATGAGCCGTGCATTCACACTCTGCATCATATACACCTGGGTTGTCAAGGGGGGAGAGGAAGTACCGTTTGTGCTTGTTCAGTTTATCAGTTATTTTGGAGTTGGGTTTGTGCGCTACTTTGATGCCAAATGGGAGAAGGGCTTTGGCTATGCGGTTGGAAGTGGTGGGATGGTAGGGGAAGGCAAACCATTTATATTGGTCGCTGGGGGTTGGTTGTGGATGGGTTGATTGTGGTAGGTTAGGGTGTCGGACCTGTATTTCCGCCTTACTGCACCAAGTGGAAAGTTGCGATTCAGTGTAGCCATGTTTCAGGGCTATTTCTGTGATGGTGGCTATCTCCTCTCGCAGATCCTCTTCTTTGCCACAGTAGGAGAAGGCTCTTCGATAAAAGTTTAGCCACACATTGGCTTTTTGCTTAGGGGGATGGCTAGAGAGAGCATGTATGTACTGGTTGCCTGCATCCGGTTTTCTGTAGACGGTGGTTGTGAATTTGTTAAGTGCACGGCTGATGGTGATGTCCAGGAAGTTGATTTTACCAAGTTTTTCATGCTCTACGGTGAAGTTGAGCCTGGGGTGGATGCTATTTAGTTTGTTCACTAGGAGGTTGAGTTCTTCTGCCTTTTTGTATACAACTATTGTGTCGTCCCCGTACCTTCCATATCGGATATGTTGTAGTTCTGGGGTGTGGAGTATCTCTTTTTCAGCCAGGTGCATGACGATGTTGGCTAAAGGAGCTGATAGCGGGTTGCCCATCGCAAGGCCCTCGGATTGGTTGTAGAATTTATCTTCAAACTGAAAGTAATTGTGTTTTAGACAAACTTCCAATAGCCTGGTTATCTCTTGTACCTCTAGGGCCGGGATTCTGTTAGTTGTCAGCCATCTTTCCACCGAACGCAGTGCTAGGTCTATGGGGATTGAACTGTACATATCTACTATATCAATGCTGGCTAATTTTGCACTGTCAGCTTGCACTATTGAAGTTACCAGATTTTTAGCATCGGCACTGTTGCGGAACACGTATGTAAGTTTGTGGTTGAAATGAGATATTTTGTTTTTTAGCCAGTTTGTTAGGTGAACTGTGGGGTAGCCAGCTATTATAAGTCGCATGGGGATTCCAGATTTATGAGTTTTAGGAATGCCATAGGCAATGCCAGGTGAAGGGTGGGGATTGAGGAGGAATTTGTGGTCTTGTTCACTAAGTATGGCACTAGATTTCACTGCATTTTTCACAATTCTATTGTACCTGTCTGTGGGGTCTTTTTTGATGACACTGTACGAGTCACTGCTTAGTTTGTCTATCACTTTCGTGGAGTAATCACCTTTGTGCATGATTACGAACTGGTTTGTTTTGTCAGACTTTAGACACCAAACATCATTGGTGTTCAGCCATTTGCCAAAATCACCTCCTAGTGAACAAACTAAATAGCATCCACCCCAGGCTCAACTTCACCGTAGAGCATGAAAAACTTGGTAAAATCAACTTCCTGGACATCACCATCAGCCGTGCACTTAACAAATTCACAACCACCGTCTACAGAAAACCGGATGCAGGCAACCAGTACATACATGCTCTCTCTAGCCATCCCCCTAAGCAAAAAGCCAATGTGTGGCTAAACATTTATCGAAGAGCCTTCTCCTACTGTGGCAAAGAAGAGGATCTGCGAGAGGAGATAGCCACCATCACAGAAATAGCCCTGAAACATGGCTACACTGAATCGCAACTTTCCACTTGGTGCAGTAAGGCGGAAATACAGGTCCGACACCCTAACCTACCACAATCAACCCAGCCACAACCAACCCCCAGCGACCAATATAAATGGTTTGCCTTCCCCTACCATCCCACCACTTCCAACCGCATAGCCAAAGCCCTTCTCCCATTTGGCATCAAAGTAGCGCACAAACCCAACTCCAAAATAACTGATAAACTGAACAAGCACAAACGGTACTTCCTCTCCCCCCTTGACAACCCAGGTGTATATGATGCAGAGTGTGAATGCACGGCTCATTACATCGGCAGGTCCATCAGATCTGTCAATGAAAGAATCCAACAGCACCTAGCAGATGCGAAAAAAGTCCAACCCACTACTGGTCTTGCTAGACATATCAAATACAATAGCCATAAAATTCAAAAGGTTCGAGTCAAACACACTGCCCACATGCTCATAGACACCAAAATCAAGGAAACGCACGCCATAATGCACTTCCCGCACGAACTAAACATCGATAGCGGGCAAGCGCACCACACTTGGATTCCACTACTGCAGCAGTTATCGCCCGGAAATAGCAGACGACGCACCAAGACACACAGCGCACCTAACGGCAGCCAGAGAACTACGAACAAAAGACGCACGCCAAGCAACAGCGCAGCAAGTTCCAACGAGGATGGTGGCAGTGGCCACTGAAATTAATCGAAAAAGAAGAAAAAACAGCTTCGCGGATAAAAGTGAGTACTATTTTCTCCGTATTTATATACTACCGCTTCTCTCTTTTCCCAATCATGAATAAAAACCTTTTTCCAATTCTATATCCTGTACCTATGGAGAGGTCGAGGTGGTTATGATTTATACATAACCTAAACGTGAGCAGCCTGAGGAAGGAGCAGTTGCGTCCCGAAACTGCAGTGGAACCCCAATTTTAAGTTCCCGGATTGTACATTTTTCTGCATTTTCTCAACTTTATGTTTGCCCACATTAGTTTTTTTTTTTTTTTTTGGTCCTCTAAAAATGTAAAATCTAGGTTCCACTGTAACATGATTCATTGCGGTCAATTTGTGTTGGTAAATGTATTGACCAGCCATTAGAACGACCTTACAGTGGTCCATATGGAGCAGCTGTATGGAAGAAGTTTTTTTTTTTAAAAAAAAATAATGTTACATGTATGTATTATGCAGTTATTGTTTCTTGCTACTGTAGTGTTAAATTTTCTTTTCATAGTTTCGAGAGAGCAACAGAATGCTTGTCTCAGTGAAAGAGAACCTTGATCGAGAGGAAAAGGTGAATGATTCAATTGCACATAATGTACAAGCATTGGAAATGAAGTTGGAAGAAGAGAAAAAGAGGAAAGATGAAGTTTTGCTTGTCCAACAGAGATTGAACAAGCTGGAGAATGATCTTCGGTCACAAGTAGCACAGCCAGGTAAATGAGTAATTGAAATTCTATGATTATACATATGGTTAAATTGCAACAATTTTCTGGACATTTCCTTCCATTTCTAGGCTATAGAATGAGTTACAGGAAAACCTCGTTAATCCGAACTTCTTCCCATTTCCCAGCCGATAAGATAGGATGTATAATGTATTTCAGTACGGATAATTTTTAATACGAAGTTGTTTACAAGACCCTTTGGCAAATCTGGTTTCGCTTAATTCGAAGTCGACACCTGCGTAAGTCGACAAGAGAAGATCGAATGTGGAGAGAGCTTGGACGTTATTTTAACTTGACCTTGGCATGTTTCCTTGTCCTAAGAGCTGCTGACAACTCGAGGGAAGCAGCCCGAAATGCTTGCTGAGACAGTGGGCTGACAGTATGATCGCCTTGGCAACCACCTGCACCACAAAGACCACCAACCCTAACGCCAACTCGTTAGCCTATTGAAACCTTTAAAATTCCACCTATCTTTCATGGTCTTTGTGTGTCTCGCCTGCAGCGCTAGTAGCAGAATTGGAGACTCACTGGTGTAGAAATTGAAAATAAACCCCTTACGAACAGATTCTATAAAAATACATCCAAAACAAGGAGATTGCAACTGATTATTGTGTTGTTGAAGTTTGAGTACTCATTGAACATCCCTCGTATTAATCCTGAGGTCTTCCTATCTATTTCCCCTGTTTTACTTAACTCAACTTCGGCAACTGGTCCTTGTATAATTAATCTTATTCCAATATTTAAAGAAGACCAATTAATTAACTTTAAATAGAATGCTAATTTGTTGAACGACCCTCACACAGAACAGCTTACCGAGGTGAGAAGCACTGAAAGGTATGATAAATACTGGTTGACACAAATTTAGACTGGATACTTAATTTGGTACACTATCACTTTGCATTTTAATTCAGCATGACATCACCACAAAAGGTCAAATTTTTTATGACTACCCCTTTATCCCTCATTAAATTTACCCAGATCAAAGTGAATGTACCTTCCCATAAGCAATCAGTTATTGACAACTGACTGGAACATGAGTTTCTCCCTGCCTAAAGAGAACTTCACATTAGTACATATGATACACAGTGATCTATGACAATAGAGTCCTTTATTTCAGGTGAAATTGGAACTGGATGATAATTTTTTAAGATGTAAATTTATTCAAAGCAACAGGAAAAAGAATATCTCAATCGTACAATTAACATCACATTACGTTAGTTCTGTTCTCGGAATTAAAAGAATATCAATTAACGAACAGAAATTTACTAGCCAAAATTTATCCTTTTGTCATGAGCAAGACACGTTCAAAGTTTCAAGAATAACACGTGAATAATCTCCTTTTTCTGGCATGACCTTTCAGAGATATTTGTTTTTAATAACAGATGTGCCCAAAAAACTAATTACAGCAGTGTTATATTTACATTCCTTCACCATAACATTTCACGCATCTCATATGCACAAACTACAAAATAAGTTGGAGGTATTTCAAATATAACATATTTCCCTGAGAAAAGATTCAATTGACTTCTTTACATTGGATTAGCATGCCCCGGGTAGAAGAGTTCAATTACCATTCATATTTGCCTTATAACAAGTATTTTTTATTTTTATTTTAGTCACGTGACACCTTCTGAAATAACCATATTACTCATTATCCACTTATACGTAGTGGTCGTACAATCTTTTTATTACTTACGTAAATCGATGTAACGATATGAGCTTGAAATTTGTGAGATTTCAGTACATTTACAACTTATTTCCAATATGGCCTCATGCTTCTCTTTGTTACCTGCACGAGGTCTGAGTAGTACAAATAGAATTTTTTTCTTGCTTGACACGGCACATGCAAAGCTAGCTAAGAACGAAGTACGGTATACTGTGGTGTTCACACTCCGGAATACTTTTGTGGGTGAAGGAGGGCAAGTCGTGATGATGAGGGTGAGGGCAGGCCGTCAGGGTGGGTGAGGTTTCATTAAAAGGAACACCTCTCAACAAAAGAGAGGAAAAAGTGACAATATTTAAGAATTCACCCCCAAATGTGCATCTTATTTTGTATGTAGGGTACAAGAAAATGTGACTGCCTCAAAATATTTGTGTATCTTAGTCTTCTTATCCACTTTTTTTGCCAGGAACAATGCCTCAGTAAGTTGCCGTTTTAGTTTCCTTTGGTGTTTTTGCTGCATAAACCATCATTTTCGAACGAGGCGACAAGGACATACAAGTGTGTTTTTGGATGATGTATCTTTATAGACGTTGAAGTACACTCTGGAGGATACTGGAATGTGCGGCATTGAGATGTAGATCGACCACGTTGTGACACACACGTTTGTCATTAGTTTAGCGTTGCTTTTCTTCCAAATTTGGCTAATCCTGACGATGAGGATGAGTGATCGTCAGATGAAATTGATGAAGGGACACTCACAAATAACACCCATGCCGGAATTCAAACCAGGGAACTTCGGTGGCGAGTCTGAAAGTCGGCCACCAGGCAAGATGAACATTTTCATTTTTTATATACGTACATCTAACTCCCAACAGGTCATCAGTGAAACACTGCTTATTGCACGTCGTTTGAGAAATGGCATATCTTTGCACCTTGTGGCTATGTGGGGTATTTTATTTTCATAAGTTGGCAACACTGTTAAGGTACTTACGTGAAATTTAGAAGATTTCGTACTTCCGCGTTGCACAATTTAATGGTTCAATCCTATTAATTTCGAAGATCCACTGTCTTCATTCACAAAAGGGTACGGCGTTTGAAGCGGAGATCCATTGATTGAACCATTAAATTGTGCAACGTGGAAGTACAAAATCTTCTAAATTTCACGTAAGTAATTTTAAACCGCGTTTACCGCAACCACCATGAACTGTTAAGGTACATGTGCTTTTGTTTACAGAAGGTCTTAAGTTCTATGATTCCCACTTTAGGTTTGTATCCATTTTTCGTAGCAAACCCTTTAATGTCACAATATTTTCCCAAAAGTCCTCCTTATCTAGATAAATCATGTGAGCCCTATGGACAAAGTTTTACCAGATATTGAATTTTTCTTGTGGTGGTTAAATGACTTGTGTTTGGAAGCTGTGCCTGCCGTAGTTTTTCAGTAAATCTTAGTGTAAAATTTATTTCCCATATTGTATTTTAGGTCAAATAAGGTAGGGTGGCATTATTTTATTTTTTGGTACTAACCTGAATGTTAGGGCAGGTGGTGTTCCAAGCATCCACAAAGGTGAAGAACTCCTCCTCTTAATGGATGATCAAGAAGTCATCATCATATCCCTGCAAAATCACACACTTGAAACTATTCTCCTTCCTGATGAGGTTTTCCATTACTTCTGTCTCCTGAGGTGGAAAAATCCATTTGCATATTTTTGTAAACCACCAAAAATCTTCAGCACTGAGGCATTTCTTGTCGATGATTAGGGAGGTAGTCTTGGATGGTTACCCCCTTCACAAAAAAAATAATTAAAATGTTTGATTCTATTTGTTTATGTTGTTTCTTTCTTTCTTTTCAGAGGAAGAAATTAGAGCCAAGGTGAAGAACATTATTGGCCAGATAGAGGCAGAGTCTAAAAGGTTAAATGATTTACAGATCGAGAAAGAAAGTTTCCGTGGTAAAAGAGAGAACTACAGTCATGAAGAAAAAGGTCAGTTTAGTTTGTATAGTATCGAGCATAATGTTATCCTGGATATACATTAGAATCCTGATTGTACATTCCCGGATTTTACATTTTCCTTCATTTTCAAGTTCTTTTTAAAATTTGGATTATTGGTAGAGACACATATTTTTGGTAAATAAAAAAGCAAAATTTTGATTCAAAAACAGTGTCAATTTCGGGTTTAAAAGTGGTAAATAAAATTTCGGTACTATAGCAGTGAAAAATCCGTTCAAAAGTGGTGTATAATATGACATTTTGGTTTTAAAATTGTGAATATATTGCTAAATTTGATTTTAAAACTGCACTTATTACACAAAATAAACATATCACTTCTAATAGCACATTTATGTAGTTACCAGAGTAAATAAAGGAGGGCTATTTTTGCTTCTCAGATATTTACAGCAGACTTAATTAATTTCCTTGAATTGCATAACTCGCAGGATAATTGAAATTTCAGAAAGTTTTGCATCAGTAAATAAACTCTAAATTTCGTGTCTAAGAGTCTATTTTGCATTTTGCAGTTCATTTCACATCATTTTGTGACAAAACAAGGTAGGAAAATGTACCCCACATCTTTGAGAAACATGAAAAATTAACATTGCAGTATGTTATTTCACATTTTGTGTTTTCGTCAAAAACTAAATATGCATGCCGATAATTATTGATTTATTAGTAAATTCGCCAATGATTTTGCAATATTTCTCTAAAACAAATCTGTAATTTAGTCCAAAATTTTTGCCATTTTGTTAGTAATTTTATGAATATAAAGGTAGTTAGTTATTCATATCCCTTGGTTTAATATGCAAATTGTTTCTGAAAAAAAAAAGTATGTTATCAGGTTACATGTATTCATTAAGGAACTGAAGAAACCACTTGCGTTCTTCGTGGAACATTTGGAGTTTTAAAAAAGTGTTGATTTATTGTTTTCATTACAGCTTACAACAATGAATTAAGGAGACTAAAAGACGTGGCAAAGCATCGCTTAGAATATTTGCAGAAGTACAATGATAATGCTTACAGGGCTGTAATGTGGCTCCGTGAAAATGCCGGTCGGTTTAGAGGGAAGATATATGAGCCAATAATGCTTGAGGTATGTCAATTCAATTGCTATTAATTCATTGAATTTTATGTCTTTGGTTATATAAAGTTAAAATAAGCAACATAAATTTTTAAATATACGGTGAAACATCTTGTGGAACTGTTAAATTGAATCTAATTTTCTGTATTGCCTTTCGTGAGGAACATCTTTACTATGCCTAGAGTGTACGACACTTCACTTAATGTTGATTATTCAACTTTGTGTGTAAATTTAGAAAAAAATGCATTTCCAATTTATAAAGGGTGGTGACTCAAAAGAACGGGAAATTTTGAATCATGTCCAGGTAACCCTGGGAGTTAGGTAGCACTGAATGGCATGTACAAGGCTGATCACAAAATCTTGCCATTTAGTAATCATGAAGCAGTGGAGTGGTGTGCAGCGTGCCTTTGCGGTCAAAGCATATTACAAGAATGGCAGTGTGGAGGCTGCTCGTATATCGTGTGACCTCACAGCATGTGATTTCTTCTTATGAGACCATCTTACGAGCAAGGTTAACTGTACTCGAACTGATACGACAAATGACAGAACTTAAGGCAAGAACGCGAGAGGACAATGCCAGAATTCCTGTTGCAATATTACGTTGCATCATGCACAATGTCTCTCACAGACTGCAGGAATGTCTCCGCAGAGAAGGTAGTCATCTGTAGGATATCTTCAAGAAATAACTTAAGGGTATTAAATTCAACAATGGCGTACTCTGTACTGTTCACTGGCTTCACTAAATGTATGTGATCGCTTTTATTAATCTTCATTCCACAATTTCTCGTTCTTTTGAGCCACCCTGTATTTTGCTATTTTCATGTATTTTCTACTCGGGGTGTCTACCAGTCAAGAAATCAACAGTTAGGTCAAGAAAGTCAAGAAAGTATGCTTGTGGTCAAGAATTTTTGCTATTTTTATAGTATAGTGAATTTACATTGTTATATAGCTGTAGCTACTAGGATTTGATGAAATTGAATATTTGTAGGGATGTGACGAAGCTGAAAATTTACCGATGCCGATGTAATCACCGATAATTTTTGGAACCGATACCGATTCCGATACAGAAGATTTTTAAACAGAAATGGAATGTTATTTTCAGCATGACAAAAATAAATTTACTATGTACATTTGCATCTACAAAAAGTGGTTATGTGAACTTTAAAGAAGAACATAGATTCTCAAGAGATTTAACATTAGTACACAAGCAGTTCTTTGAAATGCAAAATTAATTACTGTTCTTAATGTTGGAAATTTACTGCTGCCAGATTCAACTTCAGAAACAGGAGTTTTGGAAGCACTTCTGAAAGTAACCTACTTCTTCTCTTATCGCAAATCTGTTCAGCAACACCGAACACTCATTCATTGAATACTGTTGCAGCAGTATGACCAAGTATTTTCTCAGCACTTGCTTCAGGTTTGAATACTCATTTTGAATGTCCAATACAACAGCAGATCCTGTTCACGTGGACTAGTTGGTTCAGCAAGGTACTGTTTTATTTCTGATTTTGAGTTAGGTTGATCCTCTGAATGAGAGTTTGCAATAATTTTATTACAAAAACTCTACAATGACGAAGAATCAGAACCTAATTTTCAATAAATCTTACAAAACTAAAATATAAAACTTATTAGAAGGTAAAAAACTACTATAATCTGTACCGGTTTAAATATCGGATTTTTGCCAGTGCCGATACCGATATGTCAATTTCTGCCGATTTTCATACATCTGTAATCGGCTTCGGCACATCCCTAAATATTTGGAAATCTAAGTTCGCTTGTGGTTAAGATTTGTTCAATTTGAGTCTTAAGAATTACATTATTGTATGCGTGAAGTTCTCTAAAAATATAAAATATAGTAATGTGGCCGTTCCTCGTCCAGGATTAAGTCTTTATTAAAGTACAGCTTCAGTTTTAATCTTGACTGGCCTTGTGGTAGTGGTTTCTCATTGAATAAAAATATATATTTTCTTAATTTCCAACTATACCTAAGTAAGGGCGATTAAATGAACGTTAAGAAGGGGGGGGGGGAGGTCAAGAGAAAGTGAAGGAAAGGTCATGAAGACGTCAAGAATTTTGGATTTTGTTATTTTGGTAGACACCCTGGTACTGAGGTTTGTGTATTTGTATAAACATGGAAATAAAAAATTACAATATCCGTGACACAAGGGATTAAACTTTTAGATCGTACATTAATCAAGGATTTGAATTAATCATCAAATGATTACAGTTTTTGTGTTGGATCAGTACAATATATTTTTCTTGCAGATAAATGTGTCCAGGCAAGAGTATGCCAAATTTGTTGAAACATCAATTCCAAACAGGGACTTGATAGCTTTTGTGTGTGAAAATAAAGAAGATATGAATGATTTCCTTCGAGCTGTGAGGGACCAGAAAAGGCTAAAAGTAAATGCTGTACATTCAGAACCTGTAGATATAAATAATTACAAGCCCAAATATTCTCTTGACGAACTGAGGTAAGTATCATTACTTCTGAATTGCTTTCATGTTCAAATGTAATTTGTTAAAGATTGGTAAAGGAACAGGGTGTAAATATCTAGACTTTATTCATACGAACATTAAGAAATGGTATAAAATTTCAAGTACAGGATGGCTACTCTGAGGGAATTATGTGTGAATTCTGCTTGGCTTTTTCTGTGTAGACGTAAAAAATTGCAACTTTTTTAAATCAAAAACCCAGTGAATTTATACATATTTATTAATACCCTGAGGTAAGTCTTTCACAGCTTGGCTTCAGGGTGGCTACTCCCCGGGAATTTCAGGAATTCTGCGTGAATTATTAGCTCCGGGAATTATATGTGAATTCTACATGAATTTTACTCCATAGGTGTGGAAAATTGCAACTTTTATTAATCCAAATCCCTTTGATTTTATACATATTTATAAATGTCCTGAGGCAAGTTTTTCACAGTTAAGCTTTAATTTTATCAACGAAGGTAAAGAAAGTTGCATGGGAAATAAAACCAAATTCTCTGTGTTTGGGCCTCCCCAATGGCGCAGTGGGGTAGCGTCGTAGCCTTTTGATCAAGGTGTCCCGGGTTTGATGCCCTGTGGAGGCACATAGTGGTTCGGATCCTGCTTTAAACTGTAGGTCAAATCTCGATTAACCTTACTGTGTGTAAAGTGAACTTAAAACCCAAATAAATTAATCAATCTCTCAGTCAGTTTACTTTGTTAGTGTTCTTTACGGAACAATCTATCTGACAGACAAAAGATTATTGCAAATTAAGTTATCTTGAAATTGATTAGTTAAATTTGAGCTTGGAATTCTTGTACAATTAACAGTTTTTCATAGCTTAGTATATCCCATACTTGTGTTTATAGATGTATTTCGAGTCTGAGTGGCAAGTGTAAACTGTGCACCTTAAAAATAAACATTTGAAATACATATCCCCTCTAATTGAATTTGAATTTATGGATACATTGGAATCACACATGCCCTTTATATTGTTAATATTTGTGTCTGTGTATGGGTGATGAGAGGTAATACGTAAGGTTGGAGTAGAGAAATCATTTGCTTGCACCCTTGAATTTATGGAAAGTTCACCTTGAAAACCAAGAATTATACTGAATTTTATCATTGTCCTAGAGTATCCACCTTGTAGTATTGCGCTGTGGAAAGAAGTAAGCTATGGGAATATAATCTGTGAGGGAGAACACCAGATGCATGGTGGTCCAGTGGATAGGATGTGGGACAGCCATACAGGAGATCCATGTTTGATTCTTGATGTTGGTGATATGAGGTGCAAACTTTTCTGGCAATGGCCTTGCATGAAGGGACCCTGCAATTCATCCAGCCTCTAATGAGATACTATTTTGATGCTACAAGTTCCCCAAAAACGACATATTGTATGCAGCCATGCAGCACATGTTCATGCTTACCACTGACATTTACTTTTTCTTTTAGCAAGGGCCATTTTGTTATGTGCTATGAACAGACTGAATGACTAAGCAAGCCAAGAGCCAACCTCTGGAGTCTGATGTCTTCTGGAAAAAATATACGAATCATTTTTTTCATGCAGTAGTATAAAAATAGGATGTACAACATATATTAGTGTGCCGATTAATAGGGGCATGCATATTTTGTTTTTGAAGGGTGTGAGGTGCATTTTCCTACCAAGTATTGTCACAAAATGACGAGAAATGAAACTGCAAAGTGGAATATAAACTTTGAAACACAAAATTTAAGGTTTATTTACCGATGCAACACATTCTAAGGTGTGAATGATCCTGTGAGTTATGCAAATCATGAATAATTTATTAATTCTGCTGTAGACTATTTGAGAAGCAAAAATGGTCTCCTTTACACAGGAGTAAACTTTATACTCTGATAACTATATAAATCTGTTATTATAAGTGAAATGTTAATTTTGTGTAATAGGTGTAATTTTTATATCAAATTTAGGTTTTTATTTACCATTTTAACACCAAAATGCCACTTTTGGTCTCAAAATATGCTCAGTTTTTGTACCAAAATATTGATCTGTTATTCAGCATAAATTTGTGGTTCTAATGATAAATCAATCCATGAGTTGCTATGGGATGGATATCTTTATATTGTCATTTTATACACTTAATATGAACACAAAATGATTTTTTGTGTACCACAAATGTGTGTTTCCTGTTGTAGTAACAGCAAATTTAATATTGCTACTATATCAATATCAGTAAAAATGTTGGACCCTGATGTTTTCAAGCGATATTACTGTAATATTGTTTTGGAATCCAATAATAGTATTGATTATAATATTATATACATATTTGGATAATTATCCAAATATGAAGTTTGTCAGTAAATACATTGATATTATATCAAACGGTGGAACCTTGATTTTACATTTTTCGGGGAACCCGGGTGAAAATACTGAAAATGTTCAAAATCATAAAATCTGGGATAATTTTGTAACATTTTGCTCTAGTGGGAAAATTAAAATTGAATGCATAATGCAGAAAAATGCAAACTCCAAACAAAAACGTAAAATATATGTACAGTGGAACCTCAATTTTATGATTTTAAATTTTACATTGTCCTGGTTTATATACATGCAACTTCTCTATTCCCAATGTGATAGAATATTAGAATTATATCCTTCTTTGTATATTTTTTCTTATTTTTTTTTCTTTTCATATCCCTGCATTTTAAGTTTAGCCCACAAGGCTCCTAAAGATGCACAATCAAGATTTGTCTATTGTATAAAATATAATTTAATGCATCTTTCTCCATCCCCAGGAAGTATGGCTTTCATTCATATCTAATTGATCTCGTCACTGCCCCTCTTGCAATAATGAACTATTTGTGCAAAATGTGTAGATTTCATGCAGTACCTGTTGGAAATGATAAGACTTACAAGCTGTCAGATAATATCATTAAAGATCTGAGAGGCATGAACCTGTTTTTTTCAAGTAAGTGTGGTTTGTTATATATTTATTCTGAATTCAGATAATACAGGGTGATTCAGTATTCCTATTACACACTTCTAGGGGTTGTAGAGGGGACTTAGTAGATCAAGTTTTGATAGGAACCCATGTCCCGAAACATACAGTTTTGGTACTACACAGATGACAAGATAACATTATTTCACATCTCCCGCTTCACGGTAGGCAACCCACATTCACAGAGGGTGACGTCTTCAGTCACCTGATGTCATGTGTGCTACTTCCAATGTCCTCTGTTTACAATTTGGTGTGCTTCGACCTTCATGTCAGTTGCTATTCAGTCGTTGCGGAAGACAGTACAGTATGGTTGAATACACGTTTGCCGAGAACACCGACATGTTGTTAATTTACAGCGAAGCTGGACGTAATGGTAAAACTGCGCAACGTCTGTATGCAGAGCGTTTTCCGTATTTTGGCTCTCCATCACATACCATTTTTGGCCAATTAGATGATGATGGAAGTGTGAAATTATGTAATCTTGTCATCTGTGTACCAAAACGGTATGTTTCCGGACATGGGTCCCTTATCTAAACTTGATCTACTAAGTCCCCTCTACAATCCATAGAAGTGTGTAATATGAATTCTGGAGCACCCTGTATATTGCAGAGTGGTTACTCATGAATTTTTGTTTCATTTCAGTGCAACATTTATAAGTAGGAAAAACATAAGGAAACTCAAAGTAACAGTAGGAATGTGGCAAATAAAATTTCTGGAATGACACATCAGAATCCGTGAGAGTCTGATGTCTGAAACAGATTTTAATAACCAGTTTCTTATTGTCAAAATTGCAATCATAGGCAACATATTGATATGGTTTTGCCTAGGGCTAAGCAGATACACACCAGTATCAATGGTGATGCTCTTTTCCAATCTCACAGATACAGGAACTGAAGCTTGAACATAGATTGTATTGATTAAGAATTGTTCAAAAGTTTTATTAATATGTAAATATTACATTACAGTTATGTGTGTCAACTTGCAAGTATGTCTTTAATCACCAAATCAATTTTTTTATGGGATACTGGTGCAAAATAATTTTTTTTAAATTTTTTTGCATAATATTAACAAATGAAAATTATATTAAAGAGGAAATAAAAAGTACACTTAATTCAGGAAATGCATGTTACTTCTCTCTTCATAAACTTTTGTCTTTGCGTTTAATATCTAAGAAACTAAAAGTTAAAGTATACAAAACAGTAATTTTGCTTGTAGTATTATATGGGTGTGAAACTTGGTCCCTTACATTGAAAGAGGAACATAAATTGAGAGTATTTGAAAATAAGATCCTTAGGAAAATATTTGGACCTAAAAGGGATGAGGAGACAGGTGAGTGGAGAAGGTTACATAATTTAGAACTACATAATTTGTATTCATGTCCAGATATTATTAGAATAATTAAATCAAGAAGACTTAGGTGGGCAGGCCATGTGGCACGAATGGGAGAGGAAAGAGGAGTTCGCAGGATTCTTGTTGGGAAACCTGATGGTAAGAGACCTGTAGGAAGGCCAAGACGAAGATGGAGGGACAATGTTGAGATGGACCTAAAGGAAATTGGTAGGGATGGAAAAGAGTATATAGATCTTGCTCAAGATAGGGACAGATGGAAGACCTGTGTTGCTGCAGCCATGAACCTTCAGGTTTAAGAAGGCTAGAGAGTTAGTTAGTTAATTTTTTTCATTATTTCGAGGGTAAATAAACACTGTGACAGTGCCACATGGCAGTTTAGCAGACCCTGTGTTATGTCCAAACTCTGGAAACTATCAGTGGTATCAGTGAATGCTATATTTACTCATGTATAATGCACACTTTTCCCCAAAATTTTTATCCCCAAAAACTGTGGTGCATGTTTTGCACAGAATAATTTGCACAGCCAACATTAAACTACACATGTTTTCACTATGTCACTGAATATAACTTGTATATAACAGCAGGCACAAATACAAATTACCAGGTTGGGTTTCTTTAGTAAAAAAAAACAAAAAAAAAAAAAAAAAAAAACATGTAGAAGTGAAATGGTTGGTTTCCATAATTTTTCACTTATTGAAGCATTTTGACACCAAGAAGAGCAGTCCATTCTGGTGGGATTCGATTACGCACATTCCGACTAACACGATGGTGCATAACATCTTCATTTGCCACGTGAGAAAATATCTTCCTGAGCACTGCAAATCTATAACATAATTATGTAAATGCTGCTCCACTACTGAAAAGCCTGCTTCTTGGGTGGAGCTGCCTTCAACTTTTCTTGCTACCGCCATTCTCTTACACTTCTAGAATTATCGACCTGCAGCCCTGTTGTAGTTTTCCTACAAATAGTGCAGAACTTGCAATTTGAGAACAGCAGTATAACTCGCACTCTTTCACATTTTTATCTTGCTTTCTTCTACTACAGATAAACAAGGTGGTTACAAAAGTGAAAGCTTTGGGATGCAAAGTGGGAGGAGAGGGGGTGGGATGGCATGAATTGGTGATTCATTGTATGCACAAAACTATTTTCTCCTCTTGATCCACGTAGCAACATGTTGTTTGATTGATTTGTTGTTTTAAGTCCACTTTATGCACAGGAAGGCTAATTGGGACTGAACCTACAGTTTAAAGTGGGATCCGAACCACTGTGCCACGAACCACTTGATTACAAGGCGACGACATTACCACTACACCATCGAGGAGGCCCTCATAGCAACAGGTAATTCATTGAATAGGTATGATGTAATTCAGTCTTGATCGACATAGCAATAGCTAGCTTTATGACCTACAACTAATTTATTTATTTATTGATTTGCTTTATTTTACTTCGCTTTTTGTGCCACTTTTGGCTAATTTGCGAAGATGGGGATGAGTGATGACATGATAAAATTGATGAATGGACACTCACAAACATCCATGCCCAGACCAGGATTTGAACCCGGGACCTCTGGCGTCGTAGCACGATGTTCTAACCACTCCGCCACGGGGGCCGGCACCTGTAACAAAGATGCTAACCACTCCGCCACGGGGGCCGGCACCTATAACAAAGAAAGCCATTTCTTGAACATGAATTGTACTGCACATTATATACGATATATAATTTTTTGCCATTCTTCCTTATTAAAAAACAGGGTGCGCATTATACACACAAAAATAAGATAAATTCAGAATGATGTTTTCAGATACCGATGCCACTGATATCTGCTCAGTCCTGGTTTTGACAATTTTAATGCACTACAATGTTGTACAGTCATGGACAGTTCTGGGTTGTAACAATCACATTTTCTTTCAATGGAATTGTTACAATCCAGAAGTGTCCTGGGCTGCACTCTTCTCCTGAAAGGAAAATTCAATAAATTTGCTTTTGAAACTCTCTTGTGTTCTTGGAATGATTTTGTATCTCATAACTTCATTTCCTGTCATAAATATATGATATCTGTTTCTGTACCAGTAAAATATCTAAGAATATTTAAAATAAAGAAACAGGTTCAGAAATGTGTCACATAACATGATTGAAAGAATCAGGTGTCATCAATGCTCTCAACTTGGGCACTGGTGTTACTTTTGAGTTCCTTTGCCGATAAATTTAATCTAGTCATCATCCTGATCAGCCAAGAGTAGTGGAAAAGTGACACAAACTAAGATAAATGCCAGAAAAATTATAAATATTATAAAATATATAATAGTTGCACTGTTTGAGTAACAAGTGGCATTATTTTTTACTTGCGTATTTTAATATTTCAGCAAATACTCAATTCCATGTGAGCCAATCCAAATATTCTGGGTGCTTATCGACCAGAGTAACGGAAATACCCGAAGCTCGCCTGCTGAGTTTCTGTGTTGACAGAAACAGCGTAGAAGAAATTCAGATCAAGTAAGTCTGTTGTTATTCTTTTTGTAGGTTCTTTTTTTTTTAAGTTCAATGGCATGACATACCCCTTATTAAATAAAATTTCAAATTATATACTTAATACATCTAATATATCAAAAATGACTTATTCATTTTCTTTCCGAGCAAAGTTGTACTACTTGTAACAGGCTTGAAATCCCTCTCTGTGTTTTCTTTTGTAGTATTATATTTAAGAAAATATATTTATTGTATTGTCAATTTCATTCCTTCAAATAGTTACCGAATGCAGACAACAAATGTTGGGATGTATATATTTTTTAGAAAAATTAAGTTTTTTTCTGTATTTTTCAAAAATTATATGTATGGATTTCTATGAAAACTTTACTGTTTATGGTATCAAATAATAGCTTAGCATATGAGCGTTAACTTGCAACTACAGGGAGGTTATTTCAGTCGTTCACCGCCAGCGTGACGGCCGTTCCGCGGACTCTTCATGCAACAGGTCCCGGCAAATTGCGTTCAGGAAGTCCGTAACAGAAACCGCTTGTTTTGTAATGTTTCCACTTTTCACAATTACAGTTACAATTACAATTGAAATAAGCACGTACCTTGTCGCACGGATGCAGGAAAAGGTGTCCTCCCAAATACAAATATTTCTGGCACCTTATTTCTGACATCTAATCTTAGATTAGACATCGCTACTTTATCCTCAGTTGACAGAAAGGGAAGACAGCATCCCGGCGCATAAAGCAAACCGAAAGCGTAAAATGATATTTAAAAGTAATAATAATGATGATCACTAACCTCCTGTGTTATAAGAGATGTTGAAAATGACTTCCTTCAACAGCAATACAACACGTTTCTTAGGTTCAAGAGATCCTGTCTATCGTAATCCCTGACCACTTTTCTGCAAGAATTCGTTTTCACGTAATTATCGTACATAAAAACTCTATGTTCAAGACTATATTTGTTTAGCGACATAACTAATGAATGAATAACAATTAACACACAATAAAGCACTAGCACTAGGAATAACACAGTATAAAAACACGCGTAACTGATAAACGCAAACAGAAGTGAACATGAGGGTACGGTACACTCACTACGTCTGGTAGCCGACAGTGTTGCTAACCATTTTTCGGCAATGTCCCTACAGACGTAGTCAAAATGTCCCTACAACTGACCAAATGTCCCTACGCCAAGTAAAGTGACTAAAAAAAAACACTTCATGAGCATGCAAACAGAAGATAAAATATACACATTTACTTACCAAATCTTTCTGCTCGGTGCTTCCACAATTAATGAAGGAGCGAATTTACAATACAGGACCTCTCCCCGATTTTTTGTAATATTTCGCATACTCACTAATTGAGGCCTCCTAATCACGAATTTGAAGTTAAAATTTGGGGGGTCACGTGTAGAAATTGCAAAATAAGTGACATTGAGTGGTCCGCGATCGGCACGATTGCTTATTATTTACCGGAAGATTTTGTGTTTCCAATACTTAAAAAACGAAATATACATTCCTGATATTACTAAGACCCCAAATTCTAACTATATTTGCCTATCCTAACCTAACCTAACCGTACCTGAATGGTTCGTGGGGCTATCCGTCAATGGTTTGTTGGGCTACCCGTGCATGTTTTTTTCGAGCCCAAATTTTAACTATGTTTGCCTAACCTAACTTAACCTAAACTTACCGAGAATGGTCAGTGGGGCTATTCCTGAATGGTTTTGCGGTAATTGTGATTACGAACCGATAAAAAATATTATTTTCGTAGCACTTTAACGGCAAACGTTCATCATCGAAGACGCCATTTTCGTATCCTGCAATTTTATGATTGATGTACTGTTGCCAAATTTACCTGTAATCAAATCAGTTCTTCTACATCGTGATTGTCGCTGTCACATGTAAGCACGTTCTTTGGGCAATATACTGAAATCCATAAGTTTATTAATTAGCCCACAGCCATCCTCCTGCACACTCCACCTAACAATCTGTACAACATTAACAACTTTTTTACTGTTCTCTTCCGCCATTCTTACACGATCCATGCTCTCCAAGTATGAAATCAACAGTGTGGCAACGCTGTAGACAGCGTAACTAATTTTAATTTGTTCATATCAACAAATATGGCTACCATACTTGTATACGGAGAATCATTGCGAGAATTGAAAAGCTTATTTTACAACTTCTACACGTTAATGAACATTTTTTCCCCCTCACCCCAACATGTTAACTTGAGATAAATAATCACGAATAATTATTTCGTGAGTATAAGACGTAGCATAGAAATTACAGAAGGGTCCGGTATTGTAAATTCTTGCCTTAATGAATAATAGGGGTGTGCTGGACAGAATTTTTTGGGTCGGGACGGGATCGGGACGGTAATTTTTTTAAATCCCGACATTCGGGACTGAAAAATTTGCAATTTCCTGACCAAGTCGGAAAATTTTCTGGACGGGAAATGTTCGAAATTTCCCGAAGCACTGGAAATCTCGAATTTTACAAGTCATTTTCACTTTAAGTGATTGTTTTTGCATTTCTAGAATAAAAACTTACAACTTTCGATAAGTTCCAGAAACTTACAAGGCAGAAAACGTCGAGAATTAACGACTTTTTAAAGTAAAGAATCCAGCACACCCCTAATGAATAACGTTGAGTCGTTTACTGTTGATTATGTTATTTGAAGTCATACATGCTGCTGCTGTGAAGAGATAGATGTTGGTTGGTGATGCTGTATTTCCTGCATTCTTTAACAATTTTGGTCCCATTTTATTTCCCTTTTTTGTTTTTGTATCACTTAACATTGAAAATATTCTTTCCGTTTCCGCGTTAGAATGCGGCAATGTTAGCACTATTTTCGCGAGAGTGGAAATGTTTTCAAAACGGAACTTGCCTTGAAAGTTTTTGGTAACCGATAACATGTTCCAAAATTCTGATGGAGATCTGTTAGTTAGTTCTTTTTTCTCCTCCTCGCTAAAGTATCCAGATAAACTAATTCATAAAATGTAATTTACCAAGATTGAAAAAAGTACCTACGTTTTCCCTCATTTGGCAAAATCTGTCCCTACGTTCCTACGCGGGCGAAATTTAGTGAAAAGTCCCTATGCGTAGGGACATGTCCCTACGGTTGGCATCACTGCCGACACGTGCAGTATGAAGCGCCCTCTCGCGGCTGACAACTCACCCAACCCCCGATAAGCTGCAGGCGCTGTCGCGACAACTGAGAATAAAGTAGCGATGACTAATCTAAGATTAGATGTCAGAAATAAGGTGCCAGAAATATTTGTATTTGGGAGGACACCTTTTCCTGCATCCGTGCGACAAGGTACGTGCTTATTTCAATTGTAATTGTAACTGTAATTGTGAAAAGTGGAAACATTACAAAACAAGCGGTTTCTGTTACGGACTTCCTGAACGCAATTTGCCGGGACCTGTTGCATGAAGAGTCCGCGGAACGGCCGTCACTCTGGCGGTGAACGACTGAAATAACCTCCCTGTAGTATGATTTGTGTGTTCAGTGGTTTCAAAGTTATGATACTTTGTACTTCTCAAAATGCTTGAAAAATGAAATTTTAATTTTTCAACAATGACACTATTGACCCCAAAAATTCAGAAGTGTGCTATTTTACTGAAATATACGTTATATAAAGTACTTAGCTATCACTGAAACTGATTTATCAAAGTTCCAGCACCACAGAAATTAACAGTACTTTGATAAATCTATTTTGTAAATCAGTAAGAGCAGTAACACAACAGCACACTTGTGTTACTGCTCTCAATATCTATACTTTATTAATGTACTTTGCAGAATAATCTATCTGACAGGTAGCAAGTCATGGGAAGGTGCCAAATTTAACCTTTTTGGAGCTTGTAAGCTACAAATTCCTTTATGACCGAAAGAGAAATGCGTTAGCATCAGTTCGTTGTCTGTTATTCACTCACCTGCATGTTCTTGGAAGACGGAAGTATTTTAATTTTCTTAAATATTGTTTTGTGTAATATAAGTATTTTTCTAATATGCTTATGATTGATTACACACGGTAATAAGTAAGGTTTAAATAGAGGAAACTTTTGCCTGCACCCTTGAATTTAAGCCATGAATTTTTGGAAAGTTCGCCTTAAAGAATGGGAATTGTACTTCACCCTGATATGTAAGATCAAGGTAAACTTTTGCCTGAACCTGGATGACAATGCATTAACACATTCGGGTCTGGTCTCATAATACAGCATTGTTACCTCTGGTCTGCGGTTTTTGGTTGTTTTTCAAAAAATCGTAAAAAAAATATTTTTAATTTGTTTTTATTTACCACATATTTCTTAAATCTACAAAACTTCCTCTTTTCAATGAACAAAAATTTGTTAAATTTTCTTTTCATTTTCAGACATTTTTTAATATTTTTTCAGCAATGTTTTGTGAAGAAAAAAAAGTACAACATTGTAACAAATGTTAGTATAGAGATATTTTAAGTTCGTAATCTGGAAATTTCAATAATTAACTACATAAACTATCAATACATCTTTTGAATCTTGCCTAAGAATACTTCTTATGTGCACATAACAAAAAATAATTACAAATTACAAGTAATTATCTTTTGTATGAAAAAGTGGCTGCAGGACAGGACCAGACGATGTATCAGTTGGTTCTGCGTCATCTGTAAAAATTAAACAAATAAATAAATAAATAAATTAATAAATAAAATAAATTTTCATTTGACATACACTGTAGAAAATAATAAATGGAAAAACTAAAAATACATCAGTGCATGTAGGAGAATCAAGCAAGAGGCAAGATGCATAGACCCCAAAAAATTACCTCTTCTCACTTCATTCATAAAATACTAGAGTTTGCAACACTGTTTATATTGTCAACGATTAATTATTACGAATATAACCTACCTTCCAAACCTTCCAATTCATCTGCATCATCTAAATTGTCGCTAACTTCAAACTCTGAGGCGGAATCCTCTATGCAGTCTGGATCTAATTACGCCACTCTAAACAATGCACAGTACATCAACGCGACAACAAACAGTCACAGGTGCGAGATAAAAATAGCACATGAGTCACCTAGCGGTTGGAATTTCAACAGAGGGGCTTGAATGAACACGCGCATGAGATGAAGTACGAGCATAGCCCGTCTAGCCCGTCGTTCAATCAGCAAAGCGATTGCATACCGCAGGACGGGCTATACCTCGTCGTTCGTCCACATTGACTTTAAGTGCACTGCGGGCTATGCCCGTCGTGAGACCCCAATGTGTTAAGCAGGTTGGCTTTGATTGTGTGTAAGTTTTTCTGAAGTGTTACAGAGAACAAAGAACACGTTTTGAATTAAAGCGTTTACTAGAAGTTGTCGGCTACCAGGCCAAGAGTTGCTTGCATACAGGGAAACTGCTGAAACTCAAGTTCAGAGCTACATGGATGGGCAAGACTTCCATGTAATACACTTCTGTATCTTGGAACATTCCTGCAATCTTATCTCGCATTTATCTTGTGGCACGGGTGAATATTTCCAAGGTGGTGCATTCAGCGATTATCTTGCCGTGCACATTACAAAGAATGCAAGCACAGCCGGCCTTTCACCTTTCTGGCTGCTTCCACTGAATTGTCAGCAGCTCTTAGTACAAGAAAACAAGCCAAGCTCAAATTTAAAATAACATCCAAGCTCTCTTCGCATTCTGTATTCTTTTCTCGACTTCGAATTAAGCGAAACCAGTTTTGAGGGTGTTGTAAACAACTTCGTATTAAAATTTATCTGTGTTTCGATTTATCCATACTGAAACATTAAAAATTACATCTTATTGGCTGGGGAATGGGAAAACTTCGGATTACAGAGTACTTCGTATTAGGAGGTTTTCCTGTATATGCCACGAATGAGTAGCATAACCCAGTTATAGAAAATTTGGCACTGCATATCACAGGCTGTTACACCATGAGTTGTGTTATAACATTAAAAAAATATTTTTAAAAGTCACAGCTGCAAATGAGAATTCTGGTAGTTAGCAGATGCCATAGACTCTGAAATAGAATTGGCTGTTAAGAGTGAACTGATTCAGTAGGTGGTGTTGCTATTAATATTTGACAACCTTTCTTTGATTCCTCTCAGATTAACAGCACTTGAAAATAAAAAGAAGGCAATATTGGAGAGAGAAAACCATCAGCAGCTAAAAATACAGCAACAAGAGCAACAAATTGAAAAGTTACGGTCACATAAGAAGGAACTGACTTCGGTTGTAGAACAACGGAAAACAATTCAAGCTCGAATCAATGCAATGAGAGGGAAGAAGAAAGATCTCGAGTCTGAGAAACTTGATGAGAATCGAGAAAGAAACAAGGTTGCTGAAACGAACAAGGTATGTAATACCAAGAAAGAACTCGTTGATGTGTTAGCATAATCCATGCAGAAAATTATTGTAGATAATACTTTCTAATTATTATTACTCTCATGTTTTTCATTTTTGTGATTAGCCTAAGGAAGCAGGAGAGCAAAATAAGTTAAGTTAAGACAAATACTAAATTAACCTTTAGCATCCGGATGGGCAAATTTGGAACCATGCCTGTATTTCCGTTAAAGACGGATGGTCGATATTTTGACCAGCAATGCATGCTAGCAATTAACGTGCCATTTCTTGAAAACTACACACAATATTTCAGTTCTGTCTTTTTTTTATCTTTAATATACATATGAAAGTGTGGCATACTCGAATTACAAAATATATCCATTGTTGCTACTTATAACAAGTGAAATTTGAAAAAGTCCTTTAGGTATCCCTATAATATTATGGAATAAATTTTAAAATTACCAAAACTACTAAACTGCTGCATCTTTTTGAAAAAATTAAATTCTACGTATAGGAATGAGTAAAAAGTATCTTTTACGCAACGTCTGACAATTAAGGGGACGAAGGGGCAAAGGCCCGATGTTCGAAATTTGCCCAGACCATGTGGTAGAATTAAGATACTTTTTTTTTAAAAAACTACACTATATTTCAATTCTGTCTTTTTTGTTTATATTCGAATTACAAAGCAATATATCCATTGTTACTATTATTAACAAGCTCCATTTGAAAGTGTCATTTGTATTCCTTTTGTTACTATGGGATAAATTGAAGATAAACTCCTCAACCACTTCATCTTTTTGAAAAATGTAGAATGTACATGTAAGAATGAGTAAAAAGCAACATTTTAAGCAATGTGCGACAATTAAGGATCCGGGGGGGAAGGGCACAAAGGCCCAATGTTGGAATTTTTCCATAATTACGCAAAATTTCTGAATGCCATAATTTCCAGTTGTTTTTTTTTCAAAGTTCCAGCATGGGCATTACATATCCTTATAAAGTGGTATTTTGTCGTGCTTCCCTCCAAATTTTGTCCATCCGCCCATAGGGCCGATGCTAGAAGCGAAATTCTAGAAATTGTTCTGAAAGCTGGCAACACTGCCACCTTTTTTTTTTATTATTTGCCAAGATATATCAGTCTGATTTCAACGAAACTTTGCATGGTTGTAGGAATTTACCACCACTACTTACTACATTTTTCATTCACTTCAGTCCATTGTGGGGCACGGGCAATTTTTTAAAATTCAATTTTTTTCTTCTTCCTCCTTTAATGTATTACTTTTACCTCCGCTAAAAGCCCTGTCTCTTAAGAAAGAAAACAAAACTGATTTCATCTCTCTTCAACAATTAGTCCTAGAGCTTTGTTTTTTTTCTACTGTACGGCATGTTTGAAAATTGAGCACTTAAAAAGACACCGGCTTCAACAGCAATACACAGACAGACAAACAAACAGATTTTGCAATCCTACCCCTTTGTTAGACCACAGATTTGTAGTTTGTGTACACAAGAATATGATGGTAAATACGGAGAAACTAGTACTCACTTTTATCCGCGAAGCTGTTTTTTCTTTTTTCAATTAATTTCAGTGGGCACTGAAATCGAAAAAGAAAAAACAGCATAAAAGTGAGTACGTACTAGTTTCTCTGTATTTATATACTACCGCATCTCTCTTTTCCCAATTATGAATGTGATTCATGATTGGGAAAAGAGAGACGCGGTAGTATATAAATACGGAGAAACTAGTACTCACTTTTATCCGCGAAGCTGTTTTTTCTTCTTTTTCGATTAATTTCAGTGGCCACTGCCACCATCCTCGTTGGAACTTGCTGCGCTGTTGCTTGGCGTGCATCTTTTGTTCGTAGTTCTCTGGCTGCCGTTAGGTGCGCTGCTAGGTGCGCTGTGCGTCTTGGTGCGTCGTCTGCTATTTCCGGGCGATAACTGCTGCAGTAGTGGAATCCAAGTATGGTGCGCTTGCCCGCTATCGATGTTTAGTTCGTGCGGGAAGTGCATTATGGCGTGCGTTTCCTTGATTTTGGTGTCTATGAGCGTGTGGGCAGTGTGTTTGACTCGAACTTTTTGAATTTTATGGCTATTGTATTTGATATGTCTAGCAAGACCAGTAGTGGGTTGGGCTTTTTTCGCATCTGCTAGGTGCTGTTGGATTCTTTCATTGACAGATCTGATGGACCTGCCGATGTAATGGGCTTTGCATTCACACTCTGCATCATATACACCTGGGTTGTCAAGGGGGGAGAGGAAGTACCGTTTGTGCTTGTTCAGTTTATCAGTTATTTTGGAGTTGGGTTTGTGCGCTACTTTGATGCCAAATGGGAGAAGGGCTTTGGCTATGCGGTTGGAAGTGGTGGGATGGTAGGGGAAGGCAAACCATTTATATTGGTCGCTGGGGGGTTGGTTGTGGCTGGGTTGCTTGTGGATGGGTTGATTGTGGTAGGTTAGGGTGTCTGACCTGTATTTCCGCCTTACTGCACCAAGTGGAAAGTTGTGATTCAGTGTAGCCATGTTTCAGGGCTATTTCTGTGATGGTGGCTATCTCCTCTCGTAGATCCTCTTCTTTGCCACAGTAGGAGAAGGCTCTTCGATAGAAGTTTAGCCACACATTGGCTTTTTGCTTAGGGGGATGGCTAGAGAGAGCATGTATGTACTGGTTGCCTGCATCCGGTTTTCTGTAGACGGTGGTTGTGAATTTGTTAAGTGCACGGCTGATGGTGATGTCCAGGAAGTTGATTTTACCAAGTTTTTCATGCTCTACGGTGAAGTTGAGCCTGGGGTGGATGTTATTTAGTTTGCTCACTAGGAGGTTGAGTTCTTCTGCCTTTTTGTATACAACTATTGTGTCGTCCGCGTACCTTCCATATCGGATGTGTTGTAGTTCTGGAGTGTGGAGTATCTCTTTTTCAGCCAAGTGCATGACGATGTTGGCTAAAGGAGCTGATAGCGGGTTGCCCATCGCAAGGCCCTCGGATTGGTTTTAGAATTTATCTTCAAACTGAAAGTAATTGTGTTTTAGACAAACTTCCAATAGCCTGGTTATCTCTTGTACCTCTAGGGTCGGGATTCTGTTAGTTGTCAGCCATCTTTCCACCGAACGCAGTGCTAGGTCTATGGGGATTGAACTGTACATATCTACTATATCAATGCTGGCTAATTTTGCACTGTCAGCTTGCACTATTGAAGTTACCAGATTTTTAGCATCGGCACTGTTGCGGAACACGTATGTAAGTTTGTGGTTGAAATGAGATATTTTGTTTTTTAGCCAGTTTGTTAGGTGAACTGTGGGGTAATTGAAGCCAGCTATTATAAGTCGCATGGGGATTCCAGGTTTATGAGTTTTAGGAATGCCATAGGCAATGGCAGGTGAAGGGTGGGGGGGGATTCCTCCTCAATCCCCACCCTTCACCTGCCATTGCCTATGGCATTCCTAAAACTCATAAACCTGGAATCCCCATGCGACTTATAATAGCTGGCTTCAATTACCCCACAGTTCACCTAACAAACTGGCTAAAAAACAAAATATCTCATTTCAACCACAAACTTACATACGTGTTCCGCAACAGTGCCGATGCTAAAAATCTGGTAACTTCAATAGTGCAAGCTGACAGTGCAAAATTAGCCAGCATTGATATAGTAGATATGTACAGTTCAATCCCCATAGACCTAGCACTGCGTTCGGTGGAAAGATGGCTGACAACTAACAGAATCCCGGCCCTAGAGGTACAAGAGATAACCAGGCTATTGGAAGTTTGTCTGAAACACAATTACTTTCAGTTTGAAGATAAATTCTACAACCAATCCGAGGGCCTTGCGATGGGCAACCCGCTATCAGCTCCTTTAGCCAACATCGTCATGCACTTGGCTGAAAAAGAGATACTCCACACTCCAGAACTACAACACATCCGATATGGAAGGTACGCGGACGACACAATAGTTGTATACAAAAAGGCAGAAGAACTCAACCTCCTAGTGAGCAAACTAAATAACATCCACCCCAGGCTCAACTTCACCGTAGAGCATGAAAAACTTGGTAAAATCAACTTCCTGGACATCACCATCAGCCGTGCACTTAACAAATTCACAACCACCGTCTACAGAAAACCGGATGCAGGCAACCAGTACATACATGCTCTCTCTAGCCATCCCCCTAAGCAAAAAGCCAATGTGTGGCTAAACTTCTATCGAAGAGCCTTCTCCTACTGTGGCAAAGAAGAGGATCTACGAGAGGAGATAGCCACCATCACAGAAATAGCCCTGAAACATGGCTACACTGAATCACAACTTTCCACTTGGTGCAGTAAGGCGGAAATACAGGTCAGACACCCTAACCTACCACAATCAACCCATCCACAAGCAACCCAGCCACAACCAACCCCCCAGCGACCAATATAAATGGTTTGCCTTCCCCTACCATCCCACCACTTCCAACCGCATAGCCAAAGCCCTTCTCCCATTTGGCATCAAAGTAGCGCACAAACCCAACTCCAAAATAACTGATAAACTGAACAAGCACAAACGGTACTTCCTCTCCCCCCTTGACAACCCAGGTGTATATGATGCAGAGTGTGAATGCAAAGCCCATTACATCGGCAGGTCCATCAGATCTGTCAATGAAAGAATCCAACAGCACCTAGCAGATGCGAAAAAAGCCCAACCCACTACTGGTCTTGCTAGACATATCAAATACAATAGCCATAAAATTCAAAAAGTTCGAGTCAAACACACTGCCCACACGCTCATAGACACCAAAATCAAGGAAACGCACGCCATAATGCACTTCCCGCACGAACTAAACATCGATAGCGGGCAAGCGCACCATACTTGGATTCCACTACTGCAGCAGTTATCGCCCGGAAATAGCAGACGACGCACCAAGACGCACAGCGCACCTAGCAGCGCACCTAACGGCAGCCAGAGAACTACGAACAAAAGACGCACGCCAAGCAACAGCGCAGCAAGTTCCAACGAGGATGGTGGCAGTGGCCACTGAAATTAATCGAAAAAGAAGAAAAAACAGCTTCACGGATAAAAGTGAGTACTAGTTTCTCCGTATTTATGAATGTGATGGTGATAAAACCTTGTAACTTCATGAAATGATTTTTACCAATAAACACAAATCACTCGTGTCCTGTAGCCTTGTCAATTTTTAATTATCCTCCTGAGACCCAAGAAAAACTCCATGCATATTTTTATTGCTTCTTGGGTTTTTCCATATCATTTTCTGTTACTAAATGCAAAAATTCAAGTTCTGCAATAATATCTGCTCAACAATGCAAGAACTTTGACGTACTGTATGCAATACATTGGGTCTTAAAGACTACAGGTTTTACGTCTTATGAAATTTTTTATTGCCTTAAGTACTTTACATATCTTGGTTCAAAATGACAATTAAATTGAAGTTATTTCGTATTAAATATATAACAGCAAAGAAAGTTAAATGGTAACATTTTTGTATTCTACCCAAGAACATAACTTTTCATTCTATTATAGCACATTTTAGCACTATTATTTACACCCAAGTGAAATTTTTGAAAGCAGTTCCTCCCTGGAACAAGACAGAGAAAGACATTACAAGCCTTACACCGAAATCGTGCATGATAAGGACATCCAGAATTTCTACAGTGGGGGATTGCTTTACCTAGAGGTAAATGTAAATTTCAAACTGTACAGCTTCTCGTAAATGAGCTCCTTTGTAATATTTGGTGACTTTCCGGAATCTAGAACACATCTCTGGTTTGTGCAGAATGCCATTGTTTCGAACATTTCATCTGGAAGATATGCTTCAAACAATTGTACCGTATTTTCCGTATCAATCATTCTGTTATCATCAATGCTGTCAGCTGATCATTCAGTTAGATGTGGAACAAACATTTCATCTGAACTCCAGGGCAAATCCACGATTTCATTCTGTGATGCTGAATTGCTAATGGGTTTTTCTATGTCTGACTCATCACTTGAGACTGGTTCATCAGGATGATATTCCTCTTCATTTCCACTACTCAAATCTAGATCTGAATCATCCAAATCATCATACAAAATCTCATAAAGTTCATGAGGAGGAATTGATATATTTGTGCACTTGCGGAACGGACTACCTGTAAAAAAAAGTAAGAAATTAACGTCAATTATAAATAAAAGTTAATATATTTTCAATATTGTTAATACAGTGACTGGTGATGTGGATTGTATGTTTTACAAAAATGCTACAGGATAAATTTAAATTTACTGAACAATTTTTCGAAGCCTATCTTATTCTTTTCAGGAATAATAAATTATGCTCATATGCATAAAATACTAATTCCAAATTCCAATGTACTGTATACAATACAGTGTTGCATGCAATACAACCCACTGCTGTTCCAATGTACTGCATGCAATACATGCTAATTTCTTCATGAATATCTCTTACGTAACAGTGCTTGTCCAAATACAGTACTAATAGTTATAAAGCAGGTTGCTTTATGAAAGAATTCACAAAAATTAAACATCTAACAAGAAGGTAATAACTGATAAAATTGAAACTTACCGGACGAAGATGTAGACGGTTGCTCCTGCATGGCCATCTTGAAATTCACACAGGTGGCAACACTCATCAACCACATCACACACGCCCAAAAACGGTTGCCAGACGAATTCGTTCTTAAAGCATGCGCCAAACAGAAAACACAAACATTGAACTGGTTGTTGCATTTGTCAGGGCGATGACGTAATACGTTGTTTGTGTATTGCATGCAATACACTGGGTCTCAGGAGGGTATTTTTTTTTTTACCTTTAAAAATATCTTGTTTTATCTTGGGCAGAGCCGATACTTTTCTGGAGTTGTGCTATTTCATAGGATACACAATACTTTCACAGAGTCAATATGGGCATTATACACAATTTTCATGAAATTGTGTAGATAATGGATTTTCTGATTATGTGACAGCTATTTTACCCATGTGACCATTGCCTGTCTACTACAGTAGCCCAGTCTCGCAATTTTTATTGCTACTCAAATAGGCTCAGTGGTAGGCTTCAATCAATTATGCTTCTTACTACCCAGAATGAGTTTGCACATTGAAGTCAGCCTTTTAATATTCGTTTTTAAAATGTGATTGTGTGTGTGTTTGTGTGTGGCTGTGCAGTATGCCAGATCCAGTGTGTTACTGGTGTCACAGTGATTTTGAAACCTTGCATTTTGGCAATTTTAGTGAAGGTAATGTTATGAATAATGAAAAATTCGTAAATACAAAATGTTCTTTCAATTTAACAAAAAATTATATAAAACAGTTTAAAAATCACTTAGAAAATTATTTTGGAAAGGGATAATTATTATGCATGGTTAGAAAGAATAAACTGGTAGTGCACAAATATCCATATTTCAAAATTATGCACAAATATCACAGGGTTAATATTGTAATTATTTTATGTAACATATTTAAAAAAAATGACATGGGTACCTGGGGGAAACCCTGGGGGGTAAAGGTGGTCAGGGGCGTGATGCTGATCACATCACCCCCACTCACGATCGGATCAAGAAAGTGTGGGGCGTTACCCCCACACCCCCTATATGCCTTCATAGCGTGGTGCTCAGCACAGGGGAGCACTTTACATTTTTTTACCTTTTAACATATTTCAAAGTAGAACTTTGGTAAATTTATGTAGTATTACTTCAGTGGGATAGTTTTGTGTACAGTCACAAACACTTCTGGCTTGTAAGAATACCATTGACTGCACATGTGTTAGCACTTCTAACTATTCTGAGCAATTGAAAGTTTTCTCATGTTCCAACATCAGTATATGTAAATATCAACATACATATCTGTTCAGAATGGTATCAGTTTTGTCCCATGATTTTGGTAATAGATTATTATGTACTTTTTTTTTTTAAAATTCCAGAAATTAGTTGGTCAGCTACTTGGCATCCAGAAGGACATGCAGACTGACTTTGAAAAAGTGCAACAGGCTCTTGTTAACCACAAGAAATACCAGTACGTTGTCAGCGTAGCTGCAAATCAACTCTCAAAAATTGAGGCTCAATCAAGAGATCAAAAAGAAGTATGCCAACAACTTGAGGTAAAATATTAATGATACCCATTCCCTAAATACATCTCGTAACCTTACATACTAAACAGAATTTTTATTGCTTGTTTTCGAATTTTTTACTTATTCAGGGTGGCTCCTCACCGGGAATTCCTTGAATTCTGGGAATTATGTGTGATTTCTGCTTGAATTTTCCTCTGTAGAAAAATTCCAACTTTTATTAATCCAATTTCCATTGAATTTATACACATTTAGCTTTTATGTTTATCAAGAAAGGAAAAGTAAGGTGTGGGGAAAATAAAACAGAATTCTCTCAATTTGTTTACTTTGTTAGTGTGCTTTCCAGAACAATCTATCTGGCAGATGGAAAATGATTGCAAGATAAGATATCTTGAAGTTGGAATTCTTATAAAATTAACAATTTTTCGTAGATTAGTATATCCTGTAAATTTTGTGACGTGTGTTTGAAGATGTAATCGCAAATGTAAACTTTGCATCTTAAATATTTTAAATATATAAACCATGTAATTGAATGGAATCGCACAGACCCTCTATAGTGTTCATATATTTGTGTGTGTAGGTGGTGAGAGAGAGTAATACGTAAGATTGAAGTAGAGAAAACATCTGCTTGTACCCTTCAATTTTATCATGGTCCTAGAGTGGCCACCCTCTTATTATTATTTTTTTAATGAAAATGTCATGAATTTATGTAACGATCTTTTGTCTGGATTTTGTTACTTTTTTCAATGTCAAAGAGCCACAAGTGCATTTGTGGAAAGGAAGGGACCTGTGTACCGGAAGTGGATATTAAAGAAATATTGAATTACACAGATGCCTGTAGAAATTGTCTCAAATCCTGTGGTATAATCCCACTTGAGCCATAATTTTTACATAAAAGTGCCTTCATATATATCAGTAATTCACCATTCATCCTTGTTATGAGTAAGCTAGGGAGCTAGAAAAGATAAAACAAAAAATTCGAGATTGCAGTTGAACAATTAATGCTACTTCAAGTACAGACCAGGTTAATAAATGAGCCATTTAACAGGCACATAATTGAATAACATGCCATGCAGTTCCTCTACCCACTTTTTCTCAGTTTTAGATACAGATGGTCATTTTCTCCAGCATTTCCAATGCAGAGAAACTCATACATAACAAGTATTAGAAATTAATGCATAATTGAAATATGAGATGAAGTTGAACTTGTAAATTTATCTTGATTAACACTAGTAGTTCTTTTTACTCTGATAAGCTTACTTACAGTACATGCCTGACAAAGCCACCAGACAGGTGGCGAAATCGATCGCGAAGAAAAATTTGCGTGGAAAAAATTAAAAGTAAGCTTATCAGAGTAAATTACCTATCTCCACGTAACTGCTAAACAGATATCTTTAGATACTAGTAGTTCTATTAATAAGCAGTTTCACAAATAAAATAACTGTTTGATTATGTTAATGTATTCCCTTATCTTCCTTCACTGAAATATGAAACATTTTGCTTTATTTAATATATACAGTGAAACTCAGATTTTACATTTTCCCACATTATACATTCAATCTTGAGATCCCTTATTTACCTATTCCGATCCTCTTCTACCATTTGGTGTCGAGGTTGGTTTTATAGAGAGCTCGCCATCTGCCACGATCTTCTGCCTTCACTCCATGAAATGTTCCTCCTGCTCAGGATATCATACACACCCTCATTCCTTCTCCTACGTGGTCTTTCTTTCGGTCTCTTCACAAGCCTCCACTTCCATTCTTGCCTACCATACCTGTTTAGGTTGATGTTGAGGCATTCTGCAGAGCTGTCCAAACCATCTGAGTTGTGCTTGCTCAACATTCTGATCTATTGTTTTTGTATTTAACATTATTCTAATTGTTTGATTTCTGATTTTGTCCCTTCTTGTCTCTCCCACTGTTTTCCTTAAATATTTAATTTCTACTGTTTGTAAGTTTTGTTTTTCATTAATTATATCCAAGATTCACTTCCGTATATCAATGTTGGTATATAAGTTGATTTGTAAACAATTTTTTTCTGTTTTTTTGGCTTATTTCCTTCTTTTCCAAGAAACCTTTTTAAATTTCTCATTAATTTTTCCATTACTATTGATGGGTACACCACCTAGATATTTCAAGTTTTGTACTTGTTTTAGATCTTCCTCCTCAAGGCTTATTATGCAGGGTTTTTCTTTTCTTCCTATCCTTAGGACAGATGTTTTATCCTTGTATATTTTCATAGCTTTCTTTGACAGATTACCATTTATTATTTCTACATTTCTTTGCAGGTTTGCCTGTGAATTTGCAAACAATACAATATCATCTACATATAAAAGTTCAGATATGGTTACTGTTTTCAATTTCCAATTTCCTACTTTGAATTTTCTCATCTTTGGTTTCATTTCATTCAGAACATCATCCATTAGTATTATGAACAAGTATGGTGATAAAATATCACCTTGTCTTACTTACTCTAGTTGTTATAAATTCCTCTGATCTATTATTGTCAGTTCTGACATAGCATCCGTTTTTCTTTGCAGAAACTTTGTATTTCTTCTATTAATTATTTTTTTATATTTTTTATATTCTGTTTTTTTCCATAACTCTTGCCTTGGCACCATATCAATGACCTTTTCCAAGTCTATAAATCGTACATATAGTTCTTTATTATATCTACAACTTTCTGTATTATTTGTCTTATTGTAAATACATGATCTCCTCCAGGTCTGAATCGACTCTGACACTACTCCAATTTATCCTCTATTTCTTGTCAAAGTATATTCTCCAGAATTCTTGAATATAATTTACCAAGTACACTAAGAAGCAAGATGCCTGTGTAATTTTTGCATTCCCGTTATCTCCTTTCTTATATATGGTTATTAGAATTGATACTTCGCAATCCTTCACTATCTTATTTTCCTTCGATGCTATATTTACTATTTTAAGCAGCAGATCTTCTCCTTCCTTTCCTAATTTCATTCTTCCAATAGCTTTCTTTAACTCTTCCCATGTAGTTGCTGCTTCTTGTTTTACATCTTGGATATCTTGATCCTCTTTCCTTTTCTCTTCTTCTTTCTCTTCATTTATTGCATTAGTTCTTTCATTCTCATTTGATAATTCTTGGAAGTAGTTTTTCCATCTTTTCATTATTATATATTCAGAATTTGTTAATAATTTCTTATTTTTGTCATGTATAAATTTTAAAGGGCAGTCTTTTTGTTTCCTCGTGTTTAGAACTTTGTAGAAAAGTTTTTGATCTTTACAGTTTTGCTCCATATTTCTTCCAAGTTTCCTGCATTTTTTCTTTACCTCTTAAACCACTTTCTTCTTTATCTCTTTGCATTCTATATTCTTTAAATGACTCGGGGTACCTAATGGAAGATATTCCTTTCATTTTTTTTCTTTTCTCTTTTTATTCCACAAAGTTGTTAACGCTGCAGATGTTATTACCCCTTTCCATTTACTTCAGAGTTTTCTAAGTCCTCTCCTGTTTCCTGTACTTGTTCTTTCGCTAGTTCTTCTCTCACTTTCTTTCTAAATTCTTCTTGGATATTATTCTATTCATCTCTCTCCACACAATGATGTAATCTACGAGGGTTATTTTTTAAGTAAGGTCCGTTTTGCAATAAAAACGAAGTAAGTAAATACTTCTTTTTTAAACAAAGTAAGTAAATACTTAGTTTTTATTGCAAAACAGACCTTACTTAAAAAATGTTTAAATGTTTTTTTCAAAAAAACATTTATTTTCTGAATTTACATACACTTCTTTATTTGCTACATAATTTCCTTGCTGGTTTAAACATATATCGTAACGAACTGCGAGTTTTTGGATACCCTCCTCATAGAACTCTGCCGCCTGTGAGATAGCCAGTTACTCACGGTCATTTTCACTTCTTCATCAGTGTCTAAACGCTTGCTGCCCAGGAAGGCCTTCAGATGGCGGAAGAGGTGTAGTTGCTAGGTGCAAGGTCTGGACTGCATGCAGATGATCGAATACCTCCCAGCCAAAAGATTTGATCAGATCATCATCCGCATACAGTCCAGACCTTGCACCTAGCAACTACACCTCTTCCGCCATCTGAAGGCCTTCCTGGGCAGCAAGCGTTTAGACACTGATGAAGAAGTGAAAATGACCGTGAGTAACTGGCTATCTCACAGGCGGCAGAGTTCTATGAGGAGGGTATCCAAAAACTCGCAGTTCGTTACGATATATGTTTAAACCGGCAAGGAAATTATGTAGCAAATAAAGAAGTGTATGTAAATTCAGCAAATAAATGTTTTTTTAAAAAACATTTACTTACTTCGTTTTTATTGCAAAACGGACCTTACTTAAAAAATAACCCTTGTATTATATATACATATTTCATTTCCACTTGGTTCCTCTCTAGTGTATTTGTGTATGTCTAAATCATTTATTATGCAGAGTTCTAGTACTCTCTCTCTCTCCCATTGTTATTTTTCAGTTCATCTCCATGCTTTCCCATTACTTTTCACCAGCATTCCGTTTCATTTCCCACTCTGGCATTCATATCTCCTAGGATAATAACTTCCTTATCTAAGTCTTCAATAGTTCTTTGTAGTATTTCATAAAACTGATCTTTGTTGTTTGAAGTGTCATCCTCATTAGGGGCTTATACTATCATTAAAGTTAATAATTCTTCTTTCTGTTCTAAAATGTCTACTGTCATTATTTTCTCATTTATAAATCTCCATTGATATTTTCCATTCTATCTTATGTATCATACATGCCACTCCTGCTCCTGCTCTTTCTTGTTTTGGTACTCTGCTGTAATATAAAATTCATAGAGTTCTTCATTTCCATTACCTTTCTTCTCTCTTGCTAGTCCATGTTCTTTTCCATTTAGACTCCTTACGTTCCACATTCCAACATTTATTGAACCATATCCTCCCCAATTTGTTGTCGTGATCTGTCCAGCTTCCTCTCTTGTTCTTCTTTTAATCATTGTGGCTTCAAATGTGCAGGGGATTGGCCTACATCATTCTAGCCCAGTGGAGGGGCTGCCACCTCTCTGCCTCTGGGCTTGCTGTGAGCTGTTCTGCTCTATATGTCTTCCTCCAACTTTCGCATCCAGACTTGGGACTAATAATGGCGGAGTTCTATGGTCTCAACATAGCAATGTGGTATTTCCTCCATTTTACATTTTCCCCGCATCTTAAGTTTTTCATCTTGGTCCTCTGAAAAATGTAAAATCGAGGTTCCACTGTATTATTTGCTTCATTTGCTTTTCGAATATCCTCAAATGTTCCTTATTCCATTACTGAATACAAATTGAACCTTTCCTTGTTATATATCAAGATTAGATACTTCGGGGTGGACTAGTTAGCACAGTACACTTTCATGACAGGTTTCCTGAATTCGAATCCTGGCCTGGGTCTTTGTGAGTGACCCTTTATCAATTTCTTCATCTCATCCTCATCTTCGCCTCTAGGCAAAAGTAGCAGAAAAGCAAAGCAAAGCAAAGTAAAATAAATCAAATCAGTCAATCAATTAAACCAGCTGTTGTGAGAGTTTTGTAGAAAATTGAAAACTTCCATATTATGAACAAATGTTTGTTCTCATATTTGATATTTAAATACAATACCCTGTTATTATTTCAGGCTACATTGGACCAAGTGAAAAAGGAATTAGAGAATACAAGAGATACAGCCAAGAGACTTTTGAAGCTAGCTCAAGATATGTCAGGAGTACAGAATGTTGAAAGTTTACCTGACAAATTGAAGAAAACGTTTAGTATGTACACAAATAACTTGGAAGAACTTGAGAACATTATCATCCATACTCAAGCCAAAGCCGATTGCTTGGTGCAGGCAGATGAAGGTGTAAGTATCCATACCACCATGCACTTTTTTATGCCACAAATAAACTGCAGGCATCTTGTATCTGATGCATCACAATATGTAGTTCATTTTTACTGACATTAAGATTGATTCATTGAATTGGGGTTTTAAGTCTACTTTATGCACCGTAAGTCTAATCGGGACTGGACCTGCAGTTTAAAGTGGGATCTGAACCACTATGTGCCTCCATCGGGTGACATGATTAATAATTTTATAAAACAATAAGAAAGAATGTATTGTTTAAGATATTAAACAGTGAAGAAATATTTCAGAAGACAATAAAAATTGCATTTAGTTTTATGAATGTTTTGCTTAAAACATTCACTTTCAAGATAATAGAATATTTAGAAACTTGTCACTTAATTAAGAAATTTTGCCTCGCAATGGTGGTGAAGAAATATTGAAAATTGTACATTTTGAATAACTCGCAGAAGGTTTTTAATCCGAAAAATTATTTGTATTGGCATAATTCCAGTTGTATGGAAAAGCACCATGTTTCAACGTTATTCTCTTCATCCTTACAACTGATTAATGTCGAAGGTTCTGTCTTCAGTATCATTGGTTATGACTATTCTGAGGATTTCTATGCAAATGTTTTATATTGATTTTTTGTATGTTTTGACAAAAATGTAAGGAAATCGAGGCATATTTATTTTGTATATTTTAGCTGTAAATGCATATTTTACAGAATTTGTCAGGAATGTTTCTTTTCGGCCAAATGTAAGATTTTTCCAGATTGCAAACTTGTTTGCACCACTTTCCAAAGTTACTTATCCCAAATTAGCCTCCAGCCACCACCACCTGGATGTTGACAAGGTCAATGAGTTATTGCATGTTCCAAACGCGAAGTTATCCCTGGTTGAGAGATCTTTCTCTGCCTACAGACTAGTGTTAACAGACAAATGAAGGAAGTTCACAGTTGAAAATGTAGGAAAAACTTAGTTGTTTACTGTGACACGAATTATTGTACACAGCTTTGACCCAACATTTTCAGTAAAAGAGGAATACCTTGACATTTTGTGTCTCATTTGTGTAATAGTTTTTTTCAGCAAGTACTCGCATTTCGTAGAATAAGAGATTGTATCGTGCTTACAAGTTTACATATTTTTATTGCCATATTTGCATGCATCTTTTGGTAGTGCATACAAATCCTCAGTCTAGTTATGACATTTTGTGGATGACATCTGCTTATTAGCTCAAAGGCTTAGCGACATGAAGGAGAAATTAAAAAGACTACAGGAGGAAGCAAAGATAGCAGGACTCACTATTAAGGTGAACAAGACTAAATAAATGAGAGTCAATGCAAGAGGAAAAGAAAAGTTGAATGTTTGTCATGAGCTGGTTGAACAAGTAGAGTCATTTACATACTTAGGAAATGTCATAAGAAAAGAAGGAGGTTCAGATGAAGAGATACAAAATAGAATCAAGAAAGCCAATGTGGCATTTATGCAACTATCCCATTTGGAAAACCTGCAATGTTTCTAGAAAGACAAAAATAAGGATTTTCAATACAGATGTAAAATCAGTTTTACTGTATGCTTGCGAAACATGAAAAACCACACAAGCTAACACGAAAAGGATACAAACCTTTATTAATCGCTGTCTCAGGCGTATCCTCAATATAAAATGGCCAGAAATAATATCAAATGAAGAATTATGGAGAGAAACTAAACAACAGCCAATTGCAACCCAAATAAAATGAAGAAAATGGAATTGGTTAGGACAAAACCAACTGGAGCAATAGAGAAATCAGCCTTAGACTGGAACCCCCAAGAAGCCCAGCCCGGAAGTAGGACGTCCGAAGAAGACATGGAAGAGAACAGTAGAAGAAGAAGCAGCCGAGAAAGGAAAAACATGGAGAGAGGTCAAGGAGTTGGCACGGCACAGAGCCAAATGGAGGCGTTTCACTGAAACCCTATGCTCCTGATGGAGCAAAAGGAATTAAGTCAAGTTATGATATCTGGGACAAAGGTAAGATAGCTTTAACTGTAATGCTTTCACTCAGCTGGCAAAAGTTTGATTTCTCCCATTTGGCAGTGGTTTGGGGTGTCATTTTCTGCTCTTTGCTGCTTTCCCATGTGAATCCTGTACTCCAGAAGATCCCAGACAGCAAGAAGAAGAACAGACCTTCTGGAAATTCCCAACCTGGAACCAAATAGGCACAAACCGTAACAAACTGAACAGATAATGGCCCAGAAACCCTCCCCATTTCCCCCAGCACCATCCAGTGGTAGAAATCAGAACTCCTAGCTGAATGTAAACAATGTGATGTGATACTATCTCCCAGATACCATAACTTACGATAATGAAAACATTGGCCATATAAAACTTATCATTCACCAGAAATAAGATTGTCTCAATCATGGAACTTTTTTATAGAATTTTTCCACTATGTTCACTGCAGTGTAAGTATTAGGCATGAATATTTATCACTATTTATTTTTTTTCTATGGAAGAACACAGGCAACTTCATATTTTATTGTTATTATGCATGCGGCTTCAGAAAAATCATTCAAGGTCACTGCAAAGTCTGTTCAATAAAACTCCCACAAAAAAAAAAAAAACGTTTTCAACCTTATGATATTAAAAAACTTCTTATGTCACTTACCGGCAACAGCCTTGTTAAAAACTACACAAACCAAAATAAGCAGCGTGATAAAACACTTTCAAGTCTGTCCAAGATTTTGACTCCATCTCGAAGTCATCATCAGGGCTGGTCGAGAGATGGCGACTCATTAAGTTATGGAAATTGTGGGGAGGCCAGAGGTGACTTTGCAGCTCAGTGGTGGAACATTGGCACACAATGTCAAAGAACATGGTTTGATACCAGGTTGAAGCACAGTTTTCACATATCTGTATGTCGCAAGCTATTTCAAGTACTTCAGTGGTACTTCAATTTTGCTAGTGTATGCTTAAAAAAGTAATTTTGGTTCCAGGTGATACAAGAATACGAAAGAAGAAAGGAGAATATAGCATCCCTTACTGTTAGTGTTGAGCATAAAACTTCAGAAATTGAGAAAATTCAAAGTAAAATTCAGACATTGAAAGAGAAATGGCTGACACCATTGAATGATCTGATAAAAAGGATAAATAGCAATTTCAGCAACTTTTTCCAGCAAATGGGTTGTGCGGGAGAAGTGTCCCTCTCAACTGGTCAACATGAGGTAATAGTTGTTTCTCATTCCTTTCGCATCTCTTGGTAATTATTAGTTTTCTGAATCATGTCATTTACTGTGCATGATCCTATATATTGTCATGTGAGAACCAGGTGGATGTAACTCCATTGGATCAAATTCACAGAAGAGAGGAAATAATGTATTCTTAGGAATATGTCTGACTAAAAACAAGCCAGTAAATTTGAGATATGTGACTCCACCTTAGTGCTAAGAACCAGAGGTGGAGGAGATACACCGATCTGGCTCCAAATACAGATCTTCAGAGGAGATATTTTAAACAAAAGCATTTTGGAGTTACATCCCTCTTGTTCTCCTATGGCAGTATCTCGTAATCATTTTTAATTTCATATTGGTACATAATTTTATCGATAAAATTGTAAAGGTGTATTTTTTAAAACTTACAGAAATGTACAATTCTATAGATTTTCAAATGATTATTGGTACGGGAGGGAGGTATGCCTGTACAAAAATTAAATTAAAATCTTGCATTAAACTTGGGTATATGAACAAAAATTTTACATACATGTTCTTGATGTATTTGTATTTTTTAGTTAATCAGCGTAATTTTAAGGACTTACCTACATTGGCTACAATATATTCTTGTAATCAGTGGCCATGGTGGCTCAGTTGGTAACGCGTCTGATTACTATGATAAAGGTCCCGAGTTCAATCCCCAGCTGGTTCAAATCCGGGAACTTTTCTAACGTTGGAAGTGGCCCCGGCACCCACCCAGCGTCGAACAACATGGGTACCTGGGGGAAATCCTAGGGGGGTAAAGGCGGTCAGATGCATGATGCTGATCACATCACCCCCACTCACGACCGGATCAAGAAAGTGTGGGGCGTTACCCCTGCACCCCCTATATGCCTTCATGGCATGGTGCTAAGCCCAGGGGAGCACTTTACTTTTTTTAATATATTCTTGTAATCATAAGGATGATTATGCTACGGTAAGTCTTATTAATTGTCAGTTTTGGTCTTCCCTCATTCTTGTAATTGTAATTTTTGTGTAATTGCATAACACAAACACTGTTTTTGCAGGATGACTTTGAACATTATGGTTTGGTAATTCGTGTGAAGTTCAGGGACAATGAGCAACTGCAGGAGCTAACGCAACATCACCAAAGTGGAGGGGAGAGAACTGTAGCAACTGCCATTTACATGTTGTCACTGCAGGAACTTACCAGAGTGCCTTTTCGTTGTGTGGATGAAATAAATCAGGTAAGGTATCCAACACAGATAGTATGTTTTATGACGGTGTATACTATTAATAGGGATTATGGTGAACAAAATATCATGATTTTCGTACAAAACTGAACATATTTTGTTCTTAAAATGATGAATAAAATGCCAAATTTGATTTAAAAAGGATAGTTAATATTTTACGATTTGGCACACACAGGAGAAAGAATTCCACACAGGTAAAACAGAGGCAGCAAAAAATCAAGCGAAGCTAAAGCTGGCTCAATAAGTTCAGTTGGTGGAGTAATGGCATGGAATGCCAGAGAACTGAATTTGAGTCCTGGTGGAGCCTGCATTTTTCGTTGAAAGTTTTACTTGTAAAAAATAAAAATATGCATTCTAATAGCACCTTTATGTAGTACAATGATTTTATTGAACTCTCATGCTAAGTTCTATTACATCCCACTAATGTAATCACCGGTGAAGTGCTGGAGCTTTTCTCAAATGTATGGAACTCATTGGATGCCGACAGCAGTGATTTCTATTGATCACCGTGATCGAGCACTCCTCGGGAGCACCAATGGAATAGAAGAAAATCGTGATGAGTTCTTTCAACCGTGTAAGCAAGTCAAAATCACGACTCGTGTCAGGGGAATACGGAGGATGTTCCAAGACCTCATAATGCTACCTGCACAACACCTGCTTCTGTCACAGGAAACAACCTTCATGCAACTGATCGTTAACACAGGGTTCACATAAACCTTGATGGTATTCCCATGCATTTTTGTTCTTGGACACCTGGATTTTGATGCACGATTACTGTTTTATGTTTGTAGGTGGTACACAACATGCTGTTCAATTGTGTACACACACACACATGCACCAGCACTTGCTGCATAGGGCTCCAACTGGTGCTGTTCACTGCTTGATAACTAATAGCTCTGTACAGAATTCCCTTTTTCATCCGAATTTTTGCAGCAGAATCAATCATTGTTATGCGATTTTGCACAACTAATTCGATAATTCAACCTGGAATTGTTGTTGGCGAGGAAACTATAAATTTCATGTTTCACATTATGTACTTGCTTTCTCATCATCTCCTGACACATTGGTGAATTCATCTCGGATCATATAGGTGCTCTCCGCTCACCATACAGGATTTTGCTGAAATAAATATATGTTAAAGGACCACATGACATGTCCAAAAATTAAATATTTTCCTTTTCTATTGATTTGTTAGTGTTACCAGCTCACAAAGAAAGACACTATTTGATTTTAAAAAATGCAAGGAAAATTATGCAATTTTGAAACCACTATAAATCAGAAACTTTATTTGAAAGCTTGTTCAAAGTACTTCCAAACCCTTAAGGAACATAAAATTCTATTCAACTCTAAAATTAAAAATAAAAAAATATATATATGTACATATATTTTTTATATATAAATAAAGAACCACAGGACATTGCATAACTCTCAGGATAATTCAGACCTCAGAAGGTGTCGCGTCGGTGAATAAACCCTGAATTTCATGTTTAAGAGTTAATTTCGCTTTTTGCAGTTCATTTCGCGTTATTTCGTGACAAAACATGGTCACAAAATGCATCTCACACCTTTCAAAAACGTAAAATTAACACTACAATGTGTGTGTTCAAATTTCATTTTTTCGTCAAAAACGAAATATGCATGCCCCTTCTAATAGTTATAGTCAAGCTTCCATATTCTAGTTAAAAAAAAAAAAACTGTCCTTAGCACCATGCCATGAAGGCATATAGGGGGTGTGGGGGTAACGCCCCACACTTTCTTGATCCGGTCGTGAGTGGGGGTGATGTGATCAGCATCACGCCCCTGACTGCCTTTACCCCCCCGGTACCCATATCATTCGACGCTGGTTGGGCACCAGGGCCGCTTCCAACGTTAGAAAAGTTCTCGGATTTCAACCGGCCGGGGATCAAACCTGGGACCTTTAGCATGGTAGTCAGACGCGTTACTGACAGCCACCATGGCCACTTCCATATTCTAGTTTCCCAGCAAAATTCACTTTAAAAAAAAAAAAATAGAACTGAAAAAATTCATATTTTTGTATTTTGATTTTTAGTTTTAGATTTGAAGAGAGTTTTATAAATATGTTCCTTAATAAAGTTTTGGGAGTACTACAGCCCCTTGCCAAATTATTTGACACACCTCTTAAGTTTTAGGCAAAATTTTAAGGATATGTTATCTCTTCTAATTTTTTTGTTTTTATTTTATTCCATGAAATATTACATCGATTGCATGTAAATCTTAACAAGAAACAGCAATTACTTGATACATTAATAATTACAAATATAATGTCTTTATTGAATATTAGCTGTACAATACATATGACTGGAAGTCAATTTTAATATTTGGTTAAGCTGCCTTTGGTCTTTATCAGTGCTTGATTCGTCTTCGCATACTATCAACGCATGTTTGTCCTGTCTCTTTCATATCAGGATGGTGATTCCACACTTGAATTATTTTTTCAATTAGGCCAATTCTCATCGAAATTGTTTGCTTTGCCACGTCTTTTTTCATAGGTACCAAACATTTTCAATTGGGTTCATATCTGGAGAGTTTCCTGGCCAGGGCAAGAGGGACATTTTCACTCTGTAGAAACGAATACGAATGGTTCTCCATTTGGGAACCATTCTCTTACTTGAGGTAGCAACTTTCTTCTAAGCACTTCCCTATACTGTTCTTGCCTCATTGTTCCTTGAACCAAATACAGATGTCCTTTACCTTTGCCACTTACGACTGACCAAATCATAACTTTTATCGGATGTTTGACAGTCTGCACAACACAATCAGGATTGTATTTTTCACCTGGACGTCTTCTCACAAACTGAGATTTACTCCCCAAGATTTCAAACGTGCACTCGTCACTAAAGCAAACAGATCTCCAAAAGTTCAAATATTTTTCTTTGTGAGCTTTTGCCCAACAAAAACTTTTACGAATCATAGCAGGGGTTAATTTTGGCTTCTTAGCAGGTCTGAGTGCCTTCAGGTTCATATCAGAGAGCCTACACCGTACTGTTCTTTCAGATGCACGAACACCACTCTTTTCAAGTTGATCTTTAAGTTCCTTTGTACTCGCAAATCTATTCATGAGGCAAATGTTCTTCAAACAGCGTAAGAATCTTGGGGCAAAAATTATTTTATGCACACATCTGTCCTTTGTGGCTCACACTGTCCACCATATTCAACTTATTTCTTTATTCACCTCACAGATGCTTCAGACACATCAGATCTTCGAGAAATCTCTCGATTAGAGAACATTTTAGTCTTTATTAGTGTCTTAATTTCAGCAATCTTTCTCGGTGTCAAGTTCCTTTTTTTTTTTTTACCCACGACTCCCTAATGCTAATAATTAAATTAAAAAAATATACTGACAGTGTACAAAAACAATATCACTACAAAATTTAGCACAAATACGATTCACGATTCACATAACGTCCTCCTCTCATCTTGAATTGAACTGTGGCATGTTTGTTTAATAACAATGATGTTTGGTGTTGGTGGTATTGTTTGTAACAACAGTACCTCCTCTTTTCATATTGTTCATTACGATAATCAAAGTTCAGCCACAAAGAACCCTATTGCAACATTTTTAATGGGAAAAGTACGCAAACTGTTAAAAGTGTCCACTGTGTCGAATTACATTACTTTGTATTATTACTATTACTATTGTTATCAGTGTTGTGCAAGATAGGGCTTTGTACGTATTACTCATATTTGCCAGGGTTCAAATAACGTACAGGAAGCTTTTCAGATAACCAATGGTCAATTTTGTATAATTTTCCCCTTCAAAACTCTTATTTTCAAAAAAATTGTGGTGTGTCTAATAATATGGCCAGGGGCTGTATGAAGGAGCTTTCAAATAAAGGAAACCTTAAGTTCCTATCATTTTCCGTTTCTGATTTATAGTGCCTTGAAAATTGCATAATTTTCCTTGCATTTTTTTTTAACCAAATAGTGTCTTTCTTTATGAGCTTGTAACACTGTAAAAGATCAACAGAAAAGGAAAATATTTTTTGTTTTACTTACCTGTATGATTTGAGATAAAATGACCCAAAGCATGATAGCAATGACCCAAAGTATGATAGCAAAATGTACATCACTCCTTTCAAAAATGTCAAAAATGAACGTTACAGTGAGTAGTCTTACATTTCATGTTTCTGCCAAAAACTAAAATTACATTGTGTTTTCTTCATTTCAGGGAATGGATGCTACCAATGAAAGACGAGTGTTTGAGTTGCTAGCTAATGTAACAAGTAGAGGGACAGCACAGTACTTTCTGCTGACACCAAAGGTAAGGTAAAGCATATTTGTAGTCCGATAGCTTCTAAATTACAACAATGCTGATAAGTCAATCCCAATGTTTTCCCATGCATATTTCACTTGTTCACCGTTTAAAAGTGAGAAACAAAAAATGTACTGGGTATGGCATAAATAAACTGGTACTCTCATCAGTATTGGCTGATAAAGGCATTTTGGTTTATCAGCAAAATTTCATATAATTTTACCACTCAGACATATCTATAAATCAATTTTATTATTTTTATCAATATAAAGATATAATTCACTTGCTGTGACTTTTTAAAGTAAATATGTAGGTATACAGTTTTTTCTTTCTTATTAAAAAACATTGGAGTCTGCTGGTTACATGCATTAAATAAGAGGTTAATGGAACATTTACAACTTAGTATCACATTAATATTTTGGGAAATGAGACACGCGATAGTAAATAATTACAAAAAAAAATAATTGTACTCACGGTTTCCGCGAAGCTGTTTTAAGTTTGTTCTATTAATTTCGGTAGCCACTGCCACCATCCTCATTGGAACTTGCTGCATTGTTGCTTTGTGCGTTTCTGTTGGGTTTTTTTTATTGCTACTAGGTGTGCTGCTGTTGCCTATCTGCCTGCATCCGTGTTGTCTGCCTTTCACTGGTGTTAGTTGCTGCAGGGAATCCATGCGTGTTGTGCTTGTCCACTATCGATGTTTAGTTCAGGTTGGAAGTGCATGATGGTATGCATTTCCTTGATTTTAGTGTCTATGGCTGTGTGTGCTTTCTCTTTGACCTTTACTTTTTATGTCTGTTGTATTGTATTTGATGTGTTTTGCAAGTCTGATGGTGTGTTGAGCTTTTTTTTTTTTTTTTTTTCATTTGTTATGTGCTGTTGAATTCTCTCATTGATTAATCTGATGGTAACGTCACTGTATCATAACAAAATAACAAAATTTCATATGTTATGAAACATATTTTGTTAGTTTCAAACTGCATATTGTAAAATAGCACTTAACTTTATTAAACACAAGTTATTTGTTCTGGACTTTAGAATAAGGGAAACAATCAACTAGTTTCAAACCAAAGACACATTTTTGATAGCACTGGATCTGCTGACACAAGTTGCAATATTTAAATTTCAAATTTAATGAGAGCAATATGAATAGAATAATATTAAAAATAACAAAACCTCACACCTACTATTCAATCTCCTCCCTGACGAGGTACTCCAGAATGGCAAAAATAAGCAAATAAAATACTCCAAATTAATTATTATGCATTATTATTTTTCATTTTATGTACGTTATTCTGGACTTTAGAATAAGGGTTCAAATCCGGGAACTTTTCTAACGGTGAAAGCAGCCCCGGCGCCCACCCAGCGTCGAATAACATGGGTACCTGGGGGAAACCCTGGGGGGTAAAGGCGGTCAGGGGCGTGATGCTGATCACATCACACCCAGTCACGACCGGATCAAGAAAGTGTGGGGCGTTACCCCCACACCCCCTATACGCCTTCATGGCGTGGTGCTATGCACAGGGGAACACTTTACCTTTACCTTTGTACGTTATTCTGCCTGAGTATTGTATCAATAAATAACCAACAAATAAGAGAAATTAAAAGGCAGGGAAACAGTTAAATTTATGCAACTGATGTCCTGGTATATTTTAAGGTGTCAGAACACTAAGTGTATACCCTCGAATGTATGCGGATGGATGCAGGATTCTTCCAGGTGTCCCCCACCCCACCCCTATTTTTTTCACGATCTGATGGGACCTGCCAATGTACATGGCACGTACTGAAAGTCATGAGCCTTGTTCGATTACTCTCTTGCCTTAACAATTTTGGTTGAAACCCCACATACAGTCATCTGTTGTTCACTGCATGAACCACAACTGGTGCATGTGCAATTCCACTGTCAGTGCTCTTGTTAGGAGAAAAATGGCATCCACAGACAGTTTGTTTCGTCAACGTGCTGCCATGGAATTTCTTGTTAGTGAAAACGTTGGAGTTGCAGAAATTCATCAGCGTTTACAGAACTTCTACGGATATGCCTGCATGGGTTACAGTACAGTGAAAAGGTGGTGAAACATTTTAGAGATGGTAACATACACGTTGTTGATAAGCCTCATAGTGACAGACTGAAAGCAGCTTCTACGTGCAACAACACGAACCGGATTGACGAGTTTATCCAAAGCAACAGGAGGATAACTGTACGAGAAATTGCACATTATCTGAATATTGGACAGTGCTACACAGAACATCAAAAATACTCTTGGTTATCACAAGCACAATGTTATTTTGCAACATGACAATGCCCGTTCCCATACAGCTTGGTTCACGGTGCAGGCAATTGAAAAGATGTACCGGGAGCTAATGTTCCATCCTCCCTAGACCCCAGACATAGACCAGTCCGACTTTCACTTGTTTGCTCAGTTGAAGAACAGCATTCAGGAGTACCAAGTTTGACAACAATGACAAGTTGAAGAATGAGGTTCGCCGGAGGTAACGTCATTCCAAAACGGACTTCTACAAGAGTAGCATTTTCCAGCTGCCGTTACGGTGGCAGAAATGTATTCACTGATCTGGATGTTATGTGGAAACGTAACAACAAGATCCAAATTATATATTACCATAGGTAGAATAAAAATAGTAGTTTCTGACTTTGAGTAATATTACTTGGCTCATTACTTCCAGTACATACCTTGAAATTAGCCTTGCAGTGTGTGAGTGCAAGACTCATTACATTGGCAGATCAATCATTGAGAGAATTCAACAGCACTTAAAAAAGCCCAACCCACCACTGGACTTGTAAAACGTATCAAATACAACAGTCATAAAATCAAAAAAGTACATGTTAAACACAAAGTGCACATGCCATCATGCATTTCCAACACCGATACTGGACAAGCACACCACATGTGGATTTCTCCTACTGCAGCAACCAACACCGGTGAACGGCAGACAACACGGATGCCTGCAGATAGCTGACAACAGCGCAACAAGTAAACGAGACAGTGAAAAATGTTAGCACATTCATTCATAGGGCTGTCTATAAAATAACACTAATTTTGTGATGTAGCATTAAAAAAAACTGGCATATTTTAGATCAAAACACCAGTAAACTGCATGGCAACATTTCATTGTAATACATTTAATTTTGAATTTGTTATAGGAACTTGTGTTCTTTTGAGTAACTTCGCCAGCTACCTTAGGGATGTGTTTTTAGGAGTAAATTAATGAAATTATAAATAAAGAAATAAATGTTAGACAATCCAGTCTTATTGTTTCAGAATTAGATAATGAAAATGTTTTACAATAAATTATTTTGCACAAGTAAAGCATCAAAATTAATATTTTTTCACTCTCTCCCTTTCTTCCAGTTGCTTCCAGATCTACTGTACACCCCATCAATGGCTGTTCTGTGTGTTTTCAATGGTGTCGGAGTTACACGGCGTGAGACTTGGAATATAGACACATTCATTGATAATGCATGTGGAAATTCACATATGAATGGCACAGAAGTTTTAGAACTTAATGATTGAGTGTGTTGTGTTTTTAACATAGTTTTTATACAGATCTATTTTTATGTGAATGGATGAAATTGTGAACACGGGTAAACATTTAGTGAGATTTGATGTGATAAGAATGTGATTGTGAATATATTATACAGGCAATAATTTTGAATTGATTCAAAAATATTGTTTTAAATATTGTGGTCCAATGAACACTAAAGTGAAATCCAAGTGAAGGATATAAATGCATTTTTTTAAAAAAATTGTACATACTTGCACAATTCATGCAATTGTCAATGCGTGTGATTGAATATGTGCAGTTTAATTAAAAGTATTAGTTCATTGTGATAACAGTGCTGTGATGTTATAATCACAGATCATAATTTAATTTCAGATTACTTGAATCCGTTGGAGCAAAGTTTGCCACGTGACAAGTCTGTGTGTGTTTCACATAATTTTAACTCACATTTGTTACCAGAATATATATTTTGAATGCAAAAACTAAGAGTACTAATCTAAAAAATACTTGCTTTTTTTCACGTGTATTTCATGGTCAGTCATGTGAATAGTGGATGCTGCATTGAAGAGGGTACTAAATTGTTGTTGCAATTTTTTTTAACCAGAAAGGAAAAATTAACATCGATAAGAAATTGTTTATAAGATTCTTTTTCATGATATTTATCCTATTGTATTCGGGAGGACATTCCAGTGGTTCACAACTAATTCTATTTTTGCCAGTGTGTGTGTAAAATGAGATTAAAATGTAATTTTTTTTTCCAAACAAAGGGAATAAACAACACAGTTGATAATATAAGACGTAAGCAAGTTACTAAATATATATCCGCGAAACTTACTTGTAAATGTTCTATTAATTTCGGTTTCCTCTGCCACCATCCACTTGGGAACTGGATGCTTTACTGTTAGGTAAACAGGAACATTTACAAGTAAGTTTCACGGATATATCTTTAGTAACTCGCTTACATCTTATAAACATACTTTTGCCAGGTCATTTTGTGAAATATTTGTGTGTTGCTATATTTGTGTATGGAAGCTGCGGTAGCTCAGTCGTTAGGGTGTCTGACTACCATGCGAGACCCCCAGGTTCGATCCCCACGGGGGAGAACTGGGACTTTTTCCACCTGTTCAAGTGGCTCCGGCACCCACCCAGCATCGTATAAAGTGGGTACCTGGAGGAAACTGGGGGGTAAAGGCAGCCAGGGGCATGGTGCTGATGACATCACCCCCAGCTCGGCCGAGAATCAAGGAAGTGCCACATCCCCTGTATGCCTTCATGGCGTGGTGCAAAGCACAGGGGAGCACTTTTCACACAAATATAAAGTAGTGAAAACATTTCTACTTATCTCACCTGGTCATTGTTAATAACCACTTATAGTTTTCAAATGTTGATCCAAGTTCATGTTTAATTCTAAAAATGTCACAAAATGTATTTTTGTGAAGTGAAAGTTTATTAGAAAAATAATGTGAAATTTCTCCATACAGTAAAGTCTGAAGAATTAACAGCCACTTTATAAGGGCTGAGCTGATACCACCATTAATGGTTGGTTATGATTTTAAATTACTAATGCAGTATATCTATAATACAGGCCCGTACCCAGGATTTTTTTGAGGGAGGGGCCAGATTCGTGTTTATCTGTATGTAGGCTATGTATCTATATACAGCGGCTGCTATTTGGGGGGACCTGGGGGAAGTTGCCCCCAACTTTTTTTGCCAATTTTGCCCCTGTACTAAGGCCTCTTAATGCTTGTATACCAAGAGAAAATAACTTTTCTTGCCCCCTCCCCTTCCTCAGTTTTGGCACTCAAAATAATATATTTATAAATTAAATTATACACATTAGCAATTATTATTATTACAATAAATAATTCTATGAGAAGCACATTTTCACCTTGTATCCAGTAGCGGCGATTGGGTGCCAAAACTAAGGGGGGGGGGGGGAGGAGGAAGGACGATTTACTTTTTCTTAGTAGACAAGTTTGAATTTCAGTTTTTGTTTTAGGTCCACCTTTATGCACAGATAGACTAATTGGGACTGGACCTACAGTTTAAAGTGGGATCCGAACCATTATGTGCCTCCACCGGGTCTGGGTAGACAAGGCTAGCATTTTAAGAGGCCATAGTGCAGGAGCAAAAGTAGAAAAGGGGGGGGGGGGTCAACTGCCTCCCCATGCCCTCCAATCACTGCCACTGCTGGTAGCCTTGCATCAATGGTGATAAAACTAAATGTACTCAGTAGACTTCTAGAGTCTGCCTGTCTACACAACAAAAACACATGGAAGCACAAAATTGAAATTTTTTACAAGCTTGAAAAATAAGTTTACATTTAAAAATTTCATGGCTGAAGGGGGGGGGCATGGCCCCTCCCCTGGGTATGGGCCTGTCTATAAATATTTTACAATTTAGTGCAAGAATCTGGCAAACTGACTTACGAATGTTTTATGAATTCACAATAACAAATTGGCAAAATTACAGGTAAAAAAAAAAAAGGTAAAGTGCTCCCCTCTGCTTAGCACCATGCCATGAAGGCATATAGGATGTGTGGGGGTAATGCCCCATAGTGGCTGTGGTGGCTGTCGGTAACGCATCTGACTACCATGCTAAAGGTCCCAGGTTCGATCCCCGACCGGTTCAAATCCGGGAACTTTTCTAATGTTGGAAGAAAATTACAGGGTGTCCCTAAAGTCTTGTTACCATTATAATCAAACCTTACTGAAACTACATGTCATAGAGCAGGTCATTGTTTTTGCAAAGTGTTCTACAGTTCAAAGTTTTTTCAAGGCCCATTTTTTTTTTTAATGGAGGACTGACTGATTACAGAGAAAATTTTCTATGATATGCTTCAACAGTACCTACTCCCCCAGGTGGTGGAATTGCAGCCATCTATTATTTTCAAACAAGACCGAGCAACCCCACATGTTTTGTGGGATATTCTAGATAGACATTACCCTGGGAGGTGGATAGGCCGTGATGGACCAAATGCCTGGCAATCTTCTGATATCACCCCCATGGCCTTTGGGGGTATGTCAAGGTTTGTACATACCAAACCTCTGTTCCAGATTTTGTTAACACTTCATAGAAGGATCATTGCAGCTGTGCAAACGAACAGTTGATGTTGATATACCCATACACGCTGAAGCATAACTGGAATATCACCTTGACATCCTGAGAGCAACATTGAGGTACACAAAAAAAAAAAAAAAAAAAATTGAGCTGTAGAACATTTTTCAAAAAACCGCTCTGCTCTCTGTCATGTGATATGAGAGTTATGTTTCATTGTAATGGTAACGGGACTAGGGACCCCATATATTCATAAGCATTATGTTGATTATGCATATTGTCAACCGAACAACCAGTTACACTCTTAAAAAACAATATTTTAAATTAGTATTTACATAATATTTCTTCTGTTTTATGGTATAATGTAACAAACAATTGATTTCTGCAAGATATTTACAATGAAAAATAATACATGTTAAAATTGCATTACTCACTGAAACAAAATACATTACTTGGGCTTGTATTTACATAATTTAATGGCTTACAATTTAAATTTACACAGAGTATGTGCTTCCTGTTACAGAAATATTTATTTGCTTACTAAACCAGCGATTGTAATCCAAACGAAGCAGAAGCTGGGAAAGGTGTGTGCCGCATGGACGAGATTTAAGTCCTGACAGAAGTTTCAAAAGGCCAAACACTTCATACTCAAACTGCTCTGTCATTTTATCCAGACACTTCTGTTGTTCTGTACTTAAATTTATCCCGAGGTCTGCTGCAAACTTGCAAAATAGCTCGCTCAACTGAAGCAGGTCTATCAAATGCTTGTGAACCTATTATTAAATAAATAAAAGAAAAATAGGTAAGGACCAGTATGAGTTATATATCAATTATGATATTTTACCAAACTGATATCTAATTTCAAATTTTGAACAAATAACCTAAATGGTTTATCTCTTAAATTTAATGTATGTAATGACTAAGAAAAATAAGATGAATTGAGTTATATGGTAATCATGACTGGTCCTACAAAAAGGGAGATCCAAAACACTGTGCCTCTGCTGGGGATTGAATCCAGGGCCCCTTCATTGAGTTGGTGTTTTAATTCCACTTTATGCACAGTAAGGCTAATCCTACAGTTTAAAGTGAGATGTGAACCACTAAGTGGGTTACAAGGTGACAGCGTTACTACTATGCCACTGGGGAGGCTTGGCTGAGGAAATGAAATTGCATAATTAGGCATTTACTTGACAAACCAAATTATACAGGGTGTCCACAAGTCGCGCAACAGAGATTTTGAATGTACGTAACTTTTGTACAAAAAATTATAAAAAGACATGAACCTTGCACTGGGTATTAACTTTGTCTATGTGGATGTTTTTAAAACATTAAACAAGAAAATTATTCTCTACATGAACATTCAGTTAGGGGGGAAAAGTTACTAAGGTGTAAAAAAAAAAAGTTTTTGTACAAAGTAAAATGAAACATGAATAAAAGACTGCTATGGAGTAGCTTGCAATAATTTTCGATAAAATTTTGCATAAAAATTTATTGTTCTTTCATCAATTCAATAAATACCCAAGGAGACCATCGGTACACATCAAAAATTATTGCAAGCTACTCCATAGCTGTTTTTTTTTATTCTGTTTGGTTTACCTTACTTTTCTCCCATACTTAACGTTCATGTAGGGAATAATTTTTGTGTTTAATGTTTAAAAAATATTCACATAGACAAAGCTAATACCCAATGCAAGATTTATATGTCTTATCGCTTTTTGCACAAAAGTTACGTACATTAATAATCTCTGTTGTGAGACTTTTTGGGCACCTTGTATATTTATACCCATACTAATAATCAAGAAATTACAGAATTCTGCACTAAGTTATTGAACAGACTATTCACTGATATATAAGACTGTGAAACTTACCTCTGTGAACTTATTCTGATGGCAATACCTGAACACGTGTAGCAATTTGAAATTACTTGGAATGAGTTAAAATGTCAAAAAATAAGTATTACAAATTCACTTTTCACTCACGGATACAAAATGGATTGCTTGGCTTGTATTTACATAATTGAATGGCTTAAAATTTAATTTTTATACAAAGTATGTGCTTCCTGTTACAAAAATATTAGCTTTCTAAACCAGCAATTTATATTGTAATCATTATGTTGTTACGTTTATTCAATACTGTGAGTGACGGGAATTGAATTACAAAATTATTTTCACCACACAAAGAAAGATAACTGTAGCTTAAAATTCAGTTGTAACATCATATATTGGATGAAGAAAAAGAGCAATTAAGGAAAGAATTTCAAAACATCACAGATACACTAAAAAGAATGATTGGACATCAGGATTTTCCAAACACACAATCAAAACAGAATATAATGGGGTATTTCTTACACATGCTGAAAACAAGACTGAAAAAGATGTTGAGGGTGTCGCAATTGTTTCCTCCATGATAATTTAAATGACAACATTAGCAGTAATCTTTATTTAACATGGCATCTTGCAATAAAATACAAAAACTGTTCCAGACTTTGATGTATTATGCAAGGTACATTTAAAAAATAAGGGCCAATTCCTTATAGCAAAGAAGAAAAGAACTGTAGCAACACTGTATTAGTGGTTAAAAACACGTACATATCTCCTTCATTTCTCAATGTAGTCACCATTATTTTCCAAGCCATTTTGGTACTGTTGAACAAGATTTTTTGTACCCTCTGCATAGAAGTTTGCTGTCTGGGAGTTCAACCAATAAAACATTCCCAATTTTCAACACCTCAGTTTCCTCAAATTGTTGAGATGCAAGCCACTTTGTTATGTGCAGTAAGACGTCACTAGGTGTAGATCCAGACTATTATACAAGGAGTAATCAAAAAGTTCCCAATTGAACCTTTCAATTGTCTGGAGAGTGAGAGCAACAGTGTGTGTGGTTTAGCGTGGTCATGGATAAGAACAGTTCCTGAGGGTTGGTTTTGCATGGCACATGTGAGTTTTGATACCCTTTCACAGTATGCTTGCAATGTGATTGTTTTTCCCAGCTCCATGCAATTCACCAAAAACACACCTTGGTTCCACAACACAGTTGCAATGGCTTTTCATGCAGATGGAGTTTGCTTGAATTTTTTGCCTTCGGTGGGTGTAAAGGCAGGACACCATTGCCATACTTTTCCTTCACTCATTATATTCGGACCATACGCTTCACACAATGTCTGGTGAATTTCGGCAGCATTATGACCTTTGGTGTTAAGAAATCGAATCACAAACCTTATTTCTCAACTGGTGGGATTGTGTATTTGCGCAGCCATTTTTACACATTCTAACTCGTGCGATAACCAACAGCTGACAAGTGAAAATATGGTGGTTAGGTCGTCAATGGACAAATTGATGTTACTGCACAGGTGCCACTCACTTTTTATAAATAACCGGCCCTTTCTTTTGAAATGCACCTCGTATCTGTGTACACTTGGTCACAAGAACATCTAGCAGAACCATACTGTGGAAGATCTTGGGATAGATTACATTAGTCTGGGATGAGTAATAGAGTGAAACTCCTTCCTCTTCCAATTTGCCTACAAATGATAGACACGCCAAAAGCTTGGTTTGAACCTTAACCTGTGTTTGTCTTGTTTTTGTTTTACCAGCTACAAAATAGGGGAAACATGAATTTACAGGATGTCTGAATTTTTATGTCTCATACCAGCTGGTAAAAGTACATAATTACAGTAAACCCTCGTTAACACGAATCCCAAAGGACCGAAAAATCAAGAGCTTGTGTTAAAAGAATTCGTTCTAACCGGGGCTTTTCAGTTTTGTTTGCAGATCTATGCCTGTCTGCTTCCTCTTGGCCATGACTCCCGTCTTACTGCTTGCAACTTGATGTTACTCGTACTGGCTACATTTTAAAGAATAGAAAAACACAACTGAATTTGTTGGCTAAATAGGTATAAGCTCATTGTTGACGTGATGAACGTGATTGTAGAGCAATTGCACCCAAGTTTTAATCTCGTACTGGCAATGTTTTAAAGAATAGAATAACACATTGTTGATCTGAATCTGTTGGTTACAATACTGTATAAGTTGATTGTTGACAATATGATAGAGATTGTTGAGCGATTTCTTACATACCTAGCAAAGGAACAACAGAAAAAAAATTATGAAAAACTTTGAAAGTTCATGTTAAATGAGATCTAATGATGCAACGGACTAAAAAACAGTTCGTAATTCGTTGTAACCGAAATTCGTGTTAACCGATAAAACTTTCTATAATACATCCCTGCCAGGACCAACATTTTGTTCATGTTAACCGAGTGTTTGTCTTAAGCAAGTTCGTGTTAACGAGGGTTTACTGTATATTGATTGATTTGGTTTATTTTACTTTGCATTTCTACCACTTTTCGGTAATCACAATGAGGATGGAGACTGGGATTTGGATCGGGGACCCCTGGCATTGAGCATGCTGCTGCACTAACCAGTCTGCCACAGCTACAAGTAATTACAGTCAAAAAAAAAATTTCCATATAGATATCATTTTCTGAGCTTTAGTTTTACAAGGGAACAAAATGGATTAAATATGAAGAAAACAGAAATGACTTACAGGATTAATTTTTTCAGCACTTCCTTCATGAACAGATTTGAAACTTGGTGGCATCTTGTACAGAAAACATTGTTCTTCTGATGACGTCTGTAAAGAAGAAATCTATCACATTCTAAAAAAGCTTAATAATTTGTAATTATTTGGAATATAATCAGACCAAAGATGTAGGTTCCATTTCATGAAATATTAAATTTACCCTGAAATAAATGCAAGTCCTATATGCCGGAAATTCATTGCCTTATTTAATTTTGAGTTATCATCAGTCACTACCAGTGAAGGATGGCATTTCAAGTAGTCAGGTATGTTTTACACTTACAATTAACAGTGTCAATATTGTAACTTTAAATATAACAACATAAGTTAAAGGATAAAAATTAACATGTATATGCATGCAAAGAACACAGATACAAATTTCAACAGAAAAAAAAAATCAAATGGGTGGCAACCTTTTTTCTTTTCATATATTTTTAGCATTATTTTCTCCCTCTTTAGGTTATCATGGAGATGAGGTGATCAGACGAAATGGATAAAAGAGCAAGCTGAATGAAACACCCATTCCCTGGCTAGCCAGCCAATTATTTGGTCTAGGAATTAATTTGTGCGCCTGGACAAGAGATGGCGTAACGAGCGTATCGTCCCACAGTTCCGTGTATCCACACATGCGTTGAAAACTCCTGTCAGCGCGCATCGTTCGTAGTATAGGGCAGTTGATTGACGCGTCAACAACAGCATTTTGTAGTCAACAGAACATGGCGCAGTTCGTGCCAGATAAAGTGTTTTTGCGGGGTGTTCTGCTTCATTACTTTAACATGCAGAAAAGTGCTACCGAAAGTTATCGTATTTTGGTGGAAGTGTATGGTGACCATGCGCTAGCTGAGCGACCGTGTCAGACGTGGTTTGCACAGTTTAGAAGTGGTGATTTCGGCCTGGAAGACCAAGAGCGACCTGGACAGCCAAAAAAATTTCAAGACGAAGAACTGAGAGCATTGCTCGATCAGGATTCGTGTCAAACGCAGGAAGAACTTGCAGAAGCATTAGGCGTTGATCAAACAACAGTTTCCAAACGCCTCAAAGCCATGGGTAAAAGGTAAAAGGTAAAGTGCTCCCCTGTGCATAGCACCACGCCATGAAGGCGTATAGGGGGTGTGGGGGTAACGCCCCACACTTTCTTGATCCGGTCGTGAGTGGGGGTGATGTGATCAGCATCGCGCCCCTGACCACCTTTACCCCCCAGGGTTTCCCCCAGGTACCCATGTTATTCGACGCTGGGTGGGTGCCGGGGCCGCTTCCATCGTTAGAAAAGTTCCCGGATTTGAACCGGCCGGGGATCGAACCCGGGACCTTTAGCATGGTAGTCAGACGCGTTATCGACTGAGCCACCGCGGCCACTGGGAATGATTCAAAAGATGTCACCTTGGGTTCCACATGAATTGAAAGACGAAAAACCATTTGCGAATTGCTGCTTCAAAGACAGAAAATAAAGGGGTTTTTGCATCTCATTGTTACTGGTGATGAGAAGTGGATCCATTACAAGAACCCGAAACGAAAAAAGGCCTGGGTGAAGCCAGGTGAACCAGGTCCATCACAACCGAAACGAGATATTCACTGTGCAAAGGTTATGCTGTGCATATGGTGGGATATGAAAGGTGTGGTGTACTATGAGCTGCTGCAACCGGGTGAAACTATTAATGGAGAACGTTATCAACGACAATTAATGCGTTTGAAGCAAGCTCTGGCCAGGAAACGACCAGAATGGGAGAACAGACATGATAAACTTATTTTTCAACATGATAACACTCGCCCACATGTCGCAAAACCAGTCAAAACCTATTTAGAAAATGTCGGATGGGAAGTTTTACCCCACCCGCCATATTCACCAGACGTTGCTCCTTCGGACTACTACTTGTTCGATTGCATGAATAACGATTTGATTGGACAGCAGTTCACTTCTTCAGAAGATATCGAACAATGGGTCTCTGACTGGATTGCTTCAAAGGATGAGGACTTCTTTCGCCACGGAATCCGTAACTTGCCTGACAGATGGGCGAAAGTGGTGGCTCGCGATGGACAATATTTTTCTTAAGGTATTTATGTATTTTGTGTTTGAACTACAGCTTCAATGTGTGTGTAACAACCGCACAAATTAATTCCTAGACCAAATAGAATGCAACGATCTCAAATATTGTTCAGCTGAACACATTATAAGGATATCCTCTCTCCTGTATGTACCTTTTCCTTTAAATTATTATTAAAAAAATATTGAACCATGAGAAAGATATAAACACTGATTTGTTGTGAAACATCATCAGCTTTCATCTAATTCAGTGTTTCTCAAACTTTTCAAACCGCGGACTCCTTTTCACTTTTCATCCTGTGATTATTTCAAGTGTTTCTTAAACAATACCTCTAACCTAATCCTTTTTTTAACCTCTTAGTGACCCGGCATTATGATTAGTGCCTAGAGAAAATAAGAACCTGATGAAGGGGGCAGTTGTACCCTGAAACAGTGTTTTCTAAACTTCATACTCACTCACGGAAGTAAATTCAATTTTATACTAATTTAGTATTGATTATAATTGCAGTAAAATACTTACATATTAATATTAATCAATATTTTGAACAACTTTTGTTACAATTTTCAATTTCTGGTATTTGATCAGCCTACTTTTAACCTACTTATGATGCTGATGACACATATCATGATAGAAATTATGTAGTATTCTAAAATGATCCCAAATTCTTTATAGAATTTAAAATGAATGATAATGAGCTAAAATTTTAAATTTACTGAAGCACATACAAATATTTATAAATGTACCAAATCTACAGAAGTCTTACTAAAGTTATTGTTTGTAATGTTTATACTTACACATGCAGTCAATAGGAACGTCTGGCTCAACACATTTGTCAGGAACATATTATGTGCTTTCTGGATATTCTCAAAATCTTTGGTTGTGTTGGCAATTGTTTGAAGCTGCATATACTGGCTTTCCAACACATCTACTTGGAGATAATATTGTAAGTTGTCTATGATAAACATCAAATTATTCCTTAGCTGCCACAACATCGGATTGTACTTTGAAACACTGGAAAAATAATTAAGTAAATTGAAATTTACTTTTTAGGATAATTACCTTCACACCACACATGTCACATGACATTCCTTTAGTTTGAACTATAATATGTAGAATGCAGGCAAATAATATCTCTATGATAGAAACTATTTGAATCTATGGCTTTCTTATATCATGTTGGTTTTGTGCTACTTTTGGCTAAAATTGTAACAATAACGATTAATTACATGAAATTGATCAAATGACAGTTGCAAAAGACTGGACTCAAATGTAGAACTTTTAGTGGTGAGTTCGGTAGTCAGCTGTTTTACTCATTTCGGCAAAGAGCTGACATATCTTTAAAATGTCTAAAGTGTAAAAGGCAACAGATTTAAACATTAACCTAACTAACAAAAGACATGCATCTAGGATGTAATTAATATTTAAAAAAATGAACTACCACCATACTTGAGCCTAAAACTTGATAATTAATAAACTAAAAATCTTTTTCATTTAACATTTTTTATCATGTACAACAAATTCAATATTACATGTAAAAGATATTGGGGAAAAAGATAGAAGAAAAAGAAAATAACAACAACCAACATCATCCTTATCAATTCATCTGTTGAAATGTTGTGATGAAAATCAATATGACACAAAAACAAAACAAGTGGGAAAAATATTTATATTGTTTATTCATAAACATGTGAAAAGAAGATCCAAGTTATACTTTAATATTTCTAATTAGTTTGAACTAACACAAATTACGCTCAGATAGACTAATCAGACATATGGACCTACGGTTTAAAGTGGGATTCAAAACGTTGCATATGTGCCTTGACTGGATCCTACCTGAGGTTCCTTAATCGCTTGCCTTACAGATTAATTTATGAAATTCGGTCCCAAATTTTGGAATTTTTAAAATCCAGTTTCTTTGTTCTATATTGTATGCTCATTGCTAAGAATACATATTTTACCTGAAACATAGGTAAAACTGATGTTCTTGAGTTAACTCTGGCTCCACACATGCATGAAAAATATTGAACATAATGTAAGAAAACTTATTTTTACAAAAAGTTTATAATGTTCTGCCTCTAAATATTGTATGTATGAAATGAAAGTTTAAACAATTGAGTTTACTCACCTATAAACATTACGTGTGTACATACATGTATATATCATGACCAAATTTTATTATCCAGAGTATACTCAGGCTAATGAAGGACATACATATTTATGCGAAAAAATCGGAAACAATCAGAAGCTCGCTATTTGACCCCTAAATCAATACAAATGTGTAAGATTAGCAATTTTAAGGAATAATTCACACTTTGGGTCCACAGAATTCACATGAGATATTTTGATTTTTATACAAAAATTATAATTTTGACTTGAAACCACAGTAAAACTAAACAATACACTTGGAAGACCGAAATCCACTTCCAGAAATAGATTAATTAATAACAAAAATAATGAAAATAAGGATTATAATGATAGTAATAAAATAATAATAAATGTGAGACATATCATTAAAATGAATTTATGCACAATAAATGTTTAAAGCAAGGAAAACACTTCCTATCAAATCACTTTCAAGATAAATTAATATCTTTTAAGGCATTAAATAATATTTATTTACTAGTTCCGATATCTTTCCTTCTTCCTCTAAATGTACTTTGGTGGTGAATGCGAGTTCCTTAGACGTATTTTCCCGGCGAAGCTCTTCAGTTTATCACCTATTATTTCTGTCGCTACTTTCTTCAAAACTGATAATCTGCTTTTGAGATTGCATAGAGTGAAGAAAAAGCAACTACAAACACATTTTTTTTAAAAGTCAACAAATTATTTTTAAGAAAATTATCTTCTTTTTGGCAAGTTTTCATATCCTTAAAATACTTTGCTGCAGCACCGCGACACATCAACACTAAAGGTCTTAACACAATCTTAAAGCGATATTTTCAAAATTTATAGAATCTAACGCAAATGAAACAAATGATTAATCTGATAATTTTTATCATCAGATTTTTCAGGAATAATGTTTTCGTGGATTTCTATGACACCATCACCATTAACCCGCAAGGACACGTGAATGGGTAAAAATGACCCAAAAGATTTTGAAATATTTCTTTCATCTTTACCAATGAGTGTGCATGAGGCGACCCTTCTCAGTACCTTTCCAGTAAACACTTTCGAAAGTCATGACCTTGAATCAGCTATGAGGCTTCCTTAGTTCCCCTCACAGGGCTGTGTAAATTTCACCCACACGTGCACTCCTGCGTTTCAGGTTGGTATTTAAACATGATCTTTTCTCTCATTTTTATCAATTGTGAAATAGAATAAAGATGTTCAAAATTAATACAATTAGTTCAATCAAATGCTTTAATGTAATTCTAACTTGGATTTACGAAGTAATTTTGCTTCTGGGTAATATTTACACAGCAGTCTCTTTGGAGAAAATTTTAGGGAGGGTGTTGATGAAGGTTTTCGGGAGGTGTTAGGGGTTGTTTCTGTTACATTGCACTACTTCTATATGTATTAAGCATCAGCTGGTAGTGAAATTGGAGACTACCTATTCCCCTAGCATGCGCACACATTCACAAATAAGCTAAATTTGTCAAAAATAGCAAAAAGTAGCAAAACCTTTCTCCCGTGATGTTTTCACAATACTTTAAAGTATCCTCTGCTTTAGAAATCATCGCAGGAAATAGCGGCGAAAGCTATGTTAACTCAAGATAACTTTTGTATTTTCAAGTCAAAAATAAAAACATTATATTTTATTGTAATTCAAATATGTGTACTTTTTCTGTGCATTACTGAGAAGTTGTGAGTCTACCTAGCACAATTATATTGTCCGACGAAAAAATAATTGCTACAAGTCTTAAAAATAAGTACAAAATATAGTCCGAAAATTCCATTTTCATGAACCGTCATTTTGAGGCCCGAAAACAAGAACATATAATTAATTTAGAGAAAAAATAATATGTTAGTTTCATGCCGCATTTAGTTGCTTACGATGTGGTAATGCTTTATCCCCTTACTGAAAAATCAAAATTTCTATTTTTGCCGACTTTTTTGACATTCTGGATTACTGCGCAGTGGGGTGAACTCTGAAGCATGGAGTTACACGTAAAGGGACATTGCAATCTGGGCAGTAGTAATGCGATTCACTGCCAATCTTCTTGCCTTGGGCATCTCTCACTCTGCCAAACTTTCCAAGCATCAAGCTAAGGTGCTGCTTCCAAGTTGACATTTACTGCACTTCACGCCAGAGAGCCTCTAACGAGTTTGTACAGAATAAAAGAAATGGAACGAGTTTGTACAGAATAAAAGAAATGGAACGAGTTTGTACAGAATAAAAGAAATGGAACGAGAAAAAGTAGTTTGGCCCGATTATACTTGGGATAATATAAAAAGTGCACCTAGTACCTGCTCAAGTTTACTCGGGATAATAAGGCAAGCGGTTAATTACAAGGCAACAGCAGCAGCGAATAACATAAAAAATAACAATGTTACACCATGAATATTAAAATACTTTTCTCCTTGAATAAGTAGATAAAAATATTAATTCATGCTCACCACTTTGATTTCTGTCGAATATGTCGACTCCATATATTGTGCAGTTCATTCTGTGTCCTCTTCACGCGAAGCAGGAAGCAAAATAAATAGTTGTAATGATGGAGAGCTTGAGTGTTGAACAGAAGTTGTAAGGGCCATCCAACCTTATACTTTAGAGTCAAAAAAGGCCACCCACTTTCTGGAAGACAACAAACAACTCAATGTCATGTTACAAGTACAAAACATGCAGAATTCTTGCAAACTTTCCTTATGAAATTGTGAATAGTGTTTACTATAGAAAGCCGTTAGAGAACGAGAAGCCCTGTGCAAACTATATCCACGAGGCCCTTGTATTATGTAACGTTAAAATATCGATAACATCCGTTTCTTGTAAAATTCTTCTCTAACGCCAACCTGGTTATTAGAATTGTGTAATTATTACCTATTGTTAAGCACGAGTGCAGGTTCACAGTATCGCCGTTTAGCATCAATAAAATTTAAAATTTGGCAACCAGCTTTTCTTCATGACTTTTGCTGATTGAGATTTTGTTTTAGCAATACAAGGCCTAGAAAAAAAAAATACCCTGAGTGTTCTCAGCCATGTACTGTAAATTTAACCTCCTTGTTATTTATTTTTTCTGCCAGAAAATGCACTAAATACGGAAAGGGAATCATGACAGCCAGAGCCAGCCTTAGAGGGTGGCAACTCAGGCACTCGCTCGAGGGGCCACGCTCCAGGAGACACCTCGCTAGATAAAAATAATAGTCTGTGTTCATTTTTATTTACGAGTTTATAGGATGCTGGTTCTCCCAATTAAGTAACTTATCTGATGTAGCCTGCATTCGTGTCTTATTTTGACATACTTAAACATATCCAAAATTACTGAAATCATAAACAAAGTAGCTAATATATAAAGATAGTGTTCCAAATATTTGTATCAAAAATACTTAACATATAATGTTTGTTTACTTATAGAACGAAATATATGAAAATATTAATTTTATGGCAACAATGCAAATTCACTACAGTGTCAAAATTCAATGAAAAGTAAAGAAAACAATTATGTTATTGGATATGATTAAATATTGCTACCTTTTAGTTAAAGTAACAATATGATATTGAACATTCCAGATTTTGCAATTAAATATAATGAACGTCACACTATAGGGGTACATCAGATTGACTGACTGATTGATTGATTTATTGTTTTAAGTACACTTTATGCCCAGAGAGGCTAATCGGTACTGGACCTACAGTTCAAAGTGGGATCCAAACCACTGTGCCATGTGCCTCCACCTGGTATCAAACCCAGGACCCCTTGATTATAAGGCAACGACGTACATCAGAATGAAAATGAACTGAAATGTAATAGTGTTTACATTATGATTTTGTAGGACACCTGTACTTCAGACCAAGGAACAAAAATTGAAAAATAATAATAATAATTATACGTCCCGCAAATAGTTTATATGCCAGGCCCCGTAATGCACGATTATGCTCTGCCAAATACTTAATGACATACAGTGTTCATATCAAGACCTCACGCTAGTGCTACTTTCCTGTGAAATCAACAGTCCCCGTTGCTCATCAATAGTTATGTTTTTCTGCAGTCTAAATACACATTCGGTCAATTTTTTAAGGCAGTGAATGTGACTTTCTGATATTTCATGTTTTTTTAGTCGATAGCGTAAATGCCTCCAATCATCGAAGTCTCATTTTCCAGCACACCCCCACCCTTGTCCCCCAAATAGCTTACAACAAACCACCTTCTGCTGATCGTATCCCCATTTTGCATAACACTCTTATAATGTCCAGGTGAAAAGTGTTGATTATCACCATTAATTGGGTAATCATGATTTATGATGCAATTAGGACCCTTTTGAATGAAATTCAGAACTGTTTAAAACGGACATCCACTCACCTGAATCTAAAAGCAGAGGCAATCTGTCATCTGGCTCAGAACATGAACATGAAACATCCTCCTCCTCGCAAATAGTTCCTACATTTGGCACCTGGTTCACAGACAAGCTACATTTAAGGTCACCACTGCCACTGGTACACAGGACTTGGACTATATTACGAACACACTCCGTAACACCACCATCAACACTAACACTAAAACTCTTGACGTCAAGTGTATCTACATTATTTCAGTTTATCGAGCAAAATTTCAAATGGAAATTGTATTTGCAGGCAGCAAAAATTTCTGCAGGCACCCTTCTGACTTTTTATAAACCCGGTCATTTTCTCTCTCTTTTTTTTTAATCCAGCCACATTCAAATTTACGAAATTTGTCCAATTCCCTAGACATTTATATAAACACGATTCTACACACCCACACACATACTACTGTCAAACAAGAATGACTTGAAATTTGTTGACACTTCAGCATGGTTGTAGAATCTGGCAAAATCTGGAAGCATTCCTTCTATGGGAGGGTTTGAGAGGCAATAAAAATAAAGTACTCATATCTCCAGACCTTTACTTCCATTTCATCTGTGGGGGCAATATGCCGACCCAAGGTCCTTTGACCTGCACACTGCCTGCTTGAGGGGCCTGTTTTCGAAATGGATGAAGTTGTAAAATTTAGCGTCAGAGGGAGGAAAGGTCGCGGAAGAAAACACAGTACACCCCCGATTAAAAAGTGAAATAATCTTATGTAATTTTTGTTGTATTCGCGTTCCTTATGATTTATTTTGGTAGGATTCTCATTTCGCATCTAAGTTTGAAACACAAATACTGTTGTTAAGTACAGTAAAATGCAATATTAAAAAACTGATATTGTTTTCAATGTTTCCTTCCAACGAGAAGTTTCGAAAAATGATTGAGAAGACAAATTTGCCATTAATTTTTTTACAAGCGCTATTTACAATCTGAAGTGTTTGGAATATCACCAAATAAGAGACGCCAATCCTGTGTTGCGAATTGGTTGCTTAAAAAATCAGGAAATTACTATACATGCAGAAATGCTAAAATGAAAATAAATTCATGTAAACTGAGGTTTGCTTAAATACTGCAGTCACACTTCAGTGCATAAAAGTGACAGGCAAATTATTGATTGTGTCAACAATGTGACTGTTCTCAAACTATATTAATGCCTACTTTTTTTATTTTACGACATTTTTCTGCCTCTTTAGTTAAATCGTAACGATGAGCATGAATGATGCTTATATAAAATTGAAGAAGGAACACTCACAAAGGAACATCCAAGTCCACGCCAGGATTCGAGAGAGTGCATTTTTTGAGAATTAGATATTTGAATAGTAGGAATTAAAAATTGGGATGATAGGAGTGAAGCAAAAGAACTGAACTTATCTATAATTTCGAAATTCTTCACAGTAATGCTGCTACAAACAACTCCGTGGTGCAAGAGGTGTCTTAGGGGCACAGCCTGCCAATCAGCTTTTCTTTGTGAGACTCGTGGTGAGCGCATTGAATCCTTCCATCACCTTTATTTTCTGGCTTTCGAGACTGGAGCCCGCTACTGCTTGTTCTCGCGATGCTGGGTTAAGACCGGAATTTTGAGAGTTCGCACTGGAAATCGAACCGGGACCACTGACACCAAAATCTAGAGCGCTATCCAGTAGACTTCACGGGAGCCCTCGTATGCTTAAATTTATTTCTTTAATATAAAATAACTTCTCCCAATTTCATCTAACCACCATTCATCATCGTCGCCACGATCAAACCAAGAAACAGAGAAATGCATTTTTTTATCCTTTGGGTGCCTATTTGCCTACTTGATTCAGAAGTTTTTCATGACTACAAATCCGCAACCCTACTCATTATTCTCGAAAACAGGAGAGTTACGTGCTTTGCACTAATGAAGTATCAGACACTCAGTTTCATCTTGCCGTTAAAGACACCCAGCTGCAGTTGTAAACACGAGGGGTTGTAGTCAAGAGCCCAGCAGATCTTCAAGGCTTTAGTGCCGACTCTTGTTTTCATTTTTTTTGCGGAGCGGCACACCCTCAAATTTGTTGTCCCTCAGTTTCCAGTCAAATAACCATTTTATGATGACTGTCCTCGGTCGAACATTAGGCAGGAAATCAGGAATAGTTGGAGTCACATATGGGTCGTTGTTTCTTGTTGGCAAATTTTCACTGGTAGCTTGAAAAAGAGGGGACAGAGTTGTCCGTTACCAGAAATACAACTTTGTTATGACGAAATTTTTCTTTTCACAACAATTATGTTTTTCTTCCTTCTATTCTAGTGCAATTGCACTTGCACAAAAAATGAGCAAATCAGTTAGATTTGGAAGCGCGAGGCTGGCATGCGTCACACACCCCTAACAGCAACCCTGCATGGATAACCCCTATAATTCTGAACAGTGGCAGCGATTGGATGCCAAAGCTTGGGGGGGGGGGGGGGAGGCAAGAAGAGTTTACTTTCCCATGGTAGACAAAATTAGTCTTCACTGCCCCCAACCACTAACTGATTCTGAAACAATCTAATATTCACATATTTTCTGGGTTGTGGAAACCATTGTCAATACTCCAAGATAAGCTGTTGCACAGATTCATAAATGATTGGTACAAAAGTTACAAACAATTACAGATACAAAAGTTACATACAATTACAGTCTTAGAAAAGACCACAAAAGTCTTAGCTCATTCTGAGAAGTGAGAAGTCCAAAGTGCATAGAGAGGGTAAAAATAATACCTTTTGGTTGATCTTGCTTGAAATTCCAAGTTTCATCAGTAACAACAAAATAGAACTTCTCCAATGTTGACTCATCATCCATCAGTACTTTTAGAGCAGCTATCTGGAATGCCTGATTCACATCTGAAATGTGTATAAGAAGCAGCATGAAAGAAATAAACATGGCAGAAGGAAGTAAAATATTAAAAAGAAAAACGCACACATTAAAAAATGTATTCATTATTACATTTTCATTGTACACCTCATAAGTAATGTTAGTACTAATGTATTACAAGTAAGAATATTAATGTATGTTCTGAACTTGTATTGACTAATTATTTTCTATTATTTACAAAATATTCAACACGTTTCCCCTGTATCTCTGAAGCTCTTAACACAATGGAATTTGAGCAAGAATAATACACATTATTACTTGCACGCTTTTTATATGAATGTTCACAGCTTGTAGCTTGACAGAGAATCTGAAAAGATAGGAATCATGCTTATGAGCATGATCCTGTTAAAATTCACTAACATGTACAAATAAAGAGGAATTCTATGCTAGTTGTGAAAAATATTTTAATTGTATCAATCTTGGTGAGACACTGTTACCATTTGCAAATATGGAAACTCAAATTATTTATATAAATTAAATATATTTGTAGTTTTCTTATTTTATGCTACTTTTCTCCCATGTTTGGTTTATTGCCACAATGAAGTTGATGGGACATTTACAAAGAAACACGCATGCCCTGGCGAGGACCTGATCCTGGAACTTTCAGTGATGAGATATAGGCATCCTGAAATTGATATCTCATATAATGCGTATAATGTTAAAGCACAGATTACAAAGGACCTCCTTGATGGCATAGTGATAATGCTGTCTCCTTGATTGATTGATTGATTTAGTTTATTTTACTTCGCGTTTTGTGCCTCTTGGCTAATTTGCGAAGATGGGGATGAGTGATGAAATTGATGAATGGACATTCACAAACAACCAAGCCCGACCGGGATTCGAACCCGGGACCCTTGGCGTCGCAGCGCGATGTGCTAACCACTCGGCCACAGGGTTGGGCGCTGTCTCCTTGAAATCAAAGGGTCCCAGGTTCGATCCTCAAATGAGCACAGTGGTTTGAATCCTGCAGTAACTGTAGGTCCAGTCCCAATTAGCCTATTTGTGCGTAAGTGGGTTCAAATAAAAACAGAAAAAAAAATATGCACAATGCAATTTCAAAATTTGCTTAACATTACCTCTTATCAAATACACAGTTTTGCAACCTTTCATTCAAATCAAAGTTTAAGTGACGTCAATCACTGAATTACTTGCCTCGATTTGTAGTAGAGGTTGGGCTAACCTGGAGGACAGGATTAGCTTGCCTTATAAACTCAAGAAACAATTCTCCTCTCCCCATCATGAAAAAATCCTTGATCAATTTAAGCTGCACAAACAGTTCTGCATTTTTCACTGCCAAAGTCCACAAATGCTGGAAATAAACACATATTTATTAGCAGCTATGTTACAGTGGCAAAGAACAAAATAGGGAATCAACAATTTTTGTTTCCACACCTATAATTTAGCCAATATGTGGAATAGAAAATAATTTCTGCAAACATGAAGATTAGAACAGATGCAAGGTATAAGAGGTGGTATCAAAAAGTTTCAAGGCTAGCTTGGTTTACAAGGAAGTACTTCATTTATATACATTAACACACTATCACCTTCAAAATACTTCCCTTGTACAGCAATACAGTGCTCCCAGCATTCCTGCCACTTCAGAAATGTGTCCTGGAAGTATTATTTTCGAAGCATGTCAAGCAACTTCTGCGACTCGAGCTGGATCTCTGCAATGGAGTCAAATCGGTAATCTTTGAGCCGGATCTTCATCTTTGTGAAGAGGGGAAGTCCGCAGGTACCAAATTTGGTTCCGTATGACTCACCGACAATGGCAACAATGTTGTGGATTGTTCTTCGATGATTCTCATGCACAAGTTGCTGAATGATTTTGACAGTTTCGATGGCTGCGCTCGTTGAAGTTCTTCCTGATTTCTCGGCGTATTCTAGTGATGTTCTTCTGCTCTTGAAGCGCATGTGCCATTTAAAACATCTCGAACGACTCATTGCAGCATCACCGTAAACTTGCCGAATCACATCCAGCGTCTCTGTGGCAAATTTGCCCAGTTTCATGCAGAATTTCACGTTCGCTCTTTGTTCTAACTTGCTGTCTATGATGACATAACGGACGTGGTAATGCACGTGGTCAGAATAGAACCAGTTGCACAGCTCTCGATGTACACAGGACGATGGCTCTTGGCACACTGACTCGTGAAGGTCGGTGCTCCCTGCTGCATGCAGCCGGCTGCCATCCGTTGGCATGTTACAGAACTAGTCTCAAAACTTTTTGATACCACCTCGTATATATCCTAAAAGTTGGGTATAATGTTCACAACTAGAACAACCAAGAACCTTCTAATTCCATACAGAAATGCCAACCTAACCCTTCCAATAACATCAATGCAGCTTTGAACTTTTTTTTCAGTTTTTGTTTTGAGTCCACCTTATATACAGAAAGACTAATTGGGATTGGCCAACGGTTTAAAGAGGGATCCAAACCATTATGTGTCTCCACTGGGTACCGAACCCGGAACCCCTTGATGATGAGGTGATGACATTACAGGTGCACTGCTGGGGAGGCAAATACAGTTTTCCATAATGACTCAATATCAAAATAAACTAAGTGGTGTTTTTTTTTTTTTTTTTTACTGAATTCAGAAATGACTATCTGAAGTACATTATTCTGTAAAAGTTGTTGTTTTAAGTCCATTTTATACACAGATAGGCTAATAGGGACTGGACTTACAGTTTAAAGTGAGATTTGAACCACTATGAATCTCCACTGGGTATCGAACCCAGGACCTCTTGATTGCAAAGCGACAATGTTACAACTACGCTACCAGGCAGGCCCCAATATTATATAAAGTTGCAGGTAGAAGAAGAAAAATGTGTGCAGTTGGCAAATAGATTGCTCCATACGTGGGGTAGAGATGCTTTCCACTTAAAGTTTTAAAACAAATAGAGATTGTTGGTATATTTCACTCATAGATTGTTGAGTTCATAACCATGTTTCATCTACCTATATAAAAACTAGGGATGGGACCGATTAATCGGTACTCTATCGGTATCGGCCGATATAGGCATATCGGTGTATCGGTTTATCGGTAAAATTACCGATTATTTTACCGATCCGATATATCGATAAATATCTTACAATTTAGTGCAAAATTCTGCCATTTTGTTTACATTTTTATGGATAATCTCTTTCCCCTTCTTTCTAAAAAAGTAAATGTCTAAATATTCAACTTCTTTTGCACTGCAGTCACCTCGAAACACACATTTATTAAGGAGATCAATGAACATTTCAGGTTCTTCAAGGACCATTTCTAATTTTATATCGGATCGGTAGAATATCGGTTATCGGTATCGGTAAATTTTATATCGGTACTTTATCGGTATCGGCCAAAATTTCATATCGTCCCATCCCTAATAAAAACTTCTCCCCGTGATTTAGAAAATCACATCAAATGACAATAAGATGTCATTTTTTCCTGTATGGGGGAATGCAAGAACCATGCATTGAGTGAGTCTTGAATGTTGTAACATGTCTGTTATGGGTTATTTCACCCACCGACATGAATTTTAACGAAATTTCATACCCTTGTAGCATTCGTACCCTTGTAGCTTTCACCTGGGTAAGAAACCATATCACTTTTTCTTTTCTGGATCTTATGCTTTTACAGTTACAAGAGGTCCAAGTTCTCAGGTTTGGCTTACATCCCTGAATTTTATCCTGTAAGCCAATCAAAGTGTGCAGATTAAAGCAAAAAATGCTCAGAGACTTACTGTATGTGTTTTTGCCATTGTTGCAAAAAATGATTTTACACAAATGAAACAAATTAATCAGTGTTTTTCTTCATTGTCTATGACTGTTTATCAATGCTTGGGCAGTTTTTCGATTCCACCCCTGAAGAAATAAGCTGATTTGGGGTTAAAGACGTCATCAAGCCAAGTTTGAAGGGCACTTTCATTACCGAAGGAGTTTCCTTGAAGATTGGTGGATTGAGAGTTGAAAAGGTGGAAATCCGAGGGTGCAAGATCAGGGAAGTAAGGAGGATGAACCTCCAACCAAACCAACTTGTTTTCATGTTAGGGGAATGCATTATCATTTTACAGCAGCACTTGATGCCGTCTTCCTGGCCTACTCCCTAATTTGTGATGTTTTCACTTAAAACGTGTGGTATCCTGAACATGAAATGAAAATGTCTGACAATGGTTGAATGGTCACAGATCACCACATTTGCCAATTCACGGATCGACTGACGTGGATTATGGTAGATTAATGTGTTTAAACGGTCTTCATTAAAACCCGATGGTCTTCCTCAACGTGGAGAATCACTCAAGTCAAAATTGCCCTCTTGGAAATGACAAAACCATTTTCTTGTCGTGCTTTTCCAGATTGCGTTTCCCCGTACGCGGCACAAATATTTCGAGCTGCCTCCACTGCCTTTGTTCATCTGTTAAACTCAAGAATATGTCAGCACTGTTAGTTTTCCCACTTGTCACACATTGTTCTTTGTCCTACAAATGAAACTGTCTTCCTTCAAATCTGCAAAATTCAATGCATATTCACAAGCACACCAATGCCACTTCAATTGATGAATGTCAAACGATAAACGAACTTCTAACACTGCAGTGTTGCCATATCAAACACAAACGCTACGAACTTATGCACCAACCCAATAGTATTCTGGGGATCTCTTTGCAAGATATTTGCTAAGAACTCTAAAACTGGCTCTACTAATCTACAAATCTGCTTAGTTCTAATAAAGCATATGTGGTTAGGTGTTGAGGGCCAGATTTAGAGCTCGTAGCATAAATATCTATAAGATTATTGAGATAGTAAACCAACTTAGTTCAACCCCCCAGCCCCCTCTGATAAAATCACAAATCGCACCACGCAATTTTTAGCTCTTTCCTGCACACAAGGACAGTCTGCATGTTTACACATTTCCAAGCTGTTCCGCTCTTACAATCAGCGATTTTTAAGTATACAAAACAGACTCTTAAAGAAGCGTTTGCAAAGGACATGGTATCGTGGTGAAAAATGTGTACGTCTAGAGGGAGATTATGTTGAGAATTGACAACAGTTTCAGCTTTCTGAGGTGAGTATATTTTTCAGAAAAAAATAGGAGACCTTAGAACTTAATGCACCTCGTATATTCAATCTTTATAGTCCCAACATAGCAAAATGTTTTAAAATTTTCCTGCATTTTAAGTTTTATCAGCTCAGTCTTCTGAAGAACGTAAAATCAATGTTCCACTGTATAAGAAAGGTCAGTCCCAGGATCTACACAGAACATAGAATTTATAATTTAAACAAAAAGCAGAAGTTTCTTGTGACTCCATCCAGATCCTTTTAATGAAACTAAATAAATATGAAAGGGAGATAGTGTGAAACTCACTTCAGCAACACATGCTCGAATCTCATCAATAATTTTTTCTAGATCACTGAGTACCAGTGTTTCCATATGATACAGCTCCTGAAATTTGAGAAAGAATTCCTCTTCCTTTTCGCCCCACACCGAGCGCAAGTGTTTTCCAATGGATCCTGTAGCAGCTGTAAAGTACAAACAATCTTTTAAGTGTTAAATAACATTTAATTTTATGTTTGTATATTATCACGAGTTGGATTTTAAGTCATGGAATTACTTTTCAACATCATATGAATACCAGAAAATAGCTACAAGGTGCTTTCATCACAGAACCTATAACCAGTGGTATATTTTCCTACATTACCAGTAAACCAACTTCTTTCACATACATTTAAATTGCTGAAAAACTTGAACTTGTCAAACTTCTGTTATTGTTTTACTTGCATGTCTATTATATCTAATTATTAGAGGCATGCATATTTAGTTTTTGACGAAAACACGAAATGTGAAATGAAATGTGAAATAACACATTATAATGTTAATTTTTCATGTTTCTGAAAGGTGAGAGGTGCATTTTCCTACGCTGTTTTGTCACGAAATGATGTGAAATGAACTGCAAAATGCGAAATAAGCTCTGAAACACGAAATTTAGATTTTATTTACCGACGCGACACTTTCTGAAGTCAGAATTATCCTGTGAGTTATGCAATTCATGGAAAATTGATTAATTCTGCTGTAAATATTTGAGAAGAGAAATGAACCCCTTTGTACAAGAATAAACTTAATATTCTGGTAACAACATAAATATGCTATTAGAAGGGCTATCTATGTTTATTTTATGTAGTAAGTGCAGTTTTAAATAACATTTTGGGTTACATTCACATTTTTAAAACCAAAGTATCATATATCATTTCACCACAATAACAGCGAAATGTTATTTTATTTACCGCTTTTTAACCCGGAATCAACTCTGTTTTTGTACCAAAATTTTGCTTATTTATTTACCAAAAATATGTGTCTCTACTAATTAATATATAATAAATACATACATACAAAAAATAAGAACTGCTGCAGTAGACAAGGTCAAATTTTCAGAATATGCCACTGTCTAGAACAATTATATAACTATTGTTAGTACAGATTGTCAGTATGTCAAAATTAAGGGTCATTTGGGCCCAAAACCTGTTTCAGCAACCTTTTATTAAAAACAAAATTTAGCTTCACTTAAAGACTCGCACTGATGTTCTAGAATTATGGAAAATGAAATTGTTTAAGATTTCTTCTGCTAGAGCATTCGAGAGAATCTTCTCGTCGATTACAATCTGTCAACCTATTGGTAATATAAAATTTGGCAAAACACCATTAACACTGATATTATGGGCCGATTGTAAAAACAGTTGATCCTTGATTAGTCAGTACAATTGACCTGGCAGTAACTTTGGTTTTGTGTTGAATAAAAGATAAATTGATTATGACCCAGCAATCTGAGGTCAAAATTAATCTGAGAATTTTTTCTAATCAGTAGACTTTGACTGTAGTTAAGCTGTTGTAGTATTGTTGTGCTAACAAATATTTGCTTTAAAAATGTATTTCTTGCAAGTGAATGTATGTGGCAAAATCCAAAGATTTACCTTAAATTACTTCTCGAGTTTAATTTCACGATCAGCGAGAGGTGATTGAGAGCAATAAAGTGTTGATATAAAGAGAAAATATTACCCACTTTCGTTTTCTTTTGATATTATTGTGAAACTTGCATTGGGTGAAGAGGGAGTACAAAAACCTTGCCATTTCGCTTTACTGCATCTAGATTAGTGTCATCGCAATTTAATTTTGTCTGTAATTTATCATGGCTGGGTCGGCATGCTGTAATTAATATATGTACAATTTTATGAACTGAGCACGTTGCATTTTAGTTGGTAAAGCTTCATCTCCTCCTGATATTTAACTTCTTTTATTTCAAATAGTTATTTGTTTATTCATAACAAAATAAAACTTTGGATGTAATTTACATCCGACAGGACAAACACCATTGTTATTTCGATATTTTTTCCACTCGGGGAAACTGCACACACATTCTTACATTTGAAAACTTACATTATACAATTAAGTGCAAGGTAAATTCCGTATGTTACAAGAACAAATGGTCCACCTGTTACTCGTTATCGTGTAATTACAAAATAGGTGCAACGAAAATGCGAAATGGCTCCAAATCTGAGCATAAGGACTAGAGTCTTGTATGGGACCAATTTCGCTTGCTCAAACTCGTTCACTCTCTCTCACGCTCAAGCGTATCACACTCATAATGGAATGATTTGCAACATCCCATATTTCAGAGCCTGTTAAGCATCACTGTCAACCTAAAACCCAAACATGGAAGGAAAGAAACCACTCTATGCAATTACAATTCTAAATAATAAATTCATATATTACTATGTAAGACTCAACAAATGCAATATATACAAAAGTATCTACAGACCGAAACGTAAAATGGATACACATGCTGACAGACCTGCCTAAGCAATTACAAATATCGTATGTCAGTGCAACAAGTAAGTGTACATCACTGTTCACTTACCAAAAGGATAATCATATTCTGGGAAATAATAAAATGCAGTTATAACATTCAATCAAACATAATTTAAATATGACAATAATCGTAGAAACATAAAATGTCAGCCTAGGCAGTTTCTGCCCACAATCATCTTTTCAATTTCATATACCTCGGTAATACATACAATACAGTATTTTAACATGGAGATGATGACTATGTTCACTAATTTTTTAATTTCACTTCGTCTTTTACTTTGCAATCCATATTTGAGGGCCCACTAACATAGACAAATGACAGAAATACGTGTACTAATAGGATTCGAGAGTTCAAGTGTATTTCGATTGTTTGATCGTTTTTTGCTCAAGCGCAAGACCTATCAATTCTATACGCCATCCAGGGTTGGCTGGTTTAAACCATGTGGTTTTTTTAATGAACGGTATTCCCAATAACAGATAGAAGTTTATTTGTTTATGTAATTGAAAATTAGCCTAATTAAATTTTCAATTCATGTGTAATTAGATCAACACCAATGCAGAAGAAGTCTTTGGATCAGCAAGTAGCTTGTTTTATATTTCGTAGTGTCGAACATGCTCAATTTCTGCGACTTGTGCAACAACTTCGCCCAGGTTACACCCCTCCAAACAGAAAATAAATTAGTGGATCTTTATTGGAAACTATTTATGAAGAAGAAAAGGAAACTTGCTCCCTTATTTTGAAAAATCAAAGTGTATGCCTTGGGTTTGATGGTTGGTCAAATATCCACAATGAACCAATAATATGCCTTACAGTTATCACCAAAGAAGGGGATGTTTATTTAGTGGACACAATTGACACATCTGTTCATACTCACACTGCAGATTATCTGGCAGAAGTAGCTCTTAACGGCATTAAAAAATATAAGGAAGACTTAAAGTGCAAGGTTCATTCTGTTGTTACAGATAATGCTGCCAACGTTGCAAAATGCTTCTTTTGCTTGAAAATTACGAAGATTTGGATGTCATCACATGTACTAAATCTGCTAGCAAATTACTTTCAGTTTCCAAATGTGAAAGAGCATGTGCTAAATGTAATAAAGTATTTCAGAAACAACCATTTTGCTAATGCATGTTACAGAAAATCTGGTGCCCCAAAACTTGTTCTCCCAAGTGAAGCACGCTGGAATACCATCGTAGATTGCTCGGAGTCATATCTTAAAGGCTGGGCAACTTTCTTGAAAATTTGCGAAGAAAATCATGAAACTACAGATAAAGCAGTGCAAACACAAGTTTACAAACTAAAGGTTAAAAGATTAAAAATCAGTAATTTACGTGTGTGAGCATGAGATTTTTCGAACTACGTTTCGAAGGTTATACTATCTCCTTCTTCAGGTTGAAACGATGTTTTCAGACACCTGACATGGTGCCTCGTCGAGAAAGTGATGGTTGAGGATTTAGGTTAAAATGGTATAGGAAAGACACTTTCTATAAAAAAGAATGTAAAATACACATACTAAAACCGCGCAATACTCTGTAAAAACAAAAGAACATTCAAAGCTAATGAAGGCGAACTGCCGATCGGTGCTCGTAGTAGGCGAATGCACGGGGTCAGCTCATACCTGGAGAAGGAAAACACCTCCCCCCTGGTCTTTCCTCAACTGGGGCTCGTGAGTCACCAATCCAAGGTGAATTCAACTTCCACCTCGGCGGCTTTCCTAACCTCAGGGGTAACATGGAAGCCCATCTCGTCTCTACTCCCGGCAGCTTTATCCCATTTTTTAAAAAAGTTTATCCAGCATTCTTCCAAATTTCCATCATCCCTATTGAGTTTATTCCTATTATCTGCGCATATATAGGCTGCCTCATACACATTCCTGTCTAATTTATTGTTAATCTTCCTAATGACTTCTCTTTTGGTGATCTTATGCCAGTTAACTAATACGTGTTCAGACAATCCTGTCTTGGGTATACCCTCCTTTACATCTTTATCGTGCTCGCCCCACCTAATTTGCATACTCCTCCCAGTCTGTCCCACGTATTCCTTTCCGCATTCACATACTATCCTGTACACTCCCTTTTGCTCTTCAGGGTTATCACGCCTATCTCCCCTCCCTTTCTTATAAGACACAAGTTTCCAATTTTGTATTAAAGCGGAATGTAGAGGACATGTTTAATCGCTTAAAGCCTGTTGCCACTGCCCTTGATGAAGTACAGAAAAACAACTGCACCATCTCTGAGTCAGTACGTGTGTGGAAGAAACTTCAAATGGAAATTGGAGTTACAAATTAGAAACACATGAAACAAAAATTCAAAAACATATATAATATGGCTCTAACACCAGCCCATCTTTTAGCTTACATGTTGGATCCAAAAGAAAATAATTCATCACTTGATTTAACTGAAGAAGAAAGGAAAGCAGCATTTGATTTTGTAAAGTCGAAGTATCCATCAAGTTCAGTTCTTCTGTTAATTGTAAAGTTTCAGTCAAAAAGCTCAACTTTTCAAGAGTTACTTTTTCAGAATGAAGTCACATCACAGGTTACACCCTACGAATGGTGAAAAAGTCAAAAGAATTACATTGATAAATTTAATGACAAAGTTTTCCCATTAATGAACAGTTGTTTACAGCACAGGCTTCTTCAGTAAGTGTTGAAAGAATCTTTTCATCATCTGGACTTGTGCATTCAAAATTGCACAATCTATTAGGCACAGAGAAAGTATCTAAACTTGTGTTTCTGTTTAAAGTATTTAATAGTGATGTAAAAATGTAAACAATTATTTTCTTGTAGTTTACGGTTATTACAAGCATAAGAAAACAGTTTTTCTTTGTGACGTTTCAGGAGAACACACGTTCCTTTCATCAGACATTTGTTTTCATTTTGACTAAAGATACAGTTATAACAATGGTTAGTCATTTTTTAAACAAAAAAAATCCATTTTATAATGGATGTTGTCAATGTTACATTGTTGTAATATAGCAACTTAACTGTGAAAAAAGCAGTGTTTTAATTTTATTTGAGATTTTTTAAAATTATGAATCCCAAATATCATCAGGTAATTCAAATTCATCATTGTTTTCACAAAGTCTCTTGATGTTTTCTGTTACATTAAATTTTAAAGATGGTGGCTTACTCCATTTGTGAAAAAGAAAACTCCATACTGGATCTATGTTACCATTTTCATTATTTAATTTATTCCAGTGTTCTTCTGCAATGAACGAAGCTTCCCAGACATTCAACTCTGTGTTTCCCGTTAATCTTTTTAAAACCCTTCCTGTAAACAGACAGGAATTTGTACGAATAATTACTACGCCCAACACCTCAGATTTACTCTTTATGCAAATATTTAATGTATGTATTTTCTGAAAGTAACTTTAAATCATTTGATGTTTAGTGTTGGACAAAAACAAAAATATTTTCAACAAGACAAATAGTGTTTATAGTTCTTTAAGTTTTATGTTCAAATCAATAATGTACCTGTAGTTACAGAATGTAAGTGCATTTTGAACTCAATTTAAAGTTTTAAATAAATACGGAGAAACTAGTATTCACTTTTATCCGCGAAGCTGTTTTTAATTTTTCAATTAATTTCAGTGGCCACTGCCACCATCCTCGTTGGAACTTGCTGTACTGTTGCTTGGCATGCGTCTTTTGTTTACAAACAAACTACCGCGTCTCTCTTTTCACAATTATGAAAATTAAAGTTATAGTTAACTAGTTTGAGTATTGTACAGTAGTAATATATGTCACTAACTTTTTTTGTTCTTTCTTGTAATATTCAAGAGACATTTCTATATGAAATCTCTACATTCTAATTCTCAAAACAATATATTTTGTGTATCATCTTGTAAGTAAATTAGACTTTTGAGCAAGATGCATGTTCTGTAATCAAGAAAAACTTAGTATTTACCTCACAACTAGTCTAAATTAACTGTAATAAAATATTTTAAATTATACTTGGTTTAAACACAAAAAAAGAAAAAAACTGGTTTTATGATTGCAGTACTCTAATAAGGACTTTATTCTATCTCTTTTTAGCACTGAAAAGAAATGAGTTTTTTTTTAAATCTATTTGATAGCATATTTTCTTCCCTTTGCAATTGACAATTGCTTTTGTCATTCATGACAAATCATCCACCTGGTACTCGCACCAGCAATAAATGGCCGTATAGTATCAAATGTACGAATAATTACTATGCCCAACACCTCAGATTTACTCTTTATGCAAATATTTAATGTATGTATTTTCTGAAAGCAACTTTAAATCATTTGATGTTTAGTGTTGGACAATTGGGAAAATCACAGGCATATTAGCGATATAACTAGATTTATCGATGCTTTGCCAAAAAAAAAAAAAAAATCTTCAAACTGACCACAACCCCCACATACACAGCTACAGAGAAATGAATACAATCAACATAATGTTCCCCAAGAATTCAAATCTGATATTTGTTTCTGAATTTAGAACATCAAAGTTAGTAATAAAACATAAGCAAGTTCATGGGTTGGCTTCAGTTCCTGTTGTTTCCCTGTGTGCCGCTAGGAGCGCTAGTGTAGCCAGTTTGTCTGCTGTGGAACTTGGAAATATTAGGAACTTGCTTACGTCTTATTATTATCAACCACGTCTTTTATTCCCTGAACATGAAATCAAATTTCGTTTTTGAAATAGCCGAGCATACCTAAATATAAGACAGAATGTTCACATAGGCCTGTAATACAGCCATGGTAACAATTACAGTATATTTACTATGGTGCCTCTCCCTTCCTTGAATTTTTCACCATCCTACAAAGCTTTCAATTATTTTTGAGAAGACTTGTAAACAAAGAGTAGTTATTGCAATTAAGGACATAAAAGTTATGGATAATTTCTGCTAAAGACCCATGACAAAGCAATGAACACATTCTTGGTAATTCAACAGCAATGATCAGTCACTTTTTTTTTAAATTTACATGAAAAATCGAGATGCGAATAACACTTACATATTTTGTTCTGTGGATCGTTCCTGAACATAATAACTGTTTGACCAATAAACAGCACCTTGGAAGCCAATGAGTAGGGAATATATGATGGGAGCATGTTATGATACATTGCATAACTTTCTATGGTGAAACTTGACTTCTGCATTCCCTGCAATACACAAAAAATGTTTACTGACATAAAACACCACTTACAGCGAGAAAAGTAATACAGAATAGCACCATTATGAGAAAATGAATTTGGATCTATTAAATTGAACAGAGGGTTGGTGTTAACAAAGTGCATATACACAATGAAGAAATGCATTCCACCCACATCATGGGTGCTCTGAAAAGGAATAATCACCATTTGCACATTTTGGATTTAATTTTCCTGAATTTAAATCATATGTTCTGTTTGATTTGTTTGATGTTATCTATCATCACTTTTCTGACACTTTTGGCTAATTACAACAATGAGGATGAGTGAGAATATGATGAAATTGACGAAGGGGCACTCACAAAGAACATCCATGCTGGGGCAGGGATTCACACCTGGGACACCTTGCATCGTAGCATGCTGTGCTAACTACTCCACCACTCAGGTCGGTCCATGCATTCAGCATTAGTTTCAGACACAACCATGAAACTTTGTAATACCACAGCTAAAGCTTTCTTGCCAGGTAAATAACTGATATTTTCTCACTTCTGGTGCTTACATGCCAGACATAAAGTCATGTGTAAATGTTTTAAATGGTATTTACATTAAATTAAGCCAGATAAGCAATGATATTTAATATTTTAGTTTTTCAGGGGACCAAGCTGAAAAAAAAAATCGAGGGAAATTTTATAGGATTTTGCTGTGTTGGAATCATCAACATTGAATGTATAATGCAGGGAAAATGTAAAATTGTGGTTCCACTCTACATACTTGCTTGAAATATGTGTAGCACAAGCCAATCATGTGAAGAACCTTGGTACTGTATCATTAAAAAGCTTGAACTTTATGCCACAGGTCATCACAGTCTTACAAAAACATTTCCAAATTTTGTACCCACCTGGCTTCTTAAGGAATTGAGAAAGGAATGAGTGTTACATGGGATAAAGTAAGTAAACGGTTAAGAACATAAAAACTCACTTGACATCAAGAAGGCTGACTCTTCTCTCACGGTCAGAGAAATGTTTCCCCTCGTGTAATGCTAATTTCATTCCCAATGCTTGAAGAAGAGCCCAGTTGGGTTTGAAAATGGATCTTTTTGTAGATACATGTCTAAGAACTATGGTGAATTATGCAATTGGGAAATGCGCATGTTTTATTTTACTTCACTTTCCTACCACTTTATCGCAAAGATGAGGATAAAAAGTGGTAAGATGAAATTGATGAACGGACAAACACACATGGATAGGGCACAACATGAGCCCTACAGAGGCTTCTACTGGTTGCAAGTCCAGATGCCAGAGCCTCGTTAGCCTGTAAAAAGCAGTCCAGAGTACACAACATAATTGAAAGTATAGAAAATACACACACACATACAAACCACAATAGTAAAAAAAAAAAACAACAGGAAACAGCATCCAAATTTTGTTTTCATCTCTGGTTCTTTCTTCATGTTTGTGCATGTAAACGCAAACAAGGAAGAGGTAAGAATGAGACAATCAATCATCAAGTAGTCATTATTAGTCGAAAATGGCATACCTTCCTGAATTTTACAGATCCAATATTTGAGTGAGGAACCTGTGATTTATCTTTACAAGCCTGTGCACATAGTTTCATTTTCTGAAGCTAAACGCACTAGAACTATCTTGTTACATGTATTAGTTCAGAAGGTTCCAGCTCTGAGGCAAGGTTTTTTGATTTGATATCAACTCTGGTGCATCATGGGTTGTGTGTATCAATAAATTGTATATCCACTGAAAGCTCACAAAAATAAAAAAACTAGGAAAAAAAAATGCTTACCAATTCTGCCAAGTCAGAATTCATCTCTCTGCTAACATCACTATCTGCAGGTGATAATGGATCTGCAAGTCTAATAAAAAACTCGCCATACCTATCTATTAGTTCTCCGTACAGTATCCAACTAGATAGCTGCTTTAAGAGCACAATATGGCAAGAGCTGAGGATTCTGGAGAGAAAAAAAGTTAATACCATAAATTAAACATCAAACAAGTATGTAGTTATAATGCATTTTTAAATATGTAATTCATTATCAATATTCTGGGAATATTTCTAATTTGAGAATCTGCAATGCATTTGATATGTGAATGTTGTAGCAAAGCAAGAAAAAAATTCACAATAGTTATAATCAATGAACAGATTTATATGTAGTAAAAATGTGCTAAATATTAGAGATGGGACTGATTAATTGGTACTCTATCGGTATTGGCTGATATAGGCATATCGGTTTATCAGTAAAATTACCAATTATTTTACCGATCCGATATATCGATAAATATCTGATAATTTAGTGCAAAGGTTTGTAATTTTGTTATAATTTTTATGGATAATCTCCATGCCCTACTTTCTAAAAAAGTAAATGTCTAAATATGCAACTTCTCTTTCACTGCAGTCACCTCGAAATACACATTTATTAAGGAGGTCAATGAACCTTTCAGGTTTTTCAAGGACCATTTCTAGTTTTATATCGGATCGGTAGAATATCGGTTATCGATAAATTTTATATAGGTACTTTATCGGTATCGGCCAAAATTTCATATCGGCCCATCCCTACAAATATGTATATACATATTTAGTAAAAAATATAAATATGCTGACCAAGGCAGTAATTTATTTTATTAAAAACATAAACTAAACGTAACGTTTCAACCTTCTAGCAAGGTCTTCATCAGACTCTGTATCAAGTACAAAAGTAACAAGATACCAAAAACAGGTCATTATATATACACAAAACATTACTTCCTCCAGACTATTAGACAGTTGTTTTGAAACTTTCTAGCAGGTGGCTTTCACTTGTGAACTGAACTTTCACCTAAAAGGCTAAAAATATATGCTTCCATATAGAATGTGGTTGGGCTTTATATCTCACGCTCTTTTTCCTTCATTTTCTTCCTTCCTCCTTCTCTCTTGTCCTTTCCACTCTTTCTAACACTTTCTTCCATTCTTTGTTTAACTTCAGTCCCCCATTTCAGTTCATTATGTCTTCTTCACCTTTCTTCTCTATTTCCTTGGCTTCCTTCCATTTTCTCACTAGCATTCTCTTCTCCCATCCTATCTGCTTAGCCTCATCCCACTCTATGTCATGCCCTGTTTCTCTCGTGTGTTTAAATATCGCATTTCTCTCTCTCTTAAGGCGTACATCATCCCTATGTTGTTTCAACCTATCTTTCAGTCTCTTTTTCGTTTCTCCTATGTACACACTCTGACATTCTTTACATTTTACTTCGTAGATAATCCCTTCCTCTTCCTCTTCTCTGTTTTCCTTTTTCTTGTTTGCATTCTTCGCTATTCCTAAGATGCTTCTCCCTCCCTTCCTGTAAGTTTTAATGCCCGCTTTCCTAAGCACTTTGCATATCTTTTCTGTGGTCTTCCCCATACTCCTTATTCCAAACCTTCTCTCTTTTTCCTTCTCTTCCTCTTTTTCTTTCTCTTCCAATTCTTCCCTTCCTCTTTTCATCCTTCTTCTGTTTATGTCCAGTCTATCCTGCTTCTCATAGCCATTCTTTTTCAGCTGTTTCCATAGGCTATTTATTTTGCCTTCTTTTTCACATTCCTTCATGCATATTTTCGTTATTCTGTCCTCCATATTCTTTATGAAATTTCTTTTTGTCACCTCACTTACATCACTTCTTTTGTGGCAGAATACCCCTGCTGCACACTTCTTCTGATGCCAAGCGGTTTCAATTTCTTCTCCTCTCTTCCTTTTCATCAATATATCAAGGTAGCTTAACTTGCCTTCTTCTTCTATTTCAAGTTCCAATAATATCCCTCCTTCTTCATCTTGTATTTCTTTGGATAGAGACAGGATTAGAAGAAGAACAGCAGCCATACTGAAGAAAGAAATGGGAAAACAAGGAAAAGTAGATAATTTGAGTCAAAAAGAAAGGGAAGGGATGAAGAAAATCAAGAAAAGAAATGATGTGGTGATAGAGCAGGCAGATAAAGGAGGAGCAATTGTGGTGATGGAAAGAGAATGGTACGAGAGGAAGTTTGAAGACCTAAAAGAAAACGGATATGAGGAGATTTGTGGAACAGAAGTAGAACAAACTATAAAAGAAAGGGCCATACAAGACTGTAGGAGGAGTGGATTCAAGAGATGCATAAAGGAGACAGGAAGACTACCAAGTTTGAAGGGCTTTCCAAAGATACACAAAGAGGAGATAAAGTTAAGACCAGTAATGAATTGCAGAAACAATATTTTGGAACCCTTGGAAAAGAAATTAAAGAAAGTTATTGAAGTGTTAGTAACACAGCAAGAAAGCAGAGCAGTTAAGAACAGTGAGCAAGTAGTAGACCTCATAAAAGGACTTAAGTTAAATGAGATGAAGACGACAATGTTTAGCTTAGATGTAAAAAGTATGTTCCCAAGCATCAAGAGGGGACACGTTTTGGACATTATTAAAAAGAGAATGGGAAAGGAAATTATAGGAGAATCGGATAGTGAAAGGGTAGTGAAGGCGCTGGAAACCATTTGGAATAATGGTTACAGTATAATGGGAGATAAAATAATGTTAATGAGTGAAGGACTGAATATAGGTTCTAGCCTAAGCCCAGGATTGGCTGAATTAGTTATGAATGAATGGGAAAAGAAAGTGATAGAAAAAGGAGGTGACAAAATAATTCTGTTTTGCAGATATGTGGACGATTGTTTTGGAAGGGAACGAAGAGGCAGCTCGACATTTTTGCCAAAGAAATACAAGATGAAGAAGGAGGGATATTATTGGAACTTGAAATAGAAGAAGAAGGCAAGTTAAGCTACCTTGATATATTGATGAAAAGGAAGAGAGGAGAAGAAATTGAAACCGCTTGGCATCAGAAGAAGTGTGCAGCAGGGGTATTCTGCCACAAAAGAAGTGATGTAAGTGAGGTGACAAAAAGAAATTTCATAAAGAATATGGAGGACAGAATAACGAAAATATGCATGAAGGAATGTGAAAAAGAAGGCAAAATAAATAGCCTATGGAAACAGCTGAAAAAGAATGGCTATGAGAAGCAGGATAGACTGGACATAAACAGAAGAAGGATGAAAAGAGGAAGGGAAGAATTGGAAGAGAAAGAAAAAGAGGAAGAGAAGGAAAAAGAGAGAAGGTTTGGAATAAGGAGTATGGGGAAGACCACAGAAAAGATATGCAAAGTGCTTAGGAAAGCGGGCATTAAAACTTACAGGAAGGGAGGGAGAAGCATCTTAGGAATAGCGAAGAATGCAAACAAGAAAAAGGAAAACAGAGAAGAGGAAGAGGAAGGGATTATCTACGAAGTAAAATGTAAAGAATGTCAGAGTGTGTACATAGGAGAAACGAAAAAGAGACTGAAAGATAGGTTGAAACAACATAGGGATGATGTACGACTTAAGAGAGAGAGAAATGCGATATTTAAACACACGAGAGAAACAGGACATGACACAGAGTGGGATGAGGCTAAGCAGATAGGAAGGGAGAAGAGAATGCTAGTGAGGAAATGGAAGGAAGCCAAGGAAATAGAGAAGAAAGGTGAAGAAGACACAATGAACTGGAATGGGGGACTGAAGTTAAACAAAGAATGGAAGAAAGTGTTAGAAAGAGTGGAAAGGACAAGAGAGAAGGAGGAAGGAAGAAAATGAAGGAAAAAGAGCGTGAGATATAAAGCCCAACCACATTCTATATGGAAGCATATATTTTTAGCCTTTTAGGTGAAAGTTCAGTTCACAAGTGAAAGCCACCTGCTAGAAAGTTTCAAAACAACTGTCTAATAGTCTGGAGGAAGTAATGTTTTGTGTATATATAATGACCTGTTTTTGGTATCTTGTTACTTTTGTACTTGATACAGAGCCTGATGAAGACCTTGCTAGAAGGTTGAAACGTTACGTTTAGTTTATGTTTTTAATAAAATAAATTACTGCCTTGGTCAGCATATTTATATTTTTTCATAATCATGGAGACAAGGCTTAATGGTGTTATACATATTTATAGTTACTTTCACCAAAATATGGAGTTAAATATGGACTTCAAATTGTAAAAATTTACCTTTTGAATAATATAAGACACTGCATAAGCTATACATAAAATACCGTCTCGGCATTGTAACTATTACAATGTGACTGTCTTGAAAAGAAACCAGAAGTGAATCCCGTACGTGCACCACAAAATCGTTCCTTCCGGTGTTGCTGTCGGGTGCACGACTAGTAGCAAGGGTGGGGTTAGCAATCGGCTGCTCATCTTTGGACTCTCATCCAACACTGCCAAAATAACGTTTGTAACAACCAGGAGCTGATGCTTGAGCTGACAACAATTGTAAATAAACAGGAATTTCAAGTGTTTTACAGCAGCAAAAGCAACAGTTGGGAGGGGTAAAAAAAAATTGTTCGGATGATAGAAAACTTGTAATTAATACATTTGGAGGTATAAAAAAGGTCAAACTCTTGTGTGTTTAATGTCACTTCGGAATTTGTCAGTAATTCGTAAGAAATTCACCCAACTCTCTTGGTCACACGGGGACATGTAGTTATTGCGCGAATATGAGTATATGTTGAGAAATGTTCTGAAATATGGAAATAATATGTAAAAATAACTAAAATATGTGTAATATGAGCCAAAACCTAAAATTCAATTTAACTTAGTCAGTGAACTGAAGTTCCACTTACCTTTTAACACCATTTTGTACTTCTACCACACCAGAAGAGCAATGCTGATGCAATAGACCTAGAATAAGGCACCCTTGTATATGATGCAGTTCAATCTACAAGAAACAAAACACAAAGTTTCAGTTATAACTTGCAATATGCTTTAACAATTCAACTTGGCTTGAAATGTTCACGTGACATAATAAACGATCATAATATGGACCAACATGGATTTTTTTATTGATACCAATATAAGAATTACTGATATCCTAGCTGCAATATAACATTATAAACGTTCCAATCACGGATGGATCTCACTCTTAACCAGGATGAGCCATTGCCACTTTGAACTGATATCATACCGATGCCAGTACTCTCGCTGATTCTCACTTATACAGTTCCATGTCACGCCGGAAGTGGCCCGCGCTGCTTCGGAGTCTGTGGAGTTTTCATTGGAAGGAATGTAGCATTCGTACGCTACTTCAGCCATTCCTTCAATATGGTAATACGGGCACACTAATCTTTAAGCAGTATCTCTTAGCCTACATGGCAGTTTTAACTTCAGGTATTTTTAAATTCCATATCCTATCACCCCTTTTAACCTAATCCTGGATTTTTTATGCTCTTGACGAGGTATTTTATATACTGAAAAGTGACCTGAAGAAGCGAAGCGTAGCTTCGCGAAACGTCGTCTGCAACTTTTATACTCACTCACGTAAGTTTTTTAACATTTTTATATTTTTATATTATTTTACTTATACAGACACTGATGCCTGAAAATTGTAATATTAGGCTGTCAATAAATAACGAGGCAGAGGATATTTCACGGTAGTTACGTAACTCAGAATCCACCACTGTTTAGGCATTTATCCCATTGTGACACAGTCGCAAAATGGCATGCTTGTACAACTCCTTTGGCTGCTGTTGGAACCGACTGCGCAAGTATTTCTTGACGTTGTCGTCCGATTGAAACCGTTGTCTCTCAAGTACTTTTTTGACCAAACTGAAGATGTGGAAGTTACACGGGGATAGATCTGGACTATAGGGGGTGTGGCTCAGGACTTCCCACTTGAATTTTTTTCAGACATTCATTTTTTTGCGTTGCCTGTGTGGTTTAGTGTTGTCATGCAACAGGATGACACCCCAAGAAAGGTGACCGGGACGTTTCGATTTGATTGCCTTCCTGAGTTTCATTAACGTTTCACAATACCGCTGGGCATTGACCGTAGCTCCATGCTCCAGGAAGTCGACAAGGAGCGGTCCCCTACACCTTCCGCTGTCAAGAAGCGCTCAACACACTGTTGCTCCTCTTTGGATGCCTCCATTACACGTCACAGTCAAACATGGAATGACTGGACACAGCCGGTGCTTGGTTAACAGCCTTTGCACATACCTTGCCAGACACGTAACACCATCTAGCAGAAAAACGCACGCTAATCAGTTTCGTCACACCTGCATCTCCGTTTCGGGCCCATCGACCCATTTCTAACTACCATAGTTTTGGTGTAATATACTCTGCTTCGTTATTTATTGACTGAGCCTAATAATTAAAATTTGTTCAAAATATTCATTAATATTAGTGTGCAAGTAGGGCTCCTGGATAGCCAAATTGTTAGCACTCTCACCTTTGGTGCAAGCAGTCCCAGGTTCGATTCCTGGTTGAAGCACCCAAAATTTTGGCATTGACCTTGTCGTGAGCTACTTAAAAAGAAGAAGTACCAGGCTCTGGTGTCAAAAGGCATAAAACAACAGCGATGGGACTCGATGCACTGACCACGCATCACGCAATGAAAAACGTAGGCAACAATAAAGACCAGCCATGAAGTCCACGTCATCCAGTGATGCGGATGTCATGAAGTGAGTCCCAAGCAACTGCTACAAGAGCTATTACACGTTATATAATAAAACTTTTCGATTGGTGACTGACAGTGATCTCCGAGATATTACGGCCTCGAAAAATGTTTGTATTCAACCAGCTCGAAGATCGACATCCAAGAATTTGTGACTAGATGATTGGTAATGTTGATTAAATGGATGTTGAACTTATAAATACCTAAATTCCTATTTTTAACACAAAAAAAAATGTCAACTGTGATTTGTATGTCCATGCATCGACGGTTTCTTGCTCAATCATTTTGCACGAATGATGCTAGATGGCATATGGAAATGACAGCTTCCTTGCTCAAGCAAATAATGCTTCAACAGGCAAAATGATCGGTATGCACTTGAAGCCCAGTAGTTCATGTATAACCGTCATTTGTCTGTGGTAGTGTGCCCTCAATTATGCATCGTGAAGTGAAAGATGCAGTGAAATTCGAACTTAGGTGAACATAGTCATCATCTCAATGTTAAAATGTAGTTTGGTCTATCTTACAAATACATAGCAATATATGAAAGTGAATAGGCTGTAACTACCAGGATGTATTTTTACACATATATTTCTACTATTATTGTTACATTGAAATAGTAATCGAAAATTACGTAGTTCGAATTGATACTTCACAAATATATTATACATAATTCTATACTTTTGTACTCAAATGTATAAACGATTAATGTTAGTGTCTCCCTTATAGAACATTTCTGTGAAAAATAGCTAGATCTTTAATGATTGCTGCATGTAGCCTACCGGTTGTAGGCAAATAAGATGTATCTGGAAATGTATATGAAAAATCTGTAGACAAGGTGCTAGAATGAAAGCTTACTATTCAATGAATAACATTTCAAACACTTGCAGTCAGTTATTGTGATCTAATGTAACCTATTTGCTTTATTTTCATTTATCCTCCATATGGAAGAATAGGAGAGAGTTATTATCTCAATCTGTTCAAAATGTCACAAATACAAGAGTAAAACAATTATGAACTTAGGTGTTAGTGAATTTATTATATTACCCAATGACTATCAATTAAATGGACAAAGTTAACACATTCCCTGCCAGGGTTGTTTCACCAATTCCTTCCTCCTACGTCAAAGTGGTTATTGGACTTTATTTCGCAAATTCTCAAACTTCGCTTTTCTTTCCTGTAAAAAAAATACAACAGCCAAAACATTTTTATGTGCAAACCGATAAGTCAGAATGATTATGATTGATTGATTTAGTTTATTTTACTTCGCGTTTTGTGCCTCTTGGCTAATTTGCGAAGATGGGGAAAAGTGATGAAATGATGTAATTGATGAATGGAAATTCACAAACAACCATACCCGACCGGAATTCGAACCCGGAACCCTTGGCGTCGCAGCGCGATGTGCTAACCACCCGGCCACAGGGTCGGGCAGAATGATTATGAAGAGGCATATATCTGCAAAGATAGGAGTAATAAGCTAAACAGAGAAGATGGGAATGTCGACGACCTGTGGATCAAGATGTTTAAGCGATGGGAATCAAATAAAGAAAAAATCGGTTTCCGGGTCACTCCGGACATGATTAGCACAGCCCAAGAGATTAAAGAATTCGAACTCGATATGACGCAGCTCACCGAACACAGAAGAGGAAAGGTAGGGGGCGGGGACATCGACCAAAGGACTTCTGGCATTCTACGAGAGACCACGTTAGTTCGTTGCACAACTCTCCAACTTGTGCATCTAAGTGGGGCTTTTAACGTGTTGTGTGTCAAGCCCTGTTTTCTCACGGCCTTTTAGATAAGTCTTTTAACGTGTTTGTGTGCTAAGCCTTGTGTTCAAAAGGCTTTTTAGATCAGTTGATTGATTGTTTTATTGATTGCTTTAGTTTATTTTACTTCGCGTTTTGTGCCTCTTGGCTAATTTGCGAAGATGGGGATGAGTGATGAAATGATGAGATTGATGAATGGACATTCACAAACAACCAAGCCCGACTGGGATTCGAACCTGGGACCCTTGGTGTCGCAGCGCGATGTGCTAACTACTCGGCCACAGGGTCGGGCTTTTTAGATCAGTGTTTTACAGTTGGGAACATGGCAGTATTATGCATATGGGGTCAGATGACTAAATGTTCCTTTTTATTCCTTTCCACCCACTATAAATTCCCAAGACCTTATCATATCTGACGCGTCTAAGGTGTAGTTACACTGGCCTAGTTTGGTAATCTGATGAAGGGATCAGTGGAATCCTGAAACGTAGTTTTCGTTAAAATCAATACTCACTAACGTAAGTACCTTTAAGTATCTACATTTTATTGTATACTAACTTATTCAACGTGAGTAAGTCGCAGGAGCACTATTTCAACTCAGCTGAGAAAATGTTTCTTTAAATATCTGCATCAATTTAGAGCCAAATGAAATAATGTAGAATAAAGCTACAGTGCGTTCGAAAAGTAACTATACACCTGTCATGCACTAGTACAACAATACGTAACATCGACTTACCTTACAGCAGATGTTGGAAATGGTTCCCATGAACATCCAGACATATCTGCATGCGTTTCTTCTTGTTCTCGAAGACTCTCACAAGTTGTTCATGTGGAATGTTGTTGGTGAAATCACGAATAGCAGTTTGAAGTTCCTGGAGGCTATGGGGGTTTCCTCGATAAACATTACTTTTTGCATAATCCCAGAAGTAAAAATCCGGTGGGCTTAAGTCCGGAGAATGAGGTGGCTGTTCTAAAGTAAACACCATTCTGAGCACACACGGAAAGACATGGTATCAATCGTTCAAAAGTGACGAACACACAATGAACAACAAAGAACCAGACACACGATGCAGGATTACCAACCTTTGCAGAAAACATTACTCACAGTGGACGGAATACAATCCCTCAACATATAATCGTGTTTATATAGGTGTATATAGTTACTTTTCGAATGCACTGTACTGCCATAGCCATTCTTTCAATGTGCTGGCCTTTTAAATTACAACTCTCCATAAATATATAAATTTTGCTCTAATGCTTTAGGCACACGTAAAACCTATCCAAATACAAGTAACTGCCTTATTATTGTTGAAGAAATGAATTAATGCAGGGTGTTAATTCCCCCCATTTCAAGAACACTCACCATCGTTCGAACATTCACAGACTCACTTGATGACATCACGATTGTGTTTCGGGGCAGGTGTTTATTGTTGCCTATGATGAAAATGTTAATTCAGGTAGGCCCTGACCCATTGATGGCTGTTGCACCATGGACTTCCAAGTCTGTCACTTTACTTTGGGTACACAGATTAATTTTCTAATGGCAAGCCCACTAGAACTACTTATCTGGTTACATGTATTAATTCAAAAGGTTACAGCTCTGATGCAAGGTTGAGCCATTTTTTTATCAAACTGGTGCACCATGGGTTCTGTGTATTTTATATCCACTGAAAGCTAAGAAAAAAATTCTCATAGTAAGTAAGTTTCGCATTTCAATTATATGCATCAATTTACCAGCATTTTGCTTCAAAATAATCAAGAATTAAATAAGAACATAAAAATACCTTTTATATAATTACGAAATACACAACATTGGTGCAAAAATAAACGGAAACTTCGAATTTTGAATAATTAGACTCCATGACATCGCTGGGTGGCATTGTGGTGGACCCTACGAAATACCAAAAATGACAAAAAGTATCAGTTGATATGGCCGATACTGATACATTGGCATCAATATCAACTCAGCCCTACTCTTAACTAATGCTAATGTTTGTAACCAGGCCACTACAATGGGTTATATTTTATAAAAAGAAATTGTGGTTGAGCCTATGTTTTTGCTTAAATTTTTTTATAGATGTTACATTTTTCGCCTAACTTGCAAAGGATTTATAATATGAATGAAACATACCTCTCTTACGATGGCATTTAGTACTTCAAATAATGTGCAATACTTCTCAACCACACTAAGAATATATGTGAGAGTTAGATATGGATCATTTAAGATGTCTCTCTCCAAGTTAACTATCTCTTTCCTGTATGGTTCCAACACTTTGTTCAATCCTTCGCAAAATGCTCGTAGATACATCCCCCGTAAAGTCTGGTTGGATTCATTAACACCATCTGCAAGAAAGAGTAAAAATTAAATACAGAAAGATAATAACATTAAAATTCATTCATTCATTTAATGTTCTCTGCCCAACAAGAAAGTTATGCCCTCAACCTCCCGGCTTACCGATTTTAGGCCTTCCGCTTGAATCAATCTTAATTTAATACTTATCAGCTGATATTTCCTTACCCCTTGGACTCTTTCCGGGGCCTCCCTTATGGCGTGGTGGTAATACCATTGGCTTATAATCAAGGGATTCAATTCCTGATGGAGGCACATAGTGGTTTGGATCTCATTTTAAACTGTAGTCTGGTTCTGATTAGTCTACATGTACATAAGTGAACTTAAAACAAAAACAAAACTCATTCTTTCTGGTGCACACAGGAAAGCTCCTTCTTGGTCAGCAGCCCAGTCAATTACTTTTCCAAGTATAAATGAAGTACAAATACTAGGTGTCTATAAAATGAAGGAAAAGAACTGTCAAATGGGCTTGATGAATATAGGCATTATTTCTGCTGAGTTTCACAGGAAACTTTCTCTTAACCAGAAGCATGCGGTAAAGGAAGGCGGAGCAAGCACTACTTGCTTTGTTCTTCTTAAAAATAATTTTGATATCTTAACTTCATGTTTTTCAATGCATTTACACCTTTGAATGGAATTTATTTACTGATGTTATTCAGAAGCTAATCTCCATGGATGAAAAACCTTTTTTTGGAACATGGAACTATACAGGCCACAGTGACTTGAGTAATTTCCATTAACCTCTTAACACAAAGATTTTTTTTAAAAAAAATGTTTCGATTTTAATGTAATTTTTTTATTACTCTGTTGAAATAATCAGTTAAGAACATTATAAATGGTTATAATAATGTTGATTGTTGACAACTCAACAATGAGATACATGCCTCTGAAAAGCCCCTAAAATAAAATCCCGAGTATACTCATGCTATCAATGAGTAAAATATTACCAATAGAACTTCTTTAAAAATCAAGATAAGTTATTTTAATAATCAGAATAAACACAAAATAGCACTGAAAAACTAATTAGTGAACTTGAAAACAATTGTTTATATTATAGGGACTTTGTCATTAGTCCTAAAACATGTATAAATGTAACCACTAAACGTGAAATACATTGTTTATATGTTACTGGCTGTGTGATAAGCTCTGAAACATGGATCAATGCACAAAGCTACACTGCATTCCTCACACATGTATCTGGATTCTCTTATAGCCTTCTTCCCTCTAGCATCACGCACACTGCTGCACATTCTTGTAGGATTTTGCTTCTTCTCAGTTGGAGGAATCACTGAAGGAAAATGGCGACCAACAAGTCGCATTGGTGTTGCCGTTGCTAAGGGGCGACCAGCTGCTTTCAGCGAAAATTCTTCTCTTTGATGATGAGCAACCACTTTCTCAATGACAGCGACACGAAAGTCAAGGGCACTCCTCCATGTTTTCTGTAGAGTACAAAGGCATTCCACACAGCTAGTTCTAAGAGGTGGAAAAATATTTTCTTAAAATATTTTTTACCTCGCTTTCGTGGCAATGGATTGTTTGCAATGTATTTATCTACCCTATCAACACCTCCCATTGTATCATTATATGCAAACACGACCACAGGCTTCACAACATCTTTGTTCCTTTGTCTGTGTGTTTCCATTTCCGCACTGTGGAAACTGGATAACATCGAGACATCTCTTTTGTCTTTCCACTTTAGTGCAAGAAGTTTACCTCGTTGGAAAGCTACAGTCTCTCCCTTCTTCAGTTTTATCCTTTGAAACGATGGAGGCATATTGTTTCTTGTGGGACGCAAAGTGCCATACACATCTGTTCTATTAGATATCAAAATGTCGGCAAGCTGGGGAGAACTGTAGTAGTTGTCTACAGTTAGGCAGTATTCCATATTCAGCAGAGGTTTCATGAGTGTCAACTTGTGATGACATGGGTAAATCTTTATAGTCCTCATGAAATTTAGTGCCAGCGCCTGTGTATATTATTAGGGACCAGACATATCCAGTTGCCGATTCACACAGCATGAATGACTTAATGCCAAATCTGGCTCATTTCATAGGTATATATTGGACCCATCCCAACCATCCTTTCTATAACATCAGACTTTCATCAATTGTCACATCTCGTTCTGGAGTACAAGCAGATTTAAATTTGGTAGATAAGTGATGAAAAATTGGCCATATTTTATTCAGTTTTGGTTGAGGATGACTCTCAGCATCATATGTACTATTATCAGAGAAATGCAGATTTTTCTTCAAATTCACAAATCTATGAAACGGCAAAATTTGTCGAAAAATTGGTGTAGCTAAAATTGGATTCTTCGTCCAGTACATTTGATAGGTAGGTTTCTTTACAATACTCTGTAACAGTATGAGTGAAATAAAAATATACATTTCGTCCATTGTTGTGTCTTTCCATTCTCGTGCCAGTGTCTGCCTTGCATATCTGTTAGTTTCGGTCACCAAAATTCCTACAAAATCATCATCAATAAACTGACAAAAGTAGTGCATAACATCCTCAATATGTGGCTCGAAATTCACATCGGGTTTACCTGTGAAAGTAAAGCATGGTCGGGCAGTTGGGAGTTGTCCAGAAGTATCAATTTCACACCACTGTCTGGTACTTGCAAAGTCAGTTTCCGATGAATCTGACACATCACATTCTTCTGAACTTTCTTCATGACTTTCTTCGGAGCTATCTGAACTACTAAACTCAATATCAAGCTCTTCTTCACTCTCCATTTTCACAAAAGAAGAAGAGTACCGCCAAAAAACATGAAAGAAAACAAGGCACCCGAACTGACTTTCTCGCACCTACGCCGTAGACGAAAATAAACGTCAAAAGAAGGAGATTAGTGACATCTACCGGAAAGACAAAAAAACAACAACTTCAACAGCACTATCTAGCGGAAACATGCAGAAACATAGAAAAACGAGTATAATTGTCCTTTTAAAATGTGTACGGATAAAAAGAAGTTACCCCGAATATACTCGGGATATTATATTTTCGTGGAAATTAAAAACCCGAGTATACTCGGGCTTCTATGTTAAAAGGTTAAAAGGGAAATTGGTGGTGGTCATAAACCCTCTTATTGCACAGTATTCCTAAAAAAAGAAGGCTAAAGGTGGGAAAATATGACAAAATGGGTTGTATACCAGTGATTTAACCACACACACTCAACATCCCCCCCAATTTCCTCAATAAATAATAAATACCCTCCTAAAAATTTTCACCCCCCTAACGAAAAATTCTGGATAAACCCTTGGCATATAGTTAGTTAATAATTTGCATTTATATCAAGGAGTTTGAGATAATGACTGTTTTACAGAAAATACAAAATAACTAGCATAAATTGGTCATTAACATGGTGCAACAGCCCTCAAAGGGCCAAGGATTGCCAGAGGGCAGGTGATACATGGTCAGCACATCAAGTCCCATCCCCGCTGTTTTTCTGGCTTCCGAAACCAGATTGATCATTGCAATGAGATTCTTGCATTAGAAAAAAAGAAATGCATTTACAAAATAAGAGTACAAGAAATTTCCGTTTATATTTTTTTCAATTAACAACAAAATGGCGGAATTTTCTACTTTATTACACTACTTGCACATCGGATATGTAAAATTATTGAAAATGTCACTTATGATGAGGTATCACTCTAATCTCTAGTAAATATTAAATTATTTTGCTATTGTCAAAACAAGGATACAAAAACTGACATACCATGTGAATCTATTAATGAAATGTCTGTGATGTGGATGTCAATAAAATCCTGCAGATGCTTATATTCTGTAGCAATCCTGAGAATCCTGTTCAACAAAATTGTCTCGCTTGGATGCAAAAAGGATGCACAGTCTGTGACCTGGAAAGAACATCATATTACAATACAAGAACCTTGGTTTTAAAATAATGATATGAGCGGCTCAGGAGTGGAACTAGATAACCCACAAAAGTATGAAACCAAGGAAAATGAAGGTGAAAGTTCAACCAGTAAGTTGAGATTTATGGGTTACCCAGATGTTCCCATGTGTTTCCAGCTATAAGCAGCTACTGAAGGCATTTCATTTACTATTGTATGGCAACTGAAGACTGTGCAGCAACTGCATCCAATGTTGACTCAATGTGTGTGGGTTATCAAGTTTTACTCCCGAATAGCTCATATGATGTAAACTACAAAAACTTAAAATATACAGATCTGACAAAATTCTCGTTTTGTTGATTATCTTCTAAATTTGCTTAGACAAGACTCCGAAGAGTGCAGACGTGTTTTCTTGAGGCCCTAGCTGCGAGGTGCGCTACCTGACATTAGTGGAAATGGGTGTGTCATTGGCCATGTACCGAGCATGGATCGGACTTTTCTGTGCATCGAGGGCTTTCCTCAAGACCGGACAAGAATCCTCCGGTGACAGTGTTAAACCGTCGAAATGTTATCAAGCTTGTCTTGGTGATACTGACGATATTAATTGTTGGCGGCGTCAAGGTAAACCCCCATCCCCCAAAAGTAGACAGAAGCGAGTTAATTGAAATCCGTGATATCCTCAAGTCTCTCCAAAGTTCGAACGAGGCTATTATGAATGAAATCAAGGAAATGGAAGATACTGTCACCAAGCTCGTGGACAGAGTCACAAGCATGGAACAGGATATGGATAAGTTGGCAGACGAAGTGGGTAACTTACAGGGATATTGTAAGTTTTTAGAATGGCGTGTTGAGGACCAAGAGAACAGGTCGAGAAGGCAAAATCTCGTGTTTCATGGCATCGAGGAAGAAGATCGCGAATCGTATGCCATGACCAAGGCAAAAATCCGGGAACTGGTCGAAGGAAAGCTCAAAGTGTCCCTCAGTGAGCTCGATCATGTGCATCATCTCGGGAAAAAGCAAGGAAACAAGAACAGACCTGTGATATGCACATTTCTGTTGGACAAAAAGAAAGAAGAAGTGTTACGCAACAGCAAAGAACTGAAAGGAAGCCGTGTGTATTTGGAGCAGGACTACTCTGCAAAGGTTCGAGAAGAATGGAAGAAGCTGCAGTACCACATGATCGAGGCCAGGAAACAAGGAAGATATGCGTACCTGCAGTTTCAGTATCTGTTCATCAACGGGAGGCGTTACAAACTTGGCGACCTGGAGAGTATGCAACCAGACAAAGTACCTGTCTCTCATGAACGTGACAAAGGAATTCCACCTACCCCTTCCGTGCCTCTGTCAGAGGCGACGACAGCAGCTGGAGCAGTAGGAGGGCAGGGACCGAAGCAACGTTCGCCATCCACATCCACAGTCTCCTCCCGTCCGGATCCGCACGTAAGGAACAACAATAGGGAGAGAGGTCATTCCACCCAATGATGGACAGGCAGTCAACGGTCTTCCCCAGAAAAAGGGAAAGAGACAGTGAGTAAAGCATTATTTAATCTAGCATTTCAAAATACCCTAGGACTCTGTATGAAAATCAGAACTTTCTCTCAAAGTGCTTTTGCCAACAACTATGCTGCTGTGGCTGTAGTCGAAAGCTGGCTGGTACCTGGCATCAGGGACAGTGAACTGTTTGATGACAGATATGGCGTAACTAGATGTGACTCGAAAATGAAAACCTTTGGAAAAAGGATGGAGGGGGGTTATTTTAGGGATACAAAACAAATTCAGATCAACCACCATAGAATTACCTGACCTACCAATTGAATGTGTTCTTGTAAAAACTGTAATTAACAATATTATGTCCCTGTTTATATGCATAGTATATTTCCCACCATTGTGTACTATTTCAATTTATGAAGCGACCTATTCTGTGTCTTCCCAGTTCATGCATACTCCTCGTAGGTGATTTTAACTTGCCGGAAGTAACAGGTTCTAATTATGATTTCAGCAAAGGCTCGTAAAAATCTAAAACTCTCTCCAACCTTATGTCTTACTATAATTTAAGTAGTGTAAGCAATGTGTTAAACACCAACAACAAAACACTATCTAGATTTAGTTCTGACTAACATCCAAAACGTGTCGGTCTGTAAAGAAACTGAGGATGAACATCACCCTCAACTTAGCATCGAATTCTTTGTTTCAAAACACGTTAAAGCAAATAAAGAGAGAACAATTAGCATACGTAATTTCCAAAAAGCAAACTTTGAAGTAATGTACCATGAAATTGCTACCATCAACTGGGAAGAAATATCCAATCAAATGAATGCAAATGATGCACTTGATATTTTTTACGAAAATCTTAATAAAGTTTTCAAAGCCACCGTCCCGTACAGAAACAAATCTATAACATCACACTATCCTAGTTGGTTCACCAGTGACATAATTAAAAACATTAAAAGCAAATCCCACCACCATAAGAAATGGAAACGCAAAATTGGTAATATCAACTTTCATCGTGTTTGAAACTCTCTGCAAAATAACCAAAAGGCAAATTGAAAAATCTTACAGGGATTATTACATATCAGATACAGAAAATTATATAAAACTCAATTTTAGACACTTTTGGTCCTTCGTCCAAAATAAAGGAAGGAAAAATACGTCCATGCCCCTCAAATACAATGACACCACACTAGACGATGACGAGGCAATTGCGAACACCTTTGTTCAGCATTTTCTTTCCACCTATAAGAGCATGCCAGCGAATTACGACTGCAATTTTATCAAAGACCACGAAAAGATATATGTAGGTGAAGCATTTGTACTAAATGCAGTCAGTATTGAAGATGTTGAAAAGGCAATAAAAAAGTTAAAACCAAATAAATCCTGTGGCCCTGACAGCATTCCGCCCTACGTGTTAAAAGGTTGTGCAAGCTTATTAGCCCTACCCTTAATGAAAATATTCAATCTTTCCCTAGCTACGTCTGTATTTCCCATGAAATGGAAAAAATCCACTGTGCATCCCGTACCCAAAAAATAGTGGCACCGGTTAACATTGAAGAGCATAGGCCCATAATTTTATTGTCTGCACCCGCAAAAGTTTTCGAATGTCTTATATATTAAAGATTGTTGTCACAAGTATCCCCAGTAATATATGCAAACCAACATGGCTAGATCCACTGTTACGAACCTATCCTTCCTAAGTCATTTCGTTGCAACTAATCTAGAAGAGAGAAAGCAGGTAGATGTCATCTATACAGATATATCCAAGGCCTTCGATAGAGTAAACCACGATATTTTGTTGAGTAAACTCTCGTGTTACGACCTCTCCAAACCAGCACTAAATTTCTTTGCTTCTTATCTAAAATACCGTGAACAGAACATATCTTATAATGGAATTTTAACAGAAGAGTTTGCAGTTTTCTCAGGAGTCCCCAGGGTTCGAATCTCGGAACTCTGTTTGTTTTTAATTCTAATCAATGACTTACCAAAGTACCTGTGTGACTCATTCAGACTCTTATACGTGGATGACTTAAAATTCGGTAGGACTATTTGTAATATTGATGACTGCAAATCGTTACAAAATGAAATCAATATAGTAACAAAATGGTGCAGAATAAATGAACTTAATCTGAACATAGAAAAATGCTGCACGATGACATACTCATGCAACAGAAAGCAAATTGAATTCAATAACAAAACAAATAACACAAAAATTAAAAGGGTTAACGAGATGAGAGATCTAGATGTTACATTTGATTCAAAACGTACATTTGCAACACCTGTTGAAAGGGTCGTAAATGAGGCGCACAGGGACCTAGGGTACGCAATTAGAATGAGTAAAGAGTTTATGAACAAAGAAATAATGAAAATAATATTTAACGCTTTAGTCCGAAGCAAAGTAGAATATGCAGCAGAAATATAGGCTCCTCAGGACAAAAAGTACACACATAAAATAGAAATGCTACAATCTAAATTCGTAAGGTACACCACTTATAAAGAAACAGGCATATATCCCCAATACAAATCATACACTTCCCTCTGTAAACACCACAACCTTCCTTCTCTCGGCAAAAGAAGGCAGATGCAATTGCTCTGTTTTTAATACAAAATCATGACCAATAATATTCAAGTGTAACATCTTCTAGAACAAAAACACATACGTATGTGTTCCTATCTCCAAGACCGATCCAAAGGGGCCTCTTCTACTGTAGTAACAGAAGATCGAACATTATAAATAAATCACCTATCAGGAGAATGTGTGAACTGTACAACAGATGCTCCGAAAGGGTACCAAAATTAGATATATTTCACATGCCTATTGCGACATTCAAAAAAGTTATTCAAGGAATGGAAGAATAAATGTCAACATAAATATAAACACAATTTTTGTAAATATATATATATTTCTTTCGTAGTTTATAATCAATTACATGTATGTACGTACTCTCTAGTATGTCAATTATTTACAGGTCCTTTATTACACACATGATGAATGTATTTCTTCAAGGTAAACAACTTCTATCCTTGATTTATACTGTGTTTATTTTATTTCCATATTTTATGTAATTTATAACATATTATAATAGTATCTCCATATATACATTTATTATTTGTACATGGTGGTAAAGATCTGAAACACTGAGTAAAGATAAATATGTTGTGCATTGTAATAATTGAAATATTGTATTCATGTAGGTTATTTTTGTAGTTAATAGTTAGATATTTTATTCCACTCTCTTCAATTAACATGTATTATTATAACTCGCTTTGTTAACTGTTGTATACACACATAATTTAGTGTTGACATGTTTTATGTTATTTACATTTCTGCACAATAATATTTCTTATCAAACTGTAAATTTACAAACTCAAAGCAAGAAATGTAGAACACTGTAATTGGGCATTCACCTGTTGTATTTAATAATAATAAATAAATAAATAAAATCACACTTCTATAAGTAGATAATATAAAAAATGTACAGTCACGGACACTGCCGGCTTGTAACAATTCCATTGAAAGTCAATGTATTCATTACAAGCCGGCAGTGTCTGTGACTGTACAATTGCATCTGATACTAATTGTTTTGAAGATGGCAGCACTCATTATTACCTATGAACCCAGATCTCTCACATGCCAGTCACACACACTACCAACTGGACCACTGTGGGCAGATCCCTCTATTGATCATAAAAATCCAACGCGTGCAGTTGTACACTGGTCCCACAATATTAGCAAATGTGCCATTCAATTAAACGTACCTCAATCTTGTCAGACTTCTCCACAAAAAGGCTCCCTGGGTAACCACTAAGTGCAAACAGAAGTTCATGAAGCATATCTGTGACAAAAAGACTGCAAATGTAATTAATCAAGTACAAAATTACATCCCATCAAACCAAAAACATTAAAGAATATCCTGTGCATATATATACACATATATGTACATAGGCCATTCGGAAATAAAGAACATTAGTGCATACAGCTCATGCAACTGCTTCGTTGCAGCCGGTCATTCGTTAGCTGTTTTCAGTGTGGTGAAGATAGTTGCCTAGTGCGGTTGGTGCCACTGACCTGTTCACGTAGTGAATGTAATGAGCTGTAAAATGAACGTGCAGATTGCAAATCCTGCCAACTGTAAGGTACATGGCATGATCCATTTTTGTTGCAGGTGGAAAATGTTAAATCCAGGAACATTCCACATACAACCTATGGCAAAAGTGTTATGAACGTGGAAAGTGCCCTGAAATGGTGCATAATGTTTAAGAATGGGCGAACAGATGCTTATGATATGTAGCGATTAGGGTGACCCTCTTGTCATCACGGATGCACTGAAACAAAAGGTGGACCATGTCATTCAAGGAAATCGACACAGCACAACTTTTACCTTTTTTCTGAAGATAATGGAGCACCTTGCTGGTAAACAATTTGCAGGTGATGAGGACCTATAGTGTTCTGTCATGGACAGGTTGAATTGCCAGGCAGCCACATGGTATGAGGAGGGAATAGTTAAACCGGTGTTAAGGTATGACAAATATGGTTGAATGTCAAAGGTGTCTATGTGGAGAAGAAGGTAAAAATATGTGGCAAAACACGTATGTTCTGTTTCTGTAATATTACCAATAAATATCTTGTATGGTGAAACATTCTTTACTTTCTGAATGACCCTCGTATTCATACCTAATCAGTTGAAATTGCTAAAAATAACTACATAGAGCGATGATGGATGATTTTTGCAAGGTGTCCAGGAGGATGAGGGAAGCATTTGGAAGTAGAAAGTGAATATGGTAGTTTTCAAGTTACATAAAGCAAAATCTACAAAGAAATTTAATACTGAAACATAAACTGTGGAAGCTAGTTTAAAATTTCAACTGCCAGAATTGTGTTTTCATCTCTGTATTCAAGCAACTATTAACAAATTACTGTTTGATGTGAAACATGCTCATGGGAACATATAGTGCAGAAAAAACTCATTCTGTGAGGTGCAGTAAAATGTGCAATGAGATTGAGGAAAATTTTGCATGGTTTATGAACGCTATGTTTTATGCAAACATTTTCTGGTTCTTTTAGATCATGGAGATGCAATAACAAGGTAACGAGTCCTTTTATATGCTACTACTTATCAAGTCATGACATTATTGCCAACTTCATGCACAAGTTGTATGTGGAAGATTATGTAGTATCATTATGGACTTTTTGAATGCTTTTGCTTTCATAGGACATGATTTATGGAAGAATATGAAATTTATTGGAATGCAACTTTTATGTACGACGAGGTATCAAAAGGTTTGCCTGTTGAGGTATAACTTGTTTAATAATGGAAAGATTGAAACAAGCCCCTAAAACCATTTCCGTAAGGTTAGGTTAGGTTAGGTTAAGTTAGGTTAGGGAAGCATAGTTAAAAAGAAAAAACTCGACACGTCATGTTTCTAGTGAAAACACGGCGAGGCTGAAACACTGGCTACGGGTTTGCATCATCTTAACACACGGAACATTGCACTCTCCTTCAGAAAGCAAATGGCGGGATCAGAAACAGCGTGTCGGACAGAGATTTTCGCAGAAAACAACACGCACTCACATTAAAATTGATCAAATCTACTTTCAGGAACTTCCACAACGCTAAAGAAATGATGGTAAATATGCGATATCGCCCGGATGGATTTCTTCAAATTTACAGGAGAAAGTACTTACTGAAATGAGTTTCTTTAGCATTCTGGACGTTCTTGGAGGTATTTTCTTTCACGGAAAGTAAAAACTTCGTAGTTTAATGCTGCCGAACAAGAATTAATCACTTTTTACGTAAGAAATTGGCATTGCCTGCCACATTACGCCGTTCTTTCCATGGTGTGCATGCAGATGGCGAGAGCGTTGAAAGTCACGCGATCTCTGCAATGTTTCCAAACGTGCCTTCTTTTTACAAAAATTTCTATTTTTAACTATGTTCGCCGCGCTTTCTTTTTTCGATGAATTTAGGGGTCAAATGAGTGCTAATGGAACCTAACCTAACCTAACAGGCCTAACCTTACCTTGTGTGAATGGTTTGTGGGGCTATCCGTGGATGGTTTTTGGGGCTAACGTCAATGGTTTGTGAGGCTACCCATGGATGGATTTTGGGGCTACCCATGGATGGATTGTGGGGCTACCCGTGGATGGTTGTTGGGGCTAACGTGCATGGTTTCTGGAGGTAAACATGAAAAAAAAATCGAAATGGTATGTAATTTTCAGTCATGAAGGTTTGAAACACTGCTTGCGCACTGAAAATCAACAAAACACAAGCTGGCGCGTCATGACGCGTGATGATCCATTACGATTGCACGCCATATTGTCTATTACAGAAGCGGAACAAGTAAGACAAATAATCAATCGTAATATGAAAAGTTGACAGTATTTTATGGGAAAAGGCATAACTTCACCTTAAAGAATGTTCCGCAAGGCAAAATAGGTAAGTACCAGTGGTAAAATTAAGGAAATAAATGAGTGAAAGGTGTCCGGGCGTTATTGCATATTTACCGAAATGATTTCCGTAAGTACTTTCTCCTGTAAATTTGAAGGAAATTTGAATTAATCGGTTTCCCTCATACGATAATGTTACCCAATGTTCCATGTGTTTGATGACGTAAACGCCATAGTCAGTGTTTCAACCCACACCGTCTTTTTGCTATTAGATGACATGTCGTTGTCCGTATATGCTAATTTGAACGAAAGGAGTGCTAATGGAACCTGACCTAACAGGCCTAACCTAACCTAGTAGGCATACCTCGTCCCTGTGATGGTTCGTGGGGCTATCGTGAATTCTTGGGCTAACGTCAATGGTTTTTGGTGCTACCCGTGGATGGTTTTTGGGGCTAACGTCAAATAATTACTCTTTATGTCAAAAATTGAACTTTTTTTCGTGAAAAAATTTCGTGGTGTTTTTAATTTTTTTTTTAAATTTAGGTATTTTTCGGTGAACGAGGTTGCAACATTGCATGCACACTCCAAATCGACAAAACACTGGCACAACGCGCGATGAACGGGTAAGCTATCGCCATATTGTGTGGAAATAAGGAAGAAAAGTAAGTACTTGTTAATGTAAGAAATATACATTATTTTCGTTAGAAATTCATTATTTCACCTAAATAAATGTTCCGCAATGCAGAATAGTACGTTAGCAATGTAAAAAAGTGCGAAATAAATCATTGACAGGTGTCTCTGGTATAGTAAAGTAGTACCTAATGTACAATTTTACAATTTCCACCGTTGACGAACACGATAGTAGGTATTTTTCTGTCAAGAGGGTTGGAAACACTGCATAACCACAACCTGAGTCAAGATGTGGCCGCGATATTGTGTGTTAAGGAAGCGAAGGAATAAAAAAAATCGCTCTGTATGTGAGAAATTGTGTTTGTTTTCGTGTAAAAAGTATAATGGCACCTTGAACTATGTTCCGCAATACACAATTGGTAAATACAAAACATGCGAAACACAAAATATCCGATTTTAACGTGTTTCCGATATACCGAACTGTTACCACAGATAAGTAAGTACGAATGTCAAAAATTGAGGAATCGAAGAAATTTTAGGTGTTTGAACTATAGTAAATTTTTACCCAACCTTATTCTCCGTATTCATGAAATAATATATAATCACTTACTTATTTCTTTCAGCAGAAACTACACTTCATGGAAATGATTGTGTTTCCGCGCTAAGCAATCCGAAATTCATTCATTTTTCTTCTATTGAATGGTTGGTTGTTGGTTGTAACAGTTCAAAAAGTAATCTTCAAGGAATATAGAAGTAAAGTCCGCGCGTTCATTATATCCCCAGCGGTTAACAAAGGGAGCGGTACTCTTTGTTAAAAGAAACACCCAAGCTGGCGGTTTTCTTTTGAAGTAGAAGCAACAAACTGGAGTAGGAAAGCAATGTTGCCAAATTGAATAGATAAAGAGGAAAAGTAGAAGGAAATTGTAAGGAAAAAAGAAAAAGAAAGAGAAACAAAATTAAAGAATATGGAAAGAGAAAATAAATACAGATAAAGATTAAAAAGGAAGTGTTTAAGGGTATTATCGAAGGGGGGGGTATCCAACTCTTACATATTAGGCCTTAATTGACACGGGGGTTCTGGGGGAAGGGATTCTGAAGGGGGGGCAGTATCCAACTCTAGGTCTTACATTATGGCTGGTATTTTAGTTAGAGGGGGATTGAGCATTAAATTGAAGGGGGTATCCAATTCTTGTGTATTACTATTGTCTTAGACTGTTGCGGAAATTCTGGTGTGGAGACTGAGAATTAATTTTTTTTGGAGGAGGTAATATCTACTCTTCAATATTAACAATAAGTCTAAAATTGGCATGGAAATTTTGGTGGTAGGATAGAGTATTAAATTTAAAGGAGGAAATAGGAAGCTCTTGATAATGTGTTAAACCTTGGATTGTCGAGAGATTTCTGTAGTGGAGAGAGAGTTCGAACATTAAATTTTGGAGACTGTATTTAGCGATATGGTATCTACACGTTTTCGACCCCAAACGTGCCAAAAGAGAAGCTGGAAAAGACAAAATATCTCGGGATCTTAAGGAAGTATTGACACCCCATTAAATTAATATTCTTGAAAGCCTGCAAAGAAATGGATGTAAACATTTTCTTGCTCACTTCACCCGCAATCATGTGTTGCGAGAATGCGTGTTTGGCGCTTTACTGAGGTGAATGTGAAGTTGTATACTATAGCTGCATTACAAGACATAAGCGATATTCTCGATATTCATTAATAACATCACTTCTTAAAATATAATGCTTAATTTAAAGCAGGTGCATCATTTGGGACAAAAATATATCGAATCCGCATTTGTAACTTGTCACAGGAAAAATTTAAATTTGCACTGAAGATAAAATCCAAGTAATTATTGTTATGGATTATGGTTTGTTACTAAAATAATTATATTTACCCGAGGAAAACTGGGGGTGAGGGCAGTGGCGTGCCCAGGATTGCCAAAAGGGAGGGGATACGTATACTTTTTCTTGGTAGTCAACCCTCATTTTGTCATATTTTCCTACCTTTGACATTCTTTTTCTTAGGAATACTGGGCCACAGGGGGGGGGGTTATAACCCCCACCAACCCCCCCCCCTTGGACACGCCACTGGGCGAGGGTGAGTTCTTTGAAAGAGGAACCCTGTTATATTATCGCCCTGAGGTTAAGAATTTCTAGCTAGGGTTCTGTAATGTCTCGTGAAACAATTTGAATCTGCCATACGACTGGAGCATATTATTTGGTTTGCCAAGGTTGAATTATTCTATCTTTATCTTAAGTTGTGCAACAATTTGGGTGAAATACTCAAATTGAGTTTTATAAACCCACTCAAAAATACTATTTATATGCATATTTACATATTTTAATTTACTACATTTAACCAATCAATGTGCTAGCTTTAAGTTTTTTCGAAAATCGAACAATCAAAAAATATGGACAATGTAACATGGTATTTCATTCAAACTATTTTCGGGGGTTTATGAACGATTTTAGGGGTGGTCATGAGTAATGGGCACCCCTGTTTAGGGAATAAGGGCAGATCAAGTATAGTGTTCTGTAAAGGTAAGAAAAAAATTACTTTCGGTAGACACGCTGTCGTAATTAAATACTTTGTGGGGATTAGGATATGGTTTGAGGGTGCGAATGATGTTTTTTGGGGGGGCACATGATATAATCTGGGTGGGCGCATGACATGATTTTTGGGGGGAATACGCCATTGGCTTTGAGGGGGGGGCACCTCTGCTCTCCATGAAGGAAATAATATCCTGCAATTTTGTCTTCATACTTGGGATTTTCACTAGCAGCCGTGAGTGATAACTTGCATTATGCAAAGTCTAAGGAAAAAACTATAAGCACAACACTATAACAAAGCAACAAAACAGCACCATAACACAACACAACTAGTTTAAAAGAATCAACCCCATACGTGGTTATGGAGCAAAAATAACGAGAGGCGCCTTGCAACTACAAGAAATGTAAAGAAAATGTGGCAACAACGTCTCAGTGCACGCGCTTATCGGGAGCGGCTTGGCTATTGTTTGCTATTGTTGTCAGTGTTAAGTTTTATAAAAGGGTTGCCGATGGGGACATAATAAACGCGCGGACTTTAGTAATCTTATTCTCTTTGGTAACAGTTGCTTGCAATGTCAAGTCACCTTATTAACACCAAGTTTGAACACTAGCCACGCCCATCGAGGTATCACCTGACCAAAAACTATAGGCCATAGATTGCAATAACTTAATGCAATCAAACCTGTCTAGAAAAAATCACTACATAATAGAATAATAATCATAATAGAATACGACAAGAAGTAATTTTCGCAGGAAAGTAAAACAGGCGGAACATTCGGTGAAATGTAGAATGTACTCTTCTTGACGAAGTTCGACGTGAAGCGGAGACCTTGTGCTTCAAGTTAGTGTCAGCAAATATGTGCTCGGTTGGTACAATGTGGCCAACCATTTTTATAAAATTTTACCAGTAGTGCTATTTATTTTATGGCAGTGTCTGCTGCCACGTTCTTTTTCTGCTGGAACCTCAAGAAAGATGCGCGTGGCAGTAGACTCGGTCTTTGTTTTATCGTGATTTCATCATGCTATGTATGCAATTACGTCTGTAACACATACTGTAAAGTTGTAGCGATTACTTTCACAAAAGATTAGGTCCCTCAGCATTCTTCTAATAATAAACCTAAATGCTCTCGTAGTTAGGTTAAGTTCTATTAGCATTAAAATAATATCGCTAAATGCTTTCTAAAGAAAAAGGTTCTAAACTACCTGTACATTCATTCCCACTAATCATAAACTTGCATTTCTCACGTCTTTATCTGTTCTTAAGATTTGTAACATCCTCTTAGCAGACGAATTACGTGGCAGCAGCAAATTTGATGCTTATTCTTACTGCTGACACGTGCGTGGCAGCAGACTCGGCCTTATTTTATTTCCTGTAGGCCCGGTTGCACCATCTCCGCTTAACGTCTTATGCCCCACTTAACACCATTTTGCGGTTGTTCAATGTCCTCCTAAAGTTACCTAGCACTTAAAGTCCCGTGTAACGTAAGTGGCGGTCGGGGCTCCGCCTAACGCGTTAAGTGCCGGGTAAACATGGAAAAGCAGTACACTGTGCAGCAAACAGATACGTGCAGCACCTAGTATAATCTGTGTTTACACTTTTATAGTTTTAAAATGGCGAAGTCTCGATCAGCTGTTGTAAATTGCGAAAGTTTGCTGCATGTTTTGCATTACCAAATAACAGCAAAATAAGGCGGATTTGTTAATTATCCCAGGAACGCCAATAAATAAAGCAACGTTTATAAATATATGTGTAGAAATGAATATATTTTTTTTGTAGGTGGTCATTTTCGTGTGTGTTCCGAAAATGTTGTATATTGATATTAGCATTAGCAGTTTCACTGTAATTTCGTATGTAGGATTTGAGTGCATGTGCGTACAGAAAATAAAACCAGGTTAAAGTAATGCGTTTGATGCTTGCAAAATTGTATTAAAATGCCGTTCCAAATAAATGAACGTGTGTTTGCTGTAACATTTTTTTCAACCAAACACAATACACGAAATGTACACCATGCATCAGTTGCTTTTTCGCAATCCTAGTAATTTGTAAACTTCAAGATTAAAACACGTGTACTATTATTCGAGTCACTTCCGTCGCCATTGGTGTGAATGTAACATTGCAAATAAACAAGTAATGTGTTGTTTCCGAATAACAACTGGCAAAGAGCGCACGTATAATATTTAGCAGTAGCTACTCTTACCGTCCAGTTCATACATAGGTACGTACAAGGAACAATTTCCGAATGGTGGTGTGTTTTTTACAAACACACACATTTACAATAATAACCTTGCAAGAAACTACATACCTAGTAGTACATAAGACGTAATACCAATCGTTTAAGAAACGTATACATTGTATATGTGTGATTTTGTTAACTTCCAAAACTGGCAAGAAAAAAAGTTTACTGTTAGAGTCCAGCGCAGATATTTCTGCCGTGCGATGCGCGAAACAACTAAAGAAGCAGTGTTGCTAATGGAGCAGATAGAAAAATCGCTGCAGTGCGCCGATGCACAGCTGTTACGTACAACAATAAAATTAGAGAATTCAGGTCTATCTAACGTTGAGTTTTAAACGTCATGCATTATACCAGGACTAGGATTAATATGTACTAACAAGTGGCTTTGTATGTAGCTACATACATATGGACTAAAAATTCGCAAAATATGAACTAACACATAAGTAAAATTACCAAAAATGCTGCAAAGAAGACTTCTTCATACGATTCCTTATTTGAGTGATTTCAAACAAAATAAGAAAAATATATATATTATTTTTCATTGCATTAATGCACTGGTGGCGTTCTAACTTTTCACTCCCAAAACCCGTATACACTGGTATGGAACTGCAACGGCAGATAATAACATGCCAACGTGTTAAACCGCTACAATTGCACCATAACACTCCTCCTCAAGCAGTATTATTATTTCCTCTCTGAGATCGGCGACAGTCGGTTGCCTTTGTTGTACATTTACAAAGGATGCCGGCTTCCACAACAATAACAAGTACATATACTGCCACTAGACGATAAGCTGCGCGGCTTTTTCTTTTGTTATGAACCATGGCCGGCGCTAGTCATTTTGCCTCCCTGGGTGGTGGCGGCAGATGCCGCTCTATTTCGGATCCCCCCCCCCCGGTCATTACGCAGCAACGGAAAATTGAAAATCAATATATTCCTAACTAAAATATCAAATAAATAATGAGACTTCTTATGCTATTTCAATACTATTCAGCGCAAAAGAATATCTCGCTCGATCACAGTTTTCAATAGGCTTATTTTTTTTCTTCTCTTCAAATTTTGCCGCTCTGGGCGATGGCACGGTTCGCCCTCCCCTTTCGCCGGCCCTGCTATGAACTTGGTCACCCATCAAAGCATGGCAATTTTAACACAGAAAACAATATGTATCGATTTAAGCAGCAAAAATGACAGCCTCCTCTATGCAATTTCTACAAGAACACGTGCCGGAGCCAGAGTTGAAATGATGTTGGAGCCACATAATTTATTTATTTTGAATAATTCCAAAATTATGAAATATGAACAATTTGTGAATTAAACCTGTTGAAATATGTAAAATTAAGTATATTTTCCTTAAATATGTAAAAGTAAGTATTTATTAAAGTTATTGGGATGCTAACACCATGACTGGCTTCCTCCTTCATGAACTCGTGCACGTTGCTTAGAATTTCCCGAGCTTGGCTATGCAAGGTTTTTGATTTCAACTTCGACAGAACTGGAGGCATTATGGAATTTAACGTTCATTAGCAAACACACACTTTTACATACACACACGCAATACACGCACACAACGTCAAACCGGTCAAATACTTAGTATAAAATAAAAATATGGTGCTTCCAATCCAACAAAACTCACCGCCACTTTACCTGCCTTTCCCCTTCCGTGACAGAAATAGTGCTTCATTATTACAGTTGGCAACACTAGTTACTAGCTAGCCAATGAACATGCACTGCATAAAAGAAGCAACCACTACGCCGTGCTATATTGCCACATTACCGTCCCTGCCGAACGGTGGGAACCGCGAGCTGGAGCGCTATTCAATGATGTTTGCGCGAGTGTGTCCAGGAATGGAATGACAATATGGCAACAATAGCGAAGGTTTTCGAGCAGGGTAGAACACGTGATGCTAAGAGAGAGGGAGACGAAACGAAAATTCGTTTCTACGCAACGGCAAATTTATGTGTGATGCACTCTAACAAGCGTCCTTATGATGTTGACATGCATGTACAAGGAACAATTTCCTACTGGTTTTGTACCTAACCTAACCAACCCTACCCTAATATTCATGGGAGAGCATAAGACGTAAATGCCAAAGTTTTTTTTTTCGGTATTTACTACTTAGAGGAAACATTTTATGCGAAGTAAAGTGACCGTATGTCTTACTGAAAGATAAGACGAGGAATATTTTTTTTGCTTTATGTTAATTGGAGTACGTGTAAAATAAATTGAAAATTTTGTAAGCTTCCCACTACTTCGAAAGATTACGGGTTACATTGTAATTTATCATATAACATACATTTGATATTATATGAGAGTACGACAAATGCGTACCTAATTCTATCAGCTGTTTCATTTTATTGCAATAAATATTTAGCTTTTTTTAAACACATTTCAGTTGAAAAAGCATGCATTTGGAATTGACAAGCAGACATTAGCACGTAATAAACAAACAAAACACAATCGAAAACACAACTTTCTCCAGTTTCTGTTGCCAGGTCGTACGGCAAGCAGGAGAAAGTTTCACCTTACAAGGCGGAGGATAAAAATGGTTGGTGCAACCCACCGCCGCCTAAATCTCCCGCCTGTCGTTATCCAGCACTTTGTAAAGTGGCAGATTGAGTGGCGATGGTGCAACCGAGTGTAATCCATGAGAATCACCGTGTAAATTGTCCATCACTATGTTTGTGCACTTTATTTGACCCAATAAGAGCTTCGGGAATTAAAAGAAAACTCAAAACAAGCTGTTGACAACTTCTGCACCAGCATACATAAAATACATCGCTTAAAAACACACAAGGATGTGAGAGAAAAATTATTAAAAAAAAGTCATGGACAATTTGCACGGTAATTCTCGTGGATCCCACTGTACAGTTAAGCTTCATGTTAGCACGTAACTGGAAGTTTGTGAAAATTTCTGTTTTTCAATGTACAGTTAGCTCGTAACTGGAACTCTGGTGGCGATTATCGGCATAAAGTCCCTATCACACGAAACTGGATTTCTAGTAGGAACGCTCTAGTTGACGCTGGACTGGCTACCCATTTGCTAGTTTTCGCCTCACACGGTACTTGTTATACCGTACTTGTCGATAGTCTTTCGTTCCCATAATGGCGGCCGCGCGAGATGTAAACAACGTATCACTTCACATTTTTAAAATACGATAACTATTCAACCGAGAGGAATATCGCTTCGTATTAATTGGTTTTAGGTAAAGAAGAACGGCACTAATAACATTCATACTTTACAACGTTTACTATATACGTATGGAAGAATATTTTAGCTTTTTCAATTGTAAACATGCCTTTCGTGCTGTATGCACTCGGAAACCACAGACAAAAAAGGCTACTTTGCAAACTCACAGATTATCTTCACATGGCCAAACTTTGCTCTGATTGGCTGTTCCACAGAATCTAGTCGAAAAAGTTAGTAGCAATTAGAACATGTCCTATTCCTCAAAACCAGTCAAGCAGTCAGCCAGGCGGCCATAATTTCTACCTAGAAAGTCAGTTCATCGTCAACTAGGGCATTCCAACTAGAAATCCAGTTCCGTGTGATAGGGGCTTAAGTTTACAATACCAGACCACTCTCCAATTTCGATAAAATTTCGCCTTAAGTTTACAATACCAGACCACTCTCCAATTTCGATAAAATTTCGCCTACTTACTAATTTCGGTGTCCTGATATTTGGCGGTCACTTGTTAAAATTGTACATTTACGCAGTGGCGGCCGGCGGCAATTATAGTGGGTAGTGCCAACGTGATCAGGAAAACGAAAAAAAAAAAAAACTAAGCAATGTCCACCATCCCGCCCCTCCTTGAGGTTGCGCTAGTGGCCAAGATGTTTATCCTCGTTTGGTAACGTGGAATCAGGGTTGGCATGTTTAAAACAAAAGTGTTTAATTTTAGGCTAAATGCCTACATTGTTAGGTTAGGTAGCCTAGCTGTATGCACAAGGTAGCAAAACTGTTGTGCGACAAGAAAGACGCGTGCTTTACTGTAGAAATCGAAACTTCTCAGTTCTTTGTTTCTTACCTTCCTGT